>NC_053035.3:144841821-145466821 GCF_002575655.3 Aegilops tauschii subsp. strangulata | reverse complement strand
CCGTCCATGGCCGCCGAATGCCGTTGTCCGATTCGTCGTCCTCAGCGCCTCCCCGAGCCTTCCGAGACCGTCTTCTACCCCGCCGTTAGCTCTCGAGCATTTCCCCCTTCTCCCCGCAGTGAATCTCTTCCCCTAACCAGCCTAGCCACCGGAGCCGAGAGCCCCATGCCGCCGGCCATGGCGCCGTAGCTTGAACCTGAGCATGTAATCTTGCTCGGGATGATATCAGGGGACTAAAACACACCCTAGCTATCCTTCCCGTGCCCCGTAGTGGTCGCCCATGCCATCACCGAACTCCGGCCGCCGCCTAGCTCCCCGCCGCCACCTACTCCGGCCATACCAGCCTCCGGTGTTCGCCCTGCTGGATGCGCCGCACTCACCGCTGCCGTTAGACGCAAACGGCGAGGCAATTGGTCGCCCGTAGCTCAATCCCGAGCGAACGCCGCCGCGGTTTGAGGTCACCGCCGGCCAAACTCCGGCAAGCCGACGTGGCGGATTAGATTAGTACTAATTATGTTAGTAGTCTAACCCTATGACAATGACAGCTGGGCCCCACACCCTAACTAAACCGGTTTTTGTTTGCGTTTAGAATAAACTAACCCCACGACCCCACACGTCAGTATTGACTTGCTGACGTGTATGTTTACCCGGCCCCACCTGTCATTGACACTGAACAACACTGGGTCAGTGACCAGTGGACTTCACTGGTCAGGTTTGACCTGGACCGCTCCTGTTGACCTGCTGAGGTCAACATGACTTAATGCTGACGCTGTAAACATTTTCTAGAATTTAAAATAAATCAGAAATGATTTATAAATTTCAGAAAATGTCCAAAACTTCTAAAATTCATAGATATTCAACCATAACTTAGAATGAAATAAGTTATATATGAAAAATGAGTCGAAAAATCCAATCTATCCATCTGTACTGGTTTCATGCATGTTTAAACAACTTAACCTCACTGTTCAGTTCAAAACATGATAATGCACTATTTGAATTCATAGTTTGAATTTGAATTTGAACCTTGAGTTCAAATCAACCCAAACCCTTCTGTTACTAGCTGCATTAGCTCAAATCACAGCATATTGCCATGTCATGATCATGCATCATGTTGTGCATTGCATTGATCATGTTTCCTCTCTGTTTGTTGGTGTTGTTCCCCCTCGGTAGACACTGTTCTGACGTTGTGATCGTTGACACTGATGAAGACTCAGTGGAATCTTCAGAAGTGCTAGGCAAGCAAAACCCCCTTGTTCATTCCGGTACAATCCCACTCTCTCGCTCCTGCTATCTTTTACTGCATTAGGACAACAACGATTCATCTGTTACTTGCTGGTAGTTGAACCCCTTTTCCTCTGCATGACATGTCATTGCCACAGTAAATAGATGAAACCCACTAGCATGAGTAGGAGTTGTTTGAGCCCTAATGTGCCTACTCATTCATGCTTGTTGTCATGCCTGCTACTGCTTAGAGTTGAGTCAGGTCCGATTCATCGGGGATGAATTGGAATGGTGATGAACATGTCCTACTGTGTGTGAGCTAAGTGTGTGAACATGATTTGGTAAAGGTAGCGGTGAGAGGCCATGTAGGAGTACATGGTGGGTTGTCTCATTGAAGCCGTCCTCAGGAACTGAGTTCTGTGTTTGTGATCCATGAACAGCTACTACCATGCATTGGGCCCAAAACCAATGGACCCTCTCGGCTTCTTAACCACCCTTGTCCTCTGTCGAGGAGTTGCAAGTAGTTTCTGGTGTTTGTAGTATGCTGGAGGCCGTGCGTAGCGCGGACACGAGGGGTGGGATGTGATGCGGTAGGCATGTGGCCGGGTATGCCGGGTGCTCGTTTGGTGTCGCGGAACCCTGTACACATCGTTCGGGGCCGTATGTGGAAACCTCGGCCGGACTCCCTGCGAACGGAACCTGAATAGGCGATAAACCTAGACTAGAGACTTTAGTGTTTAGGTAGGCCGTGGCCGACACCCTCGTTGGGCTTCCGCTTGAAGGTTGCCGAGTACATGTCGTGTAAACGGCGATAAGTGGTGAGAGCGTGTGTGAAGAAGTACACCCCTGCAGGGTTAACATCATCTATTCGAATAGCCACGTCCACGATAAAGGACCTCTGGGTTGCCTATACAGTTCATAGACAAGTGAAAGTGGATACTCTAAAATGCGCAAGATAAGCGTAAGTGCTATGGAGGGCATTCTCGTAGGGAGACGAGAGCGGATCCATAGTGGTGTATTGATATGGTGAATATGTGGACTCGTGTGTGCCACCTCAAAAGAGTTAGAGCATCTCCTGTCGTTGGCCCCCAGTGGGCACGTAAAATCGCCGCCTGGGGTGACCCGGCGAAAAAAATGGGCCTGGGGGCGAGTTGGCCCCCAGCTGCCGCCCCCAGGGCCGGCCCCAGGCTCGGGGAAAAAAATTGTGTAGCAAATTTACGCAAAGTTTGGCTAAAACACGCCAAATTTCGGCAAACTTGGGCTTCTATTCGCGGATTTAAGTCGAGTAGTCGCCATTACATATAAAAACTAATAAAAAAACTTGCTGAAGGCCGAGAAGTCGCCGTCGTTGCCGCCATCGTCGGCCTTCTCCTCCTTGACTCGGGCGCCCCTGCTGGACCCCTCCCCGGCTGGTGGCGGCGGCGGCGCGTCATCGTCGTCGTCGCTGTCGTCGATGATGACGACTCCTCCTTCGTCGTGGCCTCGGCGGTGCTGCTCGAAGCACCGCAGGGCGGCGCGCTGGCGTTCCGTCGCCATCTTGATGGAGTCCTAGCGTGGCCATTCAAGGGCCGCGTCGTCGTCGAGCTCGACCTCGCCGTGCTCCATCTTCACCGGCGCAAGCCCCGGCTCCGTCTTTGGCTTGACGAAGCGCCGAGGAGGAGCCGATGAGGAGGCGCGCCGGCCACCCTCGTTTATGACGATGCCGGGCTCGGCCTTGACGCCGAGCAGCGTCGGAATGCCAGAGGAGTGGGAGGAGGAGCGGGAGGAGGAAGAGGAGGACGCGCCAAACCTCCTTGGCGCCCATTGCCCGTCGCGTCGGCGGTGCGCCGGGGCGGCCGCCCTCGCCGGGGGGTACGCCAACGGCGGGTTGTTGCCGCCCTCGAGGTGCGTCGGCACGCCCTCAAGTGTGCGGCTGGGGGCGCCCCGGCGCACTGCCCCGTGAACGCGCCGCCCGTGAGGAATCAATGGCAAAGCTGACCGGCGGCAGCCTTGCCATTGATTCCCGTGGGAAACCGAGGTCTCGGGAGAAGACGAGGCGGGCGGTGTCGCTGACGCGGCTGGCCCGCGGCGCTTTCGCACCAAAAAAGATTCGCTCGGCGCCCCCGAGCGCCCCCCAGCGCGCCGGGTTCGGGTTGGGTCCGCCGGCGCCAATTTCGGGCCGAGCCGGCGAAAAAAGGGCCCCTGGGGACGTGACTGGGCCGATTTTTTGGCGCCGGCGGCCGAAAAATCGCCTAGGGGGCCTTGTTGGGGGCGCGGCTGGAGATGCTCTTACTTGCAGTCGTAGTTTAGGATAGCCACCGAGTCAAAGCTGGCTTGCTGCAGTTAAACTCCACCACCCCCTTTGTTGATACCAATGCATATGTAGTTAGTTTTGACGTAAGTCTTGCTGGGTACATTTGTACTCACGTTTGCTTAATTTATGGTTTTGCAGAGAGACTTCAGTCTCGCTAGTAGTTCCGTGTGGACTTCGACATTTAGCTTGATACCTCAGCTACGATCTTGTGCCCTCGGCAGGATCTGGTAGATAGTCAGGCTTCTCAGCCTTTTTCATTTGTAGATGTCTGTATTCAGACATGTTAAGCTAGCACGTGTGCTTTGACTTGTATGCTCTGAATGTTGGGTCATGAGACCCATGTTGGTAATATCTCGCTCCTCGGAGCCTATTGAATAAATACTTTGAGTCGTAGAGTCGTGTTGTGATGCCATGTTGTATTTACACATATCGAGCATATTGTGTGTATGATTGAAATGCTTGGTATGTGTGGGATCCGACAACCTAGTTGTCTATCCTTGGTAGCCTCTCTTATGGGGAAATGTAGTCTAGTGCTTCCACTGAGCCATGGTAGTCTACTACAGCCCGGTTTACCGGAGTCCTGTTAGCCCAGTTGCTACTGCTCTGGAACACTTAGACTGGCCGGCATGTGTCCTTCTTCGATCCTGTGTCTGTCCCTTCGGGGAAATGTCACGCGGTGTCTTTCGGAGTCTTGTTAGCCTGCTACAGCCCGGATTCCCGGAGTCCTACTAGCCCAGTTGCTACAACCCGAATTCACTCGCTGATGACCGACACGTTCGTTGCTGGGTCATGTATGCCTGTCCCTGTAAGTTAGTGCCACTTTGGGTTCACCACTAGTCATGTCGGCCCGGGTTCTTTGTCATATGGATGCTAGCGACA
Organism: Aegilops tauschii subsp. strangulata; assembly: GCF_002575655.3. Taxonomy (NCBI): domain Eukaryota; kingdom Viridiplantae; phylum Streptophyta; class Magnoliopsida; order Poales; family Poaceae; genus Aegilops; species Aegilops tauschii. The sequence continues at coordinate 145,462,428 of NC_053035.3, read as the reverse complement.
CTATCATATACATGAGCCAAAAGGCGAACGGTCCCGGGCTAGGTAAGGTGGCACCCGTGGGAATACCGTGCGTGAGGCCGCAAAGTGATATGATGTGTTACATGCTAGATCGGTGTGACTTAGGATCGGCGTCCTGACAGGCATTGTCACTGCCCTCGACATCGCCACGTCGTACAACGCCTCCAGTGTCTACGATTGCGCCATCCGCCGTCGACGCGTGCATAGCCGCGACATGCAGGCAGAGAAAGAAGCCGCCACAGATGTCGACAAGGTGATGCGGCTATGCGGATGTCGACGAGGTGACGGGCAGCACGTCCCCACCCGCCGCCATCATCGAGGAGAAGTAGAACATGGGAGGCCGCCGCCGATTGTATCCCATGAAGACCATCGCCGAGGCGACGCCGGCGAATACAGCCAGTGTCTTGCACGATTCTTCTTCTGCCGGATGCTGGAGGAGGACAAAGAGATCAGGCGGCGACCATTTAGATTAGGTATTTTAATTCTACCAGGCTGGTTGTAATGGGAGTATTATAAGTAGTATCATGCATGCCAACTAGTAGTACTCCCTCCGTCTAGGTGTGTAAGTCATCTTACGAAAACCTAATAATCCCAAAACACTTAGGCACGGTGCATTAACTTCTACCTCGTTTCTTGTTTCTTGACATATTAACCAATAAGAGATGTGGGTGTGCATGCTTTTAATGACTTGAGACTACCAAACACGACATGCAGTGGTTAGTTCATTGCATGCAATGCTATTAATTAGCAAATAAACATTAAGTTCTCTCGTTTTCCCCTCCTCCTTGGCAAGTAGTTAATGAGAAGTGGTAACATAGTAGATGTAGATGTAGATGTAGATGTAGTGTAGACGTAGATGCAGATGTAGATGTACATGTTGAGATGTAGAGATAAGTGAGACTCACCAACGGTCACCAACGTAGGCCGAGTACATGCACGAATCACCGACAAAAATAGGAGTACGTGCACGAAGAGAAAAATTGCATGCACGGACGCACGTACTTGTGCCTCATTCCTTAACACACACGCGCGGGTACACGGTGGAGCTCATTTATGGATGAAGAGACAGCTCACGTGATAATTTGACGTGTTTGGTAGTTGTTCACTTAGTGGAGGGTCGAAAACCACGCGTGGACGAATCATAGTTCGACCATGATGCGGTGACGTGTTTGTTTTAAAAAAAATTCTTCAATGGAACGTACGTAGTTTTTTTCTTGAATAGCACGTGAATCGTGCACATACTCAATGATGGAGCCATGGACATGGCCGGCCCTTTTTGGAGACTACTACACTGGTAATTTGATATACATTTTGAAAAAAACTACTACTTTGATGTGTCATGTCAACTCGCAGAACGATGAGAAGCTTGCTTACTATGCCCTCTACATAGCCCACACTTTGCACGGCTAGTTATAGTGGGAGTAACTTAGCGCACTCCAAGAAAATTTTGCTTATGTGGCAAGTAGTTAATGAGAAGTGGTAACATAATATGTTACTGTAACATAGCGTTTCCCAAGACAAGATGAGTCTACAAGCTAATAAATGAAGCCATCATAACATTAGTATGTTACTCCCTCCTTTCCGGTTTATAGGGCTTATCTCAAATCTTAGTTTTTCCATTTTATAAGGATCAATTTGGTTGTTCCCCATCACAAGTTTAGATTTTTAAGGTGCATTAAATAATTGCATGCAAGTATTAAGAGAAAATTGACCAATGCTTGTACTTTATGCATGCATGTATTGCAATTAATACAATGGTAAACATAATTTTTTTACGAAAACAAGAGCATTAATTGGGTGCTTTTGCAAATTACAAAAAGTATTCCACCACTCATCATCTACCTTGGTTGGTGAGATTTTCGAATTGAGCCCTGTAAACTGGAAAGGAGGGAGTAGTAACATAGACTAGCGTCATATGCATGAGACTAGTGAGTATGGGAGCACATGATATTTCCCCGTCCGGACCGATCCCAAGTTGGCTTCTCACCTTCTTGGCCCACCAAAAACCCCTCCCCCCTCCTATGCACGCTTCCTGCCCGGCGCCAGCTGAGCCCGCCGCTCCACATTGATGGCAAGTCAGGGCGACGCGACCTCTCACTGCTTCCACCATTGAAGCGGCGCGCCGACCGAGGGCACCGCCCGCTGCACGCCCGGCATTTCAGACTACACAGTGGAGAGTAACTTTAGAGCAAGTACTACAATTAGATGACATAAGTAGGCTATAAGGATTTAAATATAGTATTTCTGCTTAGTTGAAGGAGAGAGAAGAGGAGAGAGAAGAGAAGCGGGTTGTAAACTTGTAGCCGGTTGTAGCAGGAGCTCCAACATACTTTGTGAGACAAAAGGTGGGGTCATTATTAATGATATAGTATTATACTAAAGGGACTAACTATTGTACTAGCAGGCTATTAGGTTGAATCTAGATGATGTGTCAACTTCATATAGCCGGATGTTGGCTATACTATTAACCATGCTCTAAGTGTGGTGTGAGTGGGACTAAAGTTTAGTCCCATACTGCTAGGTGAGTGTGAGTTGCACCACTTTATAATGTGATCTATTCTAGCATTTGCATGAGCATGATAATAGGAAACCTACACGCGCGCTCTTTGGGAATGAGTCTGTCCAAGGACAAAAGCTATGCACGTGATCTATATTTTTGTTGGTCGGAAAATTTATTAAGTCATTAATTAAAAACTAACGGACGCCTTAATTACTCAGCCGTTTCTGATTCTTTTGGATAGTGGGGCTATTACTGACTTGGACGTGGGGTTTGGGCCAAAGGCCTACTATTATACTTGGTATTACTCGCACGACCGACCTGACAGGCTCTACCCTAGCCGCCGATGTATCATATAGTTTCACATCGTTCCAGATCTTAGCACCGCCACGCAATTCTTCTCCATCCCTCCTTCCGGCATGCACCGCGAGAAGGGACAGCAGTCCTCCGAACCCCGCCTTTCGTGATCCTGTACAGGACAGGGGCGATCAGGTTTTTGGGGAGCACACTCCTGTGACTACTGCCAACGACGACTTCCTCAACGACAGCCCTCTTCCCTGACCTCGGTAACCTCTTCATCAACGACATGAGTGACAACATCAACCATAGCGGTTTTGCTCCCGCTGTACAGTATGTGATTCTGTCCACCTGATTTAGTCCGCACCATTACTTTGATCTTTGCAATTGTCTTCGTGATCTATTTACTGTTGATTCCGATAACCCTCATAGTAAATTGCTCATATATTCAACAACCCAATCCAAAAACCTGATTATAGGCAATTTACTCCGAGTGGTTTTGCTGCGCTTTTGAAGTCGCATACTTTTAAGGGGGTGCTATATAAAAGGTGTCGCACAAGAGTAGTATATTGGTTTCAGATCATGTACTGCTATGACGCCACTAAGGGTAAGCCTGAGGGCGATCTTTATCCTACACAGCAGGAAGCTTTTGAGAACATGGATACCCTCTTCAAAGCCGCCCTGCTGAGTGTTCTTGACGATTCCATTGTGGATTCATATATGTAGTTTGACAAAGGCAAAGACATGTGGGCTGCGCTCGAGGCCACGTTTGGGGCCTCGGGCGCTGGCAACGAGTTGTACATCATGGAGCAATTCTGTGAGTACAAGATGACTGATGAGCGCTCTGTTGTTCAGCAGACTCATGAGATACAGTCACTCGCTAAGGAACTTGAGTACTTTAAGTGTGTGTTGCCGGAAAAAATTGTTGCTGGGACCATCATTGCCAAGCTTCCACCTTCGTGGAACAATTTTGCTACTTCTTTGAAAAACAAGAGACATGAGTTTTCCGTTTCGGATCTCATTAGCACTCTTGATTTTTAAGAGAAGGCGAGAGCAAAAGACACATGTGCTCAGGTCTCTGAGGGAGCTTCTAGTGCCCACATGGAACACGAGAAGAACTTCCAGCCCAACCAGCCCCAAAACAACAAGAACAAATCTCAGGGGAAAGGCAAGTTTGATGCAAAGAACAAGTTGTCACATTCTACCAACTTCAAGAAGAATTCTCATAACGGGAAGGGATACAAACCTCAATTTTGGTAGCACCGCACAAAATTTATATGGTTGCATCTACCTGCTGTCAGCTAACCTCATGGTGCTCCAGGTATTCCTACATTCATAACTAGGTACAATGACCATCGCAAGATGAAATAAGCTTATTCGTACATTGACTTGCTGATTGCAGTGCGGAACGATCCTATCATGTGTGGAGGAGCAAACAAGCAGTGCAACCGAAGGTGGAAATCAACTAAGGACTTATGAAATTATATATAATCTTCCTCAAGCAGGTCAGTATCCCCTTCGTACAGATGATCGTGTTTTATCATGCCGAGCTATTGATATGTGCTACTGTTTTGCAACACCGTTTAAGTATAGCTATTGTTTTCCTATCTTTTCAGATTCGGGACAAAGAAGATGATTTCAGGGGAACTGCACAATATGGACTCATGTTGAGTCATCTCTATTGCCTCATGTGTTTGCTGCAAATGTGTCAGCATCAATTGCAAGATGAGGCAGGTAGCTAGCTGTGGAGTTGCACACATGCTCAAAGTGCTCACAACATTGAGAAGAAACAAGCATGCCCAGGAAATTAATGTGTGTGCAGGGAGGCCCTTTGCTCAGAGAAGCATCGACCGATTTTCTTTATTTCCACACCTTCTCACAGCTTTGTATTGGTTATAGTATGGTGAATCATTGAGATGCGTAAACATGCTGAACTTTTGTTCTTCTGAATGTTAGTATGCATACCGTATCTTCTGAAGCTTAGTTTAATGTGAATGTTGACTAGCATGTGAACCTTCACAATCTAGTAAGTATATTGTAGGCCTATTATTTGACACCTCACATTGCCGCGCTACGCGACCAGTGTGAGTGCCTGCATCCAGTACCGCATCCTCTAATTTGGTGGATGCAAAGTTGAAAAAGGTTACCAATGAGTAGCCATAAGCTCGAGGCATCTCTTTTTTTCTTTCGCATGGGCAATAAGCTGGAGAGTGTCTCGGGCTGCCTCTAGCACAAGGCCCTCCTATACGAAACTCGGGCAGCCGACTGGGCTGATACAAAAGCCTATCCATCTTAAAGCCCATTTTTTTTGTTTTTTGCGAGGAGAAGCCCATATTTCTTGAAGAGGGGGCGATCCCAGAAAAACCATCCTTCCTTCTCGCTTCCACTTATACTGCAGCTCGCTCTCCCGCTTCTGTCTCCCCCCAATTCCCACCGCTCCCCATCTTCCTCACTCGTCCAGAAAACCCCCGCTCACCTTCTTCCTCACTCGTACAGAAAACGCCTGCTCCTCTTCTTCCACTCCTACAGAAAACCCCAGCCCTCCTTCTTCCCCACTCGCACTGCCACTAGGCTCGTCTCTGGCTACTCTGCTCAAGCCCGTGAGCTCGGCGCGACGCCCGCAAGGAAAATGGAGTCGGCTAGCCCCAGCGCCAAGAAGATGAGGCTCCCACCAGTGGCGACGCCAGTTGTAGATCCCGCACCCGGTAGCGCGGGGGGAAGCGGCGAGCCCCCCGACCCCCACCCGGATTTGAGGAACCGGTAGAATCTCTAGTGGACCGCATCAGCGATCTCTCGGGCGTCATCCTTGAGGAGATCATCTCACTTCTCCCCACCAAGGATTGCTGCCGCACACAAGTCCTCTCAACTCAGTGGCGCCCTCTATGGTGCATCGCGCCCCTCAATCTCGATTGTCGTCAGATATCTGTCCTTCCTGAATTTGATCTCCTCAGAGCCATTGTCTCCTCTCAACAGCAGGGCCCCGTTCAATGCCTCTACATCCCGACACGCTACCTGCTGTCCATACCCGGCATGGTGGACGCTTGGCTGACATCCCCTGAATTCGAAAAACTCCAGCAGTTTGAGTTCTACCATTACCACGAAAGTTTCATACCACGAACACACCAAGAATTCGTGCCCACACCACCATTGTCCATCTCGTAGTTTTCCTCCTCTCTCCACATCGCCACCTTCGCCCGGTGCCATCTACCAGACGATCTGGTACAAATGCTTCAACTCCCACTGCTAAAAAAACTTTCACTTGTGGTGGTTTATCTGTCGGAGGCCTCACTACACAACATCATCCACTCCAGTTGCCCTGCCCTGGAGCGCTTGCTGATTGTTTTGGGAATAGAAATCCCTATCAGTTATCTCCAAATAAAGTCGCCTCACCTTAAAAGCATTGGAATTTGTTTTGAAGGACAGCAACTCATCATCGAAGATGCCCCTTCACTTCAAAGGTTGCTCCTTCATGATTGTTATAAACCTTCACAAATAATTGTCGTCTCTGCGCCCAAACTAGAGACCTTGGGTGTAATTCGTGATCCGTTTAATGATCACAAGAAGTTGGTGTTTGGCTCCTCACTTTTTCAGGTACCGTATATTATCATCTAGACATTTGTAATCATAAGCTGCATTTTTCATTTGTGTGCATAAGTTTTATATCATCTTAGAGTACACTTTGGGTACTAATATTATGTTATATGCTCAATGAAGAGTTCGTCCATGGATAGCCTATCAATGCTGTTGGATTGTGTCAAGATCTTATATATTGGAATGTTTAGTTTTGATCTGAACATAATTATTAGCTTGCTATGATGCTTTCGATCTCTAGAGAATTTATATATAGAGGTGATGATTTCATGCACATTGAAAGCCCATATATATTGTACTAGAATTAACCGTTCAGCTGTCACTCTTTCGACATACTCTTTTTTCAGACCTTAATTGTTTTCAATCTTCATGTCTACTTAGGCACTGCTACCACATGGAGAAAAACGTATAACCAAGCAGTGGCGTAGTAAGCACCAGGATTTTCTCAGTTCTCATGACATTCGTTTGAGGACAATAACGATGGATGGATATGCATCCAACCAGGCAAACAAAAGCTTTGTCACATTCTTCCTGTTGAATGCGAGGTTACTATTGGCCATGAGGCTTAAGTTTTTCGTAAAGAGATTTCTCACGGACGGACATGTTGAACAGCAAAAAAAGAAGTTTTAGGTGGAAAAATGGGCTTCCGAACGTGCTCGGCTTCTATTTACAACAACTTGTAGTCATCCTCCAATAATTTTTTTTGCACATGATGTTGATTTTATGGATCAGACCGATCCATTTGTTTGTGACTGCGAAAAAGAGTGGTTGGGTTAGATGTTATTTCCATGTTCAATCTGGGTCTTGTCTAAATTTGATGAACAATTAATCCTTGGGCTTTTTGTACTGTTTGTAAGCTTCAGTTACATGTTGTTGCCCTCTTACTACCCTCCGCCTGCCACTACACTGCCACACCTTCCACTGCTCCGGTTCGTTCCGTCCGAGGCCTTGCCGTCGTTCTCCGCCGTGTGGCGTTCTCAACATGGTCAACAACCGAGAGGAATCAGGAGATGACTGTACGTGGAGATGCTGACAGTAGGGACCCACCAGGGTCATTGCATTACGCAAGCAGGTGCCTCGTTATTACTCCTACCAAAAAAATACTTCCTCCTAATTGTTTGACAACTGGGTCCCACGCCATTGTCAATGTAGTCAATAAACGAGAAAATTACACAACGAGCGGATAACACCAGGGACGCAGCAGCTCGCCTAGTTGTTTTTTAGTTTTAGAGATGGAGCTCAACTGCGTGTTGTGCGCAGGCTGTGGCCCGTCTAGCCCACGCTTACGCCTTTATTTAAGCACATGACGAGCCCAGTTGATATCTTTTTTCTTTCTGAAAATGGCTAGCACAGTTCTTTTTTTGGAGAATACCCAACCGAGGCCTACTTGCTTTTCTCAGTCCTGCTGGGCCACAAATCTTTCAAGACAAGGAGGTATATGTAAGTAGTAAGAAATGGGCTTTCCTAGAAAATGGTCTATAAGTTGCAAGAAATGGGTTGTAAATTTTTAAACCAAAGCCAACCGGCAATTACATTAAAATATCATTTTTCTGGATTCCTCTACTCTTATAAAAAGCAGAGTTGGTGATGATGGTGTGCCTGTCATCCTGCAATATAGGCCGTCCGATCTACATCTAACGGATAGGAAGGAAACTATGACAATTTACCCGCACTCCTCTCCACATTTGCAGATAAGGCCTTCCCTCGTTCATCCTTTTCTCCCACAAGATAAACTACTCATACAAATGCATCTTCATGTTCCATGCTACGCACGGGCATCTTGCTAGTAAATATTTTAAATTTCATTCATTTTTTGGCGGAGAATTTTTTTTGATTTTATTTTGATATATATTTTTTAAAATTATTTTTAATGTGACTCAAAACTTCGTGATTAAAAAGAGTTCGGACCCCACCGAAATATGAAATATTTCGTTGAATTTTTTAGCAATGCCCAGAATATATGGTCTGTAATGCTAATAAAAAGAATATGGGCTCTGATAACCCACAAGTATAGGGGATCGCAACAGTTTTCAAGGGTAAGTATTTAACCCAAATTTATAGATTCGACACAAGGGGAGCCAAAGAATATTTGAAGGTATTAGCAGCTGAGTTGTCAATTCAACCAGACCTGGAGATTAATTATCTGCAGCAAAGTGATCAGTAGCAAAGTAGTTTTATAGTTTTGATAGTAGTGAGAGCAGCAACGGTGACAGTAACAGTGATAGCAGTAATTTGTAGCAAGTGCAACAGTGATGATAGCAATTGTAACGCAGCAAGATCAATAAGGATAAATTCTTAGGCATTGGATCAGTGACTTGTTGGATGATATTCATCACGTGATAGTTATAACCTAGGGCGATACCGCACTAGCTCCAGTTCATCGATATAATGTAGGCATGTATTCCGTAAATAGTCATACGTGCTTTATTAAAAGAACTTGCATGACATCTTTTGTCCTACCCTCCCGTGGCAGTGGGGTCCATATTGGAAACTAAGGGATATTAAGGCCTCCTTTTAATAGAGAACTGGAACAAAGCATTAACACATAGTGAATACATGAACTCCTCAAACTACGGTCATCACTGGGAGTGGGCCCGGTTGTTGTCACTCCGGGGTTGCCGGATCATAGCACGTAGTAGGTGACTATAACTTGCAAGATCGGATCTAAAACATGGATATAATGATGAATTCATAAATGGTTCAGATCTGAGTTCATGGCACCTAGGCCCAAAGTGACAAGCATTAAGCATAGCAAAGTCATAGCAATATCAATCTAAGAACATAGTGGATACTAGGGATCGGGCCCTAACAAAACTAACTCGATTACATGATGAATCTCATCCAACTCCTCACCGACCAGTGAGCCTACGAAGGAATTACTCACTCCCGATGGGGAGCAGCATGGAATTGGTTATGGAGATTGGTTGGTGATGACGAAGAACGAAGATCCCCCTCCCCGGAGCCCCAAACGGACTCCGGATCTGCCCTCCCGAGGAAGAACAGGGCTTGGCGGCGGCTCCGTCTTGTGGATCGCGATAATTCTTTCTCCCTGATTTTTTTCTGGAAATATGTGATTTTATAGTATCAGGGATTCATCAGCGGGGCCACCAAGTGGGTACAACCCACCTGGGCGCGCAAGGAGAGGGGGGGAGCGCCCTGGTGGGTTGTGCCCAACCAGGGGCCCCTCTCTGGTGGGTCTTGGCTCCAAAAGTTCTTATTATTTCTATAAAAAAAATCCTCGCAAAGTTTCGTTCCACTCCGAGAACTTTTATTTCTGCACAAAAACAACACCATGGTAGTTCTGCTGAAAACAGCGTCAGTCCAGGGTTAGTTTCATCCAAATCATGCAAATTAGAGTCCAAAACAAGAGGAAAAGCATGAGAAAAAGTAGTACATTGGAGACGTATCAACTCGCCCAAGCTTAAACCTTTGCTTGTCCTCAAGCAATTTAGTTGATAAACTGAAAGTGAGAAAGAAAAACTTTTACGAACTCTTTTTCTCTTGTTTGCATAAATAAGCTTAAACAGCACCCAGGTTTTCAGCCAACATTATAACTAACCATGTCAACAATAACTCTTAAAGATTATAATGACTCATATCAATGACATAATCAGCTAGCGAGTAATAATAAGATATCTAAAACAGCAACATGTTGTCAAAACAACCATGATATAATATGACAATAATGGTATCTCGCTAGCCCTTTCTGAGACCGCAAAACATAAATGCAGAGCACCTCCGAAGTTCAAGCAGCGACTAAACATTGCAATTCATGGTAGGAAAGATCCAGTCATGATGCACCCAACATTAGCTATACACAATGCATAAATCATGACAGTTGTGCTCTACTCAGTTTCTCGCGCTTGTTTTTAGAAGGTGGTGACTCAACATAAAAGTAAATAGAAAGTCCCTTCAAAGAGGGAAGTAGTGATTTGCAGAGGTGCCAGAGCTCAATTTTTAAAACAGAGATAAATGATATTTTGAGACATGCACCCTTCTCATTCACTTCACGACCATCAGTTATCAACATCTTCCATGCTAAGCACGCTAGTGGTGGTCCCCAAGCGGAAAGTAAAGGTTTTGACTCCATTGGGAGTTTTTGTTTGATTATTCAAGAGATGAACTCTTTTCATATTTGCAATTTGGGACTGGGCATCCCTTATACCGCCCATTTCCTCGTGCGATGGCGAGTGAATAAACACTCGACCTGAGGATAACATGCTTAGCACGGAAGATATCAACCACCTCCTGTCGTTCCATGAACGATCCAGGCACACAAAACGGATAATTTTTTAATAAGTTTTTAGAGGTGGCACATGCAAATTTACTTAGGACGGCAGGGTAATACCGCATATAGGTAGGTATGGTGGACTCATCTGGAATAACTTTGGGTTCAAATTTTTTGATGTACAAGCAGAATTCCCACTTAGTATAGGCGAAGGCTAGCAATTAAGATTGGGAAGCAGCCAGCTAGAGAGCAACAACGATCATGACCAGGCATTATGCATAAGTAACATTGAACACTAGCATGAGTAGGATATGAACACCATGAACATAAACATTATAGGGGCTATGTTGGTTTTGATTCAACTACATGCATGAACATGTACCAAGTCAAGCTACTCGACCATTCAAAGGAGGATACCATATCATCATACTACATCACAATCATTTTAACACTATGTTGATATCCAAGATAAATCATTATCAACTCCCAGCTACTTATGCATGGCATGAGAAACTATAATCTCTAATTGTCATTGCAAAAATGATTAATCATAATGGGATGAAGCCTGGATACTAGGTTAAACATATTTACACAGACAGAACAAGTCGAGTTCATACCAGCTTCTCTTTGCCACGGCCAGTTCATCGAATGTCGTCATTATTGCCTTTCACTTGCATGACCGATGATATGGAAATAATAATAATAGTGCAAGAGTACCATGGACTAAGCTGGAATTTGCAAGACATTTTATTCAACAGGAGAAGACAAGGTAAAATGTGCTCTTTAATAGTTCAATGGCTATTCCTATGAGAGCCACTCAACATTTTCATCGTGGTCTTCTCCTCGGTACAACTCCAATACAAAGAAAAGAAATTCAGAGAAACACACTGAAATATTTTTGTAGTTTTTGGTTTTCTAGAACAAGCAAAAGCAAAAACGAGAAAAACTATTTACACGGGAAAGCTCCCAACAAGCAAAATAAGAACAAGGAAATCTTTTTGGATTTTCTTTTTAATACTACTACTAAGCATGCATAGAAAGTAAATTACTACAACTAATTTTTTTGGTTTTTCTAAATTTTATCAGACACACAAGAAGAAAGCAAGAAAAATAAATCTAAGCATGGATGATACAATGAAAAAGCGTGAACACCGACAGACAGAATAATACGTGAACATGAAAGGATCGAGAAGAGGTGTCTAGAGGGGGGCGAATAGACTTTTAACAAAGAAAAGTTGTAGTTTTTATTTCCTTCAAGTTAAGGTAGAGTTTTAGCACAAGTTTAAACATTCACAATACATTCAAGCAAGCATGGCAAGAGTATATGAGCAGCGGAAAGTAAAGCATGCAATTTGCAAGAATGTAAAGGGATGGGATTGGAGTGTGCAAACGCAATTGGAGACACAGAGATTTTTGGCGTGGTTCCGATAGGTGGTGCTATCGTACATCCACGTTGATGGAGACTTCAACCCACGAAGGGTAACGGTTGCGCGAGTCCACGGAGGGCTCCACCCACGAAGGGTCCACGAAGAAGCAACCTTGTCTATCCCACCATGGCCATCGCCCACGAAGGACTTGCCTCACTAGGGTAGATCTTCACGAAGTAGGCGATCTCCTTGCCCGTACAAACTCCTTGGTTCAACTGCACAATCTTGACGGAGGCTCCCAAGTGACACCTAACCAATCTAGGAGACACCACTCTCCAAAAGGTAATAGATGGTGTGTTGATGATGAACTCCTTGCTCTTGTGCTTCAAAAGATAGTCTCCCCAACACTCAAGTCTCTCTCACAGATTTGGATTTGGTGGAAAGATGATTTGAGTGGAAAGCAAGTTGGAGAAGGCTAGAGATCAAGATTTATGTGGTTGGAATGGAATATCTTGACCTCAACACATGAGTAGGTCGTTCTCTCTCAGAAATAGTATGCTAGAAGTGTAGGCATGTTCTGATGGCTCTCCTCACGAATGAAGAGTGGGTCGAGGGGTATATATAGTCTCCACACAAAATCTAACCGTTACACACAATTCACCAAACTCGGTGGGACCGAATCAGAAAACTCGGTCGGACCGATTCAGTTCATAATGTGACCGTTAGGCATTTCGGTGGGACCGATATGATCAACTCGGTGGGACCAATGTGCTAGGGTTAGGGTAAAACCTCATCTCGGTTTGACCGATTACACAAACTCGGTGAGACCGATTTTGGTAATGGGCTAACCAGAGAGTTGGTCAAGCAATCTCGGTGAGACCGATTACAAATCTCGGTAAGACCAATCTTATTGCAATAGGAACCAGAGAGTTTGCAAGCCCATCTCGGTGAGACCGGGATCCCATTGGTGAGACCGAATTGATTAGGGTTTCTTGCAGTGGCTATGTCAAATGAACTCGGTGGCGCCGGATAGATCAAATCGGTGGGGCCGAGTTTGACTTTTGGTTTGGGACATATGTGGATATGAGAAAGTGGTTGAGGGATTTGGAGCATATCACTAAGCACTTTGAGCAAGCAAGCCATTAAGCAACACCTCATCCCCTTTTAATAGTATTGGCTTTTCCTATGGACTCAATGTGATCTTGGATCACTAAAAGTAAAATGTAGAGCCTTGAGCTTTTGAGATTGAGCCAACCCTTTGTCCTTAGCATCTTGAAGGGGTTCCACAACCTCTTGTCCACGCCACTCCATCTGTTGAACTTGTCTGAAATATACTAGATGAAAACATTAGTCCAACAAGAGATATGTTGACATTAATTACCAAAACCACCCAGGGAGCACTTGTGCTTTTAGAACAGGAATGTAAAGTCGGTGGAAACACGTACTCCCCCAAGCTTAGGCTTTTGGCCTAAGTTGGTAATCGATCAGTAGCCTGGAGGGTAGTAGTCAGCGTGGTAGCTCACGAAGGCTCTCGGTGCGAATGCCTCGACCTGCCAGGCTGCCACCACTGCTGCGTTGTGAGCTCGGGCCTCGCTCTCAAGAACAAAATATCTCCCCTTGCTGTGACAATCGAAGAGAGCATATGCAGGCAAATATGTGTCCACAACATCTGATTGGTTAAACAACAAATTATAAGTGAAGTCATCAGCCCTTCCCTTGAGAATCTTATGATCTTTTAAGGCATCAAAATCTAAATATCGAGTGGGTAAGATAGGGTCAAAGGGCAAAGGTGAAACACCCAGTCCTCGTGCTAAACGTGTGGCATAAATTCCACCATAGAACCAGCCACTTTTGGCGTTATGCTGAAGTCTATGGCAACAATTGCTCCAAGGTTATAATTCCTTTCACCAGTGAGAGCGGTGTGAATGAGGCTCAAGTCTGGCGAACAAAGTATGCTGCAGTCCTTCTTGCCTACTATGCATTTCCCGTTAAATAATGCAAAATACTGGATTGCAGGAAAGTGAATACTTTTTATTCTTCCTTGTCTCACTCCTCTATTTTCACCGTAACAAAGGCTAGTCAAAAAGGTCTCATACTAAGCCTTTGCTGGCTCATCAAGCAAACCCCAAAATGGAAGTTTGCAGTGGTAAGCAAAATTCTCTAGTGAGATAGTAAATGGTTCATTATAAAGCATAAAAGACACCCTAGACTCACGTGGAAAATATTTAAATCCTTTGACGAAAGATTTAGTGAGAAGGTGGCGTTGTTCACACTTATCTGAGAGGTAGGGACCGAGATCGGCATTGTGAACATATTGCTCAAATTCCTCCTTGATGCCCACCTGCACCATATATTCATCACAAGGCCATAAGCATGTTTTGGTGGCGGCATCTCGAGTGGAACTTTCACTTGGTTCAACATAGGACCGACGAGCAGAACTGTCACTAGAAGATGCCTCCTCGAGGAACTCCTTCCAAATAGGTTCATCATGTCCGCGTACAATTTTCTGAAAATAAAATTTTTGAGGTGACAAAAATTTGTCAACAAAACTTTATAAAACTAATAGAAACTACTCATAGGGATATATAGAGGCCATAGAAAGCATTCAAATTACTTAGAACACTAAGAATTGAACATGCAAGCACATCTACAGCAGCACCAAGAGTAGCTATTTATTCAAAGTATAAACCACTAGAACAGAAACTAATTGGACAACTGATGGAGTCACATACCAAGCAACAATCCCCCGAAACAGTTTCGGAAAGGGAGCTTCGAGCAAAGAGATCGAAATCCGCGGGTTTGAGCTCAAGAACACGGGAGAGAGAGCTATGGGGATTTTTCTGGAGGTAGGTGACAATGTGGGATGAAGAGATAAGTGAGGGGGCCCACGTGGTGACCACAACCCACCAGGGCGCGCCTGGGGGCTCTAGTGCGCCCAGGTGGGTTGTGCCCACCTGGTGCACCTCCCTCTGGTAATTTTTGCACCAAAAATTCTTAAATATTCAGGAAAAAATCATATAAAATTTTCAGGGCATTCTGAGAACTTTTATTTTTGGGTAACTTTTTTATTGCACGGGAAATTCAAAAACAGACAAAACATGGCATTTATTTTATCTAACTAATGAAAACAGAGAATAAAAAGTAAGGACAAAAGGTAGTGCTTACTAAATTCATCAACTTCATACCGTTCAAAAATGATCCATTAATAAGGTTGATCAGGTCTTATTAACAACCACTTTCGATTAGCATGAAACTGAAGAACTTTCGTAAATCACTAAGTTACCTCAATGGGGATATGCATTTCCCCAACAATAAGTATTTCATAATTCTTTTTGACAGTAGGTAGAGGTATTTGAAAACTTCCAATAGTGATTGTCGGAGATTTTTCAATAACATTAATACCATTCACTTGGAATTGTTTCTTCGGAAAGTGCACTGTATGCTCATTACCATTAATATGAAAAGTGACCTTGCTTTTATTGCAATCAATAACAGCCCCTGCAGTATTCAAGAAGGGTCTACCAAGGATAATCGACATGTTGTTGTCCTCGGGCATCTCAAGTATAACAAAATCAGTCAAAATAGTAACATTAGCAACAACAACGGGCACATCCTTACAGATACCGATAGGTATGGCAGTTGATTTGTCAGCCATTTGCAAAGATATTTCAGTAGGTGTGAGTTTATCAAGTCAAGTCTTTTATATAAAGAGAAAGGCATAACACTAACACCAGCTCCTAAGTCACACAAAGCAGTTTTCACATAATTCTTTCTGATGGAGCAAGGTATAGTTGGTATTCCCGGATCTCCAAGTTTTTTAGGTACTCCATCTTTGAAAGTGTAATTAGCAAGCATAGTGAAGATTTCAGCTTCCGGTATTTTTCTCTTATTTGTGATGATGTCTTTCATGTATTTTGCATAAGGAGGCATTTTAAGGATATCAGTCAAGCGAGTACACAAAAAGACTAGCCTGAGCATTTCAGCAAAGTGTTCAAATTCTTCATCATCATTCTTTTTAGTTGACTTGGGTGGAAAAGGCATAGGTTTTTGAACCACGGTTCTCTTTCTTTACCGTGTTTCCCAGCCACAAAGTCTCTTTTATCATACCTTTTATTCTTAGGTTGTGGGTTATCAAGATCAACAGGTGGTTCTATCTCAACATCATTATCTGGTTCTTTTTCATTATTTGGTTGAGTATCTTCATGAACCTCATCATTATCTTTTTCATTATCACTAGGTGAGTGTTCATTACCAGACTGAGTTTCAGCATCGGAGATAGAAGTTTCATTTTCATTATCAGGAGGTTTTTCTATTTCAGGTTCACTAGAAGAGTGCAAAGTCCTATCATTTTTCTTTTTCTTTTTCGAAGGACTAGGTGCACTAGTGTTGTTTCTTTGTGAATCTTGTATAATTCTCTTTGGATGTCCCTCAGGATAAAGTGGTTCCTGAGTCACTTTACCTCCTCTAGTTGCAACTCTAACAGCAAAGTCATGCATATTATGATTCATTTCATCAACTAATTCTCTTTGTGATTTAGCAACTTGTTCTAATTGAGTTTGTACCATAGAAGCATGTTTTCCAACACCTCTAACATCATTTGATATTCTAAATAACAAGTCACTCAAGCGAGCAATCATATCAGAATTGTATTTCAATTGTTTCATAACATTGGCATTGAAGTGATCTTGTTTTCTAATGTAGTTTTCAAACTCATAATGGCATAGATTAGGATGCATATTGTGAGGATTATCATTTTCATTGAACTTCATAAGAGAATTTACCTCTACCACCTTAGGCAGTGGTGGTGTATTAAGCCCATGTATTTCTTCAATAGGTGGTAAATTTTTAACATCCTCGGCTTTAATACCTTTTTCCTTCATTGATTTCTTTGCCTCTTGCATATCTTCGGGACTGAGATATAATATATGTTGGGGGACGTAGTAATTTCAAAAAAATTCCTACGCACACGCAAGATCATGGTGATGCATAGCAACGAGAGGGGAGAGTGTTGTCCACGTACCCTCGTAGACCGAAAGCGGAAGCGTTAACACAACGCGGTTGATGTAGTCGTACGTCTTCACGATCCGACCGATCAAGTACCGAAAGTATGGCACCTCCGAGTTCAGCACACGTTCAGCTTGATGATGTCCCTCGAACTCCGATCCAGCCGAGTGTTGAGGGAGAGTTTCGTCAGCACGACGGCGTGGCGACAATGTTGATGTTCTACCAACGCAGGGCTTCGCCTAAGCACCGCTACGATATTATCGAGGTGTAATATGGTGGAGGGGGGCACCGCACACGGCTAAGAGATCAATAATCAATTGTGTGTCTAGAGGTGCCCCCTGCCCCTGTATATAAAGGTGCAAGGGGGGTTCGGCCGGCCTAAGGGAGAGGCGCGCCAGGAGGAGTCCTACTCCTACCGGGAGTAGGACTCCCCCCTTTTCCGTGTTGCACTAAGAGAGAAAGGTGGAAAAGGTGGAGGGGAGGAAGGAAGGGGGGCGCCGCCCCCCTCTCCTTGTCCTATTCGGACTGGGGGGAGGGGCGCGCGGCCCTGCCCTGGCCTCCTCTCCTCTCTTCCACCTAGGCCCACTAAGGCCCATTAAGTTACCGGGGGGTTCCGGTAACCTCCCGGTAATCCGAAAAAAACCCGATTTCACCCGGAACACTTCCGATGTCCAAACATAGGCTTCCAATATATCAATCTTTATGTATCGACCATTTCGAGACTCCTCGTCATGTCCATGATCACATCCGGGACTCCGAACAACCTTCGGTACATCAAAACATATAAACTCATAATATAACTGTCATCGTAACGTTAAGCATGCGGACCCTACGGGTTCGAGAACTATGTAGACATGACCCAGACACCTCTCCGGTCAATAACCAATAGCGGAACCTAGATGCTCATATTGGTTCCTACATATTCTACGAAGATCTTTATCGGTCAGACCGGATAACAACATACGTTGTTCCCTTTGTCATCGGTATGTTACTTGCCCGAGATTCGGTCGTCGGTATCTCGATACCTAGTTCAATCTCGTTACCGGCAAGTCTCTTTACTCGTTCCGTAATATATCATCCCGCAAATAACTCATTAGTCACAATGCTTGCAAGGCTTATAGTGATGTGTATTACTGAGTGGGTCCAGAGATACCTCTTCGACAATCGGAGTGACAAATCCTAATCTCGAAATACGCCAACCCAACAAGTACCTTTGGAGACACCTGTAGAGCACCTTTATAATCACCCAGTTACGTTGTGACGTTTGGTAGCACACAAAGTGTTCCTCCGGTAAACGGGAGTTGCATAATCTCATAGTCATAGGAACATGTATAAGTCATGAAGAAAGCAATAGCAACATACTAAACGATCGAGTGCAAAGCTAACGGAATGGGTCAAGTCAATCACATCATTCTCCTAATGATGTGATCCCGTTAATCAAAAACAACTCATGTCTATGGCTAGGAAACATAACCATCTTTGATCAACGAGCTAGTCAAGTAGAGGCATATTAGTGACACTCTGTTTGTCTACGTATTCACACATGTATTATGTTTTCGGTTAATACAATTCTAGCATGAATAATAAACATTTATCATTATATAAGGAAATAAATAATAACTCTATTATTGCCTCTAGGGCATATTTCCTTCAGTCTCCCACTTGCACTAGAGTCAATAATCTAGATTACACAGTAATGATTCTTACACCCGTGGAGTCTTGGTGCTGATCATGTTTTGCTCGTGGAAGAGGCTTAGTCAATGGGTCTGCAACATTCAGATCCGTATGTATCTTACAAATTTCTATGTCTCCCACCTGGACTAAATCCCGGATGGAATTGAAGCGTCTTTTGATGTGCTTGGTTCTCTTGTGAAATCTGGATTCCTTTGCTAAGGCAATTGCACCAGTATTGTCACAAAAGATTTTCATTGGTCCCGATGCACTAGGTATGACACCTAGATCGGATATGAACTCCTTCATCCAGACTCCTTCATTTGCTGCTTACGAAGCAGCTATGTACTCCGCTTCACACGTAGATCCCGCCATGACACTTTGCTTAGAACTGCACCAACTGACAGCTCCACCGTTCAATGTAAACACGTATCCGGTTTGCGATTTAGAATCGTCCAGATCAGTGTCAAAGCTTGCATCAACGTAACCATTTACGATGAGCTCTTTGTCACCTCCATAAACGAGAAACATATCCTTAGTCCTTTTCAGGTATTTCAGGATGTTCTTGACCGCTGTCCAGTGATCCACTCCTGGATTACTTTGGTACCTCCCTGCTAAACTTATAGCAAGGCACACATCAGGTCTGGAACACAGCATTGCATACATGATAGAGCCTATGGCTGAAGCATAGGGAACATCTTTCATCTTCTCTCTATCTTCTACAGTGTTCGGGCATTGAGTCTTACTCAATCTCACACCTTGTAATACAGGCAAGAACCCTTTCTTTGCTTGATCCATTTTGAACTTCTTCAAAACATTGTCATGGTATGTGCTTTGTGAAAGTCCAATTAAGCGTCTTGATCTATCTCTATAGATCTTGATGCCCAATATATATGCAGCTTCACCGAGGTCTTTCATTGAAAAACTCTTATTCAAGTATCCCTTTATGCTATCCAGAAATTCTATATCATTTCCAATTAGCAATATGTCATCCACATATAATATCAGAAATGCTACTTAGCTCCCACTCACTTTCTTGTAAATACAGGCTTCTCCAAAAGTCTGTATAAAACCAAATGCTTTGATCACACTATCAAAGCGTTTATTCCAACTCCGAGAGGCTTGCACCAGTCCATAAATGGATCGCTCGAGCTTGCACACTTTGTTGGCTCCCTTTGGATCGACAAAACCTTCCGGTTGCATCATATACAACTCTTCTTCCAGAAATCCATTCAGGAATGCAATTTTGAGATCCATTTGCCAAATTTCATAATCATAAAATGCGGCAATTGCTAACATGATTCGGACAGACTTAAGCATCGCTACGGGTGAGAAGGTCTCATCGTAGTCAATCCCTTCAACTTGTCAAAAACCTTTCGCAACAAGTCGAGCTTTATAGACAGTAACATTACCGTCAGCGTCAGTCTTCTTCTTGAAGATCCATTTATTTTCAATGGCTTGCCGATCATCGGGCAAGTCAACCAAAGTCCATACTTTGTTCTCATACATGGATCCCATCTCGGATTTCATGGCCTCAAGCCATTTTGCGGAATCTGGGCTAAACATCGCTTCTTCATAGTTTGTAGGTTCATCATGGTCTAGTAACATAACCTCCAGAACAGGATTACTGTACCACTCTGGTGCGGATCTTAATCTGGTTGACCTACGAGGTTCAGTAATAACTTGATCTGAAGTTTCATGATCATTATCATTAACTTCCTCACTAATTGGTGTAGGTGTCGCAGAAACTGATTTCTGTGATGATCTACTTTCCAATAAGGGAGCAGGTACAGTTACCTCATCAAGTTCTACTTTCCTCCCACTCACTTCTTTCCAGAGAAACTCCTTCTCTAGAAAGGATCCATTCTTAGCAACGAATGTCTTGCCTTCGGATCTGTGATAGAAGGTGTACCCAACAGTCTCCTTTGGGTATCCTATGAAGACACATTTCTCCGATTTAGGTTCGAGCTTATCAGGTTGAAGTTTCTTCACATAAGCATCGCAACCCCAAACTTTAAGATACGACAACTTTGGTTTCTTGCCAAACCATAGTTCATAAGGTGTCGTTTCAACAGATTTTGATGGTGCCCTATTTAGAGTGAATGCAGCCGTCTCTAAAGCATAACCCCAAAACGATAGCGGTAAATTAGTAAGAGACATCATAGATCGCACCATATCTAGTAAAGTACGATTACGACATTCGGACACACCATTACGTTGTGGTGTTCCGGGTGGCGTGAGTTGCGAAACTATTCCGCATTGTTTCAAATGTAGGCCAAACTCGTAACTCAAATATTCTCCTCCACGATCTGATCGTAGAAACTTTATTTTCTTGTTACGATGATTTTCAACTTCGCTCTGAAATTCTTTGAACTTTTCAAATGTTTCAGACTTATGTTTCATTAAGTAGATATACCCATATCTGCTCAAATCATCTGTGAAGGTGAGAAAATAACGATATCCGCCACGAGCCTCAATATTCATCGGACCACATACATCTGTATGTATGATTTCCAACAAAATAGTTGCTCTCTCCATAGTACCGGAGAACGGTGTTTTAGTCATCTTGCCCATGAGACACGGTTCGCAAGTACCAAGTGATTCCAAAAGTCCATCATTATGGAGTTTCTTCATGCGCTTTACACCGATATGACCTAAACGGCAGTGCCACAAATAAGTTGCACTATCATTATCAACTCTGCATCTTTTGGCTTCGACATTATGAATATGTGTGTCACTACTACCGAGATTCATTAAAAATAGACCACTCTTCAAGGGTGCATGACCATAAAAGATATTACTCATATAAATAGAACAACCATTATTCTCTGATTTAAATGAATAACCGTCTCGCATCAAACAAGATCCAGATATAATGTTCATGCTCAACGCTGGCACCAAATAACAATTATTTAGGTCTAATACTAATCCCGAAGGTAGATGTAGAGGTAGCGTGCCGACGGCGATCACATCGACTTTGGAACCATTTCCCACGCGCATCGTCACCTCGTCCTTAACCAATCTTCGCTTAATCCGTAGCCCCTGTTTTGAGTTGCAAATATTAGCAACAGAACCAGTATCAAATACCCAGGTGCTACTGCGAGCATTAGTAAGGTACACATCAATAACATGTATATCACATATACCTTTGTTCACCTTGCTATCCTTCTTATCCGCCAAATACTTGGGGCAGTTCCGCTTCCAGTGACCAGTCTGCTTGTAGTAGAAGCACTCAGTCTCAGGCTTAGGTCCAGACTTGGGTTTCTTCTCCTGAATAGCAACTTGCTTGCTGTTCTTCTTGAAGTTCCCCTTCGTCTTCCCTTTGCCCTTTTTCTTGAAACTAGTGGTCTTATTGACCATCAACACTTGATGCTCCTTTTTGATTTCTACCTCCGCTGCCTTTAGCATTGCGAAGAGCTCAGGAATTGTCTCATTCATCCCTTGCATGTTATAGTTCATCACGAAGCTCTTGTAGCTTGGTGGCAGTGATTGAAGAATTCTGTCAATGACGCTATCATCCGGAAGATTAACTCCTAGTTGAATCAAGTGATTATTATACCCAGACATTTTGAGTATATGCTCACTGACAGAACTGTTCTCTTCCATCTTGCAGCTGTAGAACTTATTGGAGACCTCATATCTCTCAATCCGGGCATTTGCTTGAAATATTAACTTCAACTCCTGGAACATCTCATATGTTCCATGACGTTCAAAATGTCGTTGAAGACCCGGTTCTAAGCCGTAAAGCATGGCACACTGAACTATCAAGTAGTCATCAGCTTTGCTCTGCCAGACGTTCATAACTTCTGGTGTTGCTCTTGCAGCAGGCCTGGCACCCAGCGGTGCTTCCAGGACGTAATTCTTCTGTGCAGCAATGAGGATAATCCTCAAGTTACTGACCCAGTCCGTGTAATTGCTACCATCATCTTTCAACTTTGCTTTCTCAAGGAACGCATTAAAATTCAACGGAACAATAGCACGGGCCATCTATCTACAATTGACATAGACAAGCAAGATACTATCAGGTACTAAGTTCATGATAAATTCAAGTTCAATTAATCATATTACTTAAGAACTCCCACTTAGATAGACATCCCTCTAATCCTCTAAGTGATCACGTGATCCATATCAACTAAACCATGTCCGATCATCACGTGAGATGGAGTAGTTTCAATGGTGAACATCACTATGTTGATCATATCTACTATATGATTCACGCTCGACCTTTCGGTCTCCGTGTTCCGAGGCCATATCTGCATATGCTAGGCTCGTAAAGTTTAACCTGAGTATTCCACGTGTCCAACTGTTTTGCACCCGTTGTATTTGAACGTAGAGCCTATCACACCCGATCATCACGTGGTGTCTCAGCACGAAGAACTTTCGCAACGGTGTATACTCAGGGAGAACACTTTTATCTTGAAATTTTAGTGAGAGATCATCTTATAATGCTACCATCAATCAAAGCAAGATAAGATGCATAAAAGATAAACATCACATGAAATCAATATAAGTGATATGATATGGCCATCATCATCTTGTGCTTGTGATCTCCATCTCCGAAGCACCGTCATGATCACCATCGTCACCGGCGCGACACCTTGATCTCCATCGTAGCATCATTGTCGTCTCGCCAACTATTGCTTTTACGACTATCGCTACCGCTTAGTGATAAAGTAAAACAATTACATGGCGATTGCATTTCATACAATAAAGCGACAACCATATGGCTCCTGCCAGTTGCCGTTAACTCGGTTACAAAACATGATCATCTCATACAATAAAATATAGCATCATGTCTTGACCATATCACATCACAACATGCCCTGCAAAAACAAGTTAGACGTCCTCTACTTTGTTGTTGCAAGTTTTACGTGGCTGTTACGGGCTTAGCAAGAACCGTTCATACCTACGCATCAAAACCACAACGATAGTTTGTCAAGTTGGTGCTGTTTTAACCTTCGCAAGGACCGGGCGTAGCCACACTCAGTTCAACAAAGTGAGAGAGACAGACACCCGCCAGTCACCTTTAAGCAATGAGTGCTCGCAACGGTGAAACCAGTCTCGCGTAAGCATACGCGTAATGTCGGTCCGGGCTGCTTCATCTCACAATACCGCTGAACCAAAATATGACATGCTGGTAAGCAGTATGACTTATATCGCCCACAACTCACTTGTGTTCTACTCATGCATATAACATCAATGCATAAAACCAGGCTCTGATACCACTGTTGGGGGACGTAGTAATTTCAAAAAAAATTCCTACGCACACGCAAGATCATGGTGATGCATAGCAACAAGAGGGGAGAGTGTTGTCCTCGTACCCTCGTAGACCGAAAGCGGAAGCGTTAACACAACGTGGTTGATGTAGTCGTACGTCTTCACGATCCGACCGATCAAGTACCGAACGTACGGCACCTCCGAGTTCAGCACACGTTCAGCTTGATGACGTCCCTCGAACTCCGATCCAGCCAAGTGTTGAGGGAGAGTTTCGTCAGCACGACGGCGTGGTGACAATGTTGATGTTCTACCGACGCAGGGCTTCGCCTAGGCACCGCTACGATATTATCGAGGTGTAATATGGTGGAGGGGGCCACCGCACACGGCTAAGAGATCAATAATCAGTTGTGTGTCTAGAGGTTCCCCCCTGCCCCCGTATATAAAGGTGCAAGGGGGGTTCGGCCGGCCTAAGGGAGAGGCGCGCCAGGAGGAGTCCTACTCCTACCGGGAGTAGGACTCCCCCCTTTTCCATGTTGGACTAGGAGAGAAAGGGGGAAAAGGTGGAGGGGAGGAAGGAAGCGGGGGCGCCGCCCCCCTCTCCATGTCCTATTCGGACAGGGGGGGAGGGGCGCTCGGCCCTACCCTGGCCTCCTCTCCTCTCTTGCACCTAGGCCCACTAAGGCCCATTAAGTTACCGGGGGGTTCCGGTAACCTCCCGGTACTCCGAAAAAACCCGATTTCACCCGGAACACTTCCGATGTCCAAACATAGGCTTCCAATATATCAATCTTTATGTATCGACCATTTCGAGACTCCTCGTCATGTCCATGATCACATCCGGGACTCCGAACAACCTTCGGTACATCAAAACATATAAACTCATAATATAACTGTCATCGTAACGTTAAGCGTGCGGACCCTACGGGTTCGAGAACTATGTAGACATGACCGAGACACCTCTCCGGTCAATATCCAATAGCGGAACCTGGATGCGCATATTGGTTCCTACATATTCTACGAAGATCTTTATCGTTCAGACCGCATAACAACATACGTTGTTCCCTTTGTCATCGGCATGTTACTTGCCCGAGATTCGATCGTCGGTATCTCGATACCTAGTTCAATCTCGTTACCGGCAAGTCTCTTTACTCGTTCCGTAATACATCATCCCGCAACTAACTCATTAGTCACAATGCTCGAAAGGCTTATAGTGATGTGTATTACTGAGTGGGTCCAGAGATACCTCTCCGACAATCGGAGTGACAAATCCTAATCTCGAAATACGCCAACCCAACAAGTACCTTTGGAGACACCTGTAGAGCACCTTTATAATCACCCAGTTACGTTGTGACGTTTGGTAGCACACAAAGTGTTCCTCCGGTAAACGGGAGTTGCATAATCTCATAGTCATAGGAACATGTATAAGTCATGAAGAAAGCCATAGCAACATATTAAACGATCGAGTGCAAAGCTAACGGAATGGGTCAAGTCAATCACATCATTCTCCTAATGATGTGATCCCGTTAATCAAATAACAACTCATGTCTATGGCTAGGAAACATAACCATCTTTGATCAACGAGCTAGTCAAGTAGAGGCATACTAGTGACACTCTATTTGTCTATGTACTCACACATGTATTATGTTTCCGGTTAATACAATTCTAGCATGAATAATAAACATTTATCATGATATAAGGAAATAAATAATTACTTTATTATTGCCTCTAGGGCATATTTCCTTCAATATACCCCTCTTCTTCGGAGTGGGTTTAGGCGGTGGTTCAGGAATAGTCCAATCATCATAATTTTTCAATATATTATTCAATAATTCTTCAGCTTGAGCAATAGTTCGTACCCCGAAAACACAACCAGCACAACTGTCTAGGAAGTCCCTAGAAGCATCGGTTAGTCCATTATAGAAGATATCAAGTATTTCATTTTCTTAAGAGGATGATCAGGCAAAGCATTAAGTAACCGGAGAAGCCTCCCCCAAGCTTGTGGGAGACTCTCTTCTTTAGTTTGCACAAAGTTAAATATTTCCTGTAAGGCAGCTTGTTTCATATGAGCAGGAAAATATTTTTCAGACAAGTAATAAATCATATCCTGGGGACTACGCACACAACCAAGAGCAAGAGTATTGTACCAAGCGTTAGCATCGCCCTTTAATGAGAAAGGAAATAATTTGAGAATAAAGTAGTAGCGAGCACTGGTGCGCCTCGGTCCTGAACAAACGGTTTTTAACCCCTTTCCGCGACGGCATTTGGAACCGTCGCCAAGTGAGTGTGGGCGATAGGGGGGTCCTTCCCACACGACCCATAAATCGTCGGGGATATGCCCTCCTGGCACACACGTTCGGCAAAATGAGGTCGTGTGTGACCGCGAGCGCTCAAATACGGAAATACTAACAATAGAGCTAAAAATACAATTATACGGCGAAATTGTTTCCGGTCGCAAGTACATCCCACACAGTCGGTCCCTGCTAAAAGTTTCCATTCGTATGTACATCCCACACAGTCGCTCCAAGGAAAACATTTCCGTTCACAGGTACATCACACACAATTTGTATCGTTAAATCGTTTGTGATAGCGTTGCCATTGCACATGATATTAATAATTTTATCGTTTGCGTTATTGAATGCATCACACACGGTGTGTAGAAGAAACTGTGTGGCAAAGGCTGTCCATCACACACACTTTTTATGTGATAAACGTTTGCGCAAGGTGGCCTAACGCAAACAGTTTTCAAGAGAAAGTCGTGTGTGCAGTGCAGATTGATCGCACACGTAGTGGTTCCTAGAAATGTTTCTGATCTCCACGTATATCGCAGACGTTTCGCTTTCGGAAACCGTGTGCAGTGTAATCCCTAATTAATCCAATTAATCTCTAATTTAAAAATCACATGTTTTGAATTTGAAAGTAGGCAATCACTTATTTCATATCCAACCATGTTTATTTACAAACATAGGTTCAACCATGAATCCATAATTCAATGCACAGGTACATATACTGAAGAACTACAGAAGCACTAAGTAAAGAATGATGAACCACAGTTGTACTAAAGACTGTAAAGAGAGAGGCGAAAGACATTCTGGTTGCTAGAGAAGGTGAATCGGAATGCCCATATTGTGCCTTCCTCCATGCGTAAGGCGCGCACGACCCTCGGCCAACCCCTTGTGATGGCTGCCCGTCCATCCTTCACCATCTTCATTAGGACTTCTCGATGCTCATTGTAGTCTGGATGAAATACTTTAACCTTCATTGTGGTGTCCACCAATCATGTACTTTACGAGGTAATCTTGAGTGAACTGCTTCGGGAACCACTGGGAACGAAAAAGATTCAGACATTGTTGTCTAACAACTCATTATGGGCAGTAAAAAGAGAAGGCTGCAGAGTTTGTACTTACCATCCTACAGCTCACTGTTGTGTTGGATAGAGCATAAACAAATAATTTGCTTGCCACCATTCGTATCTTTTTGCTAATAATCCTTATCAGTTTCCTCACTTGATGCTTGTTCATCAATATCTCATTGCCCCATACGCAAAAAGGGTCGATGCGTGGATCCTTGCCAAGGGCATATGTACCTATAAGCAACAAGTCAATATTAGAAGCTAACTAGTGTCCAGGCCTGGATCTATATGCACTACATTATGGAACGATGGGGGGAGTACAAGCCGAGGGATGAAGCTAACCTCGGCGGACAATGGTGGCCACTCCCGTTGTTGTCCTTCATAAGTAGTGGAAAGGCATGATAAGTACAACAATCTTAACATCAAACAAATATAGCAAAGGTAAACAACATCATCTCCAAATGATAGCTTGAATGTGTTGGTTTTAGCATGCTGTTAAAGCAGATATAAAATGGAAGGCAATGTTACCGACAGCAGGCTTGACAGCCATCAAATATTGCAATTCAAACTGGTATTGTTGAAAATGAATAGAACGTAGGTAATGCTTAAACATCACACTGGATAAATGTGTAAAACTAAAATAAAGGGCATGTGTTAACTACACCAGGAATAACTGGAACCAAATATAGCCGTTCAAACTGGTATTGATGTAGTCGAGCGGCACAGTTCCGACTTGCACATAATGAACCACACATTGTGAATGACTAAAATAAACAAGGCATAAATGACCAGTATAACAACCAAATATAGCCATTGAAAACTGGATAGAGTCTCACTACAACCAACCTAACAAGCAAATACAGATAAACAGGGCATATGCTTGAAAACTGGACAAATGCTCACTGCAACCAACCTAACAAGCAGATAAAGATAAACAAGGCATCTACTTGATAACTGGAGAAATGTTAAAAAAAGCAACCTAACAACCAAATACAGATAAACAAGGCATCTGCTTGATAACTGGACAAATGCTAAAAAAGCAACCTAACAACCAAATACAGATAAACAAGGCATCTGCTTGATAACTAAACAAATACTCACTGCAACCAAACTAAGAACCAAATACAGATAAACAAGGCATCTGCTCGATAACAGAAAAAATGCTCACTCCAACCAACCTAACAACCAAATACAGTTAAGCAAGGCATCTACTCACTATAAACAACCAAATATAGCCATTCGTGACACTAAAGTGGACAATTCATACTTAAACATCAC
This sequence comes from Aegilops tauschii subsp. strangulata, assembly GCF_002575655.3. Lineage (NCBI taxonomy): Eukaryota > Viridiplantae > Streptophyta > Magnoliopsida > Poales > Poaceae > Aegilops > Aegilops tauschii. Next base: position 145,433,911 of record NC_053035.3, on the reverse strand, counting down.
ATAGACCTATTGAACAATACATTTTTGCATAACTAAAATAATTAAAACGTCACAGTTAAAGCACCGCACGGCAAATGCTACTACAACAAAGGGTACGGGTTGGCAAGCTAGAAAAGGTAATATTTGCTGATAGAATGTTGCGTCACATTTCATGGATGGGATCTGTCGGAGATATACCCCGCGGTGTGACCCGGTCGGAGATATGAACCGGCTGGGACTTGGTGTTTCATTGGTGACCCGGCAGATTATCAGCCGGCGGACAGTTAAGCATTGTAAGCCGGAGGACAGTTAAGCATTGAAAGCCGGAGGACAGTTAAGCAATGTAAGCCGGCGGACAGTTAAGAAGGGTAAGCCGGCCGACAGTTAAGCAGGGTAAGCCGGCGGACAGTTAAGCCAGACAATTAAGCCAGATGGTAAGCCACATTGTAAGTCGGCAGTTAAGAAGCCCAAGACGTTAAGAAGCCCATGGTGAGAAGCCCATGGAGAGAAGTCAGAATAGTTTAAGTCTTAAGTCCGAGTTGGACTCTACATGTAACCCGCCCCTTCAACTTATATAAGGAGGGGCAGGGTACCCCAAGAGGGACAAGAAATAATCTCTAGGGTTAGACACAATTAGAGGAGAGCCGGCTTATCGGCGAATCCCTCATGAGCATAATGAGACCTAGCCACAAACAGTATGTAGGGCTATTATCGGATGATGTTTCCCGGGGCCCGAAACTGTCTAAATCCTTGTCTTATGTGTTGATCCGCCTCGCGTCTCTCATCCCGATCAACCCCTCTCAAGCTACCACATAGATGCATTGGCCAAAACGACTAAGTCCTCACACTAGGACATCTGCCGTGACAAATCCACAACAGTTGGCGCCCACCATGGGGCCTGCGCACGGTGGTGTTGAGTTCTTGGAGGGATCTCCCTAGGGATCGAGAAGCTCGCGATTGACTGGATAAAAAAAGCCCGGCTCAAAAGAATCTACATGCTCTTTGAAGTTCATCAGACGAGATAAAAAAAATTGTGCCTTCTGTGAGGCGTTTACGCGTGGGGGTTGAGGATCCATCGGTTTTAACTTCGGCGAGATCGTATCTGGCCGATTCACTCACTATGGTGTGCGCAAATTCGTCATCACCAATGACCGTAACTCCGGGTCACATCAGCCGAGTCGACTTGTTCGGCTCCTGCGTTCTTATCGTCAAGTTTTGGCGGCTTAATAGCAGCACATCATCCGGTCATCTGTCAGCCTGCAGTGAATCAGGCGAACCAGTATCAGGGATCGTAACAGCACCTGGAAAAAGAAAAAAAAGGTGATTTGACTAGTTGAGGGCTAAAGGCAGGATATGTACTGCTGCTATCTCATTGTTTAAAGCGTCAAATCAATCAGGACGTATACATACTGATTATGGCCTCCAAAGATTGACCAGTAGAGGTATTAATCTTCGAAAAGTCTAACGCCAACACGTGTGGGCGTTAGCCAACTCGCGCACACGCATCCGTTGCCGTCCAGTAGCTACTGCACGAATCTTGACACGATCTGGCTAATTTCGTGTGCCACGTAGGACAAGTCAATTGTGTGGTGTGTAAGAGGGGTCGCCCGCACGCCGGTTCCTTCCGCTGTCAACGGTTGCCACTCGGGGGGCGTGCGGTGGGACTGCGGTTGCGCCCGCACGCGTCGCCCGAATGCGGTTGCCGTCTAGCATGGCATACTTCACACCCCCATCGTACGCGGTTCCATTTACTCCCCCCACTTCTCTACTCACCCAACCCACCATCCGCAGCAGTTCATTCTATTGGAGGAGAAGCCGATAGGAGGAGGAGGCGGCGGAGGCGGAAGAGTCGACGGCATTCGCGGCCGTCGGTGAGGCTCGCCGGACCAGAGAGTCTACGCCGAAGTGCCCTGCAGCTTGAAGGTAATGCTCCTCCCCGCGCTGACATTCCTCCCTGCATTTTTCCCCTCTTCCCTCTGCGGTGGATTTCTCCGCTCGAGATTCATAGTGATTACGGCGTAATCACGGTGCTCCGGCGTTCCCGGCGGCGGCGGAGTCCCGTGTTTGCCATTTAAGATGGCATTGCACAGGTTCGTCGCCGCCGCGGTGGCAGTGATGCCGGTGTGACTCGCCATGTCCGCAACCACATCCAAGTGTTGCGGTTCGATTTGAGCCGGCGTTTTTGTAGTTGTTAGTCATGCATTGCCCTGGAATGCTGTTGCCATTCGTGCAGGAAGTTTTTTGTTGGTTAATTTCAGGGTTTGGTAGTTGGGATTGAACCCTAGATCTAGGTAGTTGTGTTTCAAAGTGAATTACAAAGGCAGCCATAGTAGTTCCAGGAACTGTATGCACTGGAAGGCAACTAATTTCGTGATCAACCGTGTCAGTTGCCACAAACATGCTTGCCATGTGGCAACTAATTTTGTGAACACACAATGGCTGTTGCCATGCTGTAGGCAGCATAATGGGGTAAATTCACTGTATTGTAAACTGAATTTGCGTTTTTCCTTCTGACTTGTGATATATGAACATACATGGCAACTCGTTTTTAATATGAGGTCAGGGTGTGTGTTTGCCAGATTTACATGTTGTGTGGTGGATGTTTTTATGCACTTTTTGAGTTGTCCTGCACTTTTAACATGGCAACTTGAACCTACCACACTTGCCTGTGAAGATATGGCAACTCATTTTTATAGCAGGGCAGGGTGTCAGTTGCCACATTATATGTTTGTGCATTGTAGTATGTGTCCCTTTTTGTTTCTAGTTTCTTTTGCGTTAACATGGCAACTTCAACATTCTGTTAAATTGCCTTATGAACTGTAGAATTTTAATGAAGCCAATGTGTTTAGTTGCCACATTTATCGTTGGACAATCGTAGGGGGTGTGGGTGTTCATAGTTACGTACTGTCTTGAAATGCTATTTTGCGAGCAGTGCAGGAAGTTTTTTGTTGACGAATTTCAGGTTATGATAGTTGCCAATGAACCCTAGATCGAGGTAGTTGTTTTTCAAAGTGCAGTAAGAAGGTAGACTTGATAGTTTCAGTAACTATCTGCACTGGATGGCAACTAATTCCATGATCAACTATGTCAGTTACCACAAATATGTTTTCCGTGCGGCAAATTTTTGTGTGCACACAATATGGTTGTTGCCATGCTGTAGGCCTGATAAAGTGTAGTAAATAGGTAGTCATGGCAGTTTCAGCAAGTATGTGCACTGGAAGGCAACTAATTTCCTGATCAAATGTGTCAGTTGCCGCACAATATGATTATATGTGGCAAGTATTTATGTTACCACACTAAGGTTGTTGCCATGATATAGGCAGGATAATGCGGCAAATTCTCTGTACAATATACTCACTTTTTGTGTTTGCCCATACTGACTTGTGATATCTGAACATATTTTTGGCCGTACTACATGGCAACTCATTTTTTTAATATGAGGTCAGTTTGTGAGTTGCCACATTACATGTTGTTGAGTAGATGTTTTCAACGCTTTTTGAATTGTCTTGCATTTTTAACATGGCAATTTCAACCTAGTACATTCGCCTTTGAATATGTGGCAACTCATGTTTTGTATGAGGACAGAGTGTGAGTTACCACATTATATGTTGCCACATTATATGTTACCACAATATATGGCAACCTAGTACTTTTTGCCACTTTCAATTGAGCCTTTGTGGCAAGTACATTTTGTTGGGTGGCAACTGCTTACTTCATACTTTCATTTTCACCCTGACATTTTTGCTTTGTTCTTACATCAGCAGAATGGCTCGCGGTGATCATCAAGACGATGATGATGATTTCATGGAGTTACCGTGGCAGAATCGCGCAACTAGACGGACAACAGACGGCGATGAGGTAACTGTCCACCCCCCCCAGCTCCACTCCCCCCATATGTTTTGAATGTCATGTTGAGTTTGCAATCATCTGATAGGGTCTAAACCTGCATGATGGTGAAACGTGGCAACAAATGATCATTTCTCTGTTTTGTAGAAGAAGAAACGTAATCGCAATAGGGCTTCACAGGAACGCCTGACTATATTGACCGAGGGATTCACCGACGACCAGAAGGGAGCTACTGCTGAGTTGGGGATGCAGGCTCTGATGGATGTTTGGTGCAAGAATCTAGTGAATCCTGTATGCGACTGGCTCGGTGAGATTTACGAGCCTGCCTCCAGGGAATTTGTGATTCCGGGAGGTGGAAGACTGCCGTTAGACGAGGAATCCGTGTTCTACATGTTGGGTGTGCCCCGCGGAGAGATCAAAGTCCCGTATGAGGTCAATAATACAATTGAGGAAACGTTGTTTGCCCGTTTGTTTCCTGGGTTGACATCCATGCCGAACACGACCGTGCTGGCAAATTCACTGGAGGGCATGACAACCCATGGTGAGGTTTTCAAGATGAAGCTACTCATGTACCTGATCTTAGCTGTTTTTGCGCCGACCACATCTCTTCGCCCAAGCAACAAATGCTTCCCCATCCCGGTGAATGATGTATCTCTACTCCTTCATTTTTCCTTTAATATTTTGACTCCTATGTCATCTGTAAGTTAGTCACTGCCAGTTTTTTGATGTTTTCCCATTTTGATTTCTGATGCAGCAACTTCTTGTCCTGAAATTTGTGTCGTGCAGGCAAAACTGAAAGAAGTGAAGAACATGAATTGGTGTAAGTTCATTGCGGACTTCCTGCATGATGCATTCTCAAACAAGATGTACCAGAAGGGTTGTCGGCTCCATTTAATGGTATTTTTGTACTACTCTTTTCGCAAACACTTCTAGCTCCTTGAGCATGCATGGCAACCATGATGGTGACATTGTGGCAACTGCCACCATAACAAGATGGCAACTGCCAACATAACAAGATGGCAACTAGCAGAGATACATGGCAACTCTTTTCCTTCTTTCATGCCTTCCAACTTGATGATTGACGGATCATGCGTTAGCTTCTTTTTTGCAAAATACAATGATGGCAACTCATATTTTTTCTTTTTAAATTGTTGTACATCAGCTCATGTACATCGATCGTCTTGATCTGTCTACTGTGGACTTTAGTGGGATAGGAGGCCCGCCGCCTCCACACAAGTTTGCTGTTTCTGCGTGGACTTACGATGCTGTCAAGGCGGTGCTTGCCGCGGACAAGATAACTGATACGAAATACGGGAAACTGCAGGTTAGTTCTGGCTTCTTTCTTTGCACGTCATTCTTTCATTTTTGACGTTGCATAACATATGAAAAAATCCCCATACGGCAACCGTCCGTGGCCAACAAGAGATGACTACCTTGTTAGCCATGGCTGTCTGCGCATGCTATCCATGTCTTACGCCACATGGCAACTTTGCCATTCATTTTGAAACTTCTATCCTACACCTCTTTTTTGTTGCAATACATGAACTATTAGTTAGTGTTCATTGTTTTCTATCTTTACATGCTAACTATTTTTTTGGTTTTTTCCAGCTGATGGCCAAGCATGCTATAGACTACAACGTGTTTGGTGGGCCTCACAACTTTGGAAAGTGGATGGACGTGCGCTCAACTCCGTCTTGTCCTGTTGAGGTAATCAAGGATATATATCTATGGTTGTGTTTGGTTTATTTTGATCTTGTGCACGCGACTTTAATACGGTTGGTTACTGCTGCTTCTTGTTTCGTGCACAGGCGAGGGCACCTGTTGAGCATCTAATTGGGCAGTTTGCATCCGGAATGACCAGCTTGCTCGGGAAGTTGGTTGAGGGTTGGACGTCCCTTAATGGCTCTCACAGCGACGCGGTTGCGAGGAAGTTCACTCCATTCGTTGCAGAACGGACACATCGGCCAACTGGTTGCCGTGGTCGGTACGACTACAACAGCTCGCAGGAGCTTCCTGACACACAAGATGAACTAGATGGAGATGCTGCTCTCGACAAGGACGACGACGATGACATGGAGAACGTGCAACATGACACCGACGATGATGAACATGTCGACGTTCGTGCAGGTGGTAAGAAGGGCAAGGGTGTACCAGATGTCCCCTCAACGGAGAAAGTCAAAGAACAGACAGCTGCGAGAGGCAAGGGGGTGTCTCCCTCAAAGAGGGGGAGGGATCCAGAGGAGGTTGGGCAGGGCTCTCCTATCAAGATACCTAGGACCGATCCCTTAGCTGCTAGGAGGAGGTTCGACTTCTATTTTAGTGTTTTGTTTTGTCTATCCTTTCGAACAGACTGACCCCCTTTTTCCATTTGTTTTTGGTAAGCGTGGCAATGATTTTCGTGTCTGACACTTGGCACCTTTTTTGCCTCTTTCTTATATGTGCAGCGAGGCGACAGCTGGTGGACGAGCAGTTACGAAGAAACAAGCACCAACGCCAACCCATGTTTCTGCTCGATTGAACAAGGGTGCCCCTATTGCTGGTGACACGCATTCCACTAGGTCATCTCCTCGTACGTCGACGTCCAACACCGGTGATCCTATCGTGTTGCCAGATTTGAGGAAGACAGTCAAGAAGTAGGTTATCCATGTTCTTTCTTCATTGCCATATTGCTATAATTTATCCTTTCAATGCAGCTGTTCAGCTTGCCACATGGGCTACTGCCATCAGTCCCACATCGCAACTGATGTTTCTCCCATGCTCTATTTCTTCTTACTACATGGCAACTCCTGCTTGTTTTGCATGGCAACTGCTAACCAGGCAAAATGGCAACTCTTATTCCACCTACATGGCAACTACCAGCTTTTCCATCTGTTTGTGCACTCATCCACACCTAGTTTTGAAATGGCAGTCCTGGCACATCACACATTTCTTACATTTTTTAAGATGTCTACCATGGCAACTGCTGCTTGTTATGCATGGCAACTGCTAACTGGTCCACATGGCAACTCTTATTCCACCTACATGGCAACTATCATGTGTTCATCTAACAATGTTCATGTGTTTTTTTTCAGGGTGAAGAAGACTACCACACGTGTGATGAAGCAGAACCCCAGAGACCCACTCGAACGCATACACTCAAAGTGTCGACGGGTGGCAACTCAGACGTTCATGAGGCGCCAGTGCACAAACCTGCTGCTGCACCGTCCACTGTTCCCACTAGCTCTAATGCAAGCGGCCGAACATCTCCGCCGGTTGCAGATTTGCAGGCTACGACAGCAGGCATCCGTACATCTGGGAGTGACGAGTCGGTATCTGCCGGGACTGCTGAAATATTGCCCACTCTGCTAGCAATGAAGGATGCTGCTGTGAGACATGCGACCTGATCAGCAAGTGTTGAAGTGGACGCCCCCCAGATCAACCTAAGCAAGGAAGATTCCTGCTCATCTGACATGGATTCCAAGCGCGTGGGTGGTGGCACTTCTTCGTCCATGAAAGAAGGGGCTAAGGCGACAGTTCATAACAATTTGCCATCCATAGGTGAGACTCTTGGCACAACAGCTCCAGCTTCTGGTGCTCCAGAGGTTCCCAAGGTGACCGTTACGCGAGCTGGTCTTCCACCTAGGCGTCGTAGCCCCCGCAAGCAATCTGCAGACACACCCAACACGCCTGCTGTAGCTAGGAGCAGTAGAGATGACTCTGGTTATGTGCCTGCGTCCACACTATTCCCACCACCTTCCAGAAGCAATGTTATGGAGAGAACGGAAGACCGGAGTACAACCGACCCAGGTGGCAAGCCGGGCACGACTGACGGAGGCGAACGTGCGGAGCAGACTACGTCTTTATCCGCAGTGGATAACCCCAGCTTAAATCTGCGCACTTCTAAGCTCCGAGTCAACATCGGTGTCCCCTACAGCCCAAACAAGAAGATTGTCAAGAAAGCTGCGACTGATACTGCTGACAGCATGCCCCGTCCTACGAATAAGCCTGATGACTCTGCAGCAGCCGATGCAGAAATGTTTGTTGATCTTTCACCCTTGGATTCTGCCCAGCAAGCTGTTCGCGGTCCGGCCAGTAGGTAGGAGAGGCACCCAATGGCCTTCACCCCACCGAGCTGTAGCCTTGGCATTGATCGCAGTCAAGATGAACTAGTGGTGCAAGATCCTCCACCAGTTGCCTTTGCTTTCCCGGCAAGCATGGCCCCAATGATGGCGCAGCCAATGATCGAGGGCAAGAAGGCTGTGAAGTTCGCAGAGCCGGTTGTGCAAGGTACATTTCTTTATGCGTTTATCATATTCGTGTATACATCTTTTTAGTCAGATTTTTGTTCCAAGCATTTTTTGGGTTCTCACTTGTGATGGCAAATGTTATCTGATGGACATGGCAACGGGATTTGCTTGCACGCTGTCACCTACATTTTTCTGTTGCCATACTCCATTTTTCCATTCTGCAAGCACATGGCAACTGCAGTTGATACATCATGGCAAATGTAGTTGTTGTCACATGGCAACTACAATGCATTGCACATGGCAACTGGAGTTGCCTGCACATTGCAACTCCCTACTTTCTGTGCCTACATCTCATATTTCTGCAACCTTTATTTCAAACTAGATTTGTTTTGTTTTCCAAGGATTCCTAACCCACTTTTTTGATCCATGCAGCCACCCCTTTGGAGATTACACCGTCACTTGATGAAGCTTACCGCAGGATTGAGGAGGCAGCATTGCAGAGGAGGTCCTCACGAGGTTAGGGCCAATCAAGTTCCAACGTGCCTGCTAAGTCCGTTTCTGAGGATACCATTAGAAGTGCCACCCCTGGTTCTGTGAGGCAGCGTAGGGTAGTTCACGCGCCACCCGCGGATGATTATGAGCCGGAAGTCAAGGCCACAAAGGATCAGAACCAGCTATACGAAATTGTCAAGCGCTTTGGAAATGCGAGGTCCAACAGCAATCACATGAAGGGGCTCAAAGCGTAATGACCACACCCACATAAACCTCTCATTTGCTTTGCTCTTTTTACTATTCATCCTTTTGATATTTCTAGATATGCTCCGTTTACGTTTTATTTCTTTTTTTCACTTAGTAGACATGATTCTTTCATGTTATATTATTTTCATACAGCTCATGTTTGGACAGAACCAAGATCATACAATGTGATGCGACGTACGTTGACCTGGGTGATCTTGCCGAGTCTGTGAGGCCACTCGGTAAAATGTCGAAGAATGTAGTTGCATGTGGGATTGACTTCATCAATAGGCAGATGGATATGTCTCCCGACAAAACAATCATGCAGTACACTGTGACGTGCAAAATATGGGATGGTGACTTCCACCACAAAATCCTGAGGAAGCATTTTGCTGCGCATGGTGATTTCAAGCTCACAATGAAGAAATGTGTGAGTACTCCTTCATTTGTTGCACATTTTTTTCCTCCCATGTTATTTTTTTGCCAGTAGCTATGCTTCAGATGTGGGCTACACCCTGTTTTGTGACAGCTGTTTCATGTGGCAACAGCTGCCATGTAAAATGACTTCTGATTTGCTTTCCTCATACAACCTATGTGGCAACTTCAAACTAAAATACATGCCAACTTTGTTCATACATGGACGGCAACTTCTTTTAATTACCCACTACAACTAAACATTATACGTTGGTCCACTTTTCTTGGACCCTTGATGCTTTCGTAGTCACTCATGTGCCTGTTAGTGTAACCGGTGATATCTTTACATGTCATTTTCCCAACTACATCATTTATGTTCTTAATGTGAGCTCTGCTTCTTTTCTTTTCTTCATTTTTTGTTTGCAGGTCTTGTTCCCCATGTTCCAGGAGCTTGCACCACACGACCCACACGACAAGTGTGGTCACCACTATGCGATCTGCCTTGACCTGAAGAACCAACGTTTTGAGGTGCTTGATTCAATGCATTCAGAAGCTGATGCGGACCTTACTACGCATGTTGAATACTTCATCAACAACCTCAAAGAGACATGGAACCGTCACTATGAAAACCCAAAGGTACAGATCAGACATTTTCCAATTGAGTACGTGGCGACTACGAAGCAAGGAAACCGGTATTTTCCAAAATCACCCTCTTATTTTCCCATATAGAAAAGAGTCATGCAAAATATGGGATGGTGTCCTCCAAACCAATGCTCACCCTCTCTTTTTGTCACCTCTGAACTGAAGTTTATGATTTTTTCTATATGTTCTTGTGAGTTAACCTGACACTTTTCTTGTTTAGGCACGACTGCGGCTTCCACACGTTGGAATACCTTGCAAAGTGGGAAGGTCGACGGGTTCCTGTCGTCACAGCTGTAATGGTCGTCGAGCTCCGCAAAATTTACACATGGAACTGGTTGATGAATGAAGATTTCAACACGCGGTCCAACGCACGTGAGTTCATAGAGGAAGCTGTGAAGAAAGCCGCCAAGAAGTACAAGTGATCATGTGGTGCTCCTGACCAAACGCGTACCTTACATTCTGTTGCCAAGGAATGTAAGGTATTACCTTGTTTTTTCAAAAATATGTCCGTGTAATATGATATGACTGCATCTCCCCGTAGCCTAGTACACAGTGATGGCATGTGAGTGACATTTGAATAGTTTGTAATATATGTGTGGATGTGAACCTACTTAGGTTTGTCAACAGATACGTTTATGTGTTTTCAGTATTATTATGTGCTTGTGGGTTGGTAGTACCAGCATGGTGTTTTGAATGCGTCCTTGATGTCTGAAAACATGGCAAATGTAGTTGATCAGTCATGGTTAGTGAAAGTTATCGTTATTTCTTGTTTGGCTTTTTGGGTTTTTTGCACTGCTAACTGTACCGGCTAGCATGGTAGTTTGATCACGGAGCAGTAACCTGTGCGGTTGCTGCACGAGACCGTTTCAGCTTGTTTCCCATATTTTGCACCACAATACAATATGTGTGACTAAAATGCGCTGACTGAACATGGAAATCTATGCGGTGAAGATTCAGTACAACTAACATGGCAGATTTAGTAAAAAATAACATGGCAAATTCAGTAAAAATAACATGGCAAATTCAGTAGAAATGGCATGACAGATTCAGTAGAGATGGTATGGCAGATTCAGTGGAAATTGCATGGCAGATTCAGTTCAAGTAACATGGCAAATTCAGTGCCATACACGTGGCAACTGCAGCTATTCCTTCATGGCATTTTTACTTCAGATTCTGATGCACCTGAAGAGTCATTCTCCGGTCTTTACAAAATTTAGAACATCTAGATTACAAAAAAATGTCACCATAGACCAAGTCAAAGTGCTCCAATGTTGTTTATGGATTGCCCGTCCCTTTCTTTGGTTTCTTGTGTTTTGCTTGAATCTCAAATCCTGATTTGTATCTTATCTCTTTTGGACGCCCTTTTGTGATTGAACGGGGCGGGTTCCTAACCTGTGTTTGTGTGCTTGCTGTTCCAGATCCTACCTCCGAGTTTTCAGATGATGGCCCTGTGGACGAAGGCACGCTTGATGTGCGGGGGAACCTGTGTAAGGCTTCCTCAGCTTTCCTCTTCTTGATCTCATCAAGCTCTCTTTTGAGGGCCTTCCTGTGTTTTTCTGCGACCCTTGCTGTCTCATCACTCTTGCACGCTTCATTAATTAGTTCAGCATAGTTCTTTGTCAACACAACGTGCCTCACGGCTTCCATGGTTGACTCTGGTGTCTCGTCATGCACGGCCAAAACTGCGTTTGATGTTTGCGGCGCCAATGCATCATCAGCGTCCCAAGTCCATCGCCGCCTTATGAAATGGCGGGGCATTCGTGTCACCGCGTTCAAGTCCATTACTTTTATAATGTGACAGCACACAATCCCGTCTCGTTCGAATTTGCAGCATTGGCAGTAGTATTCGCCTTCGCTTATCGATGCCTTCACAAAGTAGTTCCTTCCCTTGTCTGGGTCTTCAGGTTCTGAATCCGACATGCCCATAATAGAACACACCTTGAACGTATGTTCGTCCACCTGGAAAGCCGTGTACATGCTGGCACGCTTTAATTCTTCCTGGAATCTGCAAGTTTTGTGTGGTTTTTGTTAAACTCTTGTGTGAAGTTTTTTGTAGCACCTTTTGTTTGTTGTGGCCAATGGAACTACAATTCGTTCAAACATGGCAACTACAATTCATTAAACATGACAACTGTAGTTGAGTAAACATGGCAACTACAGTTCATTAAACATGGAAACTATAGTTCATTTAAACATGGCAACTACATAACAACTTCAATTTGGCATTTGCATTCCATACCATCATGGCCAGTGGAATTTACATTTCATGAAATATGGCAAATACACTTCATTAACACATGGCAACTGCAGTTCATCAAACATGGCAACTGCAGTTAAGCAAACATGGTAACTGCAGTTGAGTGAACGTGGCAAACTGCAGTTCATTAAGCATGGCAAACTGTAGTTCGTTAAGAACGGCAACTACATATCATGTTTACTCTGTGCCTAATGGCTACTTTTCAACACAATCATCATTTTCAAATAAGCATTTCAACTGCATTGCATTCTACATGGCACCTGGTACCTACATGATCTGTGCAAATAAGATTGTAACACAACTGACTTACTTGTTAAAAATCATGTTGGTGTATATCTTGCTCATCTGCCTCTCCATTGGTAAATACGTTAGCAGTTTTGGCTGCTTGAGCGCGGTGTTTGCTTCTTGCTGTAGCTCGGATCCCAGTATTTTTTGTTGCAAAGCGGTGTACTACTTGGCAAACTGTAGCAATGAGTTGCCAGGGCTCACGTACCGCTTCAAAACAGCATTGAACCCCTCACTGCACTGTGTAGTCTGCAGAAACGGGAAGAAGCACTGCATGAAGTAGGCCGGCACCCAGTACATTCGCTTCTCCCACAAGCTAGCAAGCGTCTGGTGGTCTTGGACTTGATATGTTTCAACCATAGCCATCCAGCTCCTTTCAAACTCCTCCACCATCAAGCTGTGGTCCACGCACAGCTCGAATGCCTTGTGCAGGTCTAGACGGTCAGCAAAGAACGGTCCTAGTGTCTCCTCAGCCTTCTTTATAATGTGCCACATGTAGTGCCTGTGCACTGCCAACGGAAAGACCTCCTTTATGCCTGCACGCATGCTAAAATCCTGCTTTGTTATTATGTTCATCGGAGCAAGTCCACCCATGCGCTCCAAGAAGGTCTTGAACAGCCAAACGTACCCATCCGTGTCTTCGTTCCGAACGAGCCCGCATCCGAACTGCAATGACTGATTGTGGTTATTTATTCCTATGAATGGAGCGCATGGCATCTTGTACATATTAGTGAGATATGTCGCGTCGAAAGAAATGTAGTCTCGGAAATGTTTGTAGGCTCTTCTTGCAGCACCATCCACCCAATACATGTTCCTGACACGGTCCTCATCGTCCAATCTTATCCTATAGAAGAAATCTTGATCTTCTTTAGCTTTCTCATCGAAGTAGGCTATCGTGTCTTCTATGTCAGCCAACTTGCTTTCTCTATGGTACTTTGCCTTTAGGTTTGTGACGTCTGCTGGTAGGTAGCGCATGCTACTCAGAGACCCCTTTTTGCTGTGGATGAGGGAGAGTATCTGCACCATTCTTGATGGACCGACGTTACAATCATGTAGCAGCTTTATGAATTTCTTCTCGAGGGGGGTGAATCCTCTGTGGGCAGTCAGAAATTTTACCAGGCCAAACTTCTTTATTAGCTTTTGGTTGTGCTCGTCAAAATATTCAGTGACCACCCACTGTGCTCCATCTACGTTCAGCTTACACCGGACAGGGCATTCCGTCTTGACAATGATACCTCTCTTTCGTTCCGGAACGACAGGCGCATCACCTTTGCCCTTCTTGTTTCTTCGTGCCTTGTAGCACCTCATCTCACCTCTGCTGTACTCGTTAGTTTTTTTAATTTTCCTATGGTATTCGGTGTTGACCGCAAACCCATGGAACTTTGCATATGTCTGGTAGAATTCCTTTGCATCGGCAAACGAATCAAATCTCTGCCCAAGATACGGTGGCTGGGGTACCATGATTTCTGATTGCCCACCATCTTCATCCCCTTGTGCTTCATCATCGGTTTCATCATTCACTTCAGTATCGGCGGCTGTTTCACTTGCTTGAGTGTTGCTTGTGCTGGTGTGCACATGTGTGCTTGTCGGTATTGCTGGCATGATTGCCATTTTCGACACTGACTCGGCATTGTTTGTGGCAGGAGTGTTGGCTGGCTGGTGGAACGCGTCTTCCCTGCGCTCAGAGCTCCCCACAGTAGATGTCCCTGCACCGTTGTTAATTGTAGTTGAAGGTCCTCCATTAAAAAATCAGGTACGAGCGTGAGATTTTGCTTGAATGTCATGTGTATCGTAAGGGAGTACAGCAACTGCATGTGATTTTGCATGACATCATTTCACACAGCAAGTCGTGAATCTGCATATGGCCATGCATGGCAACTGTAATTCTCCAGTAATGGCAGCTACAGTCCAACCACATGGCAACTACAGTTGCCAACACATGGCAACCAGCGTCTTTTAGCTTCAGAACTTGTAGCATATAGCAATGGCAGAAATAGTCCAACACACATAGCAACTACTGTTGCCCACACATGGCAACCAGCTTCTTTCAGCATCAGAACTTGGAGCACATAGCAATGGCAGATACAGTCCAACATACATGCCAACTACTGTTGGCAACACATGGCAACCAGTATACTCTAGCATCAAAACTTGTATTCTAGGCTTGAGCTCAATACGCAAATGTGAACAATCATGAATGTTGCACACACTCTTATAGCAATTGGCAAATCCCGAAGACAATATACGACTCTTTTGCACATGACCACTTGGTAGCATTTTTTGTTTGTTTTTTCCACCACCACCGTTACAAATCTACTTTTCTTCACATGCTATTCCCCACAAAAGCAAATGCAATACTGTTTTCTGTTTTCACTTTTTTTTACCTTCTTGTGCCGCATGTGCCGATCTTGTGTGGTTTGTCATTCCAATTTGATGTGCTCTATCTGCAATAGTGCTTTCCTGCAACTGTGAAGCTTGCCATGAGATGTTTGCCGATGTGGTTCCACCGTAACAACCTGCGATCATGGTAGCAGTTGGTCATTGCATGGCAACTGTAGTTTGTTCAACATGGCACATGTAGTGGTCCAACCATGCCACACAGATTTGTTCACACTTGTCATCCACGGTGGTTTAGACATTGCAGTCACATTTGATTATACATGGCAACTACAGTTGTCCAGGCATGGCAACTACAGTTTGTCCAGCCATGGCAACCGAAGCTGTCCAGCCATGGCAACTGCAGCTGTCATATATGTTCCTTTCTCCTAACTCACTGTCCACAACTTCACTTTCATGCACTCACCTATGTACGACGCCTGATGCCACGTGCTGCATGAAGGTCCTACATTTTTTTCGATATAACTCATGAGTCTTTTGCCATCCTTGCAAGTTTAATTTCATGTCCACAACAATAAGTTCCTTTATCGTAGGCGTTACCTTGATTTGCCACATTAGCTAGCTGAAGTTGGTTGCCCGTACATTTGTCAGCGTTAGCGCCCTGTGACGAAACTTGCCATGTTGCCCCCCTGATTGTGGTTTGGTCATAAGAACCTGCTAAAAATAGATTGTAGGACATAAGTAGAATGACATCTTCATTGTCACGAACATGGCAATTGTTTCTTCTTTGTTTATCATGCATCGTACCGATGCCCGCGTAGTGGTCTAGTAGTGGCAGCAATGGCCCTGAAGAAATGAGTTGATTGTACTCCGCTGCATCCCAAGGTGGCGTTTCCGGCCTTTGAGAAAGCCAAGGATCAGTGCCATCTTCGTGATTCATTCTTCTGCTTTTTCTTTTCTGCCACTGTGCTTTTAGTCACTGTATGAACAAGAACGCATCAACAATCCGCAAAAAGCATTCTTGCTGTTTGCACGTAGAAGATAACACGGCAATCTCATAGCATTTCTTGCGTAGGCAACCAAAACCTCATGGCAAGTAGAACATGCACATCCATTTTCTTTTCTGAATTCTAGATGCCATCTATCATTTTGAAGCGATGGCAACAGAAAATAAAATAGGATGGCAAGCAATAATATAACATGGGGGCAACTACGGACAACGATAGATGGCAACTGACGTTAGATACAAGTGGCAATTATTTTTCCTCCCTCCCCATGCCAAAGTCCTCCTTTCTCTCCCTATTTTATAGTGATTACTACGCTACCAACAACTCGCATCAAGCCAACCCAGAAGCTTGGCACAAGTCTAGCATATTATATGGCAGATCTGGCGTATGTTGGTGGGCAAATGCAAAGACACACAAATTCGTGGGGTGTTTGCCCTGATAGCGTGGATCCAGTCGCCATCTTCGTGGGCAAATTTTGCAAATTCAGATTTCTAGACAAAAGAAGGTCGAGAAATAGGAGGAGATCGGAGATCCACCTGTTTTAGCTCGTCGTCTTGGGAGGGCGGGGTTGGGGTGGGAGGGGGTAGGGGGGTGGGGTGGGTGGTTAGCGGTGGGAAAGGCGCTAGGGATCTGCTCTGGTTGCCATGGCAACCAGAGAAGGAAGGCGACAGAGGTAGGGGTCGAGAGGTGCGAGACAATGGCGGCAGGGCGGACTGGGGATCAGAAGGAGCCCGAGACGGCTGACGTGCTAGGTCGTGCGGGCAGCGCGGTCGTTTGGCCCGGACGTGTGGGCGGTTTTGCCACACACCGGACGTGCGGGCTGTGGCGGCGCGCGCCCGGACGCGGTCGTGCGGGCGGGTTCTTCTCCATGCCACACGAGGCGTGCGGCACAACCACCCGATACACCACACGTGTGGCAGTTATCAGTGTCCTTAATCTTTAGTGAAAATCGAAGGTGTCGTTTTTCACATGATTAACCGATGCCAGATCGGATCAGTCTCCAGTTTCCAAAAATAAATTTCGGTAACACGTGGTGTCTCTGGCAGTCCAAGAGAAAAAGAAAGGAAAGAAGAAAAATAGAAAAGGATGTACATGGCCTGGAACCGGAAACGGGTTTGACTCGGGAGTCAACGACTCGGAGATTTGGGCGCGGCCCTCGCTTCGCTCGGCTTCCAACTGCAACCCGCTTGTGCCAGAGAAAGATAGCAAAGGTGTCCCGCTGTCGTTCTGCTGCTTTTGAGCTGTAGGTTAAGCCGGCCCAATTGCCTCTGCTGGTGCGTCACTGGGCGGAAAAGACTACTACGTTAGTTTTTGTGCTGGATTACTACATCCATGCGGGCATCCTATCAGAACGAAGAAAGATCAATATTTACTGCAGCTGGGCAGAACCTGCGATCATGGTAGCAGTTGGTCATTGCATGGCAACTGTAGTTTGTTCAGCATGGCACATGTAGTGGTCCAACCATGCCACACAGATATGTTCACACTTGTCATCCACGGTTGTTTAGACATTGCAGTCACATTTGATTATACATGGCAACTGCAGTTGTCCAGGCATGGCAACTATAGTTTGTCTAGCCATGGCAACCGAAGCTATCCACGCATGGCAACTGCAGCTGTCATATATGTTCCTTTCTCCTAACTCACTGTCCACAACTTCACTTTCATGCACTCACCTGTGTACGACGTTGATGGCAGGTACATGGTTGCTGCCTGATGCCACGTGCTGCATGAAGGTCCTACATTTTTTCTGATATAACTCGTGAGTCTTTTGCCATCCTTGCAAGTTTAATTTCATGTCCACAACAATAAGTTCCTTTTTCGTGTGCGTTACCTTTATTTGCCACATTAGCTAGCTGAAGTTGGTTGCCCGTACATTTGTCAGCATTTGCGCCCTGTGACGAAACTTGCCATGCTACCCCTTGATTGTGGTTTGGTCATAAGAACCTGCTAAAAAATAGATTGTAGGACATCAGTAGAATGACATCTTCATCGTCACGAACATGGCAACTGTTTCTTCTTTTTTTATCATGCATCGTACCGATGCCCGCGTAGTGCTCTAGTAGTGGCAGCAATGGCCCTGAAGAAATGAGTTGATTGTACTCCGCTGCATCCCAAGGTGGCGTTTCCGGCCTTTGAGAAAGCCAAGGATCAGTGCCATCTTCGTGATTCATTCTTCTGCTTTTTATTTTCTGCCACTATGCTTTTAGTCACTGCATGAACAAGAACGCATCAACAGTCCGCAAAAAGCGTTCTTGCTGTTTGCACGTAGAAGATAACACGACAATCTCATAACATTTCTTGCGTAGGCAACCAACACCTCATGGCAAGTAGGACATGCACATCCATTTTCTTTTCTGAATTCTGGATGCCATCTATCATTTTGAAGCGATGGCAACAAAAAATACAATAGGATGGCAAGCAATAATATAACATGGTGGCAACTACGGACAACGATAGATGGCAACTGACGTTAGATACAAGTGGCAATTATTTTTCCTCCCTCCCCATACCAAATTCCTCCTTTCTCTCCCTATTTTATAGTGATTACTACGCTACCAACTACTCGCATCAAGCCAACGCAGAAGCTTGGCACAAGTCTAGCATAGTATATGGCAGATCTGGCATATGTTGGTGGGCAAATGCAAAGACACACAAATTTGTGGAGTGTTTGCCCTGATAGCGTGGATCCAGTCGCCATCTTCGTGGGAAAATTTTGCAAATTCAGATTTCTGGACAAAAGAAGGTCGAGAAACAGAAGGAGATCAAAGATCCACCTGTTTTAGCTTGACGTCTTGGGAGGGCGGGGTTGGGGTGGGAGGGGGTAGGGGGTGGGGTGGGTGGTTAGCGGTGGGAAAGGCGCTAGGGATCTGCTCTGGTTGCCATGGCAACCAGAGAAGGAAGGCGACGGAGGTAGGGGATCGAGAGGTGCGAGACAATGGTGGCAGGGCGGATTGGGGATCGGAAGGAGCCCGGGACGGCTGACGTGCTGGGTCGTGCGGGCAGCGCGGTCGTTTGGCCCGGACGTGTGGGCGGTTTTGCCACACACCGGGCGTGCGGGCTACGGTTGCGCGCGCCCGGACGCGGTCGTGCGGGCGGGTTCTTCTCCATGCCACACGAGGCGTGCGGCACAACCACCCGATACACCACATGTGTGGCAGTTATCGGTGTCCTTAATCTTTAGTGAAAATCGAAGGCGTCGTTTTTCACGTGATTAACCGATGCCAGATCGGATCAGTCTCCAGTTTCGAAAAATAAATTTCGGTCACACGTGGTGTCTCTGGCAGTCCAAGAGAAAAAGAAAGGAAAGAAGAAAAATAGAAAAGGATGTACACGGCCTGGAACCGGAAACGGGTTTGACTCGGGAGTCAACGACCCGGAGATTTGGGCGCGGCGCTCGCTTCGCTCGGCTTCCAACTACAACCCGCTTGTGCCAGAGAAAGATAGCAAAGGTGTCCCGCTGCCGTTCTGCTGCTTTTGAGCTGCAGGTTAAGCCGGCCGAATTGCCTCTGCTGGTGCGTCACTGAGCAGAAAAGACTAGTACGTCAGTTTTTGTGCTGGATTACTACATCCACGCGGGCATCCTATCGAACGAAGAAAGATCAATATTTACTGCAACTAGGCAGAATCATCGGGGCCGGCTCACCACTGCTGTCAACTGCTGTTGTCCACGCGCGCCAGTTTACCTCAGCCTCCGCCTCCACTACTGCCGCGTCTCCGGCTGCGCGGCGGGTCACCTCCATCAAATTTACCGAGTCGCCACCGGATCAAGCCCCTGCTTCCTCGCTCGTTGCAAACTCGTCAAAGCTAGCCGCTCCGTGATTCGCCCCCGCGCTCGGCCTTCCGTGCTGACTCGACCCATGCCGTTTCACCAAGGCCGGCTGCCCCGCGTTTCTCTGAGCCAGTTACTGTGCTCCGCTCCAAATCTCTCATGGTACACCTTTGAGCCGCCCCGGCTCCGTACGCTTCGACGTCCACAACTTCTGTACGCACCTGTGTTGCTGCGTTTCGTCAGGCCCGCGCTCGCACAGTTCTGCCAGTGCCGGCTCTGCCTCCTCGCCTCGCCTCACCGGTCCATACCGCGCTAAGCCGCCTTGCTGGGGACGTCTTGAACCACCACCAGCATTGAGCTGCTCCAGCCTACGCAGGGTGATCTGTTGCTGAGTCGCCGATCACTTCCACCTGCCAGAGACGCCTCCATGGCCTCCATCGCCTCACCGCTAGAGTGGGCGCCGAGCCGCACCAGATCGCCCTGCGTCGAGCCGCTGTTGGAGAGCCGCCCCACGCCTCCGGGTCTCCTCACGTCGAGCGCCGCCCCGCGCGGTGAGCCGCCCCGCCCCCTATTCGGCCTTGTCTTCACTGCTGCCAAAATCCATCTCCACCTCGCTCCTGCACCACGGGCCTCTTCTGTTGTGGCTCATCGTCGTCTTCACTTTCGCCCGCCAAGTGCGGGCACCGAGTAGCTGGGCTCAATCAAGTCGCTGTCCTGAGCCGTCGACGAGTCCTCCGTGGCCTTGATTCACCTCCAGACCGCCGTGGTCTGCCCCGCAGTCGTCGAGCCGCTCTTGCAAAGCCGGTGCCGACTTGCTGCTGCTTTCCCGCTGGTTCCACCGTACTGCAGCACACCCGCCCTTGCCTCCGAGCCGGCTCTCGCTGCCCCCACGACCGGGCTCCCAGTCGCCTCGGCCGGGTCACTACCACCATGGACATCTAGACCTTCGTCCGAGCCGACCTACTGCTTCTGCCGCGTGCGTCCGCGGCCTTGAGCCGCCGCACGTGAGCCGCCCTAGACATGTTCCATCTGGCTGAGCGGCCCCATACCAAAGTTCGCCGCCGCCTCACTGAATCATTCGCATCTGCGTATGAGCCGCCACATGCAGCATCAAGTCACTGCTGACGATGCCCCGCCAGCTCGCCGCACGGGCCTCCACTGACGTGCCCTGGCTCTTAGTCGCTTCTGCTTCGCCGCCCGCGCCGGGTACGGCCACGACCCGCCACTGGCTACTGATGCGCCTCTGTGCTGCGTTGTCTTACTCATGCTACTGGTCGAAATAAAGGTAAAGAAGAGACCGGTTGAAAGAAAAGTCGAGTGGCTGGGTGCTAAAAAAAAAAGAGTCACCCGGAGGATCTTTCTCAGCTGCCCGGTTCCGCGCTTTAAGCCACCGCCTCCACCACATCCACGAGAGAGTTGCTAAATCATAGTTGAAGTTATTGGAGGTGATCTATGGATGCTATATATGATTCATTTTTCGTCCAGACAAATCAAGTGAAAGTTGTCCAATCAATTTTTATTGATACATTTTTATTTTCTTTGAGAACAATTACTCTCGTGTTGTGCAATTTCTTATGCAGAACAATTCATCATTACAAAAGGGGCCATCAAGCTATGGCCCTTACCTACACCGCACGGGTCAATGGACAAGGTCAATTATAACCCGCCGAGATTCAACATATTCCAGCAATCCACTGGTCATATCATGGTCAAGCATGGAGAGTCTCAAGCCAACTCCTCGAGTAGTCTTAAGACTCGGGGGCTACGATGACATGACTTAGCAAACATTGTGAGATTCAAGACCCCGGGTCATTGGAGGGAAGATAACCTGGTCCCGGAGGCTAGCGCCACATTGTTGAAAAATTTAAAGGCCGTCAGAAAAATTCTGGCTTAAAAAGAAGGATTCCGATTAAAAATCCGGTTCAAGGGAAATATGTCTCCCACAAAGCTCTAAAGCTCTCATTATCCAGTTTAGAATTTCGGCTCAAGAAGAATTATCTCTTGCAAATTTCGAGTTCTCAGGAAAAATTAAAGGGAACAAAGAGAGTCGGTTGCAAAGCACAACTCAAACATAGGTACCCTGCTTCAATGGTCACTTGGGGGCTTCCTGTTCAAACATAGGTATATTCACCAAAGGGAACATAGCTGTCGGTACCCTCTTGATCGACGCAATGCCAAAACTTATGGTCACTTGGGGGCTTCCTATTCAAAAAAGGTGTATTCACCAAAGAGAACATAGCTGTCGGTACCCTCTTGATCGGCTCAACGCCACACTTGTAAGCATGTCACTTGGGGGCTTCCTGTTCAAACATAGGCGTATTCGACCAAAGAGAACATAGCGTTACTACCCTCTTGACCAGGTTTGTTCAAACATAGGCGTATTCGACCAAAGAGAACATAACCTTTCCGGGTCATCCTACCTGTATACCAGCTGCTTCAACTCCATCGGGTAATCCTGATTGACCCGTTGAAGTCTTAACGATCAATCTTACGGCGTATTTGACCAAGATCTGAGCTCGTTAAGGTTCAAACGGCGGCTTGTCATGCGAGAGCACGGTTTATATAGTCAGGATAGATCCAGGCTTCATAAGCCGCCTTCCTTGAAACTTGGATAAATCAGCATGTGATGTATGCTGTTACTCTGGCCCCGCATACTCCTGATAATTCTTTGAGCAAGACCAGACTTCATCTAGGGTTCAAATGTCGATTGGGCACACTGTGAGTCAGGCTCACGGAACGCACGAACAGTCCAGTGGCTTAGGCTAGTTTCATTGAAGAAGACACTTCGGCTTGGCAGCCCACAAAAGCCTCAAATTTCTTTTGATTTTTCATTTATATTCGAAGATTTCTTCTTTGACTTCTGGTTTTTTACAAATTGGGCCCAGCTGCCCTACTTCTGGCTCATATTTGAAGCATCTTTTGGGTTTCTACAACCCGCCAGGATGGCAGACTTTAAGTCGCCGGTATATGATAATAGCCCAACTTGGCTGGATTTTCATGATGATATTGAATGATTGAGGTTTCATACCGGGTTATATTATTCAAATCTTCAATAGCCAACATGGCTGGATTTTTATGGTTATCAATAATAACCAGTATTATGATTGAGGTTTTCGAAGCCGCTTTAGCGCAATGGCTATTATTTCTTCAATGGATATGATTTATTCTACAATGAAAGGAATAGTCCCGAGTCGCTGCAGGCTTACGACCCGGCACTTGGGGGCTACACTATTCAAGTTGAGATTACATCAAATGTGCAAGTCCCATGTCACTGCTAGCATGCACCATGGCACTTGGGGGCTAATGCAAAGTCATTTTTTGCTCACCTCATTGAAGACCCGACTCATCACATCATAATGAGTCGGCCCTTGGGGGCTACCAATTGCTCCTGTCAACAATTCAAGTCTACAAGATCATATTTACAAAGTCTCTTCTCATTACTGCATAATGACCCGACCCTTGGGGGCTACACTGGTTGAAGTTTTTATGAGCATAAGGCAATTTCAAAGTCCCAGGTTGCTGCAAGCATGAAAACCCGGCACATGGGGGCTACATATGTGGAATACTCAGTTCTGACTAGTGATTGAGATGAAACAACATGGATTTCTTCAAAGTGGTAATATTTATATTGAAGCAAGTCTTAAGTCATCACTTTGTTCTGCTCAAGACTTGGGGGCTACAGGTAATGTGGATATGAGGGAGAGAAACTTTCAAAATTCTCAGTTTTGACCCGGCGTCAGCAACAATTATGACTCGGCATCATATATTTATAACTCGGCAAGTTTTTTCATCTTTAAGCCGGCTGAAGGTCAAATGAGTATTTCAAGACCAATATTTTTAAGCATTGGGAGCTGAGTCAAATGAATTATTCTTCACAATTTTTCTCTGGGAGAAACCAACGTCAGCAAATTGATTATGAAGTTGGCTTATTGACCTGGATTTCCTAGAAGAACGAAATGACGGGGACTTACGGATGTTCAGGTGCCAGCTTACAAGAATATTTAACCCAGAGCATAATCTGTCAAAATTATTCTTGTGTTTGTTTTACAGGAATAGTTTAACATGGATGAATCCAAATTAAACTGGGGGCTAATGTCGAGGATATACCCCGTGATGTGACCCGGCCGGAGATATGATCCGGCTGGGACTTGGTGTTTCATTGGTGACCAGGCAGATTATAAGCCAGCGGACAGTTAAGCATTGTAAGCTAGAGGACGGTTAAGCATTATAAGCCGATGGACAGTTAAGCAGGGTAAGCCGGCGGACAGTTAAGTAGGGTAAGCCGGCGGACAGTTAAGCCAGATAGTTAAGCCAGATGTAAGCCAGATTGTAAGTCGGCAGTTAAGAAGCCCAAGACATTAAGAAGCCCATGGTGAGCATCCCATGGAGACAAGTTAGAATAGTTTAAGTCTTAAGTCCAAGTTGGACTCTACATCTAACCCGCCCCTTCAACTTATATAAGGAGGGGCAGGGCACCACAAGAGGGACAAGAAATAATCTCTAGGGTTAGACACAATTAGAGGAGAGCCGGCTTACCGGCGACTCCCTCATGAGCATAATGAGACCTGGCCACAAACAGCATCTAGGGCTATTACCAGATGATGTTTCCCGGGGCCCGAAGCTGTCTAAATCCTTGTCTTGTGTGTTGATCCGCCTCGCGTCTCTCATCCCAATCAACCCCTCTCAAGCTACCACATAGATGTGTTGGCCTCAAGACTAAGTCCTCACACTAGGACATCTGCCGTGACAAATCCACGACAGGATCCTTCCAGTTGGAAGAGCACAGACCCATGGTGCGCTCTCTGATGTCACAGATGGGCTGTTTCACCTTGGAAGAACATTCGTGGGTGCCCTCCTCGTGGTCATGGTCGTGGTCGATGAGATCTGACTTGGCAATTAAGGATCCCAAGCCGCCGCCGTAGAACGTGTCCTTCAGAAGTGACAAAATGGGCTCGATGGCGTATAAAGCTCGCAAATCCATGACCGCTTGGAAGAGGAGATCAGCGGCAGGGCCGTCGAAGAGATCGACGGCGGTTGAACCAGAGGGGTTGGGGATGGACCACTTAACCTGTGACTTGGCCCGCGTGAGCCATCGGTGTGGACGAGCTTGATGTCGTAGCCAGCTTTCCCGAGATATAGTAATACGCTAGCCGGCTGACATGAAGCCTTCGGCATGGCAACATAGTCAACGTCTTCGCCAGCTTCCGCGGCGACGTGTTGCTCCGTGATCGTCAGGTCGGGGCGAACGGCGGCCACCTCGCCAACGTCCGCCGGAGAGGCCATGATAAACCTCTTCTTGGCCGAACGCTCGTCGGGCTCCCCGGGATACGTGGTCGAGCTTAGGCTGCGACATTCTGGAGCAAGGGATGTGGATCTGGCGGGGAGGGACACCGCAGGCCTCATCTAAAAACTCAGGGGAGTGGGGCAACGGTATGGGAATCGATGGATAACCTGAACTTTATTATCTAAGCTAGGAGGAACGGGAAGACCGACAGGGTTGGCGCCGGCGGCCGCGAGCTAGGGTTCGAAGGGGGGAGGGGGCGGGTGGGGGACTGTGGAGGGGGGGTGGTGTTTGAGGATACGCCGCGGATAAAGAAAATTTTAGTAATGGTGGGTGGAGATGGTGGTGGACGAGGGAGGGCGACGGTTCAAATGCCTCCGCTACTGCAATTTTACTATAAGGTCGGTGCTGGAGGAGTGTGGGCAACGTTTGAAGTACAGCGGCTACTAAAATTTGGGTAAAGGAATTGATGCGGGCGGGAGTGCCCAAGATCGCGCACGGTCCAATAACAATATGAGTGTATGATAATAAGGAAAAGTGGCGCGGATCCGCCAATTTTTGCAATGCTCAAGGCGGGTAGTTTTTTTATATTTATAGCTACCAGGTCTATCGCACATGGTTCGTCCTAATTTCGAAATAAACTTACCCGCCTTTAGCTTCCACAGGTGGTGGTTTTATAGTGCACTTGCATCGCACACGGTTAAGCCAGTACCTCCACACTTTGCTCGCGCTTGCCCGGTCGTGGTAATTTCAGCGCACTTGCATCGCACACGGTTGAGCCAGTACCTCCACCCTTTGCTCACGCTTGCGCGGTTGTGGTGATTTCAGCGCACTTGCATCGCACACAGTTGAGCCAGTACCTCCACCCTTTGCTCGCGCTTGCGCGGTCATTGTGATTTCAGCGCACTTGCATCGCACAATGTTGAGCCAGTACCTCCACCTTAATATGCTCGCACTTGCGCGGTCGTGGTGATTCACATCGCGCTTGTATCGCACACGGTTAAGATATTATACCCCATGTCCGTTGAGGGTCATCAGAGTCTTTGCAGAAAAAAATAACGTTAGGGAGGGTCAAAAGACAGCCACACTAGCATGTGGCCCAAATATATATGAGTGAAAAGGGTGGTATGTGATGTTCAAAATTCCAATGCACAACTTTGACCCCGCGGGCCCACGGTTGGGCGCGTCATTGAAGATCGATGAGAGGGGCCAGAAGTCAAGAACCACCTGGAAGTGGCCAAATATATGTACGAATATTGGGGATGTTTAAAACTTTAAATACACAATGCATAACTTTTGTGGCACCTGCCTCGCAAACCTGAAAGCACCCTAACAACCACCTAGCTAGGATATATATAATGACATAATGTCGTACCTAGCTAGGATGCTTCGCCCACCACCTCCCACTTCGTGTCAGCGGGGCGGATGCACGTAATGATCGATACTTTGGTCATACATGCATGTCACCATGACCTACCATAAGACGGACCAATGAATCTTTCGTTTGGTCAAATGACAGTTGTTGTTGTTGATAAACCGCTTGGGCCAATAGATTGAACCATCATAAACATCGCACGAGAGGGACCACAAAACCAGCACCTCCTGCATGCGGCCCAAAATGATGTACGTTGGGAAGGGGTGATGTGTGTTTTCAATATAGAATAATGTACAATTTATATGTGGTGCCTACCTCTCGATACAGACAACAACCATGAAGGCAAGGTAGTTAAGGACGAGATACGTACGCAGGGTTTGATGTAGGTCGAACCCAGCAATCCGAGCATCTGGGAGGGAATCCTGACAACGCATGAGCTCAAGCTTTAGTTGACCGGCATTTGACGGTGACCGGCCGTAACATGAATTAGGAGGAATCCATTCATGACGAACACATACCCCTCATTACCGGTCAAAGGGATGATATATATACACTCGGGGAGCCCACAGATATCCGTGTCGTCACAAAAAACTGCACAAGGGAGACGTGGTCGATCAGAAGACCCCGTATGGGTACGATGGTGTATGATATGTTTAAATCCCAAATGCACAACTTCGATGGGCCAGGCCAAGTACATTACAAACCGAACACCGTACCCGACTCCAAGCCTGGTTCAATACCTATGATGTCAGTTTCCCAACTTTGAGGCGGCAGCGGGGGGGGGGGGGGGGGGGGTCGTCCCAAGCATGCGCTCAAACTTTATTTTGTCTAGCATGGGACACATCTATATATATCTGTACATCTATACACCTATATAGTGTGCGAATAACTATGAAAGTTGCTCGTTGGATGAAGCCTATCCGACGGTACAGAGATGGCAAATCCCAGCACTACTGGCCATTGGATATCATCTACATTCCACCAGATTCTTCCACATGTACAATCTAGAAGACTTCATGGTTGAACTTAAGCATAATGCACAAACCTCAAAACACAAGCACTTCTCCTTTGTTCTCTAGAATATTCTATCTTAATTGCCCAAACCTTTTTTTTAATGAATTGTCACTTTTTGTTTTTACCTTTACAATGCACAATTCCATGAATCTTAAAATAGTTTTTTATAAAACTAATTGATTTTGGATGAGATGAACTATAAGAATTAAATGAACATCTACATCATGCGTATCTGGGAGAAGAGGCAGGAAACCAATGAGAGGAGTGGCGAGAAACGGTAGCCTATTTTGAATGAAAACCTAGTAGAGAAGGAAGCGTGAGCTACACGACGCATGCGCACAGTGCTTACCCATGTACTGCATGTGCTCTCGAAAGGGCTCAGGGTTGTCGTTCGATCCGGGAGTCTCCAACAGTGCACACGTACGATCCGTGGGGTTTGGGTTTTGGCCAGTCAGAACGCAGGACTCACATCGTGTGCGCAGCGGGGGGGGGGGGGCGATATCATACGGAAAGCAACATTCGGTGGAAACCAGTGAAAACCACGAGAAAAAGATGTTTTGAAGTTTCAAAAAAATGCGGGATGTTAAGAGGATATTGTTTTATTGGCACACAAAATTTCAAGTTGAAACACATTAAGAGATGTGAGCTATGAAAAAGAAAAAATCAGTGTTGAATTGTGTCGAATAGTAATGTCACTATTCAGGGCGGAATTTGTCTTTTTCATAGCTCACATCTCTTAATGTTTTTCAACTTGAAATTTTGTGTCGCAATAAAACATCACCTTCTTAACATCCCACATTTTTCAGATTTTTATAAAACTTTAAAATATGGTTTCCACGAAGTTTTCATTGAATATCGGCTTTCGTGAGTGAACCGTGTGCTATTTGAAAACATTTCGTGAGAAGAATCTCGGTTTTTAAATCCCCATAAATCCAAAACTAAGCTGAAAATCGTGAAACCTGGCATGGTGTCACGACATCGCACTTATATGTCGAGGAATGTTTTTCGTCCATTGTGGTGCAAGTTTTATTACAAGCCTCTTACAAACTGGAGCTTCTCTCAAACAAGCCTCGTGGTACCGATAGGGAAACGTGTCCCCCATGTGGGCGAAATGTAATCACTGCCTCTTTTCAACTTGTATTTTCTTCTACGGGCAACATGGAACGACAGGATATCCGTGCTAAAATTTAAACTTATTCAGGGTTCGTTTGGCCTTTTTATACACTAATTGAGTTTCCTAGGCATTTAATGTCCATAATTCAAATCTAGACTACAAATACATGCTACAGTTCACCAAAATGGCTAAAAAAATTATAGATGTGTCCTTGGGTGCATGTTTAGGTCCCATGCCAGGAATGGGAACGAATTACAACCGTACTGGTGTCATGGCTCATACTCAAACATTTCGAATCTCGGTTTTTAAGTCCCCATAAATGCTAAACTCACTAGAAAGTCATCAAAGGTGGCATGGTGTCAGGTCATGGCACATATATGTCGTGGTAAAAACATTGTCCAATTTGGGCCAAGCTTTATTACAAACCTCTTACAAAAACTGGAGCTTCTCTCAAAGAAGCCTCGTGGTTTTGATACGGAAACATGTTCCCCTTGTGAGCGAAACGTAATCACTACCTCTTTTCGCCTTGTATTTTCTTCCGCGGGCAACATGGAACGACAGGATATCCGTGCTGAAATTTAAACTTATTCAGGGTTCGTTTGGCCTTTTTATACACTAATTGTGTTTCCTAGGCATTTAATGTCCATAATTCAAATCCGAACTACAAATACATGCTCCAGTTCACCAAAATGGCTAGAGAAATTATACATGTTTCCTTGGGTGCATGTTTAGGTCTCATGCCAGGAATGGGAACGAATTACAACCGTACCGGTGTCCTGGCTCGTCCTCAAACATTTCAAATCTCGGTTTTTAAGTCCCCATAAATCCTAAACTCACTAGAAAGTCATCAAAGGTGGCATGGTGTCAGGTCATGGCACATATATGTCGTGGTAAAAACATTGTCCAATTTGGGCCAAGCTTTATTACAAACCTCTTACAAAAACTGGAGCTTCTCTCAAAGAAGCCTCGTGGTTTTGATACGGAAACATGTTCCCCTTGTGAGCGAAACGTAATCACTACCTCTTTTCGCCTTGTATTTTCTTCCGCGGGCAACATGGAACGACAGGATATCCATGCTGAAATTTAAACTTATTCAGGGTTCGTTTGGCCTTTTTATACACTAATTGTGTTTCCTAGGCATTTAATGTCCATAATTCAAATCCGAACTACAAATACATGCTCCAGTTCACCAAAATGGCTAGAGAAATTATACATGTTTCCTTGGGTGCATGTTTAGGTCTCATGCCAGGAATGGGAACGAATTACAACCGTACCGGTGTCCTGGCTCGTCCTCAAACATTTCGAATCTCGGTTTTTAAGTCCCCATAAATCCTAAACTCACCAGAAAGTCATCAAAGGTGGCATGGTGTCACATCATGGCACATATATGTCGTGGTAAAAACATTGCCAATTTGGGTCAAGCTTTATTACAAACCTCTTACAAACCGAAGCCTGTCGCAAGAACCCTTGTGGTTTCGATAGAGAAACGTGTCCCCTTGTGGGCCAAACGATAATCACTCCCTCTTCTAGCCTCGTATTTTCTTCTACACGTGACACAGAACATTTGGAGATTCGCGCTGAACTTTGAAATTATTCAGGGTTCGTTTGACCTTTTTTATTCATTAATTGAGCTTTCTAGGCATTTAATTTCCATCATTCAAATCTGAACTACAAATACATGCTCCAGTGCACCAAAATGGTTAGAAAACACGTACATGTTTCCTTGGGGTGCATGTTTAGTTCCCATGGAACGAATGGGAACGAATTCAACTGTCTCGCCGTCCTGGCCTGGCCACAAACATTGCGAATCTCGGTTTTTAAATGTCTGTAAATCCGAAACTCACCAGGAAATCATGAAACTTGGCATGGTGTCACTACATGGTATATATAATTGTCCAATTTGGGCGAAGCTATATTACAAGCCTTTTACAAACCGGAGCCTGTCGCAACCCTCGTGGTTCCGGTAGGGAAACATGCCCCTCTTGTGGGCGAAACGATAATCGATGCCTCTTCTCGCCTTGAACTTTGTTTTCTATAGGCAACATAGAATAACAGGAGTGTCGGGCTGAAATTTGAAACTGTTCAGGGTTCGTTTGGCCATTGTATATATATTACTAATTACTAAGTTTTCTATGCATTTAATGTAGTCCATAATTCAAATTTGAACTACAACCACATGCTCCAGTGAAGCAAAATGGGTGGGAAATCGTACATGTGTCATTGGGTGCATGTTTAGGTCTCGTTTAAGGAATGAGAATGCATTACAAACTTGTCGTCGTCCTGAAACAATGAGAATCTCGGTTTTTAAATCCCAGTAAATAAAAAAGTCACCCAAAAAACATGAAACTTGGCATGGTTTCATGACATGGCACATATATGTCGTGGTAAAAAAAATCGTCCAATTTGAGAAGAGGCGCACACATTAGTAGCCAACGAAGTCCTTTTTGAAACAAAAAGCTGACATGTTAATATCGCAAACGGTTGTATTATATTTACCGTGTCGAAATTTAACCATACTCGGTGGCATGCGTGCAGCTGTTTGATTAGGCGGGACGAGCACGAGAAGTCCGCCGTGCAGGTTCGACGGGACGCGTGCAAGCAGTCCGCCGCGCAGGCTCGACGGGACGGGTGCATCATGTCCACCTCGCAGGCTCGATGGGACACGTGCGAGCAGCAAGGCCACCCATGCTCACCGGGAAGTGAGCTCTTTGACCTCCATGCACCAGCCGCCGCCCGCCTCGCTCACAACTTCTCAATTAATGGGTTAATTAAAGCACATGGACGGAGGGTGTTTGCTTGTGATCCCATGGCAGCATTTGCTTTGTTCGTGTTTTCAACTCGTATTCCGCCCTAATTTAAATTGCCACATAGGGCAACGGATAATACGACCACAAATAAAATGGCAGCGGATAATACGACGACAAATTTACAATGGCACAGATAATAATTGTCTTACATATTCCGGATAATTTAAAATTCCACATGCGGCAAAGCCCGGAAGACACGGGGGCAAGAGAAGAAGGAAATTGCAGACAACGATCTGGGTCGCTACTATCTCTACTCGTCGATGGATCGCCGGGCGGCGAAATCCTCCAGCTCCTTCTTCAATTCCTCACGACTTTGCTTGAAAGCAGCCACGGATCCCTCCACCTCCTGCTCGCGCTCGATCCGGAGCTTCCTCAAGCCACCCATCAGTTCCTCGACGACTGCTTTCAGTGTCATCTCTGTGGCACTGCTCTGCTCATGCAGCATCTTCCAGCCGGCGGCCTCCTCCTCCTTCTCGGCGACCAACTTGAGGAGCTTCGCATTGTCATCCATGAGTTGCTCGACGAGGCCGGTTGCTTTGTCAACCAAGGTATCGCTGATCTTGAGCAGCTTCATCAAGTCGTCGACCAGCTCCTGCTGCATAGTGACGCCAGCGAGAATGTCGTCGTCACTGGCGAAGGACTTTAGGAACGCTGGCTCGTCGCGACGGCTGACGCCACGAATGCGCTTGTGAGAGCCCTCGCGTGCCCGTGAGAGCTCCTTCGAGGGCTCCACGGCGCGCCGGGACATCTCTGTTGCGGCTGCGACTTCGTGGCGGGACCTCTCTAGTGCTTCCGCGGCCTTGGTCTTTTCTTCCTGGTTATATGTCCACCCTAAACTCCTCCTACTGGTCATGGCGGAACGACTTGACAGAAAAAACCAGTTTTGTGGGTGATGAGGAGAGGAACTGTGAAGTAATTTTCGAGTGGGTAGTTTTTATAGCCCGGTGCTAAGTGTGAACACATATTAGTTTGATAGGTGTGAACAGATTTGCAATTACTTATTGCGTTGTAATCAGCAATGTGACGAGAAACAAGGTCAAAATTTATTGATGGCAGAGGGTTGACCACGTGGTTGCTCGCCGTTGAGGCGGCCGCGTCGCGCTCCGCTTTGGCGTCCCTGTGCGCGCTCTGCTCGCCGTTGAGGCAAAGTTACAATGGCAACGGTTAATAATTCTGAATAATTGTCTTACATATTCGGGATAATTTAAAATGCCAAATGCGGCAAGGCCCAGAACACTCACGACCTACATATGCTCACAATTATAATAAAATATAAGCTAAAAGGCTGAGCTGGCGGCCTTCCGACGATGGTCTTCTCGGACTCCATGATCAGCGTAGCACCCTTGCGGTCGTTCACTCCGAGTGTCCCAACCCGCCTCTGCCTACGGAGCTGCTGGCGCTGGGAGGCTCTTGGGGCTGCTGGGCCTCTTCCAGAAGAGCTTGACAGCGTGCAATCGCGCGCATGACAACTCCGCGGAACCGCTCAATTTCCATGTCTCTAGCCTGGTAGCAAATTCCGTCGATCACCTACATCCTCAAGATATCACGTTGGCGATGTTCTACTTCGTCGGGGACGTCAACTCTGCCAAGGGTGCGCTCGAGCCTGGCCACCACATCATCGGGATCGAGGTTGACACGGCCGCCGCGGGCAATGATGAAGCCGCATGCTGCCTTTGTCTTGACTGAATCGCAGAGGTC
This sequence comes from Aegilops tauschii subsp. strangulata, assembly GCF_002575655.3. Classification (NCBI taxonomy): domain Eukaryota; kingdom Viridiplantae; phylum Streptophyta; class Magnoliopsida; order Poales; family Poaceae; genus Aegilops; species Aegilops tauschii. Next base: position 145,401,122 of record NC_053035.3, on the reverse strand, counting down.
CTCTGCCCATTCCTTGCGGGGCATCAGGCTCTCGATGAGCACTGGTGACGGCGGTTCTTCGGGTGGGTCGTCGATCATGCCGCCGAGCAGCTCTGGATCTTTTGCACAGTGGATGGCAAACTGCTCATCACACCTCCTCTGCAATATGTCGATTGTTCTCCCAAGGACTGTGACACCGATATCGCTGCCGGTGGGCCATGGTGCCTGCACCGGCCGATGAAGCTCTTGCTCCCCGTCCTGCTCCGGCTCGTTCTCCTCGCCGAAGATGTAACGCAGGTAGGCGTCGACGTCGAAGCTTTGGTCGTTGCCTGGCATGCTTGGAATAACTAATGGTAGATGGGTGAGGACTAGATCTTCGAAGAGTGTCATGGCGGTGCGTTGTCGCCTGGGTTATATGCAGCAAGCCGTTACCTGGTGGCGGGAAACTGGTGAGGGAATAGGCGGGGATTTTGCAATTCACCCATGTGGAGCGCGGGAAGCATTCGCTCGAGTGCTGGAAGACTAAGTGGAGCACACACACAACACGAATACTGTATCCGGTGCCACGTGTTATTTATCACACAAGTGTTAACATAAGGAAATGCATGTGTAACTTACTAATGATCACACACGAGTACTCGCAGACGCATCGTGTGCGATACTCCTACCAACCGCAAGCAACTAGTTTTCATTTTTTTTAAGTTTTTTGTACACACAGAATCGCACACGAACTAACTGTATTTACCGTCTGTGTTGTAAATTCTCATTACGAACAGTTCATCCGAGTCGGCTGTTTGCCACGTATCACACACATCTTGTTAAGTTGAACCATTTCTGTTGTGTTCGCTAATCGAAAACAGTTCGTCCGAGTGAACCGTATGCCATATATCACACACACCTTGATCTGGCTAATCGTTTATGTTGCACTCCCTAATAGCAAACGGTTCATCAGAGCGAACTGCATGTCGTATATCGCACACATATTGATATGGCTGCCTGTTTCTGTTGTTCTGCCTCATCGCAAATAGTTAGAACGGGTTAACCGTGTGCCCTACATCGCACACGCAACTAAAATCTGAACCGTGTTTGATGCGTCCTCCATCGCAAACGTTTTGCACCTTTTTGACGGGTTTTTTACATCCCCGTTTATGATTAATGCATCACTTACAGTCTCGTGAAAGGGTCTCTGATCGTAGTATTGCGTTAGCAGCATCCTGCAGTAGTGGAGTTTTCTCACCATGAGTAAAAAGGGTGGCTATATCACTCAACTTAGTAAGATGTGCCACAATAGTTTCAGTTTCATAACCATGGAAAGGATCAGATTCAACCAAAGTAATTAACTCTGGGTTGACAGAGAATTCATAATCCTTATCAGCAATACAGATAGGTGAAGTAGCAAACTTAGGATCACATTTCATTCTAGCATTCAGAGATTTTTCTTTATACTTGCACAATAATTTCTCTAGATCATCTCTATCATTGCAAAAAAGAATATCTCTAGTTGTTTCTTCACTCATAACATAACCTTCCGGTACCTTAGGCAATTCATATCTAGGAAGGCTAGTTCTAGCAGGTGCTTCAGGAGTTTCAGTTTCAAGCTCATCATCAGATTCAACAACATCATGTTGTATAACTCTAGCAATTTGTTTATCAAGAAAATCACCAAGTGGCACATCATCATTATCAAGCAAGGTACTAGCATCATCATAAGCATCATTCATACTAGAAGTAGCATCATCAATAACTTGCGACATATCAGGATTAATAGCATGTGGTGGTGTTGCAAGTTTACTCATAACAGAAGGTGAATCTAAAGCAGAACTGGATGGCAGTTTATTACCTCCCCTCGTACTTGTGGGAAATATCTTCGGCTTAGGATCCTTCAGATTCTTCATAGTGATAATATGATAATAATCCCAAGTGACTCAACAAATATATCTATGCTCCCCGGCAACGGCGCAAGGAAAAAGGTCTGGATAACCCACAAGTATAGGGGATCGCAACACTTTTCGAGGGTAAGTATTTAACCCAAATTTATAGATTCGACACAAGGGGAGCCAAAGAATATTGATGGTATTAGCAGCTGAGTTGCCAATTCAACCACACCTGGAGATTAATTATCTGCAGCAAAGTGATCAGTAGCAAAGTAGTTTGATAGTTTTGATAGTAGTGACAGCAGCAACGGTAACAGTAACAGTGATAGCAGCAATTTGTAGCAAGTGCAACAGTGATGATACCAATAGTACCACAGCAAGATCAATAAAGATAAATTCGTAGGCATTGGATCAGTGACTTGTTGGATGATATTCATCATGTGACAGTTATAACCTAGGGCGATACGGCACTAGCTCCAGTTCATCGATATAATGTAGGCATGTATTTCGTAAATAGTCATACATGCTTTATTAAAAGAACTTGCATGACATCTTTTGTCCTACCCTCCCATGGCAGCGGGGTCCATATTGGAAACTAAGGGATATTAAGGCCTCCTTTTAATAGAGAACCGGAACAAAGTATTAACACATAGTGAATACATGAACTCCTCAAACTACGGTCATCACCGAGAGTGGTCCCGGTTGTTGTCACTCCGAGGTTGCTGGATCATAACACGTAGTAGGTGACTATAACTTGAAAGATCGGATCTAAAACATGGATATAATGATGAATTCATAAACGGTTCAGATCTGAGTTCATGGCACCCGGGCCCAAAGTGACAAGCATTAAGCATAGCAAAGTCATAGCAACATCAATCTAAGAACATAGTGGATACTAGGGATCGGGCCCTAATAAAACTAACTCGATTACATGATGAATCTCATCCAACTCCTCACCGACCAACGAGCCTACGAAGGAATTACTCACTCCCAGTGGGGAGCATCATGGAATTGGCGATGGAGATTGGTTGGTGATGACGAAGAACGAAGATCCCCCTCCCCGGAGCCCCAAACGGACTCCAGATCTACCCTCCCGAGGAAGAACAGGGCTTGGCGGTGGCTCCGTCTCGTGGATCGTGATAATTCTTTCTCCCTGATTCTTTTCTGGAAATATGGGATTTTATAGTATCAGGGGGATCATCAGCGGGGCCACCAGGTGGGTACAACCCACCTGGGCGCACCAGGAGAGGGGGCGCGCCCTGGTGGGTTGTGCCCAACCAGGGGCCCCTCTCTGGTGGGTCTTGGCTCCAAAAATTCTTATTATTGCTATAAAAAATCCTCGCAAAGTTTTGTTCCATTCCGAGAACTTTTATTGCTGCACAAAAACAACACCATGGTAGTTCTACTGAAAACAGCATCAGTCCAGGGTTAGTTTCATCCAAATCATGCAAATTAGAGTCCAAAACAAGAGGAAAAGCGTGAGAAAAAGTAGATACATTGGAGACGTATCAGGCTCCAAAATATCCTTAAGAATTAGCAAACGGGCTGTAAATTATTGAAAATAATGGTTAATGGGTTGTATGCTATTTTCCACATATTTGGAGGCCGACTTCTGGGCCTAGTAAGTTCATGATGACGTTGTCCTAAAAAAATTGACGCATACGCAAGGCTTTGTCAACTTAGTCAACACAGAGCAGTGACTGTTGGATGTCCATCCAATGGCCGTCGTGCTTCTTCAATCTCGGATCATCCTGCTCCAGCCGCACAAACCAGTGCTGGCGGGACTGCCTGCTCCCTCCTCCCGTGGCCGGCTGTGCTGCCACCAGGCCATCCCTCCACCCACCCGCACATCCTGTTATTTTCGAGCGACGTCAGCCTCACCCCGCAATCGACTAGTCAGCACTCGTACTCCCCTCAGCGTGGGCATCAACTGTCGCGTCTTCCCCGGCTCCGTGTCGTTCCCTTCCTTGGCCTCGCCATCGTCCATCGCCCTGGTGCTCTTGGTGCGGCGTGGTCAACATGGTCAACGAACGACATCCATCAGAAGTGGACAGTACATGGAGAGGCTGACAGCTGGGTCCACGGCCGCACACAAGGAAATGCCTCCTTATTACGTGCAAAATAATGATTCCTCCACCTGACAACTGGGACACACCGGAAGGGCCTCTATATTTCGCAGAAAAAATGTTCCCCCCGCTGACAGCTCGGACCCGCCAGCTATATCTTCGCACGCAAGGAGGTGCCTCCTTATTACGCACAAGAAAATGAATACTCCCCCAGCTAGCTGGGACCCACCATAGTGTGAGGCTGACTTGTGGGCCTACTAAGTTGATGGGGACAGAGGGCGTTGTCAACTTAGTCGATATGAACAATTCTAGCTCCAGTGACCGTACGATGTCCATCCAACGGCTGTAGTGCTTATACAACCTCTGGTCTTCTTGCTCCAGCCGCCCAAAGCAGCGCCGGTCCTGCCGCCTGCTCCTGCCTCCCGTGGTCGGTTGTGCTGCCGCGGAGGCCTCACCGCCCCCTACTACTCCCACCGCTGGCCAGGCCATCCCTCCACTCACCCACACCCCCTGTTATCCTGCGGCGACGGCAGCCTCACACAGAAGCCGAACCAGTGAACCCTCGTGCTCCTCTTCGCGCGGGCATCCACTGCCGCGTCTTCCCCAGCTCCGCGTCGTCCCCTTCCTAGGCCTCGCCGTCGTCCACCGCCTTGGTGCTGTTGCCACGGCGTGGCCAATGTGGTCAAGGAATGACTCCATCGGAAGAGTACTGTACGTGGAGAGGCTAACTTCTGGGTCCACGGCCGCAGCAAGGAAGTGCCTCCTTATTACGCGGAAAATAATGATTCCTCCACCTGACAGCAGGGACCCATCGGACGGGCCACCGTATTTCACGAAAAAAAGCGTTTCCCCCCTAACTGCTGGGACCCACCAGCTACATCTTCACACGCAAGGAAGTGCGTGACAGTCAGGACCCACCTGGTCGAAGCATACGTAGCGTTGTCATTCTGGTCGCGAACATGTACGTACATACTGGTCGATCGGTCTGTCTGCAGGCTGCAGCGATGAACCGTGGCCGTGTAAGGAAGGGCACATGTTGTAGTATAGGCGCGCACGTGTCATAGTAGAGGCGCGCACGTAGCATGTACACATACGAATAGCCAGGGTGCAAGAAAGAAAATACGGCCATGAACGTACATACGGGCGGGGTCTCGAACGCCTACTCGTGCATACGTACGGCCAGGGCTCGTGTACATGGCTGGGTCGGATGGGAGGAACTGCGTCATCGTCGTGTTCATGGGGAGGCAACGGAATGCATAGTGTTCATCGGGAGGCAACGGAATACGTCATGTTCATCGGGAGCCAACCAGCTTGGATGGAACAGCCGATCAAAACGAGGCCTGGCGTACCGCAGAACGGAGGAAACGGCCTTGTGTTCCACCGGCCACGGTCGAAACGGGATCATGTTCATCGAGAGGGGTGTGGCGTACCACAAAATGGAGGAAACGGACTTCTCTTGGACCTCCTACGGTCAAAACGGGGTCATGTTGATCTTGAGGGGTGTGGCGTACAGCAAAACGGAGGAAACGGACTTGTGTTGGAGCACTACGGTCGAAACGGGGGTCCTATTCATCGGGAGGGGTGTGGTGTACCGCAAAACGGGACTCCACGGGATACTGTTCATCTCCACCGTCGACCTCCTCCAGCCTCCACAGGCTACTGCTCATCCACCGTCGACCTCCTCCAGCCTCCACTTGCGACTGTTCATCCACGGGCTCATGTTCATCCAGCCTCCACCGCTCCTCCACCGGCTACTGTTCAACCAGCCCACTCCACGGGGTCCTGTTCAACCACCCCTCCAAGGGCTACTGTTCATCTAGCCCTCCACCGGCTACTGTTCAACTAGCCCTCCATGGGGTCCTATTCATCCAGCCCTCCACGGGGTCCTGTTCATCCACCCCCAACTGGCGCGATCGATCGGGGTCATGTTCATCCAGCGGCAACGGCCTCTACTACCATGGCGTCCTGTTCATCCACCCTCCCCACCGGGAACTACTCATCCACCCCCCCCCCCCAACAACACTTACTGTTCATCAAGAGGTAGCAAGTTCGATCAGCTTCAGTTAGCAGCAGTAGCGAAGGAATCTCTCCATCGGGTTCAGTTAACAGCCATCGATCGATCGCTCAGGTTCAGTAACGCGTAGCCTGCAGTGCAATCGCTCGGGTTCAGTAGGCGAATGCCTCGCTCGGGTTCAGTTGGAGGCCAACGCCTCGCTCCCACATGCGTACGTGTATGAGAGAAACGTGCGCCGCTCGGCCCCCCGACAACCCACCGTAACCGGGAACTCCCCGATATTTTCCTCACCCTCGCTTCTACCACTGTTTTTTCCATCATGGACGGCCCAAAGAATGTCATGCAGCTGCGTCTCCGGCCCACCCAGGATGAAAAGCCCATTTTCTGTCATGATTTTTTGTCATAGAAGTAGGATCCCACCACATCTATGATGATACCGGGTTTTGTCACAATTATCGTCATAGAAGTGTCATAAGCATGACACACACAAATTCGTTCGGCCCAAAATGTCACGGATGTGTCTTTTTTTTGTAGTGCCAAGGGTTGTTCGGAAGTGGATCAACAATGTATCCAACTCCCTCCGAAAGGTAGAGATGAAGGTCATCGGTCTCGACGCAGAGTACATCCAACGTGTCGCCGTCCTTCAACTGTGCCTCGAAGATGATGTTTTGATGTACCACATCATACATGCACCCTCCATACCAGGTGAGCTCCGCGATTTCTTGTCTCGGGAGGATATATACTTCTGTGGGGCAGCCATCGAAGGGGACAAACAGAACCTGGTGTCGTACAACCTTGATTTATAAAAGCATCGCTGACCTACAAACCAGAATCAAAATTCCTGTAGAAGTTTGTGATAAACAGACACCATCCCTATTCGACATAGAAAATTTCTGCTCGGTACAAATCTTCGGAAGGGTGACGAGACGCTGGCATTAAGGTCGTTTGGATGGGAGAATTATCCCTTGACGTACTAGTGGATAAAATATGTTACCCTCGATGCCCATGTGAGTTTAGAAATAGTTGCAAGGTCCGAAGAGCATGTTGCGAAGCCGTCTCCTGAAAGTGCGTTATCTCGACTAGAAGGGGGTGAATAGGCGATTTTTACAAATTCGTCACTGAGGAATTTCAAGGTGAGGAAATTCCTAAGCAATGAACTACTTAGCAGCGGAATAAGTACTCAGAAGTAAGCATAACAGAACAGAAGCACGGTCATCATGATGAAATGAAAACAAGCACAGAGTACAAGTAGTGTGTAAACAGGATAAGCAGAGGCTGAAGACAAACTGACTGAAGAAATAGGATTGAGGAAATTGAGAAAGTCTTCAGTCAAAGTCTTCAAACAGTAATGATTAAGTACTTCAACACAGGAATGAGGAAATTGAAGGGTTGAGGAAATAGAACCAGTAGCTTGGTGAAGACGATGATTTGGTAAACCTGAGGACACGCGGTCCCAAACACACAGTCCTCACCGTATTCTCCTTGAGCTAAGGTCACATAGACCTCGCCCAATCACTCGTGGTAAGTCTTTAGGTGACTTCCAAACCTTCACAAACTCGGTCACTCGGCGATCCACAATTTCCTCTTGGATGCTCTAGACCATGACGCCTAACCATCTGGAAGATGCACAGTCTTCAAAGGTAACAAGCATCGGATCCACACAGGAACAATCTCTTCAATGATGCTCAATCACTTTGGGTTTGTAGGTGTTTGGGTTTGGGTATTCCTCACTTGATGATTTTCGCTCAAAGTCCTTGGAGGATGGGATGCTCTCAATGACAAGTGTCAGTTTCTCTCGGAGCAGCCAACCAGCTAGTGGTTGTACGGGCGGCTATTTATAGCCTAGGGAGCAGCCCGACATGATAAGACATAAATGCCCTTCAATGATATGACCGTTAGGTGGGTAAGATATTTTGGGACAGCTAGCACATAGCACAGCAACGGTCGGAAATCTGGGCTCTCAAATTTCTCAGAGATATCATGTTCCTCACTTCTAGGAAATCCGCACTGGCGAGTTCCTAACTCCTCAGTCAGAACAAATTCCTCAAAGACCATAAGAACTTCGTCTCTGTCACTGAAGAAATTGACCGAACTGTATGAGATTTCCAATGGCTTCACTCAAAGGGATTGGTAGGTGTAGGATTTTAAGATGAGCATCACCCTGTACGGTGTTTCCTATGAATCAAGAAAGAGAAAATGAAACTACGAAAAAAAGTCTTCACGCTTCATGTTCCTCGCATGGATATCAAGTCTTCATGGTCACACCAATTTCTTCACTTTCAAAGTCTTCAGAAAGCCAAAGTCTTTAGTTGAAGATATTCATTTTTAGGGGTCGACTTCCTCTGTAAATATCAAACTCCTCATAGACTTATAGAACTGTGTACACTCACAAACACATTAGTCCCTTAACCTATAAGTCTTCAATACACCAAATCACTGAGGGGCACTAGATGCACTTACAATCTCTCCCTTTTTCGTGATTGATGACAATATAGGTTAAGTTTTCAACGGGGATAAACATATGAAGTGTAAATACAGATATTAAGGAATTTGATTGCAAGATATAGAAGAACTCCCCCTGAAAATGTGCATACTTCAGGAATTTGCTTTGAATAGCAAATGCACATTGCAGAGTAGAATCATTGGGATCTCCCCCTATATCTTGTAATTCATACACGCATTTAACATATGATATGAAGAATTTGAAATGCATGATGAAATATGGTGTTTGATGTAATTCAACATGCGTGTGCATCAACAACCTGAGGAAATAGCATGCAGAAAATAGAGCAAAAGTATCAAACCACCATAGGACTTAAGTTTACAACTCGATCAACAAACACTTCAAAAGAGCGAGAGTTGCAACTTAACAAAAAACGCCCATGTATAGAGACCCGCTTGAACACTAACTCAAATTTCTCCCCCTTTGTCATCAAATGACCAAAAGGGACGAAAAGTGAGGACTAACGCCCCTAAATAATATCATCACGAAGCTGATGGAGGAGTGCCAGCGTTGTTGGGGTCGTCTGTTGGAGTAGGGCCTGCCGCGGTGGCGTTCAAGTCTTCGGCTTCATCAGTCTCGCGCGATGAAGAATATGAACTGGCGACCAAGTGAGGAACTTTGACCTTCTTGAATTTCTTCGAAGGTGCCTGTGACCAGTCATAGTCCTGTTTGAAGCCCATCTGCTTGAGATCTTCATCACCATAGAGGTGAGACAGTACAGCCCAAGTGCGATCAAAAACTTCATGCAAGTAGTAATGGTTCTTCTTCACAGTGTTTTGCGTGATCATCATGTTCTGAAGAATTAAACCAAACTGATGCTTGACCCACTTGTGATTGCGATCTACCTTCTGATGAAGACTGAGGAGAAGTTCATGATCAGTCATTACACGCGGAGAAGTGGCTTGAGGATATTGATTTGAAGAATTTGCGGTAGTGTCATGTGTGGCAGAGTCATCATTGGTGGAGTATGAAGTAGCTTTACGAAACTTTCCATCTAATGGATGAGTGCCTTCATCTATAACAGCAGCCTTGCCCTTGTCATCAGCTGAGGAAATAGTCCTTTTGAGGACTTCAATCGGGGGCAAATAGCTGAGATGATTTTGAAAATCAGCCTTATAGTTGATTGAAGACCGTGATCTGATGAATCTCATGATCCAGGGAGCATAAGGCTTCAACTCAAATGGTGACAGAGCTACATTGGCCAAAGTCCTTGTGAAAGAAATCGTGGTAGTTGATAGGAATACCATGTATGATATTAAATAGAAGATTCTTCATTATGCCAACAACCTCTTCTTCATTAGAGTTGTGGCCCTCCATTGGACTGAGGGTTTTGGTCAATATTCTGTATGATGTCCTTGGCACATAGAGCAATTCCTTGATGAGGAATTTGGTCCTTGGAGCTTGGCCAGGCTTCGAAGGCTTCATCAGCACTTGCATCAGATGATCTGAGAGTTCATGTTCAGCATAGATGAGCCTTGCACCTTTAGTGGGAGGACTGACTGGGACGGCGTGCAGCAATTCAGAGGCCGGAGCTTTGAAGTGAGTGTTTTCAGTCATCCTGTCCAGTACCCATGAATTCACATCTTCAACATTGCCAGTGATGTGCAGCGTGGCATAGAACTGAAGAATGAGTTCTTCATTCCAATCGCAGATGTCGGTGCAGAAGTTGAGCAGCCCAGCGTCATGAAGAACACTGAGGACTTGGGTGAAGCACGGTCCACATGAGGAATTTGCTCATGGTCAAAGATCTTGTCCTTATAAAATAGCAGTGAGGAATAGAGCTGGCAGTCCAAAAACGCTTGCATCAAAGTCAAGCAGAGTCATAAGGATTGTAGTCAGAGAAGAAATGATGCTCAACAAAGAAGTCATCAGCCTTGAAATTCTGCTTCTTGGAGTGAGGATTCTGTGGCTTGGGCTGAAGATTTATAGTTGATGTCTTCACAGCCTCTTGATGCACAACTTCTGGAGCCACGGGCTGAGGAATCTCAGGAACAGTTTCATCAGCAGCAGCCTTGGCCTCCATTTCTTCAGCACTAGTGGCTGGAGCTTCTTCATGGATAGAAAGAAGTGAATCTTGTCGTTCTTCAGAGCCCGTATGAATTTCTTCTGTTTGGACCGGGGACTGAGGAAGTTGATGCAGAGGGGTTGTCAGTGGTGAATTGAGGTGATGACTTTCCCAATAGTCATAATTCAGAATAGGAGTAGTTGACCCAATGTCCACATCCTCATCTTCTTCATCAATTTCTTCAACGCCTGCCTCTTCAGCTGTGAACTGAGGCATGGCGAAGATACCAGTGGGGTTGAAGGGAGATTATGCACTTCAATTTCTTCGTCCAACTAGTCTGATGTAGCAGCAGAAGGATTTTCTTCATCTGAGTCACTAGGAACTACATATTCCTCACCAAAGGGAACAATCTCCTTTGATGGCATGCTTGATATTGGAACAACATCTATGGGGTTTGCATAAGAGCTCGTCAAAGTCTTCACTTTCTTCGGAGCTGAAGACTCTGAGGATGCAGATGCTTTCCTTTTCTTCACAGTTGCTCACTCTGCAGCTTTAGTTTTCTTCGCTTCTGATGCAGAAGGAAGGTTGATGCTTTTCATCTATGCAGGAGGAGCAGAGGAAATAGGTGCAATTTCTTCAGGCGCAACTAATGCAGTTACCCTGACATGTTCAGTTTCCTTAGGCGCCGTAGCAGATGCTTCAACTGGCTTGGCTTCTTCAGGCGCAACACTAGAGGTTGCCCTGGCAGTTTCTTCAGTGGCTGGAATTTCTTCAGCAGCCCTGGTGCTCTCATTTCCTTCAACAGCCCGATTATCATCAGTTGTACTGCATGTTCTTTAGTAGGCTGAGCAGATGCCTCGGCCTGAGGAATTTCATGTTGCGATGGGGCAGCAACATTTGGAGTGAATCCCTTCGCCAGTCTGACAAATCTGACTTTGGCTCCTAGCCAATCTGCATGGTATGCGTCAAATTCATCACTGAGTGCTTTGATCTCAGTCTGCATTGTCACAAGTTCATCAGGAGTCATCTTCACAACATTTTTCTTTCGAAAATGCTCCTTCTTGTACTGAGCTTTCTTCACTTGTCTGGCCTTCTCAAATTTTCATTTCTCTTCGCCTATGAAGGCATTGAGCATGTGACTTTGGCCAGGTGTGAGATTCAAATCAGGCAGAGCAGTGTTGGGGTCTTTATGCCATAGATCGATGAAATCAAGGATCAGCTTTGGATCCAGCATAAGTGGCACATCATTGCCTTTGGCTCTAGCGGCCCTTGCTTGTCGATCTCTGATGATCTTAGCCAATTCTTCATCATCAGCCTCGTCTGCACTTGACGGAACTTGGAAGGCAACCTGCTTTTTGTGAGGACTTGGCCTTGTGACTCGTCCAGCAGTGGCCTTTTTCTTCAGGAAGGTTAGGTCTATTGAAGACTATGGAGGAGCTGAAGAACTTGCAGATGCTCTTGAAGCCATAGAGATACCAATGGTCCTTTGGCAAGAGGCGAGATGCACAGGTGTCGAGGACTTTGCAGCAGTTGCTGAGGGTTTTGTAGTGGGGACTAGAACTGCTTCTGAGGAAGTAGCTTGAGGCACAGGTCGTAAGGGCTTTGAGGAGGTTGGCCGTGAGGGCATTGCAGCTGAGGAACTCAGCTTGTGAGCAGGCTTCTTTGGCATAGCCTTCTTAGGCTTGTTAGCAGAGGCATCAGCAGCGGCAGCAGCAGAATCTTCATTAAATTTCTTCACTGCTTCTTTGGCCATCTTGGCCAATTTAGCTTGCCGCTTGGCCCATTCTTGTGGAAAATCCTCACTACACTTGATGCTAGTGGGATCAGCTTCTTGGCCTAGTGCCAATGGAGGTCTTGGGCATGGAGGGTGTAAAAAAATTTCATGTACTTCGGAGTCACATATCTGTACTCCCTCCATTCCCATGCCCATCTCCTCTCTATCCTCTGAATGCGCACCTTGCACTGATTTTTGTTCTCCTTGCCATGTTTGGCTTCATCAGGAGTACAGTATTCCTCATAGATGTCATCAGGGATCTCGAAAGCAGTATTCACTTCTGGTCTCTTGCCTCCCTTCTAAGGTCTTTTGCCATCAGCCATTTTCTTCAACTGGGGATTTTGAACAATCGAGCAATTTGTCTTCTAGGAATGCTGCAAATGAGTTAAGTTGATGAGAACCTAGAGATTCAGCAGCGGACATATGTACCTATGAACAGAGTATAGGTGCGAAGAATTTGGAGAGGTCATATGCGTTCTCAGAAGTTTTTCAAAAGAAACCAGTTTGAGGAATTTGACCAGGAGTGTCTTGAGGAATTTCACTAAGCGGTCTTTGACTTAGGTTCCAGAGTTGTATAGATTGAAAATCCACACAATTGAGGAATCTTGAGGAAAAAACGTTGCTTAGAGAAACAATTCAAGAGACAGATGCAAGTGTGGTGTTTAAGAGTGTGGAAGTTGAAGAATGAACACCTTTTGAAGATTTTGTTGAAATCATGAGAATCAACAAGGGCAGTAAAAATAGATTTTATTTACCCTTGACGAAGAACACGATGAACTGGGAGTTGAAGATGAGAAGTTCGTCCGTTTAGATATTCCATGCCCTAACTTGGCGGTGGAAGACAACTATGGCGGCGACGGAGTGAAGATTTCCGTGGTCGGCGCGAGTACGACGGCGACGAGGTCGAGGCAGTGACACTCTTCCTCACCAGTGGCGATGGAAGGTAGCGGCGCTAGGTCAGAGAGCTCGAGCAAGGGGAGAGAGGTCGAGCGGGGTAAATGAGGTTTGAGGAGGGTGAGGGGTATTTATAGCCGAGGTGAAAACCCGCTCGTCCGAGGAAAATTGACGAACATGCCCCTGACCCTTCTCATCCTAGCGATATGTGTCACCCACGTACTGTGAAGTGAAGATCGTGTTAGATCATAGGTGAATATAATAATCTCATCGTGGGATGTGGAACGGTTCGAGCGGCAAAGGCCGAAAATTTAGATAAGAATATTTTCAAGTTTCGTTCGCAAATTCTTCAGCTGACAAGGACACAGTGAAGATTTTGAACGGGTTTCAAATAGAACGCACACAAAGAATTTGTGAACAGACTGGGTTGAGTTTAGCATAGAGGGGGACGGGTCCGATCACAATCACTTAGGCAAAAAATGAGCTTGAAGAAATGGCAATAAGTGAATGCTGTAGAGGACGAAAAACTCAAATATATATATATATAGTCAATGAAGAACACAGTCGGAAAGAGTGAAGACTTGCAAAATTGAACAATTTGAACAACTGAGGAAATTCAAAAACTGAAGAAAAGCTCAAATTGAAGATATTCAACTTTTGTTGGTGGCGTGACCCACCATATAAAAATGATGATTTTAGACGCCGCGTACAATTGTCGTAGGGCTCTGAGAATCAAATTCTTCCTTAATTTCTTCACATGTAGAGGGTTAGTCTTCATTGATTGAAGAAAAACGTTACTTCGTGTGTTGCACATCTAAGTCATCAATTTTGCATAAGTGTTAGGATGTGTGTCCTTTTCAAAGAACATTTGAAGATTCTAAGATATTTAGCTCACACCTCAACTTGCTAAATCTCTTCTCATACAAGGGCTTAGTGAAGATATCGGCTAGCTGTTCTTCAGTCTTCATGTGCTCAATAGAGATGGTGCCCTTCAACACATGATCTCGAAGAAAATGATGACGAATCTGGGTGTGCTTTGTCTTCGAGTGTTGAACTGGGTTATAAGAATCTTGATGGCACTCTCATTGTCACAGAAGAGTGGCAAATTCTTCACAAGTTCACATTGATGCCGTAGTCCTTGAGGGTTTGCTTCATCCATAGCAATTGAGCACAGCACGAACTAGCATCAATGTACTCAGCTTCAGAAGTAGAGAGTGATACGCAGTTCTGCTTCTTCGAGGACCAACATACTAAGGATCGTCCGAGGAAATGGCATGTGCCTGATGTTGACTTGCGGTCCACACGATCACCAGCATAGTCAGAGCCTGAATATCCAATGAGATCAAAGCCGAGCCCTTGGGATACCATAATCCAAGTGTTGGAGTGTGAGCTAGATATCGAAGAATATGCTTCACAGCCTTATGGTGTGATTCCTTCGGTGTAGCTTGAGAACGGGCACACATGCAAACACTAAGCATAATATCTGGCCTAGATGCACATAGATACAATAAAGAGCCAATCATGGAGCAGTATACCTTTTGATCGAAGTCTATACCATTTTCTTCAGTGCATAGATGGCCATTTCTGGGCATAGGGATTTTGACGCCTTTGCAATCTTGCATGCCGAATTTTCTCAACACATCCTTGAGGTATTTCTCTTGAGATATGAAGATTCCGTTGTGCTGTTGACGAATTTGAAGACCTAAGAAGAATTTCAATTCTCCCATCATAGACATTTGATATTCCTCACTCATCATATAGGCAAATTCGTCACTGTAACATTGGTCAGTACAGCCAAACATAACATCATCAACATATATTTGGCACACGAATAATTCATCATCATAGGTTTTGGTGAAAAGAGTTGGGTCAAGTGAACCGGGTTTGAAGCCTTTCTTCATGAGGAATTCCTTCAAAGTATCATACGACGCTCGAGGGCCCTGCTTGAGGCCATAGAAGGCCTTATTGAGTCTGAAGACTTTGTCAGGATGCTTTGGATCTTCAAGACCTGGGGGATGAGCAACATATACTTCTTCCTTAAGCTTACCATTGAGGAATGCACTTTTCACATCCATTTGATATAAGATGATATTATGATGGTTAGCATAAGCGAGCAATATGCGAATAGCCTCAAGTCTAGCAACAGGTGCAAAAGTTTCATTGAAATCAATTCCTTCAACCTGTGTGTAGCCTTGAGCTACAAGACGAACCTTATTCCTCACCACAAGGCCATTTTCATCTTGCTTGTTGCGGTAGATCTATTTGGTACCGATGATATTGTGCTTGCGAGGGTCTGGTCGCTTGACGAGTTCCCAGACATTGTTGAGCTCGAATTGATGTAAATCCTCTTGCATCGCTTGAATCCACTCAGGCTCCAGAAATGCCTCATCTGCTTTGGTGGGCTCTGTGATAGAGACAAAAGCAAAGTGCCCACAAAAGTTAGAAAAATGTGAAGCCTTTGAGCATGTGAGAGGACCTAGTGCATTGATGTCGTCGATGATTTTCTTGATCTGCACTTCATTTGCGATGCGAGGATGAGCGGGTTGACGACGTTGATTGGGCTCAGCATTTTCTTCAGAGCCATTTTCCTCAGGTGCACCAGTATGATGTTCTTCACGATCCGGAACGACTTCTTCAGCTGATTCTTTGGTAGGAATGACATCCTCAGTAGGCTTGAACTTAATGGATTCCTCAGGTGACATGTCATCTGGCACAGGAGGTAGGTGCTCTCTTTGCGAGCCATTAGTTTCATCGAACCGCACATCTACAGTTTCAACAACCTTGTGATGAACGGTGTTGAAGACTCTGTAGGTGTGCGAGTCCTTTCCATAACCAAGCATAAAACCTTCATGTGCTTTCGGTGCAAATTTAGAATTGTGATGAGGATCTCACATTGGGTTTCTTGTCAGTGAGGAGTTCATATGAGGTCTTTTTGAAGAATTTGTGAAGATATACCCTGTTGATGATGTGGCACGCAGTATCAATTGCCTCAGGCCAGAAGCGAGGAGGCGTCTTGTATTCATCAAGCATAGTGCGGGCCATCTCAACAAGAGGCTTGTTCTTGCGCTCCATGATGCCATTCTGCTGAGGAGTATAAGGAGCAGTAAATCGTGAGTAATACCAAGTTCATCAAGATAGTCATCAAGGCCAGTATTCTTGAACTCAGTCCCATTGTCACTTCTAATGTGCTTGATCTTCACACCGAAGACTTCCTGCACTTCAGTTTGTAAGTGATGATATGCATCCATGTATAACGAGAATAGTCATCAACAATAACAAAGCCATATAAAGATGCAGCATTAGTGAATGTGGCATAGTGAGTAGGGCCAAAGAGATCCATGTGAAGCAATTCAAATGGACGAGTGGTAGTCATGATGGTCATCGATGGATGCTTGGACTTGGTCATTTTTCCAGCTTCACAAGCTCCACACAGATGGTCCTTGAGGAATTTTACTTGCTTATTGTTCGCGAGTGTGTGCAAGTTCCTCATGCCAGCATGACCTAGTCGTCGATGCCATAACCAGCCTTCTGAAGCTTTTGCAAGTAGACAGGTGGCGGGTTGTGGTCCTGTAGAGAAATCAACAATATACAAGTCCCCTCTCCTAAATCCTTCGAAGACTTTGGAATGTTCAGCTTCCATTATCACAACACAATGATACTTGCCAAAGACAACAACCATATCAAGATCACAAAGCATTGAGACAGACATGAGGTTGAATCCTAAGGACTCAACAAGCATGACTTTGTCCATGTGTCGATCATTTGAGATCGCAACCCTACCTAGACCCAATACCTTGCTTTTGCCTTTGTTAGCATAGGTGATATGCTTCAGATGCGAGATAAAGCAGTGTCCATAAATAAGTTCCTGTCACCGGTCATGTGATTTGTACATCCACTGTCAAGGACCCACGCAGTAGCTTTGGGTTGATCATCCTGCAGATGAATTAGTGCATCTTACGAACTCATATACTTCATCAGTGAAGAATATGACATCAACTTCATCAGATTTGAATTTCATCAAGCAGTACAACAGATATAGCAGTATGAGGACGTCAGAAATGAAAATTCATTTCTTCATGATTAGCTTGTGTCCTTTCAATCATATTCAGGTCTCCAGCAAATTCATCAGACGTTCAAGTTCGTATGGAGACCTGACCCTACATAAGAGATTAGTTCTTTTTCTTCACCACCCACATCTGGAGGGGTGGCAAAGAGTTCATCATTCTGCGAGTTCCATATGAGAAAGGTGGCATAGAAGCCAGTCCAATTCGTTTCACAGAAGAGGGGTTAGAGTAAGCATATGAATAAGTAGAGAAATTCTTCGAGGACTTATGAACATAATGATTTGAAGAATAATGCACATATTCATAGCCCTTACGCTTTCCCTACGAAACAGAAGTGTTAGCACGATGATGTTCATATGAGGATTTGGATCCATATGAGGAATTTGACCCACGTGAGGAATTTGGTCCATATGAGGACTTGGATCCATATGAAGACTTTGGTCCATATGAAGACTTTGATCTGGGGTTCCTTTTCTTCACAGGTGGTGTCATGATGACATTCACCTGAAAACTTTCAAGGCACCTTTTGGGAACCCAGATTTTCTTCATAGGGGGGCCGTTCCTGCAGTTAGTGCCAACATATCTAGCAAATACTTCACCATTCTGATTTTTGAACAGTTTATAGTTGGAGTCAAATGACTCATCAGAAGAATATGAAGATTCACAAGTAAAGTCAGATAAAGTGGATGGATCTATGGGAGGTCCTTTCGCAGCAACCCATGAAGTTTTGGGATACTACTCAGGTTTCCAGTAGGTCCCATTAGCATTGAGTTTCCTCTCAAAGGCAATAACCTCTTTCCTAGGGTTCCTGTTGAGAATCTGCTTCTTAAGCACATCACAAAGAGCCTGGTGCCCTTTGAGGCTTTTGTACATGCCTGTCACATACAATTCCTTCAACCCTGCAATGTCAGTGATACTAGTGGCATCCTCAGATGAGGAATTTGTGATAATAGAGACAGTTGAAGAATTTGCAGCAATAGAAGCATTTGAACTTTCAAGTGAAGAATTAGCAGATTCACGTTCAATGCATTTCAAACATGGTGGAATGAATTCATCCTGAGCGGCACTGATCTGTTGAGCAAGTAATGAATCGCGCTCCTTCTGAAGATCTTCATAACTCACCCTTAGTTTCTCAAGATCTTGCTTTTTTTGAAGAAATTCATAAGAAAGCTTCTCATGATTGGCTAAGAGAGTGTTATGATGACTTTGAAGGTTGTCAAACTTAGACTGAAGTCTCTGAAGATTATCGGTCAGAGTTTCAACTCGATCCATTTCTTCACCCAACACGTCATCGCTCTTGTGTAGCATATTTTGAACCTTTTCAAAAGCCTTTTGTTGCTTTACAGCAATCTTACCAAGTTTAGAATAGTTGGGCTTGAGGTTTTCATCAGATTCATCCTCACTTGACTCAGAGGAGGGGTATTTGAGTACCTTGGCACCTTTTGCCATGAAGCAATAGGTGGGAGCGTAGTCATCATCGCAGTCATCAGCAGTGTTGGTGAAGTCATTTTCCTCGGAGGTGAATATGGACTTGCTGACGAAAGTAGTAGCGAGGGCTAGGCTAGCCACACTAGAGTCTGACTCCTCAGATGCCTCCTCTTCCTCATTTTCCTCAGATTCAGTTTTAGATTCCATTTCCTTGCCAATGAATGGCAGAGCCTTTTTGGAGCTGCTCTTCTTTTGAGATGAAGACTTCGAATATTTTGACGATGAGGACTTTGAAGATTTCTTCTTCTTCTTTGAGTCATCAAAACTGTAATCCTTGTATTTCTTCTTCTTTGATTCCTTCTCCCACTAAGGACAATCAGTAATGTACTGACCTGGTTTCTTGCATTTGTGGAAAGTTCTCTTCTTGTAGTCACGGGATGAGGAATCTGATGTCATGTCATCACCTCTTGAGGATTTGCCAAAGCAACCACGCCTTGAGAATTCCTGGAATTTCCTCACGAGCATTGCTAGCTCCTGACTCAGTTCTTCGGGATCACCAAGGCTACTACCAGAATCCTCACCTTCAGATTCAGAGACTGCCTTGGCCTTCAGTGCGCGTGATCTGCCATAGCTCGGTCCATAGAGATCTCTCTTCTCAGCAAGTTGAAACTCATGAGTGTTTAGCCTCTCGAGGATATCAGGAGGATCAAGTGACTTGTAGTCTCCACGTTCTTGAACCATCAGTGCAAGAGTGTCAAATGAGGAATCAAGCGATCTCAGCAATTTCTTCACCACCTCATGGTCGTTGATGTCAGTGGCACCAAGTGCTTGAAGCTCATTTGAGATGTCAGTGAGGCGATCAAAGGTTTGCTGAACATTTTCATTGTCGAGTCTTTTGAAGCAGTTGAAGAGATTGCGAAGAACGTCAACTTGAGAGTCGCATTGTGTTGAGACTCCTTCGTTGACCCTGGATAGCCTATCCCAGATAAGCTTAACTGTCTCCAAAGCACTCACTCTGCCATACTGCCCTTTGCTCAGACGGCCACGTATGATATTTTTCGCTTGAGAGTCGAGTTGCTTGAATCTCTTCACATCAGCAGCGTTAATTGTATGAGTGATGGAGGGAACGCCATTTTCCACAACATACCAGAGATCGTTGTTAATTTCCTCAAGATGCATTCGCATCTTATTCTCTAGTAGGCGTAGTCCGTCCCATCGAAGGTAGGACACCCAACCGAGACCTTGATCATGCCTGCAGTCGGCATAACTAAACTCCATGCGGTTAAACCAAAATCACATAGAACAAGGGAGTGCCTTGCTCTGATACCAATTGAAAGTGCGTTATATCAACTAGAGGGGGGTGAATAGGCGATTATTGCAAATTCGTCACTGAGGAATTTCAAGGTGAGGAAATTCCTAAGCAATGAACTACTTAGCAGCGGAATAAGTACTCAGAAGTAAGCATAACAGAACAGAAGCACGGTCATCATGATGAAATGAAAACAAGCACAAAGTACAAGTAGTGTGTAAATAGGATAAGCAGGCTGAAGACAAACTGGCTGAAGAAATAGGATTGAGGAAATTGAGAAAGTCTTCCATCAAAGTCTTCAAATAGTAACGATCAAGTACTTCAACACAAGAATGAGGAAATGGAAGGGTTGAGGAAATAGAACCAGTAGCTTGGTGAAGACGATGATTTGGTAAACCAGTTCCAACTGCTGTGACAGTCGTACGTCTGGTTGGAGCGGCTAGGTATTTAAACCCGAGGACACACAGTCCTCACCGTATTCTCCTTGAGCTAAGATTACACAGACCTCACCCAATCACTCGTGGTAAGTCTTCAGGTGACTTCCAAACCTTCACAGACTCGGTCACTCGGCGATCCACAATTTCCTCTTGGATGCTCTAGACCATGATGCCTAACCGTCTGGAGGATGCACAGTCCTCAAAGGTAACAAGCATCGGTTCCACACAGGAACAATCTCTTGAGTGATGCTCAATCACTTTGGGTTTTTAGGTGTTTGGGTTTGGGTTTTCCTCACTTGATGATTTTCGCTCAAAGTCCTCGGAGGATGGGATGCTCTCAATGACAAGTGTCAGTTTCTCTCGGAGCAGCCAACCAACTAGTGGTTGTAGGTGGTGGCTATTTATAGCCTAGGGAGCAGCCCGACATGTTAAGACATAAATTCCCTTCAATGATATGACTGTGAGGTGGGTAGATATTTTGGGACAGCTGGCGTGTAGCACAGCAACGGTCGGATATTTGAGCTATCAAATCCCTCAGGGCTATCATGTTCCTCACTGGTAGGCAATCCGCACTAGCAAATTCCTAACTCCTCAGTTAGAACAAATTCTTCAGGGACCAGAAGATCTTCGTCTCTGTCACTGAAGAACTTGACTGAACTGTATGAGATTTCCAATGGCTTCACTCGAAAGGATTTGGTAGGGTAGGATTTTGAGATGAGCATCACTTGGAAACTTTTCCTTAGTTTTACCTCGGCCCCCTTTAACAGTACGATGTTTCCTATGACTCAAGAAAGAGAAAATGAAACTACGAAAACACAAGTCCTCACGCTTCATATTCCTCGCATGAATATCAAGTCTTCATGGTCACACAAATTTCTTCGCTTTCAAAGTCTTCAGAAAGCCGAAGTCTTCAGCTGAAAATATTCATTTTTAGGGGTTGACTTTCATCGTAAATATCAAACTCCACATAGACTTATAGACCTGTGTACACTCACAAACACATTAGTCCCTTAACCTATAAGTCTTCAATACACCAAAATCAGAAGAAGAAGAAGAAGAAGAAGAAGAAGAAGAAGAAGTTGCACCAGCAGCAGGGCATTATGGATGGATGAACTATTTCCTATCTTGTAAAAAAATATTTCCTCTTTGTGTATATTGATTTAGATGAATTATTTCGATGGTGTGCATGTCTTTGGAACAAGTAGCAGCATTGGTCCGCTTGACTATAAGGAACTATTTATCCGCCTAGCTTTCTCTACTACTCCTTACAGTGATCGGTATGCAATGCATGTGTCAGTAGACATGAAAACTTGTCCATGGAAGTTGAACTACGGCGACCATCACGTTTCATACACTGCCACTCGCGATTCCCACGATGCCGCTCCAACCCACGACACCACGTCCCCCGACATGCAACTCACCACTCTCACCCGCACCACCCCTCTCCCTTTGTGTGCATGACATGTGGGCCAGCTGAAATGCGGAGAGCATCAAGTTTCTGCCACAGCCACACGCGATTCCAACGACGCCGCTCAAACCCGTGACACCACACGTCCCCCGACCTGCGGCTCACCCCTCTCGGCCCCACCGCCCCTCTGCCTTCAGGAGCATGACATGTGGACCAGCCACCTATCAGGTCCACTGAAGCTCACTCCCATGGGCCTCGAGAGGGAAATGTAACTCCTGCGCCAGGCCTTCTGGTGCTACCGCTGCACGAACTCGTGCCAAACTCAAGATTTGTTTCTTACTAGCAAGATGCTTGTGCATTGCACGGAACATCAAGATGCATTTGTATGAGTAGTTTATCTTGTGGGAGAAAAGGATGAATGAGGGAAGGCCTTATTTGCAAATGTGGAGAGGGGTGTGGGTATCTTTTTTGCAAAATTGCCATAGTTTCCTTCCATGGACATCCTACGCCTCATAACGACCCGACGTCCAGCTGTGGCACCCTCGCCACGGCCAGGCCACCACCAGTCGGTTCAACTCGAATGAGTGAGTCATGAATACCGCCACGACAACGGCCAACTGGGCATCTCAAACCACACCGATGCCGCTTCCGCATAGCCGACCTATGCTGGCACGTGGCCGCACGCCGTTGAGTCGCGCGTCAACGTATGACGGCAGGAACGCCTCCAGGCTCACTGGCTCAAGTACGTCGAGTACATCACGTCCGCAAACCGATATTCGTTGAGTAGGTTTCTCCCGCCCACGAGCACACGCCTATACGCATCAAGCATTCCAGCCTCATCGCTGAGTGGTACATCATCGGGACGATGCAAGCGGTTGGAATCTCGAGACCAAGTCGAGCTATGTGCCCCGGGTAGATCACTAGCTCCCGCCCGAGCTCCCACCCGGCCTTCGTTGCCGTCGCACCACTGACGATCGGGAGAAGCACCCTGCCGCTCATCCAGAGCACGAGCTAGTAAACGTCGTGCGGCACGTCACAATAGTCAAGCACCTCGACATGTGTCGGCCGGTAGATACTTTTCTTGGCCACAAGCTCCATGGTCTCGTCCAAGATCGGTATGGTACTGCAGTCGAACATGCAGGGTAAAATACTATGGGAGCAGCTGCATGTGCATGGCCCAGATGCCGGTGTTGGCATGGAGGAGGTGGTACTCGCTGGCGCCGCAACGTGCTACATGGCTTAGGCAGGCACCTGTTGCGACGCTCTAGCATTCGCACCGGCATTGTCAACGTAGCTGATGATCCGGAGGAGGACGAGCAGGAAAGGAAAGGGTCTTGCATGCGTGTACAGATTCATGCAGGAAATTATTTCCTAGAAATACGGCCTTTGTTTACCTTTCTTTGAGGCTATAGATGACCCACACGAGGGAAATCTATTATAACCGTTGGATGAAAATTAGTGGTGCGGGAGTACGGATCGGAGCATGGGAGGGGCGCATGCAAGCCTCGTCCGACGCTGCTCGAACCCATGAAATGACACGTCTGTCGACCTGTGCCTCACTCCTCTCGGTCCCACCGCCGCTCTGCTCTCATGAGAACGACATGTGGGCCAGCCGCATTTAGGGTCCACATGTCATTGACTCAAAGGCCGGTGCACTAAGCCGCTGAAGATCGGTCCCATGGGCCCCGAGAGGGAAATGTAACTCCTGCGCCAGGCCTTGTGGTGCTCCCGCAGTACGAACTCGTGACAAACCCAGAATTTGTTTCTTACTACTACCAATGTGCCGGCCCATGCGTTGCAATGGATCCAAAGTATCTATTTAGTGGAGTGCACTATAAACACATTATCTATTTATTTTTCTCTAGCCTTTCCTAGCCATGCAACCAAGCCACACAAGCTTCATGGGTGCCCCCCACATCATATTATTCATACTACGTTGACTGAAAAAAAACATAAATCAGCCAAAACAGGATCTTCCCATTTTTTGTTCCTACGATGTTGTGTCGTGCACGTACCTAGTTGTATAGTGGTAGTACTAGTTGTAGTACAAACTTCGTACTAGTAGGAGTAGTAGTACGGAGTGCTCCTACTCTAACAACGAGCCCTGTCTGACACCAAATTTCTTGGCTTCTGTGCTACAGCTAAGATCTTCCCCTCCTCGTTTCTGTTTTCCAATGCGGCGTGCGGGGCGCGGTTTGCCGATAGTCAACACGCCTTCCCTAGCTATGTGGCGTGTCGGACGGGCCATGGAGTACTCCTGATTCCCGGGCGTGTGGGGGTGCGACACGAATGTGGCAGGCCTTTTTCTTTTACTAGCAATGTGCCCGCGCGTTGCGAAGGATCCAAAGTAGAATAGTACTTGTTCACAAACTTGGAAGAAGACACTCTTGTTTTGATATACATATATACCACTAGAAATATATTACTTTTCACTCAAAATATATTTTTCAAAGCTGTTTTGATGAGGTGAGGGCTGGGCTTTTTCTACCAGATAAGCAAGGTAGTAGCTAGGTTGGCACATCATCGGTTTGGTCACATGCGGTTCGACATGTTGTCGTGTTTCTAGCAAGACGCCCCTGCGTTGCACAAAGTTGATGGAAAAGGTAAGCACAACTTATAAACTGACGGATGGAGTACTAGTTATAGTGCCACATATAATTGCCTCCAAATATGAGCAAAGGGATTGCACATGTCTTTATTGACTGGAAGAAGAATGCAATAGCGCAATAAGAATTAAGGCCACGATGATGCAATCGCGGTGGTGGTTACAAGAGGCAAGAAGAAAGATGCATCCATCAACGTACGACCTCCTCCTCCTCGACTCAGTGCGCCGGGCCACCGACTGGCGGCTTAGGACCGACGGCTTTCGTGGCAAGGTCAAGGTGCTTCTCAACAAAGGTGTCCAATGCTTCCAGCCGGTTGACAAAGGCCAACGTCGCAGCGTCCTCACCGGCCTTGTAGATACCTAATGCGTCTCCAACGTATCTATAATTTTTGATTGTTCCATGTTGTTATATTATCAATCTTGATGTTTTATAATCATTTTATTGTCATTTTATATCATTTTTTGGTACTAACCTATTGGCATAGTGCCAAGTGCCAGTTGCTGTTTTCTGCATGTTTTTTACATCACAGGAAATCAATATCAAACGGAGTCCAAATGCAACAAAACTTCACGGAGAATTTTTATGGACCAGAAGACACCTAATGGGCCAAGGCTGTGCCTGGGGGTGCTCCGAGGAGAGCACAACCCACCAGGGCGCGCCAGGAGGCCCAGGCGTGCCCTGGTGGGTTGTGCCCACCTCGGGTGCCCCCCAGACCGCCCCTTTGCTCTATAAATACCCCAATATTCCGGAAACCCTAGGGGAGTCGACGAAAATCAATTCCAGCCGCCGCAGAGTCCAGAACCACCAGATCCAATCTAGACACCATCACGGAGGGGTTCACCACTTCCATTTGTGCCTCTCCGATGATGCGTGAGTAGCTCTTTGTAGACCTTCGGGTCTGTAGTTAGTAGCTAGATGGCTTCCTCTCTCTCGCTGAATTCTCAATACAATGGTCTCTTGGAGATCCATATGATGTAACTCTTTTTGCGGTGTGTTTGTTCGGATCGGATGAACTTTGAGTTTATGATCAGAACTATCTTTTTATATCCATGAAAGTTATTTGAGTTTCTTTGATCTCTTTTATGCGTGATTGCTTATAGCCTCATATCTCTTCTCCGATATTTGGTTTTTGTTTGGCCAACTTGATCTATTTATCTTGCAATGGGAAGAGGTGCTTTCTAGTGGGCGGTGCTTGATCCCAGTGACAGAAGGGGAACCGACACATATGTATCGTTGCTACTAAGGATAAAATGATGGGGTCTATCTCTGCATAGATAGATCTTGTCTACATCATGTCATCATTCTTATTGCATTACTCCATTTCTCCATGAACTCAATACACTAGATGCATGCTGGATAGCGGTCGATGTGTGGAGTAATTGTAGTAGATGCAGGCAGGAGTCGGTCTACTAATCTTGGACATGATGCCTTTGTAATGATCATTGCCTGGAGATCGTCATGATTATTTGAAGTTCTATCAATTGCCCAACAGTAATATGTTTACCCACCATTTGCTATTTTTCTTGAGAGAAGCCACTAGTGAAACCTACGGCCCCCGGGTCTCTTTCTCATATTATTTGCCTTTGTGATCTATTTTCCTTTGCTTTTATTTTCAGATCTATTAAACTAAAAATACAAAAATACCTTTCTGCATTTTATTCTTATTTATTTTATTTGGCGTTCGATCTATCAATCTACTACAATTTATCTCACGTCCGTTTGCCTATCTTGAGGCGCCGCTACCCGAAAGGGATTGACAACCCCTTTTACACGTCAGGTTGCGAGTAGTTGTTATTTGTGTGCAGGTGTTGTTTACGTTGTGTTGCTTGGTTCTCCAACTGGTTCGATAACCTTGGTCTCATAACTGAGGGAAATACCTACCTCTGTTGTGCTGCGTCATCCCTTCCTCTTTGGGGAAATACCGACGTAGCTTTGAGCCACATCAAAAGGAATTTCTGGCGCCGTTATCGGGGAGGATCTTCAACATATACCAGGTTCCTAATCACAAATCTCATCTCCTCGCAATTTACATTATTTGCCATTTGCCTCTCATTTTCCTCTCCCCCACTTCACGAAAATTTGCCATTTTTATTCGCCCCTCTTTTCCATTCACCGTTTTCTTGCGGGATCTATTTTTGAGTGCAATCTTGTTGTGCAGTCATCATGAATGAAGAGAACACCAAGTTGCGATATTTCTCCAATACCAACAACAATGATTTTATTGGCACTCCAATTGCTCCTCCCGCCACTAGTGCGGAGTCTTGTGATATTAATACTGCTTTGCTGAATCTTGTTATGAAAGATCAATTTTTCGGTACTCCTAATGAGGATGTCGCATCCCATCTTAATACCTTCGTGGAATTATGTGATATGCAAAAGAAAAAATGTGTGCACAATGATGTATTAAAGATGAAATTATTTATATTTTCTTCGCGTGATTCTGCAAAAAATTTGTTCTCTTCTTTGCGTCGCAATAATATCGATTCTTGGAATAAGTGCAAAGATGCTTTTATCACTAAGTATTTTCTGCCCGCAAAAATTATTTCCCTTGGAACCCAAATCATGAATTTCAAGCAACTTGAACATGAGCATGCTGCACAATCTTTGGAAAGGATGAAAATGATGCTAAGGAATTGCCCAACTCATGGGTTAAATCTTTGGATGATCATACAAAAAATTTATGCGGTTTTGAATTTTGTTTCTCATAATCTTTTAGATTCCGCCGTGGGTGGTACTTTTATGGAAATTACTTTGGGTGAAGCCACAAAATTGCTTGATAATATCATGGCAAATTATTTGCAATGGCAAACCGAAAGAGCTCCTACTAGTAAAAAAGTAAATTCGGTTGAAGAAATTTCTTATGTGAGTGAAAAAGTTGATGCTCTTATGAAATTCGTTGCTAGTAAAAGTGCTCCTATTGATTTTAATGATATGCATTTGCCTACTTTGATTGAGCAAACTAGTGATGTCGTAGATGTGAATTTTATCTCTCGAAATAATTTCAATAATAATGCTTATAGAGGTAATTTTAATCCTATGCCTTTTCCTAGTAATGATTATAATACATCCAAGATTGATAATAAAACTGCATGGAACAATCAAAAATTATAGATACGTTGGAGACGTATCAGCATCCCCAAGCTTAAATCCTACTCGTCCTCGAGTAGGTAAGTGATAAAAACAGAATTTTTGATGTGGAGTGTTGTTCATGAAGTCAAATCATATTCTTTTCTTTGTAGCATGGAAATTTGGACTTTTATGTGATTCAAAGCAATAGTCTAGTTTTGACATAATAATTTAGATACTCAAGCATATCAACAAGCAACCATCTTTTTCATAATATCAATGCTAAAATAAGTTATCCCTAGCCCATCATGCTCAAACATTGATCCATTCATGAAAAACACTCGAATATTAACTACACCCAATATTTGAGCACGATCATATTGCTTCCTAGTTGGTGCTATTATGAGAGAAGATGGAGACTCAAATTTCAAAAATAAAAAATTGCATAAAGTAAAAGAAAGGCCCTTCGCAGAGGGAAGTAGGGATTTGTAGAGGTGCCAGAGCTCAAAGCAAAAAATTAGAGATAAAAACATTTTGGGAGGTCTATCCATCCCACCAACCAAAACGACTTAGAGTTCTGAACACTTTCCATGCTAGATATGCCATAGGCGGTTCCCAAACAGAAAATAAAAGTTATTCCTTTTTCCACCATTTCTTTCACTTTCCATGGCTAGCTGAATCCACGGGTGCCCTCCATACCAACACTTTCCAAGGAATTTATTATTTGACAACATAAAGTAAATTATTTTTTTGCATTTCGGGACTGGGCATCCCTAAAACCTTTGCCTTACTCTCGTGCAATGACAAGAAAATAAACACTCATCTTGAGAATAACACATCCAGCATGGAAAATATTAGCCACATGTTACCGTTCCGCGAGCGAAACAAACACACAAAAGAGAAGTTTATTTTGAAGATTAGAGATGGCACATGCAAATTTGCTTAGAACAGCAAAAGAGTACCGCATATAGGTAGATATAGTGGAATCGTGTGGCAAAACTGGTTTAAAGGATTTAGGATGCACAAGTAGAGGTCATACTTGGTGAAAAATGAAGGCTAGCAAAAGATTGGGAAGTGACCAACCAAGAAACGAATAATCTCATAAACAAGAATTAAGCACAATTAATACCGAATAATGCACCACAAGTAGGATATAATTTTCATTGCATGATTATTGACTTTCGTGCATGCATAGGGAATCACAAACCTTAACACCAATATTCTTAGTAGAGCACAATTACTCATCAACATAACTCACATATCACATCATCATGTCTCAAAACTATTACTAAGAATCAAGTTTATTTTGTCCAATGATCTTCATGACATTTTTTTAGTTTATCCTTCTTGGATATCTATCACTTTGTCACTAATTTTCATGGGTTTCTTTTCATAAGCTCAAACAAATATAAGTGAAGATCATGAGCATAACAAATTTTCTTTCTCTCAAAATAATTTAAGTGAAACAAGAGAGAATTTCTTCAAAATTTTACTAACTCTCAAATAAATCTAAGTGAAGCAAGAGAGCATTTCTTCAAAAATAACAAAGCACACCATGCTCAAAAAGATATAAGTGAAGCACTAGAGCAAGTCCTAGCTCAAAAAAGATTTAAGTGAAGCATAGAGAGCAATTCTAACAAGTAATGATATAATTTTGGCTCTCTCAAATAGGTGTGTCCAGCAAAGATTGATGACTTAAAACACAAAATAAAACAAGCAAGGTCACATATCATACAAGACGCTCCAAGCAAAAAACATATCATGTGACGAATAAAAATATAGTTTCAAGTAAAATACTGATAGTTGTTGGAAAAAAGCGGGGATGCCACTCGGGGGCATCCCCAAGCTTAGTTGGTTGCTCATTCTTGAATAATAGCTTGGGATGCCGGGGCATCCCCAAGCTTAGGCTCTTACATCCTTCCTTCATCCATCGTAAGATAACCCAAAACTTAAAACCTTCAATCACACAAAACTCAACAAAACCTTCGTGTGATCCGTTAGTGTAAGAAAAATAAATCACTACTATAAGTGCTGTATCAAACCAATTCATATTTTGTTTTTGTATTATATCTACTGTATTCCAAGTTTTCCATGGCAAAAACTCATCAAAGAAAACCATAGAGCCGTGAAAATAAGCACACAACACAAAGAAAATAGAATCTGTCAAAACAGAACAGTCTGTAGCAATCTGATTTGTTCGACTACTTCTGGAACTCCAAAAATTCTGTAAAACTAGGAAAATCTAGATAATTGGGATATTGATCTTCTGGAAAAAGAATTGGCATTTTATCACGTTCTGGTAAATTTTAACAATTATTTTTGTGAGCACGAAGTTTCTGTCTTTTTCAACAAGATCAAAAAACTATCACCCAAGAAGACCCTATTGGTTCTACTTGGCACAAACACTAATTAAAACATAAAAAACACAATCATAACAGTAGCATAATTGCGCTAACACTCAAGAACAGAAAGCAAAAAGCAAAAAAAATTAATTTTATTCATTGGGTTGCCTCCCAACAAGCGCTATAGTTTTACGCCCTTAGCTAGGCATAAGATTTTATTGATGCTCACATGAAAGATAACAATGTAACACAAGGAGAGCATCATAAAACATGTGACAAACACATTTAAGTCTAATATACTTCCTATGCATAGGCATTTTATAAGCAACCAAATTATCAAGACAAGAAATATCTAGCATACGCATGGAAGAAAACAATAGCAATCTCAACATAACGAGAGGTAATTTAGTAACATGATAATTTCTACAACCACATTTTCCTCTCTCATAATAATTACATGTAGGATCATACACAAATTCAACAATGTAACAATCATATAAAATTTTCTTTTCATGATCCACATGCATACAAAGTTGACACTCTTCCAATATAGTGGGATTATCATCAACTAAAGTCATGACCTCTCCAAACCCATTTTCAATATTATCGCAAACATATTCATCACGAGGCTTAAATAAATTTTCAAGATCATAAGAAACATTATCACCCCAATCATGATCATTGCAATAAGTAGCGGACATGACAAAACAAGCATCCCCAAGCTTGGGGTTTTGCATATTATTAGCACAATTGACATTAATAGAATTTATAGTAAAATTATTGCAATCATGCTTTTCATTCAAGGAGCTTTCATGAATCACTCCATAAATTTCTTCATCACAATTTTCAGATTCACGATTCTCAAGCAAAACTTCATAAAGATATTCTAGTGCACTCAACTCACTAGCAATTGGTTCATCATGATTGGATCTTTTAAAAAGATTAGCAAGTGGATGGGGATCCATACCAATAGATTTTTAGCAAGCAAACATGCAAGCATATAGAAGGCACATGGCAACACAAGCAAACAAAAGATCTGGCGAGAAAAATGGCGAACGAAAAAGAAGGCGAATAAAACGGCAAATTTTTGTGAAGTGGGGGAGCGGAAAACGAGAGGCAAATGGCGAATAATGTAAATTACAAGGAGATGATATTTGTGATTAGGAACCTGGTTATGTTGAAGATCCTCCCCGGCAATGGCGCCAGAAATTCCCTTGATGATGTTTGCCAATACTACGTTGGTGTTTCCCCCAAGAGGAGAGGATGACGTAGCACAACAATGGTAGGTATTTCCCTCAGTAATAAAACCAAGGTATCGAACCAGTAGGAGAACCAAGCAACAAAACGTAAACAGCCCCTGCCCACAATTAACAGCCACTCGCAACCTGACGTGTTAGAGGGGTTGTCAATCCCTTTCGGGTACGACGCCAGAAATTGGCACGGATACGGGAGAAAATTGTAATAGATTGAAATAATAGATCATAAATAAAATAAAGTGCAGCAAGATATTTTTGTGTTTTGGGGTTTAATAGATCTGGGAAAAAATGCAAAGGAAAAGTAGATCGCAAGGAAAATATATGAAGAAGAAGACCCAGGGGCCGTAGGTTTCACTAGTGGCTTCTCTCGAGAAAAATAGGAAACGGTGGGTAAACAAATTACTGTTGGGCAATTGATAGAACTTCAAATAATTATGACGATATCCAGGCAATGATCATTACATAGGCATCACGTCCAAGATTAGTAGACCGACTCCTGCCTGCATCTACTACTATTACTCCACACATCGACCGCTATCCAGCATGCATCTAGTGTATTAAGTTCATGGACAAACAGAGTAATGCAATAAGAACGATGACATGATGTAGACAAGATCTGTTTATCTATATGGCGGTAGATATAGATCCCGTCTTTTTATCCTTAGTGGCAACAATACATATGTGTCGGTTCCTCTTCTATCACTGGGATCAAGCACCATAAGATCGCACCCACTACCGGGCACCTCTTCCCATTGCAAGATAAATAGATCAAGTTGGCCAAACAAAACCCAAATATCGGACAAGAAATACGAGGCTATAAGAGATCATGCATATAAGAGATCAACGAAACTCAAATAACTTTCATGGATATAAAAAGATATGACTGATCATAAACTCAAAGTTCATCAGATCCCAACAAACACACCGCAAAAGAGTTACATCATATGGATCTCCAAGAGACCATTGTATTAAGAATCAGCGAGAGAGAGAGAGAGAGAAAGCCATCTAGCTACTAACTACGGACCCGAAGGTCTACAAAGAACTACTCACGCATCATCGGAGAGGCACCAATGGATGTGGTGAACCCCATCCGAGATGGTGTCTAGATTGGATCTGGTGGTTCTGGACTCTGCGGCGGCTGGATGAATATTTCGACGACTCCCCTGGGGTTTCTGGAATATTTGGGTATTTATAGAGCAAAGAGGCGGTCCGGGGGGCACCCGAGGTGGGCATAACCCACCAGGGCGCGCCTGGGCCTCCTGGCGCGCCCTGGTGGGTTGTGCCCCCCTCGGGGCACCCCCAGGTGCAACCAGGGCCCATTGCCTTTCTTCTTGCCCATAAAAAGTCATCGTGGAGTTTCGTGGCATTTGGACTTTGTTTGATATTGATTTCCTGTGGTGTAAAAAACATGGAAAAAACATCAACTCGCACTTGGCACTATGTCAATAGGTTAGTACCAAATAATGATATAAAATGATTATAAAACATCCAAGATTGATAATAAAACAGCATGGAACAATCAAAAATTATAGATACGTTGGAGACGTATCATCCAGCAGCATTTAAAATTGGCCTTTCCGGTTTCTAAAATTGGTTAGACAACTTCTTTCGGCCTCAAACTTTTTGTGACTCCTAGAATTAATGTGTTTGATTTATGAGGTAAGTCTCATATCTAACAAAGCTTGTTTAGATTTACAGTTTAATAGAAAACACTAGCAAAAATTTGAATAGAAAATTAAATGCAAAAGAGGCCCCCCTGGGCAACTGAGCCAATAGGCCCAGCTGGCCACCCACGCGGCCCAACCGGCCCACCCGTGCTGCCCCCTGGCCCATTAGGCAACCCCACTCCCCGAACCCTAACCCCTCCCAATCCCCACTCCCCCACTCACTCCCCCCCAACGTCTCTCTCCCCTTTCCCCATCTGGATCAGGGCAGAGGGCCCCGACCCCTTCGCCACGCCGCCGCCGCCCGGCGCCTCCGGCCACCCCTCGCCGGCGCCCGCCTCTCCATCTCCTCCCGCATGGCGCCTGCCCCCACCTCGACCCGAGCTAGATCGGGATCAACCCCGCCGCGCCACCGACGCCACCACCCGACCCCGACGATCGCGTCGCCCGCCCCCACGCCGGACTGCCCACCGCTCCATCCCTGACCTCCGCCATCCTCCCCTACTTCCTCTATGCCAGCAGATTGGACCCTGTGACGACTACAATGACGCCCCCGAGCTCTTCACGCACCTCTGCTCCACCGTCGTCATGTAGGATCCGGCCACCCCGTGCCTCCCTCGAGCTCGCTGGCACCTCCCTACGGCTCTGATGTGAGGCGCTGTTCGTTTTCCCCTCTTCCCCCCTTCCGTGTCTTGCGCCGTTGGATGTCGTTCGTGCACGCCTCGACCGCGCCCGTGCCGCGCCGGCCATGCCCCGCGCATCGCTGCCCTCCCCGACGCGCTCACCGCGTCCCCCGCAGCTCCCTCGCTCGTCCGCCGTCTGCCGCGCCGTTGCGGCCGCCCTCTCGCTTCCCCACGCCGCTGCCCCGCGGCCCCGCTCGCTGCCCCGCGACCCCGCTCACTGCCTCCACCTGCCGCCCACTGGTGGCGCCGCGCCACGCCCCGGTGGCCTCACCCCGTTCCCCCCGGTCGGGCTTGGCGCCGCGCGGGTTGTGCCCGCAACCGCGCTCGATGGCGCCCAGCACCCGCACCCGGCGCCCGATATGGCCCCTTGGGCCTATGACATGGGGGGGCCACCCCCAAAATGTTTAAAAAATATTTTAAAGGAAATAAAATAATTCTTATTATTAAATTAATAATTAACTTAATTAATCCTGTTAATTAACCTAATTAACTATTTAACTAATTAAACTATTAATTAGTATCAGTCTATGACAGAATGGACCCGCTTGTCGGTTTGACTGGTCAATAGGTCAACGTTGACTGCTCACATCACTCTGGCTTCATGCTGACGTCTTTATTCATTTTCTGTCGAATTAAACAATTTCAGGAATTGTAGAAAATCATTAAAACTTTGAAAATTAATATAAATTAATCCGTAACTCGGATGAAAAAATTTTATACATGAAAGTTGCTCAGAACAACGAGACGAATCCGAATACGCAGTCTGTTTGTCCGCCACACATCCCTAGCATAGCGAACATCGAACCTTTCCCCTCTGGTTCGTCTGTCCGAAAATGCCAAACTTCGGGAAAGCATTCCCGGATGTTATCCCCTTCGCCGGTAACGTGTAGCACCGCGTTAGAACACGTCTAGCTCCTTCCGTTGTCCTATTATGCCCTTGCTTGCTATGTATTTACTGTTTCTCCCCCCTCTTCTCTTCGGTAGACCCCGTGACGGCTGCCGATGCCGCTGTGATCGACTACGTCACCGATGACCCCTCCTCGTCTGAGCAACCAGGCAAGCCCCCCCTTTGATCATCCCGATATTGCCCATTCCATTCTCTCATGCTTGCATTAGATTTTGCTACTGTAATCGATTGCTCCTATTCTGATGCATAGCCTGCTTTTGTAACCTGCTCATTGTACCTTACCTGCTTATCCTAAACTGCTTAGTATAGGTTGGTTAGTGATCCATCAGTGATCCCCACCTTGTCCTTGTTGCCCCTGCTTCATCATCAACGACTCGATCAACGTGATCGACGACCAGACCCGACACCTCACATCACATCACGCCCCTTTTGTTGCTCGACTCTGCAGAGCTACTATCGAGTGTCGGGGGTGATACCTCATAACGCACTCCTGATGATGACTCTGTAGTGTAACTATTTGATCGTGGTCATCCAGGGTGATTCGTTGACCACTCCCGATACGACTCTGTCGTGCAACCCCTCAAGTGTGAACCTCGAGGGTGGTTCCTCTTCCGTTCACCTTGATGATTACATCTAGTGGAATTCACCAAGGGTGATTCCTCGGGTTTTCCCCTTGATGTTTGGACACACGGTTACCCGGACTTTACTTGAGACCCATGTTGAAGTCGGGTCGGCCCTGAGGGGTACCCGTGAGTTGATGTGAAAGTCGGGCGGGCCCGTTGAGCACCCGCGAGTTTTCCATGAGGCACGGCCGGGAATTCTGGGCCCTTGCCATAAGTCCACGAGATGGGGAGACGGAGTCACATTATCGTGAGTCTATGCTCGTCTCTGCGAGCCCCCGATGCACTAACAGGTTTGGGTATTTGTTCTGAGTTGGCCTTTGGCCTTTACACACTAACCACCATGCAAGAATAGATATGGGCCTCAATGTTGTGGTATCATCCAAAGCTTTGTCGGATGTCCAGTTCAGCATTGAGGCACGGTCGGATCATGCTAGCCATCTGAGGCGGTGCTGGTATCCACCCTACTCGCAACAACCCGAAGTGCAACAGGAGATGGGCCGAAGACCCCAGAGTGCTTAGGATGTAGACCGGCGGGGACCTCTCTGTTGAGCCTAGGTAGGGCTTCAACATGTTGATCTTCCGAGGCCGGGCATTGACCCCAGAAAGGTGTGTCCGGCTAGAGTGGTCGAGCATGTTGGGTAACGTGGTGCACCCCTGCAGGGAAGATATATATTCGAATACCGTGTCCACGGTAATGGAAGTTCAAACTTGTATCCTGATCTATTATAACTAGAACTGGTTACTTGAGACATGATGATGGATATGTGGCTCCGGGATTGCTTTCTCGCAGGGAGTCGACGAAGGATCTCTGGGCGTTAATGCTACAGCATGCTTGTTAAATATAAACTGCTATTCTTTACTCTTCTACATGTTGCAAGATGCTTGGAGTTGCTTGAAGATGCTAGTTTTCGATAGGCTAGGCCTTCCCCTCTATTCTGGCATTCTGTAGTTCAATCCACAGATACATACCTTCCTTTGATACCAATGCATAAAAAAGACACATCCGTGACATTTTGGGCCAAGCGAAAAAAATTATGTCATACTTATGACACTTCTATGACGATAATTGTGACAAAACCCGGTACCATCATAGATGTGGTGGGGTCCTACTTCTATGACAAAAAATCATGACAGAAAATGGGCTTTTCATCCTGGGCGGGCCGGAGACGCAGCTGCATGACATTCTTTGGGCCGTCCATGACGGAAAAAACCGTGGTAGAAGCGAGGGCGAGGAAAATATCAGGGTGTTCCCGGTTACGGTGGGTGGCTGGGGCCGAGCGATGCGCGTTTCTCTCATACATGCACACGCGTGTGTGCGAGGCGTTGGGCTCTAACTGAACCCGAGCGAGGCATTGGGCTCTAACTGAACCCGAGCGATTGCACTGTAGGCTACGCGTTACTGAACCCGAGCGATCGATCGATGCCTGTTAACTGAACCCGATCGAGCGATTCCTTCGCTACTACTGCTAACTAAAGCCGATCGAT
Source organism: Aegilops tauschii subsp. strangulata (assembly GCF_002575655.3). Lineage (NCBI taxonomy): Eukaryota > Viridiplantae > Streptophyta > Magnoliopsida > Poales > Poaceae > Aegilops > Aegilops tauschii. The sequence goes on along the minus strand of NC_053035.3, from coordinate 145,364,735 downwards.
GCTGCCTCTGGATGAACAATGAGCATTGCTGGGGGGTTGGATGAACAGTTCCCGGTGGGGGTGGATGAACAGGACCCCGTGGTGTTGCCTCTAGATGAACAGTGAGTGTTGCTGGGGGGTTTGGATGAACAGTTTTTTTTGACAGAAAGACTGTAAGGGAACCCCCTACAATATAATTGGTGCAACAACCCCAAATTGCAAGTACCATGCCTTGAACCTGGGTGGGTGGGAAGGCATCAGCCCCTTCCCACCACTAGGCTATGCCTTAGTCTGCAAAATATATGGTGCGGCGGGGATTCAAACCCGCGCCCTTCTACTTTGGATGAACAGTTCCCGGTGGGGGTGGATGAACAGGACCCCGTGGTGTTGCCTCTGGATGAATAGGACCCCGATCGATCGAGCCGGTTGGGGCTGGATGAACAGGACCCCGTGGAGGGCTGGATGAACAGGACCACCCCATGGAGGGCAGGATGAACAGTAGACAGTGGAGGGCTGGATGAACAGTAGCCCGTGGAGGGGTGGTTGAACAGGAGCCCGTGGAGAGGGCTGGTTGAACAGTAGCCGGTGGAGTAGCGTGCGGTGGAGGCTGGATGAACAGGAGCCCGTGGATGAACAGTTGCAGGTGGAAGCTGGAGGAGGTCGACGGTGGATGAATAGTAGCCCGTGGAGGCTGGAGGGGGTCGACGTTGGAGATGAATAGTATCCCGTGGAGTCCCGTTTTGCGTTACGCCACACCCCTCCCGATGAACAGGACCCCCCTTTCGACCGTAGCGCTCCAACACAAGTCCATTTCCTCCGTTTTGCGGTACGCCACACCCCTCCCGATCAACAGGACCCCCGTTTCGACCGTAGGAGGTCCGTTTCCTCTGTTTTGTGGTACGCCAGACCCCTCCTGATGAACAGGATCCTGTTTCGACCGTGGCCGGTCGAACAGAAGGCCGTTTCCTCCGTTCTGCGGTACGCCAGTCCTCGTTTCCATCGGTTGTTCCGTCCAAGCCGGTTGGCTCCCACGCGTTCCATTGCCTCGCGATGAACACGACGCATTCCGTTGCCTTCCCATGAACACGACGATGACGCTGTTTCTCCATTCCGACCCAGCCATGTACACGAGTCCTAGTCGTACGTATGCATTAGTAGGCATTCGAGACCCTACCCATATGTACGTACGTGGCCGTATTTTCTTTCTTGCACACTGGCCGTTGTACGTACGTGTACATGCTACGTGCACACCTCTAGTACGACACATGCGCGCCTCTACATCGACCAGTATGTACATACACGTTCACGACCAGAATGACAATGCTACGTACGCTTCGACCAGGTGGGTCCCGACTGTCAGGCACTTCCTTGCCTGCGAAGATGTAGCTGGTGGGTCCCAGCAGTCAGGGGGCGAATCGTTTTTTTTTTGCCCGGACGCACTTCCTTGTGTGCGAAGATGTAGCTGGTGGGTCCCAGCAGTCAGGGGAAACGTTTTTTTCGCAAAATACGGTGACCCGTCCAGTGGATCCCTACTGTCAGGTGGAGGAATAATTATTTTGCGCGTAATAAGGAGGCACTTCCTTGCGGCCGCCATGGACCCAGCTGTCAGCCTCTCCACGTACAGTACTCTTCCGATGGAAGTCGTTCCTTGACCACGTTGACCACGCTGCGCCGAGAGCACCTGGGCGGTGGACGACGGCGAGGCCTAGGAAGGGGACGACGCGGAGCCGGGGAAGACGCGGCAGTGGAAGCCCGCGCGGAGAGGAGTCCGAGGCTTCACTGGTTGCTCTGCGGTGTGAGGCTGCCGTCGCCACAGGGCCTGGCCAGCGGTGGGAATAGTAGGGGCGGTGAGGCCTCCGCGGCAGCACAGCCGGCCACGGGACGCATGAGCATGCGGCACGACCGGCGCTGCTTTGGGCGGCTCGAGCAAGAAGACCAGAGGTTGAAGAAGCACTACGGCCGTTGGATGGACATCGCACGGTCACTGGAGCTAGAATCGTTCATATTGACTAAGTTGACAAAGCACTCCGTCCCCGTCAACTTAGTAGGCCCACAAGTCAGCCTCCCACCAAGGTGGGTCCCAACTAGCAGGGGGAGTATTCATTTTTTTGTGCGTAATAAGGAGGCACTTCCGGTGGGTCCGAGCTGACAGCGGGGGGGAAGTTTTTTTCACGAAATACGGTGGCCCGTCCGGTGGGTCCCAGCAGTCAGGGGGAAACGTTTTTTTCGCCAAATACGGTGGCCCGTCCGATGGGTCCCTACTGTCAGGTGGAGGAATAATTATTTTCCGCATAATAAGGAGGCACTTCCTTACGGCTACCGTGGACTCAGCTGTCAGCCTCTCCACATACAGTACTCTTCCGATGGAAGTCGTTCCTTGACCACATTGACCACGCCGCGCCGAGAGCACCAGGGCGGTGGACGACAGTGAGCAGCGAGGCCTAGGAAGGGGACGACGCGGAGCCGGGGAAGACGCGGCAGTGGAAGCCCGAGCGGAGAGGAGTACGAGGGTTCAATGGTTCAGCTGCGGTGTGAGGCTGCCGTCGCTGCAGAATAACAGGGGGTGTGGGTGAGTGGAGGGATGGCCTGGCCAGCGGTGGGAGTAGTAGGGGCGGTGAGGCCTCCACGGTAGCACAGCCGGCCACGGGAGGCAGGAGCAGGCGGCACGGCCGGCGCTGCTTTCGGCGGCTGGAGCAAGAAGACCAGAGGTTGAAGAAGCACTACGGCCGTTGGATGGACATCGTACGGTCACTGCAGCTAGAATCGTTCATATTGACTAAGTTGACAAAGCCCTTGGTATGCGTCAACTTAGTAGGCCCACAGGTCAGCTTCCGAAACGGTGTGCCCCAGATGTCAGGGGGAGGAATCATTTTTTGGACGGGTGAAGCTAGAATATCTGAGATTGAAGAAGAAGCACGGCATCCGTTGCATGGACATCCAACGGCCACTGCTGCTAGAACCGTGTGTTGACTATAATAAGTTGACAAAGCCTTGCATACGCGTCAACTTCTTTTTTTAGGGGACGCGTCAACTTAGTAGGCCCACAAGTGTGTGGTAGAGAACTTATAGCCCATTTGCGATTTGTAAGAATGTACATCCCATTTTTGAATTCTAATGGAATTTACTACAGCCCATTTACAGTTTGTTAAAAGTACAGCCCATTTTCTAGCTAGGACAACGATTAATAATTTCAACCAACCATTCAGGACCGAATTCAATAAAATTTCCCACATTTTGATGGGATCCGAAATATTTCTATCCCGAAATTTCTAGTCAGATTTGTCGATGTACAAAAGAAGGGGCGCATCTTTGTACCCCTTTACCTGTGCACGGACAGTCGGAGCCGCGCCCGCGGCCACACCAAGCAGAGTAGGGGAGGTGAACCAAGGTAAAACCGAAGCCCAAGACAGCCAGAGCAACGCCAACACCGAGACCACGAAGAAGCAGAGAGGCGAAGCAGGTTCCCCCGGCAAGATCCTCGCCGGGGGGCAGCCTCAGCGACCCCGGCAAGGCCCTTGCCGAGGCGGCTCGCCCACACCAGCGGAGTGAGCCACCCTCGAGCCCATGGGTTCCAACTCAACCAATCACGTTGGAACTAGGGCTCAGGAGGCACCTCCATGGTGGCATGCAGATCTTTGTGAAGACAAGAAATGTTCAAGATCAGATGAGGATTGAAAGACGACGACCCTCGGCAAGATCCTTGCCGAGGAGGACCACAAGACCCCCGGCAAGATCCTTGCCGGGAACGACGGCGCGCCACGGCAAGACCCTTGCCGGACCACCCGGCAAGGCTCTCACCAAGGACGCCGGCAGGGCCACTGCCAGGCCCGCACCAGCCAAGTCTCCACCACCATTCGCATGCAGCTGCCAGCCCAACCAACTGGGCAGGCACCTGCGTGGCAACATGCAGCTCCCAGGCCAACTCATCAAGCGCCTGCATGGCGGCATGCAGAGCTTCGTGAAGACCCTACCGCCGCGCCACCTTAGCTGCATGTCTTCCTACATGGCGTCACATGCGTCGCTGGCCAAGGCGCGCGTCGAAGCGAGGAGGAGCGGCGACGGACGGGACGGGCCTCGCTCCCGCCCCCGATAAAGCTAAGGGACACCTCAGCGGCGCATTAAATGCGTCTTGTCCTGTAATACGAGCGATTAGCTCGTAGCACTGTACGCCTTTCCACCTCCTGTGTGCCACTGTGGCAACCCCTTTCGACTATAAAAGGAGGCCCATGGCATACGGGAGAAGGATTCGGCTCTCTGAAACGGCACAGCCACCGTAGCTAGTTCGAGAGCTCAAGAACACTCAATACATCCACCAAAGCAGGACTAGGGTTTTACGCATCCTCGCGGCCCGAACCTGGGTAAACGATCCTTGTGCTGATTACTAATCCTGCTCTTCTCGCAACCCTGCACCCCGGCAACCGTAGTAGGGATTCTTGTGATCCCATAGGTGTCGTTCCACACCGACATCTTTGGCGCGCCAGGTAGGGGGCGCGATTGTGAGAATCTGGTCTAGTAGTTAGCCTAGCATTTCTTCATCGCCATGGCTCCCAAGAAGAAGACGGCCACGGCGATCGGCTCGTCGGGAGCCGAACGACCTGTGCAAGTACGGACGAGCAGCGGGCCGGTCGCGGACAGGACCCGGGCCGTAGTCCGCAAGCACCAGCATCGCCCTGGTAGTCAGAGCCTGGCGAGCGGTGTCATTCGCGCGCCAGACGACCGGCCGCACGTCGCCAGATCCAAAGACGGAGCTAGGTCCCCCGCAGGCGGCACGGGGCCCTCCAGGAGTGTCGTTGTGCCGCCCCCGGGTGGTGCAGCAACCTCCAGGACGCCCACGCCGGCACCCATAGCACGCTCTTCCCAAGGTGTGCGCAACGAGCAGCGTCATCGCACTGAAGACCCCGGACACCGCAGTGGGAAGAACCATGTGCGTCGTCCGCGGGACGAAGGAGTTCAGCACACCCACCGAAGTACTGGCGAAAATGGCGCATAGCCGCTGGGTCGTGATAGAGCTCCTTCTAACGTGGTTAGAAGTCGAAGCGCGCCACAGTCCACGCAGCTATGGCCGCCACCCATGCCGGCAGAAGCTTTGGCGCGCGCGCAGCTGCTCCTCGACTTCCCTCCTGCTGCGGAGAAGCTCGATGAGTGGAGGGCCACCATCCGGAGCCTCGTCGCCATCGCCAACAAATATGATCTGCGACCGGCGGGACCCTCGGGCCGGCGCCCCACAAGCCACCACACGCCAGCGCTGGGAGGACCGGGGGTGCTGCGGTCACGGTGCACTCTCGTCCTCCTCGCCAACCGCCGCGGGCGTCTGCTCGTCATGACGACGCTTGTGACAACATCTCTATAGCGTCGTCCGACCCGCGGACCCATCGCGACCAGCGCCAAGTTCTTCGAGAACGAGCTCACGAGGATGCTCGAACGACTATCGAGCGCCGACGTGATACACGCCACCAGTCGGACAAGCGGGCGGGACCCGTTATGGACCACCCGGCGTCGGGGGGCTCCGGCGGCCTACCTTACGAGGTGGGCTGCCCAGCCTTTACCCGTGAGCTGCGGCAGTTCTAGTGGCCATCCCACCGCACGTTCAAGCCCGACGTCGGCGAGAAGTATACTGGCAAGACCCATCCGTCCGAGTTCCTCAGCATCTACACCATCGCGATGCAGGCTGTCGGAGCTCGCGACGACAAGGTGCTTGCCAATTACTTCCCGTTGGCGCTGAAGCCGAATGTTATGTCCTGGTTGATGCACTTGCCGGCGGATTCCATTTCTTCTTGGTCGGATCTGTGCCATGAGTTCGTTGGCGCCTTCACTGGTGGCCACCAAGCTCATGGCCAGGCCAATGATCTGCATATCATTCCCCAGAAGGAAGGGGAAACCCTGCACAAGTACATCGAGTGATTCAGCCGGGTGCAGTACAGCATCCCCGACGTTCATCCCGCCGTTGTGATCAGCGTGTTCCATCAGAACGTGCGCAATCACAAGATGCGCGAAGAGCTGGCGATGACCAAGGTTAAGGATGTGGCCGAACTCTACGTTCTGGCCGATAGGTGCGCCCGGGCTGAAGAGGGAAGGAAGTACCCCGGCGAAGACGCCGGTGCGAAAACCGACTCTACTGATGAAGACACCGCCGCCCCAATAAAGAGGGGCCGGCGCCGCAATAGGAAACACAAGGGCAAGGCTGTGCTCGCCGTTAAGGGTCTGACGATACCGGCACTGCCAAAAAGGTCAAGGTAGACGACCCCGGCAAGGAGATTGCCGGGTGCGTCGCCTGCCGGGCCTTAGCAGCTACCGACAAGCCAAGGGGCTCCGGCAAGCAGTATCGCCATATCCACCGCACCAAAGGCCACGACCTCCAGAACTGCCGGCAAGTCGAGCTGCTTGCTAAAAAGCAAAAGGCCGACTATGAGATGCGGGACAAGGAGAAGGGCCAGGATGGTGCAGAGGGATCCAGCAAGAAGCGTGGCGGCCAAGGAGGCCGCCGCGACAAGGACAACCAGCAAGAGAGGCCCGCTCGGGCCGTGACAAGAAGCAAGAAGAAGATGATCATGATAAGGACGACAAGTACGGCGAGCAAGAGTTCCAGAAGGCTACGGAGGCCATGTGCGTCGATGGTGGCGCCTCGCTGCATACTTCTCACCGCCAGCTCAAGCAGTGGGCGCGTGAGATTACAGCAGTGGAGCCGTCGTTCGACGCTCAGAAGCCGCTGAAGTGGTCCAGCACGCCCCTCATCTTTGACGCTGAGGACCACCCTGAACGCACAACCGCGGTCGGGTGTTTGGCGTTGTTGGTCTCCCCAACGATACACAACCTCAAGGTGAACAAGATGTTGGTCGACGGCGGGGCCGGCCTGAACTTGATCTCGCCCGTCGTGATCAAAAGGCTGCAAATCCCTGATGGAGACCTCGAGGAAACGGGCATGTTTAAAGGGGTCAATCCGGGGAGGAGCCAGCCGAAGGGGAAGGTCACTGTGCCCGTGATGTTTGGAGGGGAGTTGAACCACAGGACAGAGAGGATCGTCTTCGATGTGGCCAAGATCCCCTTGCCCTACAACGGGATCCTCGGCCGCCCGGCACTAGCCAAGTTCATGGCGGCATCGCACTATGCCTACAACATGCTAAAGATGCCCGGGCCGTTGATTATCATCTCCGTCCCCTCCGATAAGAAGGACGCGCTGATTTGCACCGACCAACTCTACCGGGAAGCAGTTGCAGCAGCTGCCACCAAGGCACTTGCTCCTGCTGCTGGAGTCTCGGGAGGGAAGAAGAAGCCCGGCAAGACCTCTCGCACCCACTCCGGCAAGCGCACCTCCTCGGAGTGTTGTGCTACCGTCGAGGACGTGCCAGAGAGCTCTACCGGCAAGAGCAAGAAATCCAGAGCTGAACCACCGCAGACCAAGAAGGTGTCCATCAGGGAGGATGGCACGGGAGGGGCTTTCACCATAGGCTCCACCCTCGACAGCAAATAGGAAGGTGCGCTCATCACCTTCCTGCGGGCGAATGTCGGCGTGTTTGCGTGGCAAGCATCCGACATCCCCGGTGTTCCCAGGGAGGTGATTGAGCACCACCTAGTTGTCTGTCCTCATGCGCGGCCCGTCAAGCAGAAGGTCAGAAAGCAGGCTCTAGAGAGGCAGGAGTTCATCACAGAGGAGATCAGGAAGTTGGAAGCAGCGGGTTTGGTGAGAGGAGTGCTCCATCCGACGTGGTTGGCCAATCCGGTAGTGGTGCGCAAGGCAAATGGGAAGTGGAGGCTGTGTATTGATTGCACAGACATCAATAAGGCTTGTCCTAAAGACCCCTTCCCGTTGCCACACATCGACCAGATTGTCAACTCCACGGCCGGGTGTGATCTACTGTCATTCCTCGACGCCTACTCGGGCTACCACCAAATCTTCATGACGAGAGAAGATGAAGAGAAGACAGCATTCATCACCCCATGTGGTACGTATTGCTTTTTACGGATGCCTTTCGGGTTGAAGAGTGCTGGCTCGACGTTTGCAAGAGCAGTCCAAATTGGTTTTGAACCCCAGCTCCATAGAAATATGGAGGCATACATGGATGACATAGTAGTCAAAACCAAGGACGGGGCAACTCTTGTGCAAGATCTGGAAGAGACATTTGCCAACCTGCGCAAGATCAACCTTAAGCTGAATCCTGAGAAGTGTGTCTTCGGCGTTCCATCCGGCAAGCTTCTCGGATTCTTTGTGTCGCAGCGCGGCATCGAGGCAAACCCAGACAAGATCAAGGCTATTGAACAGATTGAGGCGCCGAAGCGGATCAAGGACGTGCGTCGGCTCACCGGCTGTGTCGCCGCCATGAGCCGATTCATCTCCAAGTCCGCCGAGCGCACCCTCCCCATTTTCAAAATTTTGAAGAAGGCAGGCCCGATGGAGTGGACCCCAGAAGCTGAGGCAGCGTTGCAGGATCTAAAGAAATACCTTTCCTCCACGCCAATACTGGTTGCGCCTAAACCACAAGAACCGTTGCTTCTGTACCTAGCAGCAACGAATCAAGTGGTCAGCGCCGCACTAGTGGCACAGAGGGAGGTCAACGAGGAGGCAGTGGCGACGACGGAACCAGTGGACGGTGAGCCAAAGATTCCCCCGACATGACCTGGTGCCGGCAAGGCAAGGCCCCCGGCAGAGTCTGACGCCATCAGGGCGACGCCTGCGTGGTCAAGCGAAGTGGTGCAGAAGAAGAAGATGATGCAGCACTCGGTTTACTTTGTCAGCTCCCTCTTGAAGGGGGCTAGGTCGAGGTACTCGGGTGTGCAGAAATTGCTCTTCGGCCTCCTTATGGCCTCGAGGAAGCTGCGTCATTACTTCCAAGCCCACGAGATCACTGTCGTCACCACCTCCCGCTACAACGGATACTGCACAACCGAGATGCAACCGGAAGGATTGTGGAATGGGCCTTGGAGTTGTCGAGCTTTGGGTTGAAGTTTGAAAGTACCTCAACAATCCAGAGCAGAATCTTGGCAGAGTTCATTGCGGAATGGACCTCGACACCTGACGAAGAAATCCAAGAGACCGTTCTCCCCGGCAAGGAAGCGGACAGCGACTGGATCATGTACTTTGATGGGGCCTTCTCGCTGCAAGGCGCTGATGCCGGTGTACTGCTTATCGCACCCACCGGAGAGCACCTCAAGTACGTGATCCAGATGCACTTTCCCAGGGAGATGTCCACAAACAACACTGTTGAGTACAAGGGGCTGCTTGCCGCTCTCAGGATCGCGGCAGACCTCGGGGTGAATAAGCTCATCGTCAGGGGTGACTCGCAGCTTGTCGTCAGAGAAGTCAACAAGGATTACCAGAGCCTATTGATGGAGGCCTACGTAGATGAAGTGAGGAAGTTGGAGGAGCGCTTCGACGGTATCCAAGCGGAGCACGTTCCCCGAGCGGAGAACGACATTGCTGACTACCTGTCGAAGCGTGCTGCATTCAAGCTACCTGTGGAACCAGGTACCTTTTTGCTCCGGTTAACTCAGCCATCCGTCGAACCATCAACGGGGCGGAACAAGCAAAGGAAATCGGGTCCCGGCGAGTACTTTCCTACCAAGCCCCCTGGGGCTGCCGGCAAGGGTGCTGCCGTGGACGCTGAGCCTGCCAGAGAGCAACTGGCTCCGGCAGGGCGTCAAGCCCTGGCTGTGGAGACAGCCGCTCCCATGGCAGAGGAAATGCCTTTGGTCCTCGCCGTCGAGCCCCAGGCTCCGGCGTGGGCACAACATACTGTCCGATTCCTCCAAACAGGGGAACTTCCCGAGGAGCAGGAAGAAGCGGAAAAAGTAGCCCGTCGGTCTACCCTGTAGCTGTTCGTTGATGACGTCCTATACAGGAGAAGGCCAAACGGTGTGAAATTGAAGTGCATCCCCCGGGAGGAAGGACTGGAGCTGTTGGCAGAGATACATGGAGGCGTATGTGGCTCCCACATAGGGTCGAGGGCCCTTGACGGCAAGGCGTTCCGGCAAGGTTTCTTCTGGCCCACCGCCCTCCAGGATGCGACGACACTAGTAACCAAGTGTGAAGCATGTCAGTTCCATTCAAAGAAGCTTCATCAACCAGCTCAAGCCCTTCAAACAATCCCTCTCTCCTGGCCATTCTCGGTCTGGGGGCTCGACATACTGGGCCCCTTCCCCCGTGCTGTCGTGGGCTTTGAGTACTTGTACGTTGCAATCGACAAGTTCACAAAGTGGCCAGAGGTGGAACCAGTGAGGAAGGTGATAGCACAGTCAGCCGTCAAGTTCTTCAAAGGACTAGTCTGCCGTTTTGGTGTGCCAAACAGAGTCATAACCGACAACGGCACGCAGTTCACAAGCCACACCTTCATGAAGTACATTCAAGACCATGGCAGCAAGGTCTGTTTTTCTTCCATGGCACACCCCCGGAGCAACGGCCAAGCAGAGAGGGCGAATGATGAAGTGTTGCGAGGCCTGAGAACAAAGACCTTTGACAGGCTGCACAAGAGCGAAAGGTGCTGGATTGATGAGTTGCCGACGGTTCTTTGGTCGATTAGGACATCGCGAAATCGAGCCACCGGTCAGACACCCTTTGCCCTAGTATATGGGGCGGAGGCAATTCTCCCCACGGAACTCATATACAGGTCACCCCGTGTACTCGCTTATGATGAGCTTGAGCAAGAGCAGTTGCGGCAAGATGACGCGACGCTCCTTGAGGAAGATCGTCTTCGGGCGGCTGTGAGAGCAGCACGCTACCAGCAAGCCTTGCGCCGCTACCATAGCCGCAAGGTTCATGCCCGGAGCTTTGAGGAAGGTGACCTTGTTCTTCGGTGCGTTCAGTCGGCCAAGAATTCCAACAAGTTGACGCCGAAGTGGGAAGGCCCTTATCGGGTAATACGAGTCAGCAGGCCGGCGCAGTCCGCCTGGAGACCGAAGATGCCATTCTAGTGAGCAACTCCTGGAACATCAAGCATCTTCGCAAGTTTTACCCATAAGGCGCGGCTTGCCGGGCCCCCCGACAAGCCACCTTTTGTACAAGCCTTGCCGGGAAGGCATGTAACCCTTTGTACAAAGCCAGGCGCAGACCCTGAGCACAAATAAATGAAGCGTTGGTGCCCTAAGTTATAGCATGCATGCTAGGTCGAGTCTCTTCCTTGGTTAGGGTTGATAGTGCTTAGCGGCGACTAACCCCTAGCCTAGAGGTTGAGTGCGCGTCTTTCTGTTCTTTTCTGTCCTCCTTTGGTTCGCAGGGCACATGAGCACTTCTGCTGAGCTACTTGGAAGAAAGGGAACGGACCGCCGTCCCAACCCCAGCAAACCAGAGTTGCCGGGGGCTGCAAGTACAAGGATCCAACCGCGGCAAGACAAGGTTGCCGGGGGCTGCAGATCCAGATAAGTCTTTCATCCTCTGTCATGCATTTCGGAATGGAACTGGGGCATGTGAAACCTCGTTTTATCTCCAGGCTACCGTGCTCCCCTTTTTCCTATACCTAAGGATTATCTCATGGGTCCGGATTTGGTTGTAGCCGCGGCGGCGAGGAGATAGAACGAGGAGCCTAAGCCCACTTCATCCCTGCCTCCGCCAAGAGCGCGAGAATGGTCGAGCGAAGTGGGAGGGACGGCAAGGCCTGTTGCCGGGCAAAAAACGTTTATCTTAAATAGTAATAAGGATTCGCTCCTTGTCGCAGGGTCTACCCGCGAATGGAAAACCCGGCAAACATTCCTTTTTCATTAAAAACATCCCATACAGGGTACAGTTCATACGGAATGAAAAACATGAGCAATGGGATTACAAGTTCTAAAGTTTACGAAGGCCCGGAGGCTTACAAACTAAAAAAGAGATGAGATGCCCATAATCCCTTTCTTGTCCCTCTCCTCAGGAGGCAGGTCAAGAAGGCTAAGAGGCAAAAGGGGCGCCTAGGCGAGCTACGAGCAGCAGAAAGCACCAAGGGAACACCTCGGTGGCTACCCAAGGGTGGGCCGGTGATGACGGTGCCGGGAAAGGAGCTGGAAGACAAGGCGGCAGGACCGGCAATACGCGATGAAGGCGTCGGTGCCCGCGTACTCCGAGTTGACGGCCTTGCCACCCGCCCTCTTCCTCTTCCGCGGCCTCCCGACGCCAGCAGCCCAAGGAGACAGCCCCGAGAAGTTCAAGGAGTTGGCACCTCCCCCGGCGAAACCCCGCCGGATGAGCGGCCAGGTGTAGATGCTGCTGCTGCCGCACCCGCCCAAGCACGGGGCGTCCGACGCCTAGTCGGACTCGTCCTCGTCATCTGCCCCGCTGTCCTCCTCATCACTATCACTCAAGGAAGAGCTTCCATCGTCGGAGTCTCCGTCGGAGGAGCTCTCCACGCAGCACTTCAGGCAAGTTCCAAACTCTCTGAATACCTTGACGGAGAGCAGGCCGTCCACCATTAATTTAAAGTAGAGGACGAGCCCCGCTGTCAGGCTGTGGATGCGAGCGAACGTCTTCCATCCACGGCGGAGGTACATGACCCGAGGAGCCGGGAAGTCGACGTCGACCCGCGTGCCCCCATTCCCACAGTCCCTCATGTGCAACCTGAGGGTCTGGGGCGGGTCACGCTCCATCACCCGAGCAAACGGGGCGGGGAGAGGAAGACGACGACGTGGAGGCCGGCGCAGCCTGATGAAGAACTCGCAGGGCTGGTCTTCAATGTGGCCCTCCGTCGGGAAGGGCATCATTGGCGGGGGCGAGCCGGCGCGCCGCCCCGTCCTCCTCTTCCCCGAGCACCACGACCTCTGCCGCGGCCTCGCCCACAGCCTCGCCCCCTCCCCCTTCCCTCGCGGCCGGCTCCACCACCGCGGGCTCAGGAGGAGGAGGGACGCGCTGTCGAGCGGCGACCCTCGCCGCCACCGTCGAGGGACCAGGATTCCCCTTCTCCATGGCGGGTGGAAGGAAGAAGCAGAAGCAGGAAGAGATAGATTACAGAAGAGTGTGGGATGCCATCCCCTCTTCCCTCTCCTTATAAAGGACGGGATCGGAGCTCGGCCACCCCGCTTGGCCAATCCAGCCACCGGGGGCGTGGGGAATCAAGACCGACCCGCTGCCCCAACCAGCGACGGCCCGGTTTCCTGCCTCCACCGCTCGCCACCCCAAGTGCATGGAGGCCGCGTGGCGAACATGCAGAACCAAGGGGACGGGTGAAGCGACCTCTCCCCACCCCATGATCGTGGAGTGTGGATGCCTTGAAGACCGCGACAAGGCCCCGCGCAGTAAATGAGCCGCACCTCCACGCCTCCCTCTTTTTATGGGGAAGGCGCGAGCCACCTCTTTACTACGATATGACACATGCATGCGGAAAACGCCCCACGCATGCCGCCCACGTCAAGCGCACCCCTCCACGTCGCGCATTCAACGCGGGTCGTGGGAAGCGCAGCGCGCGAAAAGTTTTACCGCGGTAAAAACCGCCCCGCCTGCCCGCGCACCGTTTTGGGCCTGGCCCAACAACGTGTCGTGCTTATGTGTGGCCCAGGCCCGGGTGCTCCTGTCGGTGTACAAAAGAAGGGGCGCATCTTTGTACCCCTTTACCTGTACACGGACAGTCGGAGCCGCGCCCGCGGCCACACCAAGCAGAGCAGGGGAGGTGAACCAAGGTAAAACCGAAGCCCAAGACAGCCAGAGCAACGCCAAGACCGAGACCACGAAGAAGCAGAGAGGCGAAGCAGGTTCCCCCGGCAAGATCCTCGCAGGGGGGCAGCCTCAGCGACCCCGGCAAGGCCCTCGCCGAGGCGGTTCGCCCACACCAGCGGAGTGAGCCACCCTCGAGCCCATGGGTTCCAACTCAACCAACCATGTTGGAACTAGGGCTCGGGAGGCACCTCCATGGTGGCATGCAGATCTTTGTGAAGACAAGAAATATTCAAGATCATATGAGGATAAAAAGACGACGACCCTCGGCAAGATCCTTGCCGAGGAGGACCACAAGACCCCCGGCAAGATCCTTGCCGGGAACGACGGCGCGCCACGGCAAGACCCTTGCCGGGCCACCCGGCAAGGCTCTCACCAAGGACGCCAGCAGGGCCACTGCCATGCCCGCACCAGCCAAGTCTCCACCACCGTTCGCATGCAGCTGCCAGCCCAACCAACTGGGCAGGCACCTGCGTGGCAACATGCAGCTCCCAGGCCAACTCATCAAATGCCTGTGTGGCGGCATGCAGACCTTCGTGAAGACCCTACCGCCGTGCCACCTCAGCTGCCTGCCTGCCTACATGGCGCCGCATGCGTCGCTGGCCAGGGCGCGTGTCGAAGCGAGGAGGAGTGGCGACGGATGGGACGGGCCTCGCTCCCGCCCCCGCTAAAGCTAAGGGACACCTCAGCGGCGCATTAAATGTGTCTTGTCTTGTAATACGAGCGATAAGCTCGTAGCACTGTATGCCTTTCCACCTCCTGTGTGCCACTGTGGCAACCCCTTTTGGCTATAAAAGGAGGCCCATGGCATACGGGAGAAGGATTCGGCTCTCTGAAACGGCATAGCCACCGTAGTTAGTTCGAGAGCTCAAGAACACTCAATACATCCACCAAAGCAGGACTAGGGTTTTACGCATCCTCGCGGCCCGAACCTGGGTAAACGATCCTTGTGCTGATTACTAATCCTGCTCTTCTCGCAACCCTGTGCCCCGGCAACCGTAGTAGGGATTCTTGTGATCCCAAAGGTGTCGTTCCACACTGACAATATTAAATATAAATTTGTAATACGTAAAAACATAACGAAACATTGCGCGCGCAACAATTAAAAATTAAGATTTTCAAAATCCATAAATAATATTTTATAAACTAATTTCGTGCTTGGTGCATTTTTCTATAGTTACTCCCCATCTGGCTAACATCAATGAGCAAAAATTGACAAGGTTTTCCAATTCCAATATATTAAACTAATGTCAACTTTGAAAAGCTTTTCCCATTCAAAATATGTAATGCCTATGATTGTGGAACGGGCAGGGTTTGTCATCAGTTTGTCATCTGATAGTCCGGTGGCTCAAGGTGACGATGAATGATTAGAGAACCATTTGATGTATTGTGCATGATGAAGTATTATTATGGAGGACACGAACCATCTGAACATTTTGTCCAGTTCCACTAAAATCAAGCTGAGCATCCCTGTGGATTTCGTATTTATATACTGTCAGAAAACAAAGACACATCAGCACACACATGAATATTGGCCCCAGTGTCAACCCACCAATCGGTGGACTAACAAACTGAAAGTATGGTAAACAGATTACCATACCCAGATGCCCCATCATTGTTGCTTAGAGTGACATTGACAGACTTGGAGTCCTGTCCTGGCTTCTTGGTACTTATTTGGGCACTTGTTTGCCTAGTGTTCCTCCGAACCACAAGTAAAGCAGCCATCTCTCTTTTGCCTTTCTTCTTACCCTTCTTAATGGCCGACACTGGCAACACCATTCAAACATATAGTCCGGTGGCTCAAGGTGATGATGAATGATTAGAGAACCATCCGATGTATTGTGCATGATGAAGTATTATGGAGGACACAAACCATATGGACATTTTGTGCAGTTCCACTAAAATCAAGTTGAGCATCCCTGTGGATATCGTATTTATATGCTGCAAGAAAACAAAGACACAGCAGCACACACATGAATATTGGCCGCAGTGTCAACCCATCAATCAATGGACTAACAAACTGAAAGTACGGTAAACAGATTACCATACCCAGATGCCCCATCATTGTTGCTTAGAATGACATTGACAGATTTGGAGTCCTGTCCTGGCTTCCTGTACTTGTTTGGGCACTTTTTGCCCAGTGCACTCCACGTGTTGTAGTGTTTCCTATGCTCTCTGCAGACTAGTCATGTCACCAGCATCTACTAATACTCTGTAAGGCTTCTCGATCATTCCTTGTGTAATGTAGCGCAAACAGTGACTGGTTCTTTCTGCAAAGTGGTAAGACCAACTGGACCCACTAATGCAGTAGTTTGCCTTAGACACATTGGCTCCTTTTGTGCAGTTCAACTAAAATCAAAGTCGGAATAAAATCGAGCTTTAATTTTGATATCCCTGTAAGCAACAAAATGTATAAGGGAAACAATTACTGAGAAATAAGGGTTGATGACTTGTACTCCCAGAAGAAAAACATCTACTGATCTACCTTATCTTAATGGGAAACAAAGCAGGAGAGTAGCAATTCTCACTCAGTGTGATTCATTCATAGTAACTGAGACATTATCTTAAAAATGCCTTGTTTCAACATGTATAAAGAACGACAAAGCAGAAAAGTATCATTCCTAAAACAATGCGACTGATTCATTTTAACAGAGAAATTATCTTAACAATACCAAGCAGGATAGTACCATTTGTAAAACACTGTAACTGATATATAATAACAAAGACATTATCTGAACAATACATTTCTTAAACATGTACTCCGGCCGATCCCTAACAGAAATGGTACTCCCGCTGATCCCTAACAAGTGTTGCAGTTTTGAACTAAGATTCAGTAGTTAATTCTGAGGGAGTCGGTAATGACCTTTCAAAATCAAGATTTGAAATAACTCCTGAGGAAGACCTCAAAGAGATCTCAACACATATATGGAAATCCGGTCTCATTTTGTGCAGTTCCACCAAAATTAAGCGAAGCAAAATGTCGCAATAGCAACAAGTTGAATAGATATCCCTGTTTTAACAGAGGCAAAAAAGGAATCAATTACTGGCCAATAAAGGAGGATGAAACATGCGGCCACAAAAATGGTAATCCCGCCAATCCCTAACAAGTGTTGCAGTTTTGAAATAAGATTCAGTAGTTAATTCTGAGAGTGGCATTGCTTAATTTTACCAGCGGCATTAGATTAACAAAAAGCATAAACAGTTCCAGGGGAGAGTGGGCGCAACAACAACATGTGCTTCCATCTACTTATAAAGGGGGTGATCCAGAGTTTGTTGTAACAAAGCAACAAGCATAATGTCTGGGTTGGTCCCATTTTTGTTCACTACTTAATGGGAAAAGACAGCAATACAATAGCTTCAATTCAACATTTATTTAAAACAGTACCAATACAAGTAGCACAGCATCTCAAAACACACTGCACGATCATGTGGATGAAGGCAAGTACCAACCTGTCATGACGCACACAAGATCACGTACGAATCTGCCAACACGAATAGGAAATTCAATCTCGTTTTGTGCAGTTACTCTGAAATCAAGTAAAGTCGCCGGTGTGACATTTAAGTTTGCTATAGCAACAAGTTGAATAGTTATCCCTGATTTAACAGAAGCAAAAAAAGGAAACAATTACTGCCAATAAAGGAGGATGAAACATGCGGCCACAAAAAGAAGCATCTACCTTATCTTGATGGAAAACAAAGTATAGGACAGTAGCATTTCTAAAACGGTTGCATTGATTCATGTTAACAGAGAAATTCTCTTAAAATAGTTCAGTAGTTAATTCTGAGAGTGGCATTGCTTAAAATACAATAGCTTCAATTCAACATTTATTTAAAACAGTACCAATACAAGTAGCACAACATCTCAAAACACACTGCATGATCATGTGGATGGGACATGGGACATGCCAGCACCATGTGCGTCCACACGTATAAATGGGTGATGCAGAGTATGTAGCCAAGCAGCATATCTACGTTGGTCCCATATTTGTTCTCTTTGAAACTTTTTCCGATGTGAGGGTAGCAAATCTAGTCCTGCACAAACTACCCGACCCCCCAGTTTCTTTCCCTTTTCAACAAAGAGTTCGGTTCCTTACAGATGTGTGTACTGGGTTACCCCTTTTTTCCCTTTTCGACCAACAAAGCGGCTGGATAGCTAGTCTATACTACTTTCCCTCCCTCCTTTCCTCATTGAACCACATCCTAGATTCATGCTCCACCCCACCGCACCCTTCTTTCCTCTTTGAACCAAGACCTAGATTCGACTACAGAATCGAAAAAGATCAGCATGTAGCTAGACCAATGACGGTTTCAAAGAAACTTATACCTTAGGGTCGTCGGGATGTGGCAAGGTGTGTGGCGGGAGGTCGGATCTGCCCATACTACGTACGGCAGTGAGGAAGAAGGGGTCGGTGGCCCTCCCGCACAGGCGCTGGGTGAAAGAGAAAAGCGCAGCCGGCAGTGGATTGCCTCCCTCGCCGAAGGCGATAGAGTGAACGCTGCACCTCCTCCCCTTCCCGGTGCGACGGGATCCGGACGCCTCCTTCGCCAGCTGTGAGGGGGTAAGAGAGACAGAGGCCACAACGCAGTCTTGTTTAGATCTGGTGAAGAGGGTGAGAGATAGTGAATATAGCAAACCCTAGCAAAGGAACGCTGAGCCTCCAGCGTGTATATATATATATGTAGTGCGGCGAGAGTGTGGAGAGTGCAAACCCTAGCGAACAAGCGCTGAGGCTCCAGCTTATATATATAGTGTAGTACGGACTGAGCTCCGGTGCCTTAACTGCACCTGCTTCTGGCTGTATGACAGGTGGGCCAGCCACATTTTGGGCCGACCTGTCATAAACCCAAAGGCAGGTGCACTAAAGTCAATGAAGCTGCGTCCATATAGTACTCGTGTATACGACTAATATATAGTGGAGTGGTTTTCTTATTCTCTCCATAAAAATCGTTTTAAATTGTGTAAGTACGAAAGGAAACTCTTTATTCAATGTACCAGTGAAGAAAACTACTACTCCCTCTGTTCCTAAATATTTGTCTTTCTAGAGATTTCAACAAATGACTACATACGGAGCAAAATGAGTGAATCTACACTGTAAAAAATGTCTATATACATCCGTATGTGGTAGTCCATTGCAAACCACTTGAAAGACAAATATTTAGGAACGGAGGGAGTACTTCCGATGAACTAACGATCCCGCATCCTGGTCGCACTTCCTGTCCTTCACGTGCCGTACACTACCCTCCCTTAAGTGAACAACCACACATGCGCCAAATTATCGGAAACGTGTGAGAGTGTGTACAAATAAAGAATTTTAATTTCAATTATCGGAAAGGTTTGAGAGTATGTACAGTTTGCCCTCTCTAATAATTATGGTTTGTTGTGTTCGGCCTAAACTTGGTCAAACATTACAAAGTTTGACTTCAGTCAAATCTAATATGCGGAGTAAATAAAAATGGAGGGCTACTACGTCCATCCGGGTTTTAAGTCCACACCATTTTTTAGCTGGACAAATAAAATTACAGGGGAGCTGGAGACAAAGTTGTGAGAAGGCTTAGAAATCAATACAAAACTTATGCTCTTAGTACCAACGTCGATCCTTCTTCAAGGAAACATTTGGTTCATAGCCAATTGTGTGATAAAATTGCACCAACGTGAAAGACGACTGCGTCTCCAATGCAACCAAGGTGACATGACGAAGGATATCATCTTTGTGGATAACAAGCAAAGAGCACTGATGGAAGACAGCTTGTTTTTCATTGAAAATCGATCAGCTTCACCAGCCGACGCAACCATGAGGCGCAACCATGAGCATCGATAGGTCATCGTGCTGATGCATCATCCATTTGGCATCAAGTTTGGGTGAGGCACCTATGAAGTTCGACAAATCCTCACTTTGGTCTATTTCTTCTCAGTAGTCAAGCTCGAGGAAGGAAGAACCACGTGGCAGAGGACAGTGAGGCGGAACAACAATGGCCATCCAATTTTGTGCAATTCCACTAAAATTGAGGAAGACATGCCCGGGTATGGAGATACGCATCACTGTTTCCAAAAATATAAAAAAGGGATATAGTGTTGTTACTTTGTTTTACAAGATTAACAACGACATCTCAATTGTCAATAAGAATTATGAAAAGTACACCAACAAACAGAAGCATCATGATTATCTTGATGGGAACTAAACCAGGATACCCAAGAAAAAAAGCATTTCTTCATTTAACCAGTGATAGTATTAGATTAGCAGCAGCAATAGGAGCATATGGACAATGACCGCACAACCACCATGTACTTTTTGTCGAAACAACATGTATACCTCCAACGAGGCATAAATCAGGACAACTTTTTGAGTGGCATTTCCTCTATAATAGTAGGTGATGTTGGACCAGCCGACGAACCCTAGCTACTATACATGGGGAGCTGGGGAGTAGTCGCATAGAAAAAAACCGCATGCAGCGACCTAGGGAGCTGGACCAGTACAAGAAGTTATACCTCAGGTGGGCGAGATGTCGCTTAGGCGGGCGAGCGGGATCTGCCCACACGACGGCAGCGAACAAGGGCGCGGAGGACCTTCGTCCACGCCAGCGCCGGCTCTGAGAGGACGGTGCGCATCGGCTTCTCCATCGCCGACGGCGACAACGTCAACGCTGCACCTCCTCACCTCCCGCAGTGGACGGGATTCGGCCGGATCTGTGACCACTGGTGAGGAGAGAGATAGGGTGGACACTGTCATCTTGTTTTGATATGGAGAGGGTGAGAGAGCGAGACGCGAGAAACTCTATCAAACAAGAGGCTATAATGGAGTAAAACAATCTCTCCATAGCAGTGATTTTAACTAGAATACGCGCGTTCCCGGAAAAAAGAAATGAAAACTGGGAGACAATTTTTTAACGTACCAAGAAAGAAAACTCGATCAAAAACACGCCCCCGCATCCAGGTCGCGAGAGTCGTCGCACACACACACATAGACATAGACATGCATATTTGTGTTTACGTAAAATTCCATTTCCATCTCCATCTCCAATCATATTTGTCCAACTGGCACATTATTTACGTTGTTAATTATATACGCGCAATATTAACGTACAGCATCTCATGTTTGCGGGCGTCCGGACCGCTGCCACGGCCGCTCCTGACCAACCCGAACCCTCTTCATCACCCGCGCGTGCTTCCCGCCCAAAACGGTTAGTGCCGCATTCATGCCCGGCCAGAGCGGACGCGACCTCTCACTGGCGCCGGCATTGAAGCGACGCGCCGGCCGAGAGAGCGTCGCCCGCGCCGCTTCCTGGTGCACGCGACTGCTCCGCGTTCAAAGGTCGCAATAGCCGGCCACAACATGCATGTAAAAAGTTCTTGGGAGTCCGTTCTACAGCTAGCTGTCCTCCCCCAACTCGTCGATCTCTTCCAGAAGTACTAGTACTCCATGGCGCGATCCATCGACAAGCAAGCGGGAAAGTTATCGTATACTCGGTTTGCGGTGAGTGGCATGCCGAGCGACCGTGTGGGGTCGTGCCATGGAGGAGGGTGATACACGAACGCGGCGGACGTGATTTAAACGTTGGTTTTGCTCGATGGCGCGATCCAACGAAACAAAACGTTGGTTTCTCTCTGTTTCCATTTTTTCTCCGGAAAAACGGTAACTTTCCACTCTATTTTCATTCCTACTCCAAGTTTGCCCCGTTACAACATTCCATCAAATAAAAAGGAAAACTAACACGCGTGCTGATGCATCTCAATGATTCACAGATCATAGCCAATATTTACTTCACAACTAAAGACAAAAGTTGTGAGAGCGTGTACGAAAGAAAAACTACTGATGGGGTCACTACGACTTAAACCCTAAACTGTCAGGACCCCGATTCCAAGTCACATCGATCTAGCCGGTAACACCTCATATCACTTTGCGGCCTCACGCACGGTATTCCCACGGGTGTCGCCTTACCATGGCCCAGGACCGTTTGCGCCTTTTGGCTCACGTATATGATAGTGTCGCTAGCATCCATATGACAGAGAACCCGGGCCGACATGACTAGTCGTGAACCCAAAGTGGCACTAACTCACGGGGACAGGCATACATGAATCAACATCGAGCATGTTGGTCAGCAGCGTGTGAATCCGGGCTGTAGCACTGGGCTAACAGGACTACGGGAACCCGGGCTATAGCAGGCTAGGCAGGACTCCGGATGTCACCGTGTGACATTTCCCCGAAGGGACAGACACAGGAACGAAGTGAATCACATGCCGGCCAGTCAAGTGTTCCGGAGCAGTAGTGCTGGGCTAGCAGGACTCCGGTGAACCGGGCTCTAGCGGACTACTATGGCTCATGGAAGCACAAGACTACATTTCCCCATAAGGGAGGCTACCAAGGATAAACAACTAGGTTGTCGGATCCCACACATACCAAGCATTTCAATCATACATACAATATGCTCGATATGTGCAAATACAACATGGCATCACAACAAAACTCTACGACTCAGAGTATTTATTCATTAGGCTCCGAAGAGCCAGATATTACAAACATGGGTCTCATGACCCAACATTCAGAGCATACAAGTCAAAGCACATGCGGAAGCTTAACATGTCTGAGTACAGACATCTACAAAAGAAAAAGGCTGTGAAGCCTGACTATCTACAAGACCCTGCCGAGGGCACAAGATCGTAGCTGAGGTAACAAGCTAAACGACGAAGTCCACACGGAACTACTAGTGAGACTGATGTCTCTCTGCAAAACATAAAATAGGCAAACATGAGTACAAATGTACCCAGCAAGACTTACATCAGAACTATCTACATATGCATCGGTATCAACAAAGGGGGTGGTGGGGTTTAACTGCAGCAAGCCAGCTTTGACTCGGTGGCTATCCTGAACTAGGACTGGAAGTAACTCTTTTGAGGTGGTGCACACGAGTCCACATATTCACCATATCAATACACCACTATGGATTCGCTCCCGTCTCCCTACGAGGACGCCATCCATAGCACTCACGCTTATCTTGCGTATTTTAGAGTATCCACTTTCACTTGTCTATGAACTGTTATAGGCAACCCAGAAGTCCTTTACCGCGGACACGGCTATTCGAATAGATGATCTTAACCCTGCAGGGGTGTACTTCTTCACACACGCTCTCGCCACTTACCACCATGTACACGTCGTGTACCTTGGCAACCTTCAAGCGGAAGCCTGGCGAGGGAGTCGGCCACGACCTGACTAACCAGACAAGTCTCTAGTCCAGGTTTATCGCCTATTCGGGTTCCATCCGCAAGGAGATCCGGCCGGGGTGTCACTCACGGCCCCAAACGATGTGTGCAGGGTTCCCAAGCCCACCTCGACGGATGGATCTACGCTTGGTACACCGTGCCACGGTGCCTAGTCTGTCCCAAGCCCACCTGTACCGGGTACCACTTGGTAGACTACTAACACAACCTACAAACACCAGAAAGTAGTTGCAACTCCTGGACAGAGATCGAGGCGGTTAATAAGCCGAGAGGGGTCGAGTTGCCGGAACCCAATAGGTGGTAGTAACTATTCATGGATCACAAACACAGAACTCAGTTCCTGAGGACGGCTTCAATGAGACAACCCACCATGTACTCCTACAAGGCCTCTCACCGCTACCTTTACCAAATCGTGTTCACACACTTAGCTCTCACGCAGTAGGACATGTTCACAACTTTCCAATTCATTCCCGATGAATCAGACCTGACAAAACTCTAAGCAATAGCAGGCATGACAAACAAACATGAATGAGTAGGCACATCAGGGCTCAAACAACTCCTACTCATGCTAGTGGGTTTCATCTATTTACTGTGACAATGACAGGTCATGCAGAGGAAAGGGGTTCAACTACCGCAGCAAGTAACAGATGAATCGTTGTTGTCCTAATGCAGTAAAAGAGAGCAGGAGCGAGAGAGTTGGATTGTATCAGAATGAACAAGGGGGTTTTGCTTGCCTGGCACTTCTGAAGATGATATAACTCTTCATCGATGTCATCGGACTCATCGTCGAAACCACGTCTACCGAGGGGGAACAACACCGGCAAACATAGAAGAAACACGATCAATGCAATGCACAATATGATGCATGATCATGACATGTCAATATGCTGTGATTTGGGCTAATGCAACTAGCAACAGGTTAAATGAAGTTGGTTTGAATCCAAGATTCAAATTCAAACTCCATATGTGGAAATTCAAATGCCATTTACATGATTTGTCCTAAACAGTAGCTATAAGTTGCTCTAACATGCATGAAAAAGGTACAGATGGATAGATTGGATTTTTCTGATCATTTTTCATATATAATTTATCTTATTTGGAGTTACAGATAATTTTCTATGAATTTTAGAAGTTTTGGGCATTTTCTGGAATTTCCTGTATATGAATAATTCCAGTAATTAAATTACTGCGTCAGCACTACGTCAAGATGACGTCAGCAAGTCAACAGCGGCTGGTCCAGGTCAAACCTGACCAGTGGGACCCACTGGTCAGTGACCCAGTGTCCGTTAGTGACACAGACAGGTGGGTCCGGTCAACGGCCACGTCAACGAGGTCAACACCGACGCGTGGGGCCACTGTGCTTAACTTAAACTAAACAGGGGTTAACCCATGGTTAGTTAAGGCGTGGGGCCCATATGTCATCGACACGCGACACTAACTAACTGCGATTAGCATCTAGACTAATGGTGCCACATCAGCCACCGGAGACCAGCTGGCGGCGACCACAGAACACGGCGGGGCACGTCGGACTTGCGCTAGAGGCGTCAGCTTGGCGCGCTAAGGGCACCAAGGGATAGCCCTTGATCTTGCGCATCCAAAGGATCAAGTGGGAGGTCGCGGGGTCACCGGGATTCATGCCGGCGACGAGCTTTGGCGGCGGCGGTGTTCGGTGGTGCATGGGCGCGTCGCTACGGTGTATCAGTGAGCAAATGGAGAGGCTGCGCAGCACCTGCTAGGCACGGGGGGCACTAAGAGCAGCACGGTGAGGCCAGGGGAGCATGGAGGCTATGCGTGCAGTAGAAATGGCGGACGGCGGCTTCGATGCTCGTGGGGAACGGTGCTACGGCATGGAGGCGAGCATTCTGAGTTAGGGGAGGTGGTAGGTGGCTCACGGTGAGTCGGCTGGTGCAAACGGCGGGGCCGGGGAAGCTCTGGACAAGACGAATCAGGCGGCGGGGATCACCGGCACCGAAGTTGGAGAAGACATCAGGGACGGTGATGCGGTGCTTCCCCGGTTGCTTGGCTCGGCGTGGACGAAGAGGACGACGATGCGGAGCCTCTGGACATGGCGGAAGGGTGAGGGGGTGGCTCTGGGCACGGCGGCAGCGAACGGCGGCGGCGGTCGCTTTCGGGTGCGTGCGAGAGAGAGAACAGAGGAGGGGAAGGAGCTCGGGAGTGAGCGAGAGGGACCAGGGGGCTGCGTGGCGCTGCAAGAGACATCCGGGGGAGGGGGCCAGGCAGGGAGGAGGTGGCCGGCGTGTGGCTGCGCGCGCCGGGATCGCGCCCCTGCCTACTGGCGCGAGGAGGAAGGCGACAGAGGGGGTTGCGGTGGTGGGCTGGGCCGGCTTTGCCCAGCTGGGCTACTACAGGGACGGGCCAGGTAGGGCAGGTCAGTCCTTTCCTCTCTCTCTTTTATTTGTTTCTGTTTTCTATTTCTTTCCTCTGTTTTGAATTAGTAACAATACCAACCCATTTTGGAAACTCCTGAAATAATTTGTGGACTCTCTTTGGATTATTCCAGTGACCCACATTTAGTTTCAGAATCATTTGAGCACTTAAATATTTATAGTATTTAAATGCCCAAAGTCAAATAAAATATGATTTAATTCAAAAATCCAAAAATGATCTAAGAATATATTCATCATTTTTGGCAGAGGTTCCACCTTAACCAGAAATCATGAACTTTTCTTAGGGACATTTTGGGTTTATTGAAAAGATTTTAATCCATCCTAGTTGAGTTGATTTAATGCTAGGGTTTGAACATCCCCATTTCAAGTTTCTTTCAAATATTAAACATGATGCACACATGAAGCTAGCCTTGTGCATTGCCAGAAGCTAGGGATGTGACAACTCACCCCCACTAAACAAAAATCTCGTCCCGAGATTCATGCGTAGGGTAAGATGGAAGGGGAACGCAAACTAACATAATCTTCATGATCCTATTGTTCTTCTCGAAGATGTTGATTCATTGCATCATCTTGATCTTGACATCTTTTCTTTCAAGAGCTTCATCCAACTATGATGACGGAAGAGAGGGAAACTCTACAGGATTCGATCTTCACAAAGGGTGGGAACTCACGATCAACTCATGGAGTGAGACGTTGGAACAACTCTTGAGTTGAGACAGTGGATGGAAAGAAAACAGATGACAAAGGTTTCAAGTAGCGAGGAGAAATTGACATGACTCCATAACGGAGCACCTTAGGAAAGGTGACTCGTAGAATTATTCCCTTAAGTGGCAAAAAGTATTACTTTTGATACAAAGATCGTTGAAACTCTTTATACCAGCCTAAGGCAATCACAAACGATCGTGTGAACAAATTCGAAAGAATGGCATACTCATACTAGAAGGAATGATGTGGACTACCTTGCTGAAGACAACACCATGGATGATTTTGCTTATCATCGGGGATGGATGGGACCCATAGTAGGACCACTTTTGAAGATGATCCTAAACAGTAATTACTGAGGTGCAAGCTGGGAACAAAATGCAAATGCTGGGTATGATTCTGGTAACTGGGGATAACTCAACGAGAGTGATTCCACCGTTGAATGGTTCTAGCATAATCGAGGAAACCGAGAGCACAAGGACCCCTGAGGATCAACTTCTAGAATAAGTTGCACTAAATCCTCATGGAGAAGATGGTTAAATAGCTCAATCAAGATACTACAATGATAGATCTTCCGGCTAGGTGTGTCGGCCAGAACATCAACCTTGTCGGGACCTACATCATAATCTTGGAAAAGTTCCAACCGTCATATCTGCCTGAGATTCAGATCTAGTTGGTAACAGGATATTCCAGACTCATCGAGTCTAGAAGAAAATGAAGGTTTGCAACACATAAATCGATGAGATGACGTTGCGAGATTCTCGGGAAATGAGATACGGTAGCAAGCTCCAAAACATGAGCTGGTTCTGCTACATACATGTGAGCACGCTGTCCCAGACAAGCATGACCACATAGTAGTCTTACAATGAAACACTACCGAGTTCCGGTGGGGAACCCTCATCAAGGATATCGAAGTCTTTACGCAAGTCCACGGATTAGATCCCAAGCATAGACTCCTCGTCCTTGAACAAGTCAATCAGGGGCTTGGTGTGCTACGGAATGCATATGGAGTGGAGGTAATTAACCAAACCATGGTATACTTTGCACATGCATGACTGACTTGGGATGATTCCGAAGGAAGCAAAAACAATCTTTCTCGAACTCACGGCGACAACTTGCACCAAATGCACATGAATTCGAGGAAGTCACTACTTTCATCCAAACATATACTTCAAGAACAGAGCATGAAGAAAATGCTTACACAATTTCCCAACACTAGCTGGATGTTCAACACGAATCATGGAGGAGACAAAATGCTGTTGATGGGCTCGACAGCAACTCATCGGAATTTCCATATCACTGGACTTCCACCATCATGTGAACATGATGATAGCATTGGTCAGACCAAAAGATGTAATGGTGTATGCTCGAGGAATCAACCACGAGTAAGACAACATTACGAACATCGTTGGTTCTGATTTGATTTGATAATAGCCCATACTCAAATCAAAGTTTGGTTAAGATGATAGGTCCATTAATTGATCACGAGGACTAATCGATGAAGAAATCATCTTTCTACAACAAACACACACACAAGAGATATCCTTTGGAAAGAACTAAGTCAGGCAAGCTTTTATCTTCCAACTCTCCAAGTTGTTGTTTAGCTTAACCAACTAGCTCAAGGTATCCAACACAGATTCTTGGAGAAAGAATGGTTTATAGGAAAACCATTTGATCACGAGCTCAACATAGCGGTCAGGTGACAACCTGGTGATACTTCTGAGAAGATATTCGGAAAATCACGAACCACCGATATGTTACTAAGCTCGAGAACAATCTTGCTTTTCAGGGCAAGACGATATGATCAACTGAGCAAGGGTTTGACAAAATCCTAACTCATTGATTGAAGAGTGCACCAAAAATAAGGACTAGGTAGCACGATCAATCTTAGGATGATGATTCAATAACCAGCACGCTAAGAATGAGAGTATTGCCATTAACTACCAAGCAATGAGTTGCTCAGAGTATTGATTTCACACATCATGGTTCACTTGTCGATATTCCGGTTGTGACAACACGGGACCGAGGAATGGATAATGATGGCGAGAAGTATCACTGCGTCAAGAATTCATAAGAGGTGGTGCAATTCTCATGACACTCTTGACATAAAGATGGTAACGCTCCAAGGTAGAGCAGAGCAAAAGCTGGATTGGCATTTCGGTCTGCGGAATACAATTGCTTTGACCCAATCCTAGATATGGACGAGGTTCTGGAGTTTGTTTCTCCTAGTCATTCTGAAATAGAACGGCTTGACGGACCACAAGGATAGTACGCATCGATAACACGGATGTACAACTAGTCCTGACTAACAATTGATAGGCAGAGGTCAGAATACAACTAAAGAGAGACAACTCAAAGGGACATATGGTTTTCTGAGTTGCGGATGCATAGATTTAGTATGTCAACAAGTTCCACATATTTCTTCCAGATGATCCATGCAGAAAGGTAGGACTGGCAGATTCACAATGCAGAATGGAGAACTCATCAAGAGCACTCTGGTTGTGATCTTTTGGGTCAAAGGAACTTCTGCCATATTGGTTCATGGTATTGGAAGAATGATAAACCACGAACCTCGAGGACTATCGCAAGGTTACTAATATCCTAAAGGAACTAGCAAACACTATCAACATGAAGTAAGTAGGGTGAAGCTCGGGTTCAAAATCCCAGGAATAGAATGCCTACTAACTAATAACATCATGGGATGCTTTCGAGAAAGGTGGCCAAAATCATCACACTGGGAACACAAAACATGGCTAGATTATTAGGTGATCCTCTAAGACCCCTAGGGTCGTAATAATAACTCCAACATATATGTCGAGGCAATAGAATACCTCAACTCAGCAATTAGTGTGATTAACCTGGCCTAAAAAACAACAAAACCAGAGGAAAAGGATTTTGCAAATGCATCAGATGGTTTAGAAACCTGGGATGACTCGGACAGCATAACGGCTGTAAATGCTCAAAAAGATTTGAGACATCATGTAAAATGGTGGCATAACCGCTCAACATCACAATAACAAGGTTCCGAGACCAACTATGAACATACGGAAGTAGTAGGAACTGAACTGAGGCTTAAATCGGTCAATCCTATAAGTCTACAGAGTAGTAACACGTGATCCTGATAGAAAGATGAGAAGCCTAGTTCTTAATCCCCGTAGAATGAGAAGAGAATGACTCAGATTAGAGGGCATAAGGTAAAGGAGTAAAAAGAGCCTTACGTTCCCTTCCACAATCAATTCCCTTATATAACTAAAGCACTTCTAGACTCAACTTCGACCAGTTTGGCTTGGTAATCCTACAGGCAGTCAGGCTCTGATACCAAAGCTGTCAGGACCCCGATTCCAAGTCACATCGATCTAGCCGGTAACACCTCATATCACTTTGCAGCCTCACGCACGGTATTCCCATGGGTGTCGCCTTACCATGGCCCGGGACCGTTTGCGCCTTTTGGCTCACGTATATGATAGTGTCACTAGCATCCATATGACAGAGAACCCGGGCCGACATGACTAGTCGTGACCCAAAGTGGCACTAACTCACGGGGACAGGCATACATGAATCAACATCGAGCATGTCGGTCAGCAGCGTGTGAATCCGAGCTGTAGCACTGGGCTAACAGGACTCCGGGAACCCGGGCTGTAGCAGGCTAGGCAGGACTCCGGATGTCACCGCGTGACATTTCCCCGAAGGGACAGACACAGGAACGAAGTGAATCACATGCCGGCCAGTCAAGTGTTCCGGAGCAGTAGTGCTGGGCTAGCAGGACTCCGGTGAACCGGGCTGTAGCGGACTACTATGGCTCATGGAAGCACAAGACTACATTTCCCCATAAGAGAGGCTACCAAGGATAAACAACTAGGTTGTCGGATCCCACACATACCAAGCATTTCAATCATACACACAATATGCTCGATATGTGCAAATACAACATGGCATCACAACAAGACTCTACGACTCAGAGTATTTATTCATTAGGCTCCGAAGAGCCAGATATTACAAACATGGGTCTCATGACCCAACATTCAGAGCATACAAGTCAAAGCACATGCGGAAGCTTAACATGTCTGAGTACAGACATCTACAAAAGAAAAAGGCTGCAAAGCCTGACTATCTACAAGACCCTGCCGAGGGCATAAGATCGTAGCTGAGGTAACAAGCTAAACGTCGAAGACCACACGGAACTATTAGCGAGACTGGCGTCTCTCTGCAAAACATAAAATAGGCAAACATGAGTACAAATGTACCCAGCAAGACTTACATCAGAACTATCTACATATGTATCGGTATCAACAAAGGGGGTGGTGGAGTTTAACTGCAGCAAGCCAGCTTTGACTCGGTGGCTATCATGAACTACGACTGCAAGTAACTCTTTTGAGGTGGCGCACACGAGTCCACATATTCACCATATCAATACACCACTATGGATTCGCTCCCGTCTCCCTACGAGGACACCATCCATAGCACTCATGCTTATCTTGCGTATTTTAGAGTATCCACTTTCACTTGTCTATGAACTGTTATAGGCAACCCAGAAGTCCTTTACCGCGGACACGGCTATTCGAATAGATGATCTTAACCCTGCAGGGGTGTACTTCTTCACACACGCTCTCGCCAATTACCACCATGTACACGTCGTGTACCTCGGCAACCTTCAAGCAGAAGCCTGGCGAGGGAGTCGGCCACGACCTGACTAACCACACAAGGCTCTAGTCCAGGTTTATCGCCTATTCGGGTTCCATCCGCAAGGAGATCCGGTCGGGGTGTCACTCACGGCCCCAAACGATGTGTGCAGGGTTCCCAAGCCCACCTCGACGGATGGATCTATGCTTGGTACACCGTGCCACGGTGCCTAGTCTGTCCCAAGCCCACCTGTACCGGGTACCACTTGGTAGACTACTAACACAACCTACAAACACCAGAAACTAGTTGCAACTCCTGGACAGAGATCGAGGCGGTTAATAAGCCGAGAGGGGTCGAGTTACCGGAACCCAATGTGTGGTAGTAACTATTCATGGATCACAAACACAGAACTCAGTTCCTGAGGACGGCTTCAATGAGACAACCCACCATGTACTCCTACATGGCCTCTCACCGCTACCTTTACCAAATCGTGTTCACACACTTAGCTCTCACGCAGTAGGACATGTTCACAACTTTCCAATTCATTCCCGATGAATCAGACCTGACAAAACTCTAAGCAATAGCAGGCATGACAAACAAACATGAATGAGTAGGCACATCTGGGCTCAAACAACTCCTACTCATGCTAGTGGGTTTCATCTATTTACTGTGACAATGACAGGTCATGCAGAGGAAAGGGGTTCAACTACCGCAGCAAGTAACAGATGAATCGTTGTTGTCCTAATGCAGTAAAAGAGAGCAGGAGCGAGAGAGTTGGATTGTATCGGAATGAACAAGGGGGTTTTGCTTGCCTGGCACTTCTGAAGATGATATAACTCTTCATCGATGTCATCGGACTCATCGTCGAAACCACGTCTACCGAGGGGGAACAACACCGGCAAACATAGAAGAAACACGATCAATGCAATGCACAATATGATGCATGATCATGACATGTCAATATGCTGTGATTTGGGCTAATGCAACTAGCAACAGGTTAAATGAAGTTGGTTTGAATCCAAGATTCAAATTCAAACTCCATATGTGGAAATTCAAATGCCATTTACATGATTTGTCCTAAACAGTAGCTATAAGTTGCTCTAACATGCATGAAAAAGGTACAGATGGATAGATTGGATTTTTCTGATCATTTTTCATATATAATTTATCTTATTTGGAGTTACAGATAATTTTCTATGAATTTTAGAAGTTTTGGGCATTTTCTGGAATTTCCTGTATAAGAATAATTCCAGTAAATAAATTACTACGTCAGGATGATGTCAGCAAGTCAACAGCGACTGGTCCAGGTCAAACCTGACCAGTGGGACCCACTGGTCAGTGACCCAGTGTCCGTTAGTGACACAGACAGGTGGGTCCGGTCAACGGCCACGTCAACGAGGTCAACGCCGACGCGTGGAGCCACTGTGCTTAAATTAAACTAAACAGGGGTTAACCCGTGGTTAGTTAAGGCGTGGGGCCCATATGTCATCGACACTAACTAAACGCGATTAGCATCTAGACTAATGGTGCCACGTCAGCCACCGGAGACCAGCCGGCGGCGACCACAGAACACGGCGGGGCACGCCGGACTTGCGCTAGAGGCATCAGCTTGGCGCGCTGAGGGCACCAGGGAATAGCCCTTGATCTTGCGCATCCAAAGGACCAAGTGGGAGGTCGCGGGGTCACCGGAATTCATGCCGGCGACGAGCTTTGGCGGCGGTGGTGTTCGGTGGTGCACGGGCGTGTCGCTACGGTGTATCAGTGAGCAAATGGAGAGGCTGGGCAGCACCTGCTAGGCACAGGGAGCACTAAGAGCAGCACGGTGAGGCCAGGGGAGCACAGAGGCTATGCGTGCAGCAGGAATGGCGGACGGCGGCTTCAGTGCTCGTGGGGAACGGTGCTACGGCATGGGGGCGAGCATTCTGAGTTAGGGGAGAAGGTAGGTGGCTCACGGTGAGTCGGCTGGTGCAGACGGCGGGGCCGGGGAAGCTCTGGACAAGACGAATCAAGCGGCGGGGATCGCCGGCACCGAAGTTGGAGAAGACGTCAGGGACGGTGATGCGGTGCTTCCCCGGTTGCTTGGCTCGGCGTGGACGAAGAGGACGACGATGCGGAGCCTTTGGACATGGCGGAAGGGTGAGGGGGTGGCTCTGGGCACGGCGGCAGTGAACGGCGGCGGCGGTCGCTTTCGGGTGCGTGCGAGAGAGAGAACAGAGGAGGGGAAGGAGCTCGGGAGTGAGCGAGAGGGACCAGGGGGCTGCGTGGCGCTGTGAGAGACATCCGGGGGAGGAGGAGGCAGCCAGGCAGGGAGGAGGTGGCCGGCGTGTGGCTGCGCGCGCCGGGCACGCGCCCCTGCCTACTGGCGCGAGGAGGAAGGCGACAGAGGGGGTTGCGGTGGTGGGCTGGGCCGGCTTTGCCCAGCTGGGCTACTACAGGGATGGGCCAGGTAGGGCAGGTCAGTCCTTTCCTCTCTCTCTTTTATTTGTTTCTGTTTTCTATTTCTTTCCTCTGTTTTGAATTAGTAACAATACCAACCCATTTTGGAAACTCCTAAAATAATTTGTGGACTCTCTTTGGATTATTCCAGTGACCCACATTTAGTTTCAGAATCATTTGAGCACTTAAATATTTATAGTATTTAAATGCCCAAAGTCAAATAAAATATGATTTAATTCAAAAATCCAAAAATGATCTAAGAATATATTCATCATTTTTGGCAGAGGTTTCCACCTTAACCAGAAATCATGAACTTTTCTTAGGGACATTTTGGGTTTATTGAAAAGATTTTAATCCATCCTAGTTGAGTTGATTTAATGCTAGGGTTTGAACATCCCCATTTCAAGTTTCTTTCAAATATTAAACATGATGCACACATGAAGCTAGCCTAGTGCTTTGCCAGAAGCTAGGGATGTGACATAAACCCTAAACAGGATTTAATTTCCTGGCCAGGTAGAACCTGTCGAAGGAAAGACGGCTGGCACCCTCGGATCATACGATGCTTTTGTGCAGTTCCACTAAAATCGAGCTGAGCATCCCTGATGGCAAAGATATTGAAGAAGTGTGATTAGAATAATAGTACTGGCACTAGTTCATGAGACATAAACTCATCACAAGTATAAGCCGGTAGAAGTAGAGAAAGATCGACATGGAGATGGAGCTACGTGGGGAGCTGCTGCAGTGGAGCAAGCCGGCTCCAAAAGGAAGATGGACTACCTAGGACGTCGGGCTGTAGCTAGAAGGGCGGTTGGGACGCGGCATTGGCCCATACTGCAGTGACCCCCGATTGGGACGCACCGACTGTGGATTTTCTCCCTCGCTGATGTCGACCGCGTCTATGCAGAACATTGTTCCCTTCCCCCAGCTGCGGGATCAAGCCGGATATGTGACCAACGGTGTGGCCACCGTCGTTCTATGCTTGTGAAGAGAGCAACCCAAGCAAGCAGGCTTGTAGCTTAGGCTCCTTCTAGTGTATATATAGTGGTTTTCTTTTTCTCTCCATATCAACCATTTTATATTGTGTATGTGTCATTGAAGAGTGAAATGATGGTTGCTTCTTCCCACTAACTTACTGTGTGATTTGACTGCTCCTTTAGTGGCCCCTACACGTACTCCCCCTACGTGTATGCAATAGTCACACGTACACATGGACGCAAAAACGCGCGCGACGCCCTAATGCATGCATGTCCGAACACACGGCGGAACACTCACGGTCACGCTCAAGTGCTCAACCTACACGTGCATGCACACACATACTCAGCCAGGGTGAGCTAGTGACCGTATAAACACCGGAAAATGTATATATTGAGCGCAATGAGCGTATTATGAAGTCCACTGACCGTATTTTTACAAATATACAGTGACAGACAGTGTATTTATCTCGTTTGAAATTAAGCCGTATTAACCGGAGAGGAGGCAGTATGGACTAGCATTACTTTGTTGTGTCCCGTCAACTTGCCGAACGAGGAGAAGCTTGCAGGACGGGAGAAGCTTGCGCGCGGTGGCTCGCGGGACAAGGAGAAACTTTTGACTAATGAAAGCTGTCCTTCGCTTAGGCAATGGACGTGCAACAGTTAATTCGGTGTCAGATTGCCAGAAGCATACACTATACTAGTAGTACTATTATTGTTGCACTTCCCGAAGAGGCGAACAGCCAAGCGCAAAGTTTACTAGTACTAGTACTACTACTACTATAGTCTATAGAGGTATGTACTACTATACTAGTACTAGGAACCGGATGGAGGAGCGTCTGCACTCTATATTTTTAAAATGTGATAAAGCAATCTTCAACACATTTGGTTCTCTTCGAGGGTTCTCGCATGTGATAATGGAAGTTGATTGCATGGAACACTCGCCACAATTCTCGCTTAATTCTGGCTCATATCCTGTTACAAATAGGAGCGCTCGGTAATATTTCCTCTTTTTTTGTTATTCAGCATGTAAACAGGTCAGCAAACCTTGCGGGCGCATCTTTGTGCGAACCATGCTTGCTGCACTTTGAATGTGGCCAAGAGCTGGCTTGATGAAACACCTCGCTTCCTACTTCTTTTTTTGCGGGGTACCTCGCTTCCTAGTGAGCAGTGTCTTGGTCGATCGTCCTAAGCATGCTTATATATGAATAAAGCTCTCTCATTTACCCGCAAAAAAGATTAAGCCATATTAACCGGAAAGGAGGGAGTATGGACTAGCACTACTTGTTGGTGTGTCCCGTCAACTCACAGAACGAGGAGAAGCTTGCAGGACAAGGTGAAGCTCGCTTACGCCTTTTGACTAATGCAACGTACCCTCGCCCAGGCAGTGGACATGCATCAGTTCATTTGGTGTCAGATTGCCAGAGGCATACACTGTAGTACCGAACATGCGGAGTACCATCATTGTTCGACTTCACGAAGAGGCAAAGAGCCAAGTGCAAGGTTTAGTAGTACAAGTAGTACTACTACTAGAACTGCATGGTGGAGCCTCTGTGATGCGGAGCATCCCTCAACTACCCGCACTGACACTCCATCACCACCGCAAGCACCAAGAGGGCCAATGACAAGAGCACATGCACGCAACATTGAGAACGAGGTGAACTCTTTCCTATTTGAGTCTCGTTTGGATTCCCGTGAGAATTGGATTCTACCTCAATCGGAAACATTGTTCATTCTTAGGTATGAGGAAGTTGATCGTGAGAAGGAGAAGATGGAGACTCGAGCATCCATGGAGCAAGGGAGAGGAGAGGAGAACGAGAAGGAGGAAGAAGAACCGGAACAAGCGGTACTACCGCCTACAAGCGGTACTACCGCTAAGACCATCCAAGTGGTACTACCGCCGAACGTCCGCTCTACTGCCGCTCAACCCGACAAACTCCTGTGCCCGAGCGACCCGGGTCCGGTACTAACGCCCAGTCCAAGCGACACTACCGCTTACAAGCGGTACTACCGCCCGAGGTCCGGTACTACCGCGCGGCCTGTGCGCAGCCACGGGCCTTTGGCCTTGTATCCCTCTCCCACTTACCCCTTTGTGGCTTAGACTATAAATAGACCACCTCCCCCTCCTTTCCAGGGTTAGCAAAGTATTTTAGAACACCAAAGAGAGCTTTGCTCCTTGTATCCTCCTCCTCTTGGAGATCAAGACCCCTCTTTGGGAAGAATCCTTGGGATTATCAAGCCCTCCTCTTGGAGGAGATCAAGATCAAGACCTCACCTAGTGGGAAGAACTTACCTAGTGCCATTTTCCTTGAATTGTTCTTGTAATCTTGTGGATCTCATGTATGCTACTCTAGTGGATGTGATATTTGGGTTTATTTGAGTGATTTGAGTCTTGTGTTCTTCCTCTTTCCCCCCTCCAAGTGTGAAAAGATCCCCTCTAGGGTTTCACCCTACAACATCTTGGTATCATGAGCAAGGTTGATTCACATCTTGGAGTCCCACCCCCCCATTTGCTAGCTTGATTTTGTTGTTTTTCGTCCAATTCCGAAAATCCCCACAAAAATAGCCCCAAAAATGTTTCTTGCAATTTGTTGGATCTTGTGAGATTTGGTTGTTTTGGTCCATGGATTTGATGTTTGGCAAGTGGATCTAGCCCCTCCCCAATAATCCCCACCCTTCCCACCATGAAATTCGTCAAATTTTGCCTCCGAAATCATCCATTTCTGCTCGAAAATCGGGCCCTGATTCGATCTGCGAAGAATCCCGACACGTGCGGTACTACTGCTCGCCAAGCGGTACTACCGCCTATAAGCGGAACTACAGCCCTCCTGAGCGGTACTTCCGCCCAGCCAAGTGTCAGCCTAAAACTGTCAAAAATCCTGACACGAGCGGTACTACCGCCCATCCCAAGCGGTACTACCGCTTATAAGCGGTACTACCGCCCTTCCAAGCGGTACTACCGCCCCTCCCGGTTTCAGCATTCCGAGTTTCACCGTTTTGCCCATAACTTTCACATCCGGCGTCTGATTTTCGCGTTCTTTAGCTCGTTGAGTAGCTATTGACATCCCCCATCCATCTAGATAGGTTCCAACACCATTTGACCCCATCAAATTTTTCAACATTTGGAAAGTTTGCCTAGGCCCTCCACCATCTCTTCCGCATAGCCAGCACCGACCTCCGCAACCTAACCCTTTTTGTTCCATAAAGCATTTGAAGTTGTTTGAGTTGCGATTTGCGTTTCCTAAGGTGTTTCGGCTACTTTGGAGCGTGTGACATCGAGATCTTCGCCTTGGAGTCATCTTCACCGCTAACCATAAGAAAGGACGGTAACCTCAACGACACTTAGCTTTGCTCAACCTAACCCTTTTTGTTCCATAAAGCATTTGAAGTTGTTTGAGTTGCGATTTGCGTTTCCTAAGGTGTTTCGGCTACTTTGGAGCGTGTGACATCGAGATCTTCGCCTTGGAGTCATCTTCACCGCTAACCGTAAGAAAGGACGGTAACCTCAACGACACTTAGCTTTGCTTTTGCATTGATAGTCCGAGCCATTTGCGTTGCTTACCCATCGAGACTAGCGAGTTGAGAATTGCCGGTCCACGCTCTTAGTGCCATAAGTCTCTCCCGTGCATATCTTACATACTTGTCTCATATCATACTTGGCTCGAGCATCAACCATAGAAAAAAAGAGAAAGAAAGAAAAGCTTTTAAGCAAAAGAGGAGAAGCAAAGAGCTTGTAAGCAATAGCATTGAGCCATTTTGCATACTCATATCATCTTGGTCACCGCATACATAGCATAGTTGGGATTGAAGACGACACGTTTCTCTTATAGGTTGGTGCACATGTGTATCTCGCCCATTTGAGCAATCGAGCTAGCGTCTCTCTAGCATTCACACAACAAGAGCATTCTCCGTGGTTGCACATTTTGAGCTCACCCCTTGGTTGTGCGGATCCCATCTATCTTCCGTGTGTGTGTTCCTAGTGATATCCTTGGCTTTGATCTATTTGCTTTACTTGCATTTTGGTGAACCTTCTCAACCTTATCGATATCTTGACTAACATTTTCTTGAAATTTTTTCCACCATCCTAACCAAGCTACTCCATAAGCCTTTTACTTGTAGGTGTGAGAAACAAACCCGGTTCCAATTCTACTATTGTGGCATTACATGGAGTGATACTTGCTACATCCTCAATCCTCGGAAAAGGTAACCTCGGTATTGTTCTCTCATTTTTCCTACTCATCCCACTTGGTTATGATGGATAGGCCAAGTTCGTCGGCGAACCCGCTTTTCGAGGAGCAAGGTGTTGATCCCGACTACGTCACCAAGGGCCACTTCTTCATCGCGCAATGAGCCCTCCATCAAGAAAGTGAAGCCTTGGGTGAACGCCTTGACCGACTCGCCACCGACCTTCGTCAATCGGAACCAAGGAACCGCGACTACATTGATGACAAGTTCACTACACAAATGCAAGAGCTCCGCAACATGATCGTGCGACGCCTGCCTTCCTCGTCTACTTCAACAAGACGGCGCCACTCAAGCCACCGCTCAAGTCGACACTCTTCGGACTACTCATCGTATGATACAAGTCCTCCCCGAGCTCGAGTCCCTCGACGTGATGCTCCCCAAGACCGCCATGCTCAAGAAAATCCATTCCATGGCAATGGCTTACAAGACCGAGTTCGAGCACGTGAAAGGGTGCGACAACAAGCGCAAGAACCAAGGGAGCAAGAGCAAATGCCTCCACAAGTGCCACGGCAACAACCTCAAGACGAAGACGCCATCCGTCAAGAACAAGCGGAACGAGCGCGTCTACACCAAGAAGAGCAAGATGCCGAAGCACTTCGACAACAACAACTACGGCGAGAAGTTCAAGCTCAAGCGGCCCTTGATGCACTCCGAGATTCCACATGTGCCGTTGCCCAACGCGGTCGGGAAGCACGTGAGCAAGATGAAGCTCTTCATCGGGAGATACAAGAAGAAGTCGTGCATCGCGAAGAACAACAAGAAAGGCGCAACCAAGCGCATATCCCTCGTCCTCCTCCACGGCAAGAACGACATCAAGAGAATCAAGTGCTTCAAGACCTTCCTCCACGCCAAGAGGACATTTCTAGGAACGAGCATTTGAGGACCTTCCTCCATGGCAAGAGCGACATCAAAACCGCTACTTCGATGAAGAACTCCGCTACGGCAAGCTCAAGTTCACCATGCCCAACTTCTCCGGAAGCAATGATCCCGAAGAGAATCTCTCATGGGCCTTGAAGGTGGACAAGATCTTCCGCCTTCACAACTACGACGAGGAAAAGAAGATCGCCATGGCCTCCCTCGAGTTTCAAGACTACGTCCTCATTTGGTGGGAACAAGTGATCGAGCGACGACATACAAGAGGCGAACCACCAATCACAACTTGGACGGAAATGAAGGATGTCATGAGAGCTCGCTTCGTGCCTACACACTACACCCGTGACCTATTCAAGAAGTTGCAACTCCTCAAACAAGGCACGAAGACGGTGGAAGAATACTACCAAGAAATGGAGATTGCCATGATACGAGCCAATGTCAAGGAAGACGACGAGCAAACAATGGCATGTTTCTTGAACGGCCTCAACCACCCAATCAAGCAGATTGCCGACTTCCAACCATACTCAAACCTTCTCGAGCTAGTTCATCAAGCGACCAAGGCCGAGCAATAAGTCCAAGATGACTTCAAATACGCAAAGTATGCGTCCAAGACCTAGGGCTCCTACTCTCAAGCTCCCGCGAATTCGGCACCTCCTTCCTCAACTAGAGCATCACCAAGTACCGGCGACAAGTCAAGTTCCAAGCAAGCTATGCCTTCCTCGACTCGTTCTCCGGCAAGCACCTACAAATCCAAGACTCCCTCATCTTCGACGCCACCAAACGACCCCGTCAAGACAAGTTCTTTCAAGTGCTTCACATGTGGTGGCCGAGGACACAAGTCCTTCGAATGCACCAACAAGCAAACAATGATCTTCAACGATGATGGCACATATGACTCGATGAGCGATGAAGCAATGGAAGCCATTGAGCACGTGGCCATGCACCGGCGCGTGCATGAAGATTAAGATGATCAAGTGTTTTGTGACAACGATTCAAGTCCCTCTCTCGTGGTCTCCAAGGTCTTGACGCTCCAACACCATCAAGATGAAGACCAACGGTGCCACATCTTCCACACAAAGGCCGACATCAACAGACGTTCCGTGAAGGTCATCATCGATAGAGGAAGTTGTCACAACTTGGCTAGCGACGAGCTATGTTCCAAGCTCCAGTTGGTCAAGAAGAAGCACCCTCATCCCTACAAGGTGCAATGGCTAAGCGACTCCGGCACCATTCAAGTGGAGCATACGGTGCGAGTTTCTTTCAAGATTGGCGCCTACGAGGACACCTTGGAATGTGATGTAGTTCCTATGTCGGTGTGCCACCTTCTCTTGGGACGACCTTGGCAATTTGACTGTGGAGTCATCCACAACGGACGAACCAACTACTATAGCTTCAAGATGAAAGGCAAGGAATATGTGCTTTGTCCAATGTCACCAAGCCAAGTGATTGCCGATAAGCAAGCATCCATCCATCGTGGAGATCCTAGTGAGCGAGTGAACCACAAAAAAGAAAGTGAGAGC
The DNA here is from genome assembly GCF_002575655.3 of Aegilops tauschii subsp. strangulata. Taxonomy (NCBI): domain Eukaryota; kingdom Viridiplantae; phylum Streptophyta; class Magnoliopsida; order Poales; family Poaceae; genus Aegilops; species Aegilops tauschii. The sequence continues at coordinate 145,324,164 of NC_053035.3, read as the reverse complement.
CACAAGCCAAAATTGAGTGCCTCTTCGTCAAGAGAGAAAAACTTAGTCCTCCTAGCCACAAAAAGAGAGGTGAGAGAAGTGTGTGAGAACCCATCGAGTGTCATCCACTTTGTCCTCCTATGCAAGGATGAGGTGTCAAAAACTAACAATCCTAGTCCTCTTCCTCTAGTGTTTTCTAACTTGTTGCAGGAATTCGAGGATGTCTTTCCCGATGAGCTACCTCCCGGTCTTCCTCCTCTACGTGGCATTGAACATAGGATCGACCTCATCCCATGCACTCCTCTTCCGAACAAGGCTCCATACCGCATGAACCCCGAAGAAACGAAGGAGATCCAACGGCAAGTACAACAACTCATCGACAATGGTCATGTACATGAAAGCTTAAGCCCTTGTGCCATTCCGGTTGTACTTGTGCCCAAGCAAGATGGTAGTTTTCGCATGTGATCCGATTGTAGACCCATCAATGCTATCACCGTTCGTTATAGGCATCCCATTCCTCGCCTAGATGATATGCTAGATGAACTTCGCGGTGCCACCATTTTCTCAGAAATTGATCTTAAAATTGGCTATTATCAAATCCGCATACAAGAAGGTGATGAATGGAAAACCGCTTTCAAAACCAAATTTGGCTTGTATGAGTGGTTGGTTATGCCTATGGGTTTATCCAAAGCTCCCGTTACTTTCATGTGTCTTATGCATTTTGTGCTTCGTCCTTACATTGGAGTTTTTGTTGTGGTCTACTTCGATGACATACTTGTTTTTAGCAAATCCATCAAAGATCATCTAAACATGTTCGGGCTATTTTGCAAACTCTTCGCAAGGAACGTCTCTATGCAAACATGAAAAAGTGCAGTTTTGGTGTTGACAAGCTTGTTTTCTTGGGTTTCGTTGTTTCCTCAAAGGGTGTCCATGTTGATGAGTCTAAAACTGAAGCAATTAAAACTTGGCCACAACCCACCTATTTGCAACAAGTGCGTAGTTTTCTTGGCCTTGCGGGTTTCTATCGTCGCTTTGTGAAAGATTTTAGCACTATTGCCGCACCGTTGCGTGCCTTGAGTAAGAAAAATGCTCCTTTTGTTTGGGGACCTTTGCAATCAACCGCTTTTGATGAGCTCAAATCCTTGCTTACTCATGCTCCGATTCTTGCTTTGCCCAACTTTGACAAAACTTTTGAGGTTCATTGTGATGCGAGTGGAAATGGAATTGGCGGAGTTTTGATGCAAGAAAAGCGATCTATTGCATATTTAAGTGAAAAACTCTTCGGTGCTCAACTTAACTACCCCATCTATGATAAAGAATTGTATGCTTTAGTGCATGTGTTGCATACTTGGGAACATTATCTTAGACCGCATGAGTTTGTCATACATACCGATCATGAGACACTTAAGTACCTTAAAGGCCAAACCAAGTTGAATAAACGCCATGCTAAATGGAGTAAATTTATTGAATCTTTCCCCTATGTGATCAAGTACATTAAGGGCAAAGAGAATGTTGTGGCAGATGCCCTCTCCCGCAAATGCATGTTACTTACTCAACTTGAATTGAATGTTGTTGGATTTGATCATATCAAAAATTTATATGAGCATGATGTGACTTTCGCTACTCCTTATGCTAAGTGTGTGACGCATACTTCTTGGGAACGATACTATATCAAAGATGGTTATCTTATGAGAGCTAACAAACTATGCATTCCCGAGTCTTCTCTTCGTTTGTTACTTTTGCAAGAGGCTCATGGAGGTGGACTCATGGGACACTTTGGACGCGACAAGACTTTTGCCACGCTCTCCAAGAACTATTTTTGGCCCAAGATGTTTCGCGATGTCGCCCGTTTCACCAACTGGTGCTCTACATGTTGCAAAGCTAAGTCACAATCTCAATCCCATGGTTTACATATGCCTTTACCTATTCCACACCAACCTTGGGAAGACATTAGCATGGATTTTGTGCTTGGATTGCCTAGGACTCAAAATGGCAAGGACTCCGTATTTGTTGTGGTGGACCGATTTTCTAAAATGGCTCATTTTATCCCATGCAATAAGATAGACGATGCTTCACATGTTGCCAATCTCTTTTGTAGGGAAATCTTGAGGTTGCACGGGGTGCCAAAGACAATTGTGTCGGATCGAGACGTCAAGTTCTTAAGCTACTTTTGGAAGACGCTATGTGCCAAGCTCGGAATCAAGCTACTCTTCTCCACGGCGTACCACCCTCAAACCGATGGCCAAACGGAAGTCACCAACCGAACGCTTGCAACTCTCCTACGCGTGTTGATAAAGAAGAACATCAAGGAGTGGGAGGAGTTCCTACCAATCGCCGAGTACGCCTACAACCGCGCAAGACACTCTACAACCGGCAAGTCCCCCTTCAAGGTTGTCTACGGCTTCAACCCATTCTCACCGTTGGACATCCTTCCTCTACCGCTTCAAGAACGAGCAAACTTGGATGCAAGTGCAAGAGCCACCTACCTCAAGAAGATGCATGAAGAAACACATTCCACGATCGAGCGCCAAGTACAACGACTCGCCTCCAAGCTCAACCTCAACAAGTCTCCGATGGTGTTCCAACCGGGTGATCAAGTATGGATACATATCCGCAAGGACCGCTTCCCCAAGGAACGCAAGTCCAAGCTACTCCCGAGAGCCGACGGACCATTCAAGGTGCTAGCACGCTACAACGACAACGCCTACAATGTCGACATCCCACGTGACAAGTACAACATAAGTGACATCTTCAACGTCAAAGACTTGGCCAAGTACCATGGTGATGAAGAGCACGATCCGTGGACGGATCTCTCCCAAGGGGGGGGGGGGCTGATGCGGAGCATTCCTCAACTACCCGCACCGACACTCCATCACCACCGCAAGCACCAAGAGGGCCAATGACAAGAGCACGTGCACGCAACATCGAGAACAAGGTGAACTCTTTCCTATTTGAGTCTCGTTTGGATTCCCGTGAGAATTGGATTCTAGCTCAATCGGAAACATTGTTCATTCTTAGGTACGAGGAAGTTGATCGTGAGAAGAAGATGGAGACTCGAGCATCCATGGAGCAAGGGAGAGGAGAGGAGAACGAGAAGGAGGAAGAAGACCCGGAACAAGTGGTACTACCGCCTACAAGCGGTACTACCGCTAAGACCATCCAAGCGGTACTACCGCCGAACGGCCGCTCTACTGCCGCTCAACCCGAAAAACTCCTGTGCCCGAGCGACCCGGGTCCGGTACTACCACCCAGTCCAAGCGGCACTACCGCTTACAAGCGGTACTACCGCCCGAGGTCCGGTACTACCGCGCGGCTTGTGCGCAGCCGCGGGCCTTTGGCCTTGTATCCCTCTCCCACTTACCCCTTCGTGGCTTAGACTATAAATAGACCACCTCCCCCTCCTTTCTAGGGTTAGAAAAGTATTTTAGAACACCAAAGAGAGCTTTGCTCCTTGTATCCTCCTCCTCTTGGAGATCAAGACCCCTCTTTGGGAAGAATCCTTGGGATTATCAAGCCCTCCTCTTGGAGGAGATCAAGATCAAGACCTCACCTAGTGGGAAGAACTTACCTAGTGCTATTTTCCTTGAATTGTTCTTGTAATCTTGTGGATCTCATGTATGCTACTCTAGTGGATGTGATATTTGGGTTTGTTTGAGTGATTTGTGTCTTGTGTTCTTGAGTGTTCTTCCTCTTTCCCCCCTCCAAGTGTGAAAACATCCCCTCTAGGGTTTCACCCTACAACACTCTGTACTCTTATTTTTTTTAATCTCTGATAAAGTACACATTTATTCCGGAGAAGGGCGGAAAACGGCAGCCCAACATGTAATGATGATGTCGATCAACCATGCTCGAATATATCTTGGCCTCCGTGCGTGCCCGTCTGTGTGTTCTCGCTCCTCGTCTCTCTCAAGGAACGGCGGGTTGGCCATTTTGCCCTCAATTGAGATCGGTTTGCTCACACTCCGGTCCCACATGTCAGACATATGCCAAGAGGAGGTGCGTTGATCGACTGGCCATACGCGTACTTGGTTTTGCACCTTCATACTACTCCTCCCTCTGTCACAGTTTATAGGGCGCGCTTGATTATGATGCATTTCGCTCAATGCATTTCCACCACCAGAGAAACTTTAGACACGTTTGGTTTAATGCTCAATTAATTAGGGCGTGGTAACCGCAATTTTCTCTTGATGTAGTACTACGGAGTGGAGTAAGTGCATGCATGTGTGTACCCGGGGTGGAAGCATTGCATGCATGTGTGTACGCATTATTTCCTCTAGTAATAGACTTCGTGCTATAACTACCAATGCTATTTTTCAGGCCGATCGCTAGTCGCCTTGGTCCCAGAGATTTTCTCTTTTTCTGAAGCGCGCTCTATAAACAGTGACAGATGGAGTAGTATGAGCGGATTCAAAGAAGAGCGTATTGATGGTTGCTTCTTCCGAGCAATTTACAGTGGGAAAGGTGAGGCTTATGATTTGACTACTCATTACTCACTATTAATGCGGCGCAACGACCGGTCTGAGTCTCCCATGCGGCTGTGCACTACCCCCTCGGTTCATAAATATACTCCGGAGTATTTGTATTTCTAGAGATTTCAACGAGTGACTACTCAAATATTTGTCTTTTTAGAGATTCAAATGGACTACTACATACGGATGTATATAGACATATTTTAGAGTGTAGATTCACTCATTTTGCTCCGTATGTAGTCACTTGTTGAAATCTCTAGAAAGACAAATATTTAGGAACGGAGGGACTACACATACGAAGCAAAATGAGTGAATCTACACTCTAAAATATGCCCATTTGAAATTTGTAAAAAGAAAAATATTTAGGAACGAAGGAGTATAATTTTGTGCATGGCACATGGACCCGGATGCCGAAGTGGCTTCTGGCAATGCTATCAAGCTTCCAGCATTTGTTTACATAATTGACGTACTATACAAATAATTTTCCAGCGACATGAAATTGTACAATGGTGTGAGCTTTCAGCTTTTGTTTCGTGTGTCTTGCCATCGATGCACTTTCGGAAACAATAAAAAACTAACTTCCTTGCTAATCAGAGCTAATATTTACATCACAACTGAAGACAAAGTTGTGAGAAGGTGTTAAATTAAAATTGATCCATGCTTTCATTGGCAGCAACGTCCCCCTAGCTCTGTCTAAATCAACAAGGCATGTTGGGAAAAAAAGTAGCTGTCTGGAGCATGCAACATTCCGATCATTTTGTGCAGTTCCACTAAAATAGAGCTGAGCGTCCCTATTCCAAAGATATTAAGTGTGATTACGATAATAGAGGACTGCTGATGAAACAATAAACACACAAATAGAAGCCGGTCACCTTTGCAGTCTCTCTTAAGACTAACTAGTTGGAGAAGATTAGGCTCGGAGTTGGATGAGGAGGATAGAGCAAAACCAATCTCCCTTTGTGCAGTCGCACTGAAATGTAGAGATGTTGCCCGTGTGACATTTTGGTAGAACTGCACAAAACACTCTTAAGAAAAAAGTGATTTGTGCAGTTCACCAAAAGGTCGCAATAGCAATGAGGTGAAATGGATAGCCCTGTTTGCAAAAAAGAGGTAGAAAGGAAACAATTACTGGCCAATAATAGTTGATGACACATGCGACGACAAAAAAGAAGCATATTCCTTGTCCTAAGGGAAGATAACAACACGGTTGTGTTTGTCTAAAACGGTGTGAGGACGAGATTGCAATATGGAAAGTGCGTCGGACGAGCTATGTTTTGGGGAAAGAACTATGGAAGATCCACATGCAGCGGTGTGGGAAGACGGGCAGTGGAGCAAGGCCGGAGGGATACCTGGAGGTCATCGGGATGTAACTAGGTGAGCGGCGGCGGGCGGAATCTGCCCATACTGCGGCAGCGAGCAGGTGGCGTAGGCCCTAGCACGCCGGAGCTTGGTCAGAGGAACGGCGTGTACCGCAGATCGGGACGTGCCGCCTCGGTGCCGTCGAACGGAGAAACGATGCACGTCCTCCCTTTCCGCCGGCGGACGGGATGCGGCCGGATCAGTGACCAACGGTGAGAGAGAGAGAGAGGTCACCGCAGCCTTGTGTGAGATACTCAGAAGAGAGACAAACCAGGCAGGCAGGCTCCATTGTATATAGTGGAGCGGACTACCTTTTTCTCCATAAAAATCGTTTTATATTCTGTGTACGTGCCATTGAGCGATATAACTTTATTTAAAACTAATGCGCCAACGCATCAAGTCGAATTTGTTTCGTGCACACGTGGTACACGACCTCCGTAGGTAAACAACCGCTACACCCGTTCAAATTAGCACGTGGGCTGCCATTTCGTACAGAAATGAGCTCCACCGTGTACCCGCGCGGGTGTGGCTGGGCACGAAGCGTGAGTACGTGCACGGTGCACCTATTCTCTTCTTGTATACGTACACCACCTACGTGGTGTTGTGTGAGAGAGATACAAACGTAGAGAGATATGGTGTGTGGGTTCGTGAGAGTTTTTTTTGGGGTGGGGTCAATAAAAAATGTAACATATGCAATGTGTGTGAAATAGAGTCCTGGATATATCATATATATAGAGGGGGCGATCCACGAGAAGAGAGTGGAGGTATCATCGGCTTGAGGTGTCCATAGAATCGAAGAAAGGGATGATGTGTGTGTGTGCGCACGCGTGATCGATAAAGAATGCCATCAAATTTGTGTGTGCCCACGTCAAAGATATAGAGTGGCTGGCCTACTGGAACGTGAGAGGGGACAGGTGCAGTTTGTCTCTGTGGCATGGATACCTACCTATAGCGCTCGACTATCGGTGTGTGGTGGGGGGGAGGGAGGCCTAATTAACTATAGAGGTACAATGGCTGGTATATGTGTGGAGGAGGAGAGAGGCCTACCTCATGTATTAAGGGAGATCGATCTACCTCATGTATTAAGGGAGATCAATCGGTATCCATGCATATGTGTAGGAGAGGAATAAGGTTGGGAGAGAGACAGAGCTAGAGTGTTGGAGGGGGTGGTAGTGGAGTTGCTTCTAACAAATGGTGGGATAGGACTGCTAGACAACCGGTGGGCACGCCTGCAATATCAATAAGAGAGGGGATGGCTACCTGTCTGTGCACGTGCGTGTGAGAGACGGGTCAGGAGGCATGCACGAATGATGAGGGGGGCGATATGGTTGTGGTAAGTAGACATAACTACATACGAAGATTAATCATCCTTTGTCAGAGAAAGGAGAGACATAACTTGTGAGGTACGTCGATCGATGGGGGGGAATAGTTAAAGTCGGCCTAGGTATATGTTGGGAGATAGATCGGTATACATGCATGTGTGTGTTAGAAGCAAATGAGGCACGGGGAGAAGGATAGAGAGAGAGGGATGCATCTAGGAGGTGGTGCGAGAGTCATACTATATCGAGGGGGGAGGAGTGTGCGAGTACGAGATCGATGAAAAGAGTGGTGGGAGGGAGGCATGGACGGTGATAAGAGAAGAGGGGAAGCTTGTGTTTTGTGCTAGGCACACCTAGCTAGAGAGGCATATCGATCGATGTGTGCCGTAAAGAAGGAGCTGGGGGCCTACACACACCGTGGGTGAACGACCTAAAGGGAAAAGATGAATTTGCGCGATGGAGCTAGTGAATGCTGAGGGAGGGTGAGAGGGATGCGGGCGTCTGCATGCACGAGAGAAAGTTAGCGCTAGCTAGCTACAAAGATAAGAGGATTGTGTGGGTGTAAAAGACGAATAGAGATCATACTTCGTTATAAAAAGCGAATTCGGATATTTGAAGAATTTATCATAGTGTTTTAAACCAACGCATGTGTGAATATATATAACGGTGATACACATGGTGTGGTTATGAACATGTTATACTACATATAATATATTTTATCTCTACTCTTATCAAAAAGGGAGTTTTTGATGATGGTGCCATCCTGCAATATAGGTTGTCCGATTTATATCTGACGGATAGGAAGGAAACTATGGCAATTTTGAAAAAAGATACCCACACCCCTCTCCATATTTTCAAATTAGGCCTCCCCTTGATCATGTTGATGTTCTGTGGAACGCATGGGCATCTTGCTAGTACTACGTATAACATATAGAACATTGATCATAATTTGGGCTAATGTGTGGCTTTTGCAGCTCAGGTCTAAATACTTGTCATAATGTAGGGGGCGGGGCACTATACTATGTGTGATAAACACGGTGTACATGTATGGAACATGGTTTAGATTATGAATATATAGTTATACATCAAATGTACTATTATTTGGAATCAACATCAAGTGTATTCAAAAAATAGAATTCGAGTTCATATAGTATACATAGTTCATATCTATCTCTATAGTAATCATGTGGTGTGTTGTTAAGGTAATACACGAATGATGGTTGAAGTTGGAAACAATCATGATTATACATTCTTATTGAAATAGAGAAACGAATTCAAATTCAGTTCGAATTGCAGTGGTAGTATAGACATTTGGAATGCACTAAAATGTTGGTATGAGTAGGTTACATGCATTATACAGCAAGCAAAAAAATTTAATTGGACATAACATGGATTCATACTCCCTCCTTCCATCTATATAGGGCGTAATGCATTTTTTAAGACCGCCTTTGACTATTGACAAGATTAATAGTACATGACATGCACAATGTGAAAATTATATCATTGAAAGAACCTTTCACAGACGAATTTAACGGTGTGCTTTGTGTAAGTTGCATGTCATATATTATTGCTCTAATATTTGGTCAAAATTAGCATCGAAAAACGCATTAGGCCCTATATAGATGGAAGGAGGGAGTAGCTTTGAATAGCATTTTTACAATAAAACGGGGCAAGACTCTCTCTTTGTGTGGTGTGAATAGTTTTATTTTTTTCGTTTTCTTTTTGGTTGAGGGAAGTGTGAATTGATTTGGTACGTACAAGTACAATATTACACATTAGGCTTGTCCCTAAAATTCAACCCGCGCCTTGTTATATCCCGAAAATTCAGATATCGTGCTCCCAAAACTGGCGCCTTCACAACCCACGCCTTGCTATCCCGAAATTACAACGCGCGCGAAAACTCCCTCCAGCTGCCAAATCCCGACACGCAAAATCCCCCTTCTAACCCTGAGCCGAAAGGGCCGCTAGTTCAAATCGGTGGGGTACTTTTGTAACACACCCTACATTTTGGACAAGCGCGTCCCTAAGTCATGGTTCACCCCCTCCCATCGCCTCCTTTTTGCCATTCAAAATCCCAGGCTGCCATAACCTCTCCGCTCCAACCGCGAAACCCCACCCTCCTCCGTCCGCCACCTCACCGCTGCCCAGCCGGAGCCTCTTCCCCGACGACGTTGTCCACCGCAACAGCTCGACGTCCCTTGTCCACCTCCCTGGATGAGGATCCGTCGTCCATCTCGTCGTCCCGCCGGTTCAGCCGCCCCGTCCTCCACCTCCAGGAAGTTTCTCCGACGATCGCCTCGTCTATCGCGGCTGCTCCATCCCCACAGCGCCGCCTTAACCTGCTCCACCGGAACCGCAGCATCCTCACCGACTCCTCGGACGAAGCCGAGGCCTACTCGGTGCCACCAAAGAGGTTGTACACTCATCGCATCGCACCTTCTCCTTAGCTCGACCTCCTGGCGGCGATGGTGCTCCATCTCGCACCCCCATGGAGCGGCTACCTTGAAGCCGGCGCCGCGGGCGACATCTCCACGGCGGCTCTCCCCCAGTGCGAGGCCCCTTCGGCGGCGAAATCCATACCAGCCGGATCTGCTACTGCTCCGGCTCTCGCTCGCTCGCTCGCGCTGCTGCTGCTGCTGCTGCTCTCCCCACGCTCGTGCTGCTGCTCTGCTCCAATTTAGCTACACTTCAGTCGACTGAATCGACTTTTGGGTCAGTCGATTTTCAGGGGGTGGGGGGCTCGCCGGAGTTAAGGAAGAACCACCCGCAGCGGGGACGGGGGCTCACCGGAGAGGTACCCTACTATCTATCTTAGGGTTCAGGGTGGGGCGGGGGGGCTATTGGGCTGGCCGGGGCAGCGGCGGACCGACGGTGGGGAGTTGTTTCGGGGTGGCGAGGCGGCATTAGGGCCGGCAGTTCGGCCGGTGGTGGCTGGCGGCTCAGGGGGGTGCAGGTTGAAGATGAACTGCAGGCCCTCCCTAAACTACATGTCAAGTGCCTCTCTGCTACCATTGCGTTCAGTTTCGACAATAACATTCAGATTCACAGTAAATTTCAGTTTCGACAGTTAAGTTCATAGTCAACAGTTTTTACCTCATCTGTTGTAGTCAGGTGGTTTTTGGTGATGTAAATTTTACATCTATTTTACATCATCTATTGGAGATGCTATTAGAATCCCACTTGAGATTGATGATGTCTGTCTTGTGCTGCTTCAGCCTTGACGTCTTACGGCTCACCGGGGCTGCTCTAACGACAGAACGATCCATCACAACAGAGGAGTGCCCTGGACGCCGTCTACAGATTCCTCAGATTTTCCTCCACACCTCCGACAGCCACCTCTGCCTCAACTGCTTCAGCGACCAACCCAATGATGCTGAGGTCGACATGGCTACGGCAAAGAGGTTGTACACTTGTTGCATCACTTATTACTATACATTCATGTCGATCCATTAGGGCTATTTTGGTTCGACGGAAAAACATAGCAATAGGGAATTTTCCAATGGCACTCTACTATTCAATTATTCATGCATTTTGTTGAAAGGAATGAAGCAAAACATCCACCTGGACCTACTTTTCAAAATCCTATGCATGAAAACAAGACCAAGTGCATTAGTGGCAGAATAACATTCTAACTGTACACGCTTTCATATGGTTTCACTTTATTTTGGCCATGTTTCTTTGCATTCCTCTGCTCTTCCAATTCCGGTAAACCAAACACCCAAGTTGACAGAAATCCTGTGTTTACAAATGCTCTGTTTACCATGTGCATTCCTATCCTATTCCGGTGTTTTTCCTATCCCTGCGTTTTTAGAATCATGCAAGCCAAATGATCCCTTACAGAATTACTTCAGTTACAGGTAGGTGTCGAAGGGAACTTTGTGTGGTTTGTCCTGCTCCTGCCGCGACGTCGTCCACCTCACCTGAGGTGCTCCATCGACAGAAACATCCACCAAACCAGACATCACGACTCCTGACCGTCTTTCGCCGCCTCAGATCTCCTTCCCTGCCACCGGCACCCACCGCAACGGCATCACCATCATCGACTCAGCAGATGAACCTGAGGAGTACACGGGTCCACAAGAGAGGTCGCACTCTTTTGATTCTACTTATGTTATGCATTGCTTAAAATTACCTGCTACTTTATCGTCCTGTTCACCTCTTGGACTCCATGTCAAGTCCAAATTAATGTGCAAACTTGAGTTCTAAATTAGTTGTGGGGCACATATCGAGGAAGCAATGAATAGTATCTCTGTCTAATATCTGGTTCACCTAGGGTATGCCTATGTTGTTCATCTTGGGTGGGAAACAAATAGTAAAGCAATCATCATCTGTCTTTTTATTAAATTAAAGCAATCATCAGCCTGCTATCATTATTTTTTGATCCATCCACTGGTTGTTACCATCACTCTAAATTTCTGCATGCTCTCCTTACATAATCTCACCATATTTTTTTCGTATGCATGTCAGATATTGTACACAGTCATGCTGAACATGTAGAGAAAAAGAGGAGAGTTTTGCGCGGCAATACAATGTCATGCAGACATCGCTACATGGTGGGTTCAATGGCAAACCCTCCCCACCCATCTCCAGATTGTAATCCAGAGGAAGATATCTGTTCTGAGGCGGATTCAGATGCCGCTGACCACTCATATTTACCCCCCAAGGTGTTTGCTCTACCTTGGCATGATGATGTTAGTGATATCATGCATATGTTGCCTTGTAGTGCCTGCTTTTGACATCATATATGTCATCTGCTTAGTTTAGACATGTTCTGTCGCCACCTGTTTAGTTTCTATATCATATATGGGAATTATGCAGTCTCATGTCTTTTAGCCAGCAAAAATATATGTGAAATGTGCAATGCCATCCTGTTTAACTAGGCATCATATATGTAACGCCCCAACACCGGCGCGCCACAAGCCTTCCATGTTTTTCGTTGTCGTCGTGTGTTTTATTTGCTTGTTGCATTTCATCATCGCATCATTCGCATTGCATCGGCACTCCGTTGCCGTCATGTTTTAAAACTTGCATTCGTTCGTCGTTGCCGTTTCTCCCTTTGCCTTCATCACCTTCCCTCGGATCGCCTTGCCTGCGTTGACCGTTCCAGACCAATCGGGTTTTCGCTTCCCTCTTGACCGTGACCGCCTAACCCCTCTTTGCGCAGAGCATCGACCCCTCGTCCGTGTCCGAAACTTCCCCGAACCCGAACCGGACATTCGTTACCATTGGGTCCGGATCATCCCCAAACATCTATAGAACATCTCCGGTTTCTTATTTGGGCTACCTAACCTATTTATTCTTGACCGCTCGATTTCGATCGGACGGACCGGATTAGTCCCTAACCTAATCCGCACGCTATATATAAACTAGTCCAACCCTAATCTTTAGGAGGCTTGTCCCATCAGTCTTGTCCCCGCCGCCAGCCATCCACCCACTCGCCTCCCACCTTGGGATTCCTCCCAGATCCATCCCGGGCCAACCACCGTCTCCCCTCGATCCATCCACCCAACCACACCGCAGCCAGCCACCTTGCGGCGCCCTCTCCCTCGAGCTCCAGCGGGAACCGCGCCACCAGGACCCCGCGGACTCAAGCCTACGGATGGCAATGGGTAGGGTATGGGGCGGGTAGAGCAATACCATACCCATACCCGTGTAGTTAATTGGTACAAAATTCAACCCATACCCGTACCCATGGGTATGAAACTTTACCCGTACCCATACCCGACGGGTACCCATACCCATTGGGTACCCAGTGGGTAGATCACACAATACACAAGTTATTCACAATTATACATTCATTGATAGCACATGCGACAAAAAAATTATCTCAACTCAATAACAGATTGATAAGTACATGCGAATTATCTCAATTCAAATTGACAATTGGTGATAACTTTAGGTTCACAAGTTCATGACACACTTCACGGATAAGGTCCACATGTCAATCTAAACGGGTAGGGTATGGGTATATCCATGGGTACAAGGCTTTACCCATGCCCTACCCACGACTTAGCGGGTGGGGCATGGGTACTACCCGTGGGTATAAAATTGTGCTCATACCCTGCCCATGCGGGTACGGTATCCGCGGGTACCCGTACCCATGGGTAAAATTGCCATCCTTTCAAGCCCCTCGCGCCTGGAGCTCTCCTAGCCATGTTCTTCCCGAAGACCAACAGCGCTCGCCCGCCTCCATGCTCGTTTTGGTTTGGGAGAGGAGCTCCCGAGCGTGCCTCCCACTGGCGAGAGCCCACCGGAACCAGCCGGCGACCGCGGCAACTCCGCTGGACCCAGGTCGCGTCGCCCCTGTCCCTTCCCTTTCTCCTGTCTTCTTCTCTCTCTCTAACCCTCCTCTCTCCCCGTCATGGCAGTAGCAGCCAGGGACGCCGTGTCACCAAGCAGCAGCAGCAGTCCCCTCGTCCCGCTTGTGTTTGCCCGCTTTGCCAGCGTCAAGTCCCGCTCCTATTGACCGCGCCCTGACTGCATCGCGCCTCTCCTGCCTTGGATCTGGCCGCCCTTGCCATCCCGCACCTCTGCACCAAGTTCGTCATCGCCGCTTCCCGGCTACCTCCAGGCGCCGCCCGCAGCTCCCCTGCATCGACCACCAGCAGCTCGGTCGCTGCCTGTTGACCAGCTCCAAGTCGACCGCGTAAGGCCTCCTCTACCTCGCTGGCCTCCAGCGTTGACCGAGCACCCGCGTAGTCGCACGCGTGGGCCGCATCCCGCGCCAAGCCCAGCCAGCCGGCCTGCCTTGCCTGTTCACCGACCGGACAGAGGCCCATAGTGAGGCCACCCCCAGTGCCTCTTTTCCCTTCTGCTGGGCTAGCAGATTCAGCCCACATGTGTTTTTTTCCTGTTCTGGACGTTTTGTCTATTATCCAGAAAACTGCATATTTACAGAAAAACCCTCATGTTCATGCATGTAATAACTAATCAACCATGCATCGGATTAAAATGTTTTATATATGTAAAATGCTTAGAATTTCATCTAGTTTCATAATATGCCACTTTCACCTATGTTTAAAATGTTTAAATGTGATGTTTGAATTAATTTGCATAAATAGCATGTTAAAATGATTTATTCCATAACTAAATAACCGTAGCTCCCAATTTAATAAACTGTATATGTAAATGGGGTAGAAAAATGCCTAGTTTAACATGGTGCACTTTATTTTGCTGTTTAACAATATTAAAATTGTGTTTAGGGCAGAACAGTAGCAAATTCGAAATATGCATATGAGGATTTTCCGGAATTGTTGTTTGTTGTTCCGGCCTCATTTAAACTTGCCTAGATGTGAAGTTTTATTATGCTTCACCTCTTGCCATGTTTAACAACATTTAATATTGTTGGGTACATAATCGAGAGAGAACCAAATAATTGATGTGGTGTTTCGTCAATATGCAACTCATTGCATATTGAGCTCCACTTAATTTGTAGTATTGTTTGTTGCACTTTGTCATGCCATGCCTATTTAAACCCTACATGCATCATACTTGATTGTGCATCATGCCATGTTGATGTGATGGTTGTTTACCATGTTGTTTGCTTCTTTCGGGTTGCGCTTCTCCTTGATAGTTCCGGTTACGTTGCGATTGTGAGGACCCGTTCGACTACGTCTGTTTGTCTTCTTCATGGACTCGTTCTTCTTCCTAGCGGGATCTCAGGCAAGATGACCATACCCTCGAAATCACTTCTATCTTTGCTTGCTAGTTGTTCGCTCTATTGTTATGCCGCGCTACCTACCACTTGCTATATCATGCCTCCCGTATTGCCATGTCAAGCCTCTGGCCATCCTTTCCTGGCAAACCATTGTTTGGCTAAGTTACCGCTTTTGCTCAGCCCCTCTTATAGCGTTGTTAGTTGCAGGTGAAGATGAAGTTGGTTCCATGTTGGAACATGGATACTTTGGGATGTCACAATATCTCTTATTTAATTAATGCATCTATATACTTGGTAAAGGGTGGAAGGCTCGGCCATATGCCTGGTGTTTTGTTCCACTCTTGCCGCCCTAGTTTCCGTCATACCGGTGTTATGTTCCTTGATTTTGCGTTCCTTACGCGGTTGGGGATTTACGGGACCCCCTTGATAGTTCGCTTTGAATAAAACTCCTCCAGCAAGGCCCAACCTTGGTTTTACATTTGCCTACCTAAGCCTTTCCCTTGGGTTTTCGCGAGCCCGAGGGTCATCTTATTTAACCCCCCCCCCCCGGGCCAGCGCTCGTCGTGAGTGTTGGTCCAACTTGTCAACCGCCAGTGGCCACCAGGGGCAACTCTGGGCTTGCCTATCGGAAGTTTGGACAATCCGGTGTGCCCTGAGAACGAGATATGTGCAGCTCCTATCAGGATTTGTCGGCACATTCGGGCGGCTTTGCTGGTCTTGTTTTACCATTGTCGGAATGTCTTGTAACAGGGATTTTGAGCCTGATCGAGTCTTCCCGGGAGAAGGAATATCCTTCGTTGACCGTGAGAGCTTGTGATAGGCTAAGTTGAGACACCCCTGCAGGGTATAAACTTTTGAGAGCCGTGCCCGCGGTTATGTGGCAGATGGGAATTTGTTAATGTCCGGTTGTAGATAACTTGACACTTGACTTAATTAAAATGCATCAACCGCGTGTGTAGCCGTGATGGTCTCTTTTCGGCGAAGTCCGGGAAGTGAACACGGTTTGGGTTATGTATGAATGGAAGTAGCTTCAGGATCACTTATTGATCACTTCTAGCTTCTCGACCGTTGTGTTGCTTCTCTTCTCGCTCTTATTTGCGTATGTTTGCAACCATATTTTCCTAGTGTTTGCTGCAGCTCCACCTCATTACCCCTTTCCTACCCATAAGCTTAAATAGTCTTGATCTCGCGGGTGTGAGATTGCTGAGTCCTCGTGACTCACAGATTCTACCAAAACAGGTGCAGGTGCCGAAGATACCAGTGCAGGTGACGCAACCGAGCTCAAGTGGGAGTTTGACGAGGACCTTGGTCGTTACTATGTTTTGTTTCCTGATGATCAGTAGTGGAGCCCAGTTGGGATGATCGGGGATCTAGCATTTCGGGTTATCTTCTTTTCATTTGGATTTGACCGTAGTCAGTCTATGTGTGTATTTTGAATGATGTATGAATTTATTAATGTATTGTGTGAAGTGGCGATTGTAAGCCAACTCTCTTTATCCCATTCTTGTACATTACATGGGATTGTGTGAAGATGACCCTTGTTGCGACAAAACCTACAATGCGGTTATGCCTCTAAGTCGTGCCTCGACACGTGAGAGATATAGCCGCATCGTGGGTGTTACAAGTTGGTAATCAGAGCCATCCCCGACTTAGGAGCCCCCTGCTTGATCGAATCGCTGGCGTTGTTGAGTCTAGAACAAAAAAAATTGAGTCTTAGGATTATATATATCGTAGAGTAGGATTATTTTTACTCCTCAGTCCCTTCGTCGCTCTGGTGAGGCCCCCTGACGTAGAAGTTTTGACTCTCCTCTCCTCAAATTTCACGAAATTTTGTTTTAGGATCACGCGGGTATCTTGGAATCGTTCCGATGGTTTTGTGACGAGAACATTGTTCTTGGTGCCTCCTGACATTTAGGGGTTGTGGCAGTGTCCCGGGGAGTTGAGCTCTGAGGTGTTGTCGTCACAATTTTATCGTTGCAGTTCTGGAATACCTGAGTTTCGCCGACATCGAAAATCTCTTTTATGCAGTTGTTGGTGAGATCACCTCGACGCCACCCAGTACTGGGGCAGGAGTTCGGGAGTATTTCCATAGCTTGTATAACGGATGCTTTTGGAAGGTTGAGGTACACAATTTCCGGAGTTTTCTTGGTTATGTGTTGACGGATGGATACAGCTGGATCTAGGTATTGTTAGTTTGGGTGAGATATATTGCGTCCCCTGTATCCCTAACACCAGATTGCATAACCAGAAAGTTTCAGGAGTTTATAAGTGGGAATTCAAGTATTTCGTAGGATATCTTTCCAACACACACATGATACGATATGGGATCTATCATATCTTTGTTTCCAGCTTATTCTGCAAGCTAAATCCTTTGTTTTTGTTTTGTCTTGTGGTATTCGAGTTGCTTCAATGCCAAGTGTTGATTCCATACCTTATTCTAAGCGGTGTTCTCATATTTCTATGTGGTTGCTAATCCTTTCGATCATCGAGGTTGTCATGTTAATTCTTTTCAACCGGTGTGCTTCTCTTCAAGTGGATCCGATCATTTCAACATTCACAAGATCACCTCTCAGTTTTTCCCAACGTTGTTTGTTTCATCCGTCCCAAATTGTCTTTGTTTTCCCGCCCTCCCACCCTTTTTCTTCAAGGACTAAGATTTCTTAACCAAGTATCCTTTTTATTGATGGGAAGTCTCTCCATCCTTTTCCGTCAATGTTCTTATCCGGTGATTCTCAGGAAGATACTAACGGAGCTTCAAGTTCATCATTCTCTTTTCTTCTCTGGTGGATTCAATTCAAGCTTTCGGTGTTGATCATATTCCTTTTCTCATTTCAAATGTTTTCTCATGCCGGTGCACCTCTTAATCGTTCACTTCTTGTTATCCATTTGTTCTGGAGCGCTGAAGATATCTCGGAAAATTTGTGTTATCAATCCTAATTTGTTCAAGATATCTCGAGGTTGTTATCTCTTTTGAGCCATTTAATTCTACCAGTGCAATCTTTCTTTTAATCATTCAATGGTGTATCTTTTGAGTGGGCCCTAACCCACAGGTCTTTTCCCAGGATCTTACCTGACTCTTCTAATTTTTCCGGAGTTACTCTCAAATTCTTCCCCAAGTTTGATGTAAGAATGAATTTTCACCAGTCAAATGTCTTTCTCCAAGATCTTTCAAATTCTTTCATCGTTGGTTCAACCTTTCTATTCTTCATTCTGGAGTGCCTCAACAATTCATGGTGTTTCTCATCGTCATTCTCGGATTTTGAAGACCGAAGAAGAGTTCCTCTTAAATCCTTACCCGTTCTTCCAAAGATTCATGGTTCAAGCTTGATGTCGTTCTCTCATAATTGTTTTCGATTGTGAGAATTCTTTTCACCCATCCGGAGCAGTTCAGGAGTCTTTTCAGGTTGATTCTCCGGAGCCATCATCTCAGTATTATTCATTCTCAGCTTTTCTCATTCTCCAAATCTTACCGGTGCATCGTTCAAATATCCTTTAATCAGTTCATGATCTCTTTGTTCTCATGTATCTAAATTCTGTCAAGTATCTTTATTCGTTTTCTAATTCTTCCCGGTGAATTGTGCCTTTGCTACTTTCATTTTCAATTCTTACGGTGGTTCGTTCAAGAGTTCTCTTTTCGTGGTTATCATATCAATTCATTCGTTCTTTCCAAATCCTACCGACGGATCATTGAAGACCTTCTCAAGCTTACGCTATATCTCTCTTAATCCTTTCTACGAGAATAAGTAGTATGGCAAATCCATTGCTCGTCATCAATTTAAATTGGTGAAGGATACACATAACATAATTATTATTCTTTTTTCTTCCAAGTGTTTAATTCTTCCTACCGGAGTTTGTTCGTGATATCAATTTGTCGGTGCTAAGTTGTTCATCATTTGTTTCTGGGGTTCCAATCTCTCTCAGTTAACTCGCGCAAAGCTCCATCTAAATCATTGCAAGGATTCACCTTGTGTTTTTCACTTCTCTTTCTTTCTATCATTCTCTTTTTACCGAAGTTCTCACGAAGGCTCAACATGGTGATTCGTCAAGGATTCTTTTCATTCTTCAATGTTTTTCAAGATTTCTCTCGAAGTTATGATCCGCCAAGCTATACTCAAAATTAAACATGGTGCTCAACACATGTCTTGTCTTGAGGAGTTCAAGTATTCTTCTTCTTGCTTTTCGATGTGCAATTCTTTCTACCTTATCTTTTGAGGTGGTGTTATGTCATTCTGGATAATTCCCCTTCGGGTTTCATGATTCACAAAGTTTTCAAGAGTGACATATTTAAATCCATCATTTTATCTTCGTTCAAGAGATCTTTTCAACCAATCAATCTTTTTGTTGGAGTTGTATTGGGTTATATTTCACCTATAGCCTTCCCTAAGGAATGTAGCTATTTGTGGTGTTTACCAATGATCAAATTTTCTCCTTGTCATCTTGGTGAAGAGTTTTCATCTCCTTGTTGATCTCAATCCAATCAACTGTTTCCGTAGTGGCAGAATTTCGCCTCTATTTTGAGAAGTTTTCCATAAGCCCACTACAAGCTTATTCATTTCATTGTTGGTTTTCCAACAACTCCATTCTAACCTTCTTGGAAGGGTGCTCTCCAAGATCATTTGTGGCAGAAGTTGTCCTTTTCTTCTCCATTCTTTTATTCCAATGAGCTATCTTCTATTCTTTCTTCCGGAGGCATTGTGATGTTGCACTTTTCACTCATCATCTCGAATTGCGAGGACCGTGTTCTTTTCGTGCTTATCCATTTAACCGGAGTGTTTTCAACTTTTTTCATCTTTGTTGTATTCTTTTTCTTTCAATTTGTTCAACCTCTCAAGGTTCATGGTTTCACTTGTTTGTCCAAGAAGCAACTTAGTTTACCTCTTTATTCCTCTTCCGTTTCTCTCCGGTGCCATCCTAGATCTCGGGACGAGATCCTCTTGTAGTGGTGGAGTGTTGTAACGCCCCAAGACCGGCGCGCCAGAAGCCTTCCATGTTTTTCGTTGTCGTCGTGTGTTTTATTTGCTTGTTGCATTTCATCATCGCAGCATTTGCATTGCATCGGCACTCCGTTGCCGTCATGTTTTAAAACTTGCATTCGTTCGTCGTTGCCGTTTCTCCCTTTGCCTTCATCACCTTCCCTCGGATCGCCTTGCCTGCGTTGACCGTTCCAGACCAATCGGGTTTTCACTTCCCTCTTGACCGTGACTGCCTAACCCCTCTTTGCGCAGAGCATCGACCCCTCGCCCATGTCCGAAACTTCCCCGAACCCGAACCGGACTTTCGTTACCGTTGGGTCCGAATCATCCCCAAACATCTATAGAACATCTCCGGTTTCTTATTTGGGCTACCTAACCTATTTATTCTCGACCGCTCGATTTCGATCAGACGGATCCCTAACCTAATCCGCACGCTATATATAAACTAGTCAGACCCTAATCTTTAGGAGGCTTGTACCATCACTCTCGTCCCCGCCGCTAGCCATCCACCCACTCGCCTCCCACCTTGGGATCCTCCCAGATCCATCCCGGGCCAACCACCGTCTCCCCTCGATCCATCCACCCAACCACACCGCAGCCAGCCGCCTTGCGGCGCCCTCTCCCTCGAGCTCCAATGGGAACCGCGCCACCAGGACCCCGCGGACTCAAGCCCCTCACGCCCGGAGCTCTCCTAGCTGTGCGCCTCCACACGTTCTTCTCGAAGACCAGCAGCGCTCGCCCGCCTCCATACTCGTTATGGTTTGGGAGAGGAGCTCCCGACCGTGCCTCCCGTTGGAGAGAGCCCACCAGAACCAGCCGGCGACCGCGGCAACTCCGCTGGACCCAGGTCGGGTCGCCCCTGTCCCTTCCCTTTCTCCCATCTTCTTCTCTCTCTCTAACCCTCCTCTCTCCCCGTCATGGCAGTAGCAGCCAGGGACGCCGTGTCACCAAGCAGCAGCAGCAGCAGTCCCCTCGTACCGCCTGTGTTTGCCCGCTTCGCCAGCGTCGAGTCCCGCTCCTGTTGACCGCGCCCCGACTGCATCGCGCCTCTCCCGCCTTGATCCGGCCGCCCTTGCCATCCCGCACCTCCGCGCCAAGTTCGTCGTCGCCGCTTCCCTGCTACCTCCAGGCACCGCCCGCAGCTCCCCTGCATCGACCACTAGCAGCTCGGTCGCTGCTTGTTCACCAGCTCCAAGTCGCCCGCGTAAGGCCTCCTCTGCCTCGCTGGCCTCCAGCGTTGACCGAGCACCCGCGCAGTCGCACGCGTGGGCCGCATCCCGCGCCAAGCCCAGCCAGCCGGCCTGCATTGCCTCTTGACCGACCGGGCCGAGGCCCATGGTGAGGCCACCCCCAGCGCCTCTTTCCCTTTCTGTTGGGCTAGCAGATTCGGCCCGCATGTGTTTTTTTCCTGTTCTGGACGTTTTGTCTATTATCCAGAAAACTGCATATTTACAGAAAAACCCTCATGTTCATGCATGTAATAACTAATCAACCATGCATCGGATTAAAATGTTTTATATATGTAAAATGCTTAGAATTTCATCTAGTTTCATAATATGCCACTTTCACCTATGTTTAAAATGTTTAAATGTGCTATTTGAATTAATTTGCATAAATAGCATGTTAAAATGATTTATTCCATAACTAAATAACTGTAGCTCCGAATTTAATAAACTGTATATGTAAATGGGGTAGAAAAATGCCTAGTTTAACATGGTGCACTTTATTTTTCTGTTTAACAATATTAAAATTGTGTTTAGGGCAGAACAGTAGCAAATTCGAAATATGCATATGAGGATTTTCCGGAATTGTTGTTTGTTGTTCCGGCCTCATTTAAACTTGCCTAGATGTGTAGTTTTATTATGCTTCACCTCTTGCCATGTTTAATAACATTTAATATTGTTGGGTACATAATCTAGAGAGAACCAAATAATTGATGTGGTGTTTCGTCAATATGCAACTCGTTGCATATTGAGCTCCACTTAATTTGTAGTATTGTTTGTTGCACTTTGTCATGCCATGCCTATTTAAACCGGACATGCACCATACTTGATTGTGCATCATGCCATGTTGATGTGATGGTTGTTTACCATGTTGTTTGCTTCTTTCGGGTTGCGCTTCTCCTTGATAGTTCCGGTTACGTTGCGATTGTGAGGACCCGTTCGACTACGTCCGTTTGTCTTCTTCATGGACTCGTTCTTCTTCCTAGCGAGATCTCAGGCAAGATGACCATACCCTCGAAATCACTTCTATCTTTGCTTGCTAGTTGTTCGCTCTATTGCTATGCCGCGCTACCTACCACTTGCTATATCATGCCTCCCGTATTGCCACGTCAAGCCTCTAACCATCCTTTCCTAGCAAACCATTGTTCGGCTAAGTTACCGCTTTTGCTCAGCCCCTCTTATAGCGTTGTTAGTTGCAGGTGAAGATGAAGTTGGTTCCATGTTGGAACATGGATACTTTGGGATATCACAATATCTCTTATTTAATTAATGCATCTATATACTTGGTAAAGGGTGGAAGGCTCGGCCTTATGCCTGGTGTTTTGTTCCACTCTTGCCACCCTAGTTTCCGTCATACCGGTGTTATGTTCCTTGATTTTGCGTTCCTTACGCGGTTGGGGATTTATGGGACCCCCTTGATAGTTCACTTTGAATAAAACTCCTCCAGCAAGGCCCAACCTTGGTTTTACATTTGCCTACCTAAGCCTTTCCCTTGGGTTTTCGCGAGCCCGAGGGTCATCTTATTTTACCCCTCCCCCCGGGCCAGCGCTCGTCGTGAGTGTTGGTCCAACCTGTCAACCGCCGGTGGCCACCAGGGGCAATTGTGGGCTCGCCTATCGGAAGTTTGGACAATCTGGTGTGCCCTGAGAACGAGATATGTGCAGCTCCTATCGGGATTTGTCGGCACATTCGGGCGGCTTTGCTGGTCTTGTTTTACCATTGTCGAAATGTCTTGTAACCGGGATTCCGAGCCTGATCGGGTCTTCCCGGGAGAAGGAATATCCTTCGTTGACCATGAGAGCTTGTGATGGGCTAAGTTGGGACACCCCTGCAGGGTATAAACTTTCGAGAGCCGTGCCCGCGGTTATGTGGTAGATGGGAATTTGTTAATGTCCGGTTGTAGAGAACTTGACACTTGACTTAATTAAAATGCATCAACCGCGTGTGTAACCATGATGGTCTCTTTTCGGCGAAGTCCGGGAAGTGAACACGGTTTGGGTTATGTATGAACGGAAGTAGCTTCAGGATCACTTCTTGATCACTTCTAGCTTCTCGACCGTTGTGTTGCTTCTCTTCTCGCTCATATTTGCGTATGTTAGCCACCATATTTGCTTAGTTCTTGCTGCAGCTCCACCTCATTACCCCTTTCCTACCCATAAGCTTAAATAGTCTTGATCTCGCGGGTGTGAGATTGTTGAGTCCTCGTGACTCACAGATTCTACCAAAACAGTTGCAGGTGCCGACGATACCAGTGCAGGTGACACAACCGAGCTCAAGTGGGAGTTTGACGAGGACCTTGGTCGTTTCTATGTTTTGTTTCCTGATGATCAGTAGTGGAGCCCAGTTGGGACGATCGGGGATCTAGCATTTGGGGTTATCTTCTTTTCATTTGGATTTGATCGTAGTCGGTCTATGTGTGTATTTTGAATGATGTATGAATTTATTAACGTATTGTGTGAAGTGGCGATTGTAAGCCAACTCTCTTTATCCCATTCTTGTTCATTACATGGGATTGTGTGAAGATGACCCTTCTTGCGACAAAACCTACAATGCGGTTATGCCTCTAAGTCGTGCCTCGACACATGAGAGATATAGCCGCATCGTGGGTGTTACAATATATTTGAATGATATCTTGCCCATCCTTTTCTTCATTACATTTCCATTTGTCGATAATGTTTGTACATTAAACTACTCTTCCTGTGAATCAGCCATTTGGGTGGGAGATTGAAAAATCTGGAGTGAAAACAAGGCCTTCAGAGCAGACAGTGCTACCTGTCGAAGCAGATCTCTTGTTGGGTCCCGATAGCTCCTCAGAGATGGATTCAGAGACAGATGACCAGTCCTATTCCCCCACCAAGGTGTATGCTCTAACTTGGCATGGCGTTTTAGTTATTCATCATATCTTTGAATTATGTTATGCTATGCTATCCAGTTTAGATAGACATCATATATGTGAAATTATGTCATGCTATCCATTTTAGTTAAACAATATACATGTCAACTATTTCATGTCCTCTTTTTCCACACTATCTATTGCATCTGTCTCTCATACAATGTCTGTACATTCAATTATGTTTCCTGTTTATCAGCCATTTGAATTGGAGCGGGTGATGCCAGCATCTAGCGGACTAAAAACATGGTCTTCAAATAAAACAGTGCTACCTCTTGGTGGAGATAGCACCCCGGTTGTACATGCACGAGAACCAGTCCTACCACACATAACCCAAACTCTCGCAGATTGTACCCCTACTGCGATGGACAGAGAACCAGCTTCATCCAATCTAACCCCAACCCCAGCAGATAGTAACCCAGTTCCTGTTGACACAGCACCATTTCCACCATAGAGCTCCCAAACAAGAGCAGTTAGTAAGGCAGCTCCAGTGCCCAAAGGGCCAGTACTACCATGGCGAACCCCAACTCCACCAGTTAGTACGCCTATTCCTGTGGAGGAAGCACAACCAGCTAGTCGTACTTTAGCATCTATCACATTTGATGTTGTTAAATCGTATGTGTGTATCTTCCCATCTTGGAAATATTATACTGAAGATGCAGGAAAATGCCAGTTGCAGGTGTTTGTCCAGGAGTTATGTGTAAGTAATGTTATTCATGGCAATTACTTTGCTTTGTCCCATACATCCTACCTCCATGATGGTTATAATACAGCAAATTTTCCCATTTTTCTCTATAGAGAAGGACCGATTTGGAAACTCAGGATGAGGTAACCTGTGCTAATACCTCTGCTATCTTGAAGAATGCTTGGTGGCAGTATCGGAATTACCTAAAGAAAACGTACTTCACCGACAAAGAAACTCATCAAATTCCCTTACATTCTCCTAAGACACATTTACTGGACGATGACTGGGAACGCCTTGTTCTGTACTGGTCCCGAACCAAGAATGTGGTCAGATCTATGAGCTCATTTTCTATTTTTAAGTACTATATTCTTGCGTCTTACTGTACTCTGTTCATGTAGAACAAGTGCCTAAACCTGAAGAACAACTGTTCTAATTTAAGATTCCATTGCTATCATAGTTCCAAAAAGCGCTAGGCATTAATTGTGTGTTTTGCCACTGCCTTGCGCTTTACTGACAAAAGTGCATGCTTATGCGCAATTATGCACAGATTAAGCGTAGTTATGCGCAATGCGTTTCGCCAACGCCTAGAGCCTAGGCACGCTTAAGCGCTCGCTTAGGCGCGCCTTTTTTAACTATGATTGCTATCGTGCATACTGCTTTGCTCTTGTATCACTGTATTTACTCATACAAACTTATTTTTAAATTGAAGGATCCAATTGAAACTCCAATGGCACAGCAGGTATGTTCACGCATGTTTCTTTATCAGGCTTGCTCTTATCAATAGCTCTGTTGATTTCAATTTCAATTGTGTATACAGTTGACTTCTCATATCATGCACATTACTAGCATCACAACAAAGCAAATAGTGTTGCTGTACATGTAGACCCGTGGTACCCATCTGAAATCTTGTTGTGCCGTGTAGTTTCCCACGCTTTGTATTCTTTCACTGCTGCTTTGTCTTGAACTGATATGATTTGAACCATGTCTCTATTTTGATTTGGCAAGACAATGCAGTGACCATAGGACATAGATATATGTTTGTTTGATGCTTTTATTATGTACTAGTACTTGGCAATAGAAGACTTGGTAGTTTAATTCTGTCCACCTTACTAATGAACTGGTTCACCAAAATGAGTTTCATATACTAGTACATGCTAAACTGTTATGTGTCTGCTTGTTTCTTCTTTTAGAATGCTGACAGAATATTGGGGAAGAGTGCCTTATTAAGCAATGGTAAAGGAAGTAATGCAGATAAGGTTCAGGATAGTGACACATCCTTGTTGGTCTCCAACAAAGCTGATAAAACAGCTAAGGAAGACTATCTCGAAGACAGTGAGACAACCCCAAAGTTGTGTCTTGGTTTAGTATTGGAGTTACTGGCCACTACCGCTTGCACAAGCTATTCAAACTCACTGTCTGAATCAGTTCGGTTTCTTGAGTCTCAACTACAAGCTGGAAGACATCGATCAGCTGTGCTGCGACAAGAAGCGGAAGGACTGCGGAAGTCCCTAGAGCATTCAGATGCATACTTTCTGGTGCAACAGCGAGCGTTGGAGGATTTTAGCGCCAAACAGGACAAAGCTAATAAGCTTGCTAAGCTTATTGCCAGCATGGTGGATACCACGTTTCTTGAGCTCTTCTGAAGTTGTTTCAATTATGCTCTTGTTTTGCTGCCACGTTTATTTGCATTGGTGGCCAATTTTGATGGCCAGCATATGTAATATGCTGCTTTGTTCCCTATCTTTGCACTGGTGGCGTACTTTGATGCCCAGTGGATGTAATATGTGTAATAGCGGTAATAGGCTAGCATTAATTGCTTGCTTATTTATTTCCTTATTGTCTTGTTTAGTTGTTTGCTTGTAGTCACTGCAGTTCTTTTTCTGTGTTTTTCTAGTGGCCACAATAACCTATCTTTGGAAACTAGGCCAAAATAATCATGGCAACACACGGACTGTTGTAACCATGGGCCTCCTGCGGGCTGTATGATCCATGGGCCTTCTACGGGCCATAGGATCCATTGGCCTTCTATACGAGCCGTAGGATCCATGGGCCTTCTACGGGCCGTACGATTCATGGGCCTTTTACAGGCCGTAGGATCCATGGGCCTTCTACGGAGCGTATCATCATTTCGCCAATCATGGGCCGTACTATTCGTGGACAATAACGGGCCGTTAATAGGCTGTATTTGACAACTCTATGAAAACAGCCCAACGGGTTTTTTTACATGAAAACGGCCCAACGTATTATCGGGCCACAAACGGGCCGACTGTAACCACGGGCTGAATTTGGCCCACAAGCAGAAAATGACAGTAACGGGCCGTAAGTAAATGAATGTGGAAATGAGCCCAAGAATAAATGGGCCCCGAGAAGGCCGAAAGATAACATGGGGTGGAAATGGCCCAACGGAATAATGGGCCATTAATGGGTATAAAGTGATACACTGTTAATTACGGCCCAGTTTCACCACGTGCCGTTAATGGGTATAAAGTGATACACTTTTCATTACGGGCCAGTTTTACCACGGGCCGTTAATGGGCCGAGAGTAATAAGGGCCTCATATGGGCCGAAAGACGTCATGGGCCATACATGGGCCGGAAGTTAAAACGGGCTGGAATTATATTGGACGGCCCAGATGACGCTACTGGGCCTAATTCGGATAGGCCGTAAACGGGCCCTGGGTTAGCGGGCTGTAAATTGGCTATATGCGAACAAGCCGTTCACAGGCTTGCCGTGGGCCGGCCCGCCACCTTTTGACCAAGTCAAACGGGTCGGACTTTTCACAGGAATGGGCCTCTGTTGGGCCGTGCCACGTGTCGACGTATCATAGGCGCTTTGGCTCCAATGAGTGGATGACATCTGTCCCAACGGTGAGCCGACATGTGTTTCCTCCAGCCAATGATGATTTTACACGTGGAAAATCCCCATTGATCGGGGTTGTTAACGGGTTATCGGATCCAAAACCAGACCCGATAGCTTAACGGCATTCCGTTATGGTGGATGCCACGTGTCGGTCACCCTTGACGAAAGCACTTCTGTGACGCGCGATTTATCGTCATGGAAGTGGACACTTCCGTGATGATAATTTTGGTAATGTCATGGAACACTTCTACGACAGCACAGGTATGACTATCTTGATTCTGTCATAAATTTTTCATGGATGTACATGCATGACAGAAAACGTGACCTACTATGACAAACACGTATCATCACAGAAGTGTATTTTTTTTGTAGTGCATACTTGGTATAGATCTGATGCTTGCGAGTACTTTGGATGAGTACTCACGGTTGCTTTGCTACCCCTTTTCCCCCTTCTTCCTTCTTTCCAGTTGTTGCAACCAGTTGGTGGATCCTTGGAGCCAGATGCCACTGCTGACGGATACTACTACATGGAGGCCACCGAAGACCAGGAGTAGTTAGAAGGTCCCAGGCAGGAGGCCTTGCCTCTTCGATCCTTGTTGCTTTTGTGCTAGCCTTCTTAAGGCAGTCTTGTTTAAATAATGTCTGTACTCATATATTGTTGCTTCCGCTGACTCTCTTGTGTATAGGGCTATGTATTCGAGCCCTCGAGGCCCCTGGCTTGTAATATAAAGCTTGTATTATTTTATTTGTGTCTAGAGTTGTGTTGTGATATGTTCCTGTGAGTCCCTGATCTTGATCGTACATATTTGTGTGCATGATTAGTGTACGGTTGAATCGGGGGCGTAACAAGTTGGTATCAGAGCCGACTGCCTGTAGGAACCCCCCTTTCCAACTCCTTGGCCGAAGTTGAGTCTAGTCTTTGAAAATCTGATTTACTAACATGGCTGTGTGGCTTACGGGCCCACATCGCCATTGGGTGGTATTAGGATATTTTACTCCTCGTCTATACTCTGGGATTCTGACCTCTCTTCTATTCGAGTTAAATGGTTTTGCTAACTCTAATTCTGGGTTCTCGTAAATACTTTCTCCCGAAGAGCCCCTTCATTCTAGATGATGGCATGCTTCACCAGAAGATTCCGAAGATACCCACTACTGCAGGATGCTGCTAACGCGACACTACGATCAGAGACCCTTCGACGAAACTATGTGCGATGCCATAATCACAAACGGTGGTGTAAAAAAAGGTCAAAAAGGTGCAAAACGTTTGCGATGGCGGAGCCATCAAACACAGTTCAGATTTTAGTTGCATGTGCGATGCAGGGCATACGGTTCAGTTCAATTGACTGTTTGCGATGAGGAGGAACAAAAGAAACGGGTAGCCAGATGGAGGTGTGTGCGATATACAGCATACGATTCACTTGGATGAACTGTTTGTGATTAGGCAACACAAAAGAAACAGTCAGCTAGATGAAGGTGTGTGCGATATAAGACATGCAGTTCACTCGGATGAACTGTTTGCGTTGAGACATGAGAACAGAAACGGTTCAACTTAACAAGATGTGTGTGATACGCGGCAAACAGGTCTGTAATCAGAAATTTGTGTGAAGACCGATAATAACACAGATGGTTGCTGCTAATAAGACCTGTGTGTTGTGCGATGGGATTGCATACAGAACAACAACATATATATATACACACACTTATAAGGACATGCTTGCATAACCAAATAGGTGGCTACTATATATACACACCAAAGTAAACTATTACATGCATAATTACATAGGTGGCAACTACACACATGACATTTCCACACACCAATAAAGTAAACTATATATTACATGCATGATTAACTAGCATAAACGATCATCTGATCATCATCTACTTCTTGTGACGCTTGCTCTGCTTGTGGCTTGATCTGGGCTCGTCGATTTGGGTAACGAGGCACTTCCTCATGTCAACGATCTGCCGGTGCATCTCGTAGCATGTGTACACGCTCTTGGCCGCGAACCTGAGGTCAGGTTCATCCAGTTGCCGCATCCAGGCCCTGTGCCAGGATAGGGAACTTGTTCTTTGGCCATCCTGCTTCATATTTTCATAGTAGGGGTCGATGATGGCCGAGGCGAGTTCGACCAGGGGGTCCTTCTTCGTACTGCCACAGACCCTGTAGTGGTCACGGATTTCGACAAGGTTCTTGTAGGCCAAGCCCGTAACACTGAGCGCGTTACATCGTCGGTGGTTTCCACCGTGGAAAACTTGTAGTCTGTGATGTTGACAAACCTGTTGAAACGGTCGCAAGGCTCTGTGGCCATGCAGTGGTGGTAGATGAGGACATGATGGCGCACGCACAACTGGGCGACGGCAACCTTTTGATCTATGCCGGGACGACCAGTGGTGTCCTGGAGGTCGATGCCGACCACCTTGTACTTGTCTCGAGCAAGCAACTGCTCAACGTTGTTGATGTAGTCGTCCACCACGGCCAGGTCGATGGTGTACACCACCGAGAGATCCGTCTTCCTCGCATGGGTCTCCACTCTATGCTCGCCGAACTCCATTGGAGCGCCGCTGGACATCCCCTCTCTATGTGTCATCGTGGGTGTGCTTCTTGTGTTGTGGGGCGCAATCGAAAGGTTGAAGAGACTAAGGTTATAATGGCCGCGGGAATTAAAGGGGAAACCGGACGGCCAGGAATATCAGCAGGCCCTGATGGCAGTTCTAATTTGCAGCGCCTAACTCCATCGTGCCGCACGTAACTGCATCGGGTGGCAACGCGCGCGGTGCAACCGCATGCATATGGGGGCCCCGATGTGATCGTGCGCACGCCCAACTGCTGGCAGAGCGCCCGCGGAGGGACGCGAGCAGAGCGCTCCGCGGTCTCCTCAATGGCAAGGAAAAGCTGTCCACAAGCCGGGCGCGCCGACGGACGCGAGCAGAGCGCGCCAACGGATGCGAACAGAGTGCACCGCCGCACCTAACGGCGAGCAGAGCTTGCCGAGGGACGCGAGCAGAGGCCGGCACAGTGATACGTTGCAAATAAGACGAACTGTGCGAGCGATGTTGGAGACATCAAGCACGAATCATATTAGAGTTGCGTGTGCGATACATGGCAACAGGAGTGTGCGATGAGTGTTTTATATTTCAAAACTGTATTAAACTGCGGCTTGGGCACCATTAATGTAGAGGATGCGAGCAAGGCGAGCGGCCATGGAAGTCAAAGGGCTCGCTTCCCAGTGAGCCTGCGCGGCGTACAGCTCGCATGCTTCCCGGTGAGCCTCCGCATTGGAGTACAGCTCGGACGCCTTCCATTTAGTCAAGCACTCAAGCACATGTCCGCATGGCACCTCCTAACCATTAAAAGAGTGAGGCGTGGTGTCACGTGAATGGTTAACAAAATGCACACAATTTAAATTATACAAAACGTTTGAGATGTTACAGTGGCAGCTATTTGTTTCAAAATGCCTTTGGTGGCTGTTATTCGAGTGCGCCATCTCTCAAAAAGGACACGAAAAATACCACAGCATGTCGGGTGCCATTCCATTATAGCATGCCAAGTTTCATGAATTTCAGACGATTTGGATTTACTAGAATTTAAAAACAAAGTATCTCAATGTTTTGCCGGCAATCAACAGTGCCCTGGTGTTTGAAATTCATTCTCATTTCTTGCAAGGGATCTAAGCATGCCCCGAAGGACACATATTTGATTTTTCAACCAATTTATATGCACTGGAGCTTGTGCATGTAGTTCAAATTTGAATTATGCACATGAAATGCCTAGAAAACCCAGTTAATGTATAAAAATGTCCAAACGAACCCCGAAAAATTCTAAAAGTAAACATAACACTCCTGTTGTTCTATGTTGACACTAGAAAATTTTTGAAAGCAATAAGAGGCAAAGGATATCATTTCGTCCCCAAAGGTGGCACGTTCCCTACCGAAACCATCACGCTTGTTGTGAGAAGCTAAGGTTTGTGAGAAGCTTATACCCAAACCTGCCCCAAATGGGACAAAAAATTTACCACGGCATGTTGATGCCACTCCATGATAGCATGCCAAGTTTCATGAATTTCAGACGAGTTTTGGTTTACTAGAATTTAAAAAATGTTTGCGGCCGAGTGACGGTGGCAGGGTGTTTGAAATTCATTCCCATTTCTTGCATGGGACCTAAGCATGCAACCAAGGACACATATTTGATTTTTCAACCAGTTTATATGCACTGGATAATGTGTATGTAGTTCAAATTTGAATTATGCACATAAAATGCCTGGAAAACCAAGTTAATGTATAAAAATGTCCAAACGAACCACGAAAAATTCCAAAATTGAACACAACACTCCTGTTGTTCTATGTTGACACTCGAAAAAATTTGAAAGCAAAAAGAGGCAACGGATATCGTTTCATCCCCAAAGGTGGCACGTTCCCTACCGAAACCATCACGCTTGTTGTGAGAAGCTCTGGTTTGTAAGAAGCTTATACCCAAACCTGCCCCAAATGGGACAAAATTTTTACCACGGCATGTTGATGCCACTCCATGATAGCATGCCAAGTTTCATGAATTTCAGACGAGTTTTGGATTTACTAGAATTTAAAAACCAGGTATCTCAATGTTTGCGGCCGAGTGACAGTGGCAGGGTGTTTGAAATTCATTCCCATTTCTTGCATGGGACCTAAGCGTGCAACCAAGGAAACATATTTGATTTTTGAACCAGTTTATATGCACTTGAGAATGTGCATGTAGTTCAAATTTGAATCATGCACATAAAATGCCTGGGAAACTCAGTTAATGTATAAAAATGTCAAAACGAACCCCGAAAAATTCCAGAATTAAACACAACACTCATGTTGTTCTATGTTGGCACTCGGAAAATTTTGAAAGCAATAAGAGGCAACGGATATCGTTTCATCCCCAAAGGTGGCACGTTCCCTACTGAAACCATCACGCTTGTTGTGAGAAGCTCTGGTTTGTGAGAAGCTTACCCAAACCTGCCCCAAATGGGACAAAAATTTTACCACGGCATGTTGATGCCGCTCTAAGATATAATGCCAAGTTTCATGAATTTCAGACGAGTTTTGGATTTACTAGAATTTAAAAACCAGGTATCTCAATGTTTGCGGCCGAGTGACGGTGGCAAGGTGTGTGACATTCATTCCCATTTCTTGCATGGGACCTATGCATGCAACCAAGGACACAGCAACCCATTTATATGCACTGTAGCATGTGCATGTAGTTCAAATTTCAATTATGCACCTGAAATGCCTACAAAACCAAGTTAATGTATAAAAACATCCAAATGAACCTTGAATAATTCCAATTTTTTTGACGACACACCTATAGTTGCATGTTCACTGCAGATAAAAGTTCTAGCAATTCAAACACCATCCTTTGTAGCTGTGACCCCATTACGTAATTCAAATCAAGACGATAAATCAAGTAGATTGCACACAGTTTATTATCACCAACAGTGTGAGATGCAACACAAAATATCTTGGAGCACCGTCGGTGTATAGTACGCCTATGGCTTACGCGAGAAGATGTGTCGGCTACAGTCCACAGCCGGCGTGCCAAGCACACTAGCTCACTCCCCAAATATCATTTCAGTGTTCATTTGTCGCCGGTGAAAGATGGCGACGTGGACCCACGTCCTGAGGGTAACTTCGGCGGCCCACTCCGGCGAGAGCGCGGCCGCAGCCGCCAGGCGCGTGCTAACAAGCTTGGTGAGCACGACCGCAGTCTGCGTCCGGGCGGCCAAGGCAGCCCAAACGGCCGTTGTTGCTTCTGAGGCGGCAGCAGCATCTGCCTCGGGGATAGCAACTGGCGAGAGCGGCACATTAGCTATCTGTTCCACAGCGACGGCCTTAGCACTGATGAAGGCCGCCCACTACCATGTCGAGCCCATCCATGTCTAGCTCGTGGCGGTCACTGCATAAATCGAACGAAGCTTCTGCGACAACGGTCGGCAACCCACGGCTGAAGAGTTGGCAATCGCCGAGAGAGTTCGAGCAGCCGTCCATTCCTGCGTGGCATACCTTGCCACGATGGATCCCGCCAGAGCCCAGATCGCGGCCGCCCACGCCCAGCTCGTGGCGGCCTATTCCAAAGAGATGGCGGACGCGGATGGCGAGATGCTTGCCGAGTATGGTGCAATTGATGCCATGGAGCCCCTTCCCCAGGAGACCGTCGGGAGCGAGCTGGACATGGAGGCGGCGGCAGAGATCGACGAGCACCTGCCATAGTAGTACTCTTTGTTTTGTTTAATTAAGAGCACCGATCTTTAATTTGTTAGAGTAATGTTTAGGTCAGCTTGCTCTGTTTAATTGCTGAACTTGCTCGATTAAGAAGTTAGTCTCCTTTGTGTACCCAAATTATGCATTGACGTGGATGACCACTGTAACCAGCGAAATTCGAACCAAAATTTTTGACGTTCAAACTCAACACACACGGGTTAAGCTATCTGAATCGTTTGTGATGTTCACATATTGTGTCTGATGACACTTTGCGCACCAGTTTTTTCGCTAAAGCAATTCCAAATTTTCGGCTGCTGCGGAAATATCTACCTCCCCGCCCCTCCCCCTTACCAAATACACATTTCCCCTGCTTCTACCTTCCTTTCCAAGTTCAAACCTTCACTCCTTGCTTGTAGCGCCGCCTCCTCACCGGCGACCCTCCTTCACGCTGCTCGGGCTCGCCTATCCAGGCAGGTAATCCACACCCGACCCCCATCCTCCTCCTCCTTCCACATCCCACATGCCCCGACCGCTGGCGCGAGTGCGACACCTTCCACCCAAATCACCGACCCCTCCACCAAATAAGCACTGCCCTAAGCCATGGTGCGCGCAGTATAGCAAGGATCCCAAGGACCATTTGGCAGCGGAGAAGCAAATCGCGACCGCACGCGCGGATGAGGTCGCGATGGCTGCCATTCGTGTCGACCCCCAGATCTTGGAAGAGCACCTCGCTGTCGAGGCCACCGTCGACGCCTCGCGCGCCGATGACACGACGCGGTTGGCTATTTGGTTCAATTCTGCAATGCGATGTTCAATTGTTGTGGGTGCATTCTGTTATTGTATACCATGTGAGAAATAAATTGAATTTGGATGTGCTAACTACATGAGAAACAAATACAATTGCTATATTTCCATGTTGTTAAGCATGCTTGGTTTGGTTAACTATCTGATCTTCTATTAGGAGTATGTTATATTGTGCAATGTGGTGCTTAGTTAACGTTTGGTTCATTTGTTGTGGTGTTTAGTTAACTGTTTTGTTTGGTTCAATTCTGCAATGCGATGTTCAATAGTTGTGGGTGCATTCTGTTACTGTATACCATGTGAGGAATAAATTGAATTTGGTTGTAGTAAATACATGAAAAAAAATTACAATTGCTATATTTCCATGTTGTTAAGCATGCTTGGTTTGGTTAACTGTCTGATCTTCTATTAGGAGTATGTTATATTGTGCAATGTGGTGCTCAGTTAATGTTTGGTTCATTTCTTGTGGTGTTTAGTTAACTGTTTTGTTTGGTTCAATTCTGCAATCCGATGTTCAATAGTTGTGGGTGCATTTTGTTATTGTATACCATGTGAGGAATAAATCGAATTTGGTTGCACTTAATACATGAGAAACATATACAAGTGCTATATTTCCTAGTTCTTAATCATGCTTGGTTTGGATAAATGGGTTTTCCATGTGGCTTGAATTAATCTGATGAATCTGCAATGTGCTTATTTTTCATCAACATATTTTACTGATAGCATGCGAACCCTTACTTAACCTGATGACTAACTACCTTATATGTGTTGCAGGGAAACAATGGGAGGCACTGAGGTTTACAATCGAGGTTAGCACGTGCATGGTCCGTTGTCTAATAGCACATTATTGTGCAATTGCAGGAACCATTCTAATATTTAAGTTTTTAA
Organism: Aegilops tauschii subsp. strangulata; assembly: GCF_002575655.3. Classification (NCBI taxonomy): domain Eukaryota; kingdom Viridiplantae; phylum Streptophyta; class Magnoliopsida; order Poales; family Poaceae; genus Aegilops; species Aegilops tauschii. Next base: position 145,288,843 of record NC_053035.3, on the reverse strand, counting down.
CAATTTGGTCTTGCACATGTAGGTCCTACTGTCAGAGGTTTTGACCCACTGTTCGACCCTTTTTGCATATGGGGAATGAGTTGTCCATGAATATCAGTCAAGTCAAGAAACTCAGAAAGATTGTTAGGATAAAGAAATTAGCGACAAAAAACAACAAGATCTTTGTCTGCACAATGAAGAAGACATCAGTTCACTACAGGATGGTACTAACTATTATACCTTGCCTTTTTTATTCCTTTGCCCCATTTCCAATATAGAGAAGATATTTATGTACATCCTTGTTTTCAGGCCTTTCCAAAGCAGTTCACTGATGATTACCTCTCAAACCACCTGTATGGTCAGGAGCCGAGGAAGTTATTCATACAACACCCACGGTTCAATATTGAAGTGTTCCTAAAGAGGACGAAGGATGGACGGTCAATCATCCACAGGCATTGGCCTACAAAGACCTTCAACATCAATGAAGGCTCAATATTCGCCTTCTGCTTCAGCAGTTTTCCAGATGAAATACATCTGTCTATGTACCGTCTATGATGCTAATTTCAAAAGGTTATAGATGTTGCATGTGAAACTTGGTCCTGGTGTAGTTGTGTAATGGGGTAGCTGAGTGCTGAAGCTATATGATGTTGTACTCTGATGTATTTCAATTATGAAAATGAAATATATTGTGTGCTTAATATGAAATGTCAATTAGATTAATAAATGGATTATGAATAATGGATAATTAGCCTGGTAATTGGGCTTTTCTATTGCAAACGGTTATTGAGAAAACACCGTGTGCGATGCATTCAATAACGCACACAGTTTCTAGGAATAAACCGTGTTAGATTAATGAACAATCACACACGACATCCTCTTGAAAACTGTTTGCGTTAGGCCACCTGGCGCAAACGTTTACCACATAAAAACTGTGTGTGATGGACATCCCTTGACACACAGTTTCTTCTAGGCACCGTGTGTGATGAATTCAATAACGCAAATGATAAAATTGTTAATACCATGTGTAATGGAAACACTATCACAAACGATTTAACCAGGAAAATTGTGTGTGATGTACTTGCGAACAGAAACATTTTCCTTGGAGCGATTGTGTGGGATGTATATACGAACAGAAACATTTAGCGTTGGCTGACTGTGTGGGATGTACTTACGACCGAAAATGATTTCTCCTGTATAATTGTATTTTTTGGCACTACTATACGTATTTCTGTATTTGAGTGCTTGCCGGTCGCACACGACCTCATTTTGCCGAGCGTGTGTGCCAGGAGGGCATATCCCCGACGGTTTCTGGGTCGTGTGGGAAGGACCCCCCTATCGCCCACACTCACTTGGCGACGGTTCCAAATGTCGTCGCGGAAAGGGGTTAAAAACTGTTTGTTTAGCACCTCGCTGTACTAGTGACCCTTCAGTATTTCCTGAGACTTTTGTGCTCGTTGCTTTTGCAATTCGCTACCTCCGATATATCCTTACGGATAACTTCATACCCTTGTCGTTCAGACAATCATTCCCAGTTGCTCTTGTTATTACTAGATGCATCGAATTATTCTTTGAATTTTAAGAATCCCCTGTGTCACTGCCTTGTGATTCTTTGCCACATGAATACATCTACGGATAATTCCTTACACTTATCGAGGATTTGTTCATTCCTAGTTGATCAAGTGATTCACAAGATACTTTGAAATACTATCTGATCTTCTGATAATCCTCTTCAACTATTGCTCTACAACTACTTATCGGCATGCATTATGGTTACTTCCATATGTCTAGCAATACTCATTAGCATCCTTTGTCATCGTAATATCAAGCATTTGATGCGATTTGTTTGTGAATACTCGCGATCATCAGTCCTAATTAGAACTCTTCCTTTCGGCTCAGACGTCATCCCGGACATGAGCTGGTGTTCGACAAGTCAAACCTTGATTGATTGTCGATCTATGTCTATTCTACTTAATTGTCTTTGATCATAGCCTCTTCTTCTGATCCCCCGTTTTGGAAATCATACTTCCCTTTGCATTCGAGCTTTGAATTAGTCAGTTGTTTCTATAATCTGGTATCCTTGCATTCTTTCTTCTTCTGGTTGAGTACCGATGCTCACATCAGATCCCTTGTGAACCACCAGATCCTTTGTTGGGTTTTATCCGACAACATCCTTCATATTCAATCACCTTGTGAGCCTTCCCTCGGAAACATAATGCCTTTGGTAAAATTGTATCCTCTCCTTCCTCAATCATGCTCTACTTTCGAGCTTGAGTTACTTATTCCTAAGGTTTGTGGTATATGTTCCTAAGATGCCCCGATGGGTTGAATCTATGTCTTCCCTAAATCCGGGTGAACTCGAAAGTTATGCGGGTTATACTCTACTGGTTTTTCGTCAGGTAAAATTTCAACGCTACAACTTCTTCGAATGCGATGAGTGAATGGAAAGTTATGCATTGATGAAGTGGGAGTCGACCTTGAACCTTTGTGTTCATGCCCATGGACCCGGTGTGGAACTTATCATGGAAGCTTCTTGTAATAATATTAATCCCTTGTGATAAGTTCATCTTGTATCTATAAATGGTCCTTTGCAACCATGGTTCCAGCCATATTTTCTTCTTTGATACCATTTCTCGGACAAGTTAAAGTACTTGTCTTCTGCAGATATTTTCATATGTCCAACCTCTATCTGGTTCTACCTTCGAGTATTACCCTCTAGTATCTCGAGGATATCACAGAACTACATAACTTCTTATGAGTTCTTCATCAACTATTATTTCTTGCTGATTCAAATTTTCCACGGGTTCTGAGTTGTTAGACACTCGAGAACACCGATAATTGATTCGAGTCTACACTTTCCCTTTCATTGTTTTGTTTAAACTTTCTTGTAACCTATCATATCTGAGCAGAGATAATTCCCTGCTTATGTAAACACCTCGGTGTACAAACTTTGTCAGTAAGACATTGTTACTATTGTTGATGACATTCCGGTAGCCACTGATGGACGAGAACTTTGCCTATTGGTCCGCCTTGTCTTAACGAGCAGGAAAATGGTTCTCTTCATCCCTCGCCCTTGGTATCAACGTTGTTGCCAACATAATTGACATGCTATCCTCTGACCTGCCTTGCTATCATGACCGTGCAAAATGATTAGCGCCTTCGTGCTTTTAACCCACATGGTTGGCCCATAACCCACAGTTCCACAGGATCGAAACCTGACTCTCCTGTACAACCTTGATTCTGAAATATTCTTTGCACTTGGCTTCGTATGTAATTCACGAGCTAACTTCCTCACCATGTTTCATTCCGGTATCAGAGGCAACATTATTCTTCATTGCTCTGAACCCCTTCATCTCCTGTTTTATGCATTAGCCGGATGCCTACTTGGTTGAAACTTGTTGAACCTTCTTATAGCACTCTCGATACGTTTCCTGGTGCTTCTAAAATCTTCTTCCTTGAGATAACTACCGGATGCCGATCCTTTCAGACATCCATCCTTATAGCTTCCCCCTTATTCCACACCTTAAATCTCGGGACGAGATTTCTTGTAGTGGAGGAGAATTGTGACGCACGGATAATTAAGCTACAATAAATCACTGCTAATGACTCCACGTCACCACTGTTTATTCCTAAGGTTTGTGGTATATGTTCCTAAGATGCCCCGATGGGTTGAATCTATGTCTTCCCTAAATTGGGACGAGATTTCTTGTAGTGGAGGAGAATTGTGACGCATGGATAAACTCGCATTGATTCAAATCCCCGTTCAAATTTAAATTAAAGTCGAAAATAAAAGTTTTCAAGCATAAAATCTAGAATGTTCAAAGTGTGGCAAATAATCTCTGGTTATTTGTCATGTTGGAACCAACCTCTTTTGGATTCCTAGGTGCCCCTGGAAATTTATTTAGTGGTCCAGCAGCATTTAAAATTGGCCTTTCCAATTTCTAAAATTGGTTAGACAACTTCTTTTGGCCTCAAACTTTTTGTGACTCCTAGAATTAATGTGTTTGATTTATGAGGTAAGTCTCATATCTAACAAAGCTTGTTTAGATTTACAGTTTAATAGAAAACACTAGCAAAAATTTAAACAGAAAATTAAATGCAAAAGAGACCCCCCTGGCCAACTGAGCCAACAGGCCCAGTTGGCCACCCACGCGGCCCAACCGGCCCACCCACTCCCCAAACCCTAACCCCTCCCGATCCCCACTCCACCCACCCACTCACCCCCCCCCCCCCCCCCGCGCACGCACGCCTCTCTCCCCTTTCCCCGTCTAGATCGGGGCAGAGGGCCCCGAGCCCTTCGCCACGCCGCCGCCGCCCGGCGCCTCCGGCCACCCCTCGCCGGTGCCCGCCTCTCCTTCTCCTCCGGCATGGCACCCGCCCCCACCTCAACCCGAGCTAGATCGGGATCGACCCCGCCGCACCACCGATGCCGCCGCCCGACCCCGATGACCGTGTCGCCTGCCCCCACGCCGGACCGCCCACCGCTCCGTCCCCGACCTCCGTCGTCCTCCCCTACTTCCTCTACGCCAGCAGATTGGACCCTGGGACGATTACAATGACGCCCCCGAGCTCTTCACGCACCTATGCTCCGCCGTCGTCATGCAGGATCCGGCCACCCCGTGCCTCCCTCGAGCTCGCTGCCACCTCCCTACGGCTCCGATGTGAGCCGTTGTTCGTTTTCCCCTCTTCCCCCCTTCCGTGTCTTGCGTCGTTGGACATCGTGCGTGCATGCCTCGACCGCGCCCGTGCCGCGCCGGCCACGCCCGACGCGCGTGCCCGTGCACCGCTACCCTCCCCGGTGCGCTCACCACGTCCCCAGCAGCCCCCTCGCTCGTCCGCGCCATCTGCCGTCTGCCGCGCCGTCGCGGCCGCCCTCTCGCTTGCCCTCGTCGCTGCCCTGCGGCCCCGCTCGTTGCCTCCACCTGACGCCCGCTGGTGGCGCCGCGCCGCGCCCCGGTGGCCTCGCCCAGTTCCCCCTGTCGGACTCGGCGCCGCGCGGGTTGCGCCCGCAACTGCGCCCGGTGGTGCCCAGCACCCGCACCCGGCGCGCGATATGGCCCCTTGGGCCTATGACACGGGGGGGCCACCCCAAAAACGTTTAAAAAATGTTTTAAAGGAAATAAAATAATAATAATAATAATAGTTAATAATTAACTTAATTAATCATGTTAATTAACCTAATTAACTATTTAACTAATTAAACTATTAATTAGTATCATTCTATGACAGAATGGACCCACCTGTCAGTTTGACTAGTTAATAGGTCAACGTTGACTGTTGACATCACTCTGACTTCATGCTGATGTCATTATTCGTTTTCTGTCGAATTAAACAATTTCAGGAATTCTAGAAAATCATTAAAACTTTGAAAATTAATATAAATTAATCCATAACTCGGATGAAAAAGTTTTCCACATGAAAGTTGCTCAGAACGACGAGACGAATCTGAATATGCGGTTCGTTCATCCGCCACACATGCCTAGCATAGCGAACATCGAACCTTTCCCCTTCGGTTCGTCTGTCCGAAAATGCCAAACTTTGGGAAAGCATTCCCGGATGTTATCCCCTTCGCCGGTAATGTGTAGCACCGCGTTAGAACATGTCTAGCTTTGCCCGTTGTCCTACTATGCCCTTGCTTTCTATGTATTTACTGTTTCTCCCCCCTCTTCTCTTCGGTAAACCCCGTGACGGCTGCCGATGCCGCTGTGATTGACTACATCACCGACGACCCCTCCTTCTTGTCTGAGCAACCAGGCAAGCCCCCCTTTGATCATCCCGATATCACCCATTCCATTCTCTCATGCTTGCATTGGATTTTGCTACTGTAATTGATTGCTCCTATTCTGATGCATAGCCTGCTTTTGGAACCTGCTCATTGTACCTTACCTTCTTATCCTAAACTGCTTAGTATAGGTTGGTTAGTGATCCATCGGTGACCCCCACCTTGTCCTTGTTGCCCCTGCTTCATCATCAACGACTCGATTAACGTGATCGACGACCAGACCCGACACCTCACATCACATCACGCCCCTTTTGTTGCTCGACTCTGCAGAGCTACTATCGAGTGTCGGGGGTGATACCTCATAACGCACTCCTGATGATGACTCTGTAGTGTAGCTATTCGGTCGTGGTCATCGAGGGTGATTCCTCCTTGACCACTCCCGATACGACTCTGTCGTGCAACCCCTCAAGAGTGAACCTCGAGGGTGGTTCCTCTTACGTTCACCTTGATGATTACATCGAGTGGAATTCGCCAAGGGTGATTCCTCAGGTTTTCCCTTGATGGTTGGACACACGGTTAACCGGAATTTACTTGAGACCATTGTGGAAGTCGGGTCGGCCCTGAGGGGTACCCGCAAGTTGATGTGAAAGTCGGGCGGGCCCGTTGAGCACCCGCGAGTTTTCCCCGAGTCACGGCCGGGCATTCTGGGCCCTTGCTGTAAGTCCACGAGACGGGGCGACAAGGTCACATTATCGTGAGTCTCTGCTCGTCTCCGTGAGCCCCCAATGCACTAACAGGTTTGGGTATTTGTTCTGAGTTGGCCTCTGACCTTTACGCACTAACCACCACGCGAGAATAGATATGGGCCTCGACGTCGTGGTATCAGCCGAAGCTTCGTCAGACGTCTAGTTCAGCATTGCGGCACGGTCGGATCGTGCTGGCCATCCGAGGCGGTGCTGGTATCCACCCTGCTCGCAATGACCCGGAGTGCAACGGGTGATGGGCCCAAGACCCCGGAGTGCTTAGGATGTAGACCGGCGGGGACCTCTCTGCTGAGCCTAGGTAGGGCTGCGACGTGTTGATCTTCCAAGGCCGGGCATTGACCCCAGAAAGGTGTGTCCGGCCAGAGTGATCGAGCGTGTTGGGTAACGTGGTGCACCCTTGCAGGGAAGATATATATTCGAATACCGTGTCCACGGTAATGGACGTTCAGACTTGTATCCTGATCTATTATAAATAGAACTGGTTACTTGAGGCATGATGATGGATATGTGGCTCCGGGATTGCTTTCTCGCAGGGAGTCGAGGAAGGATCTCTCGGCGTTAATGCTACAGCATGCTTGTTAAATATAAACTGCTATTCTTTACTCTTCTACATGCTGCAAGATGCTTGGAGCTGCTTGAAGATGCTAGTCTTTGATAGGCTAGGCCTTCCCCTCTATTCTGGCATTCTGCAGCTCAGTCCATAGATACATACCTTCCTTTGATACCAATGCATACTTAGTATAGATTTGATGCTTGTGAGTACTTTGGATGAGTACTCACAGTTGCTTTGCTACCCCTTTTCCCCCTTCTTCCTTCTTTCCAGTTATTGCAACCAGTTGGTGGATCCCTGGAGCCAGATGCCACTGCTGACGGATACTACTACATGGAGGCCGCCGAAGACCAGGAGTAGTTAGGAGGTCCCAGGCAGGAGGCCTTGCCTCTTCGATCGTTGTTGCTTTTGTGCTAGCCTTCTTAAGGCAGTCTTGTTTAACTAATGTCTATACTCAGATATTGTTGGTTCCGCTGACTCTCTTGTGTATCAAGCTATGTATTCGAGCCCTCGAGGCCCCTGGCTTGTAATATAAAGCTTGCATTATTTTATTTGTGTCTAGAGTTGAGTTGTGATATCTTCCCGTGAGTCCTCGATCTTGATCATACACATTTGTGTGCATGATTAGTGTACGGTTGAATCGGAGCGTAACAGCGCGCCCTGGTGGGTTGTGCCCACCTCGGGTGCCCCCCGGACCGCCTCTTTGCTCTATATATACCCCAATATTCCAAAAACCCTAGGGGAGTTGATGAAAATCAATTCCAGCCGCCGCAGAGTCCAGAACCACCAGATCCAATCTAGACACCATCACGGAGGGGTTCGTGATGTCTACTATGCAACCTTCTTCTTGTAGACGTTGTTGGGCCTCCAAGTGTAGAGGTTTGTAGGACAGTAGCAAATTTCCCTCAAGTGGATGACCTAAGGTTTATCAATCCGTGGGAGGCGTAGGATGAAGATGGTCTCTCTCAAACAACCCTGCAACCAAATAACAAAGAGTCTCTTGTGTCCCCAACACACCCAATACAATGGTAAATTGTATAGGTGCACTAGTTCGGCGAAGAGATGGTGATACAAGTGCAATATGGATGGTAGATATGAGTATTTGTAATCTGAAAATATAAAAACAGCAAGGTAACTAATGATAAAAGTGAGTGTAAATGGTATTGCAATGCGTTGAAACAAGGCCTAAGGTTCATACTTTCACTAGTGCAAGTTCTCTCAACAATAATAACATAATTGGATCATATAACTATCCCTCAACATGAAAAAAGAGTCACTCCAAAGTCACTAATAGAGGAGAACAAACGAAGAGATTATTGTAGGGTACGAAACCACCTCAAAGTTATTCTTTCTGATCGATCTATTCAAGAGTCCGTAGTAAAATAACACGAAGCTATTCTTTCCGTTCGATCTATCATAGAGTTCATACTAGAATAACACCTTAAGACACAAATCAACCAAAACCCTAATGTCACCTAGATACTCCAATGTCACCTCAAGTATCCGTGGGTATGATTATACGATATGCACCACACAATCTCAGATTCATCTATTCAACCAACACAAAGTACTTGAAAGAGTGCCCCAAAGTTTCTACCGAAGAGTCAAGATGAAAACGTGTGCCAACCCCTATGCATAAGTTCATGGGTGGAACCCGCAAGTTGATCACCAAAACATACATCAAGTGGATCACGTGATATCCCATTGTCACCACAGATAAGCACGGCAAGACATACATCAAGTGTTCTCAAATCCTTAAAGACTCAATCCGATAAGATAACTTCAAAGGGAAAACTCAATCCATTACAAGAGAGTAGAGGGGGAGAAACATCATAAGATCCAACTATAATAGCAAAGCTCGCGATACATCAAGATCGTGCCAAATCAAGAACACAAGAGAGAGAGAGAGAGATCAAACACATAGCTACTGGTACATACCCTCAGCCCCGAGGGTGAACTACTCCCTCCTCGTCATGGAGAGCGCCGGGATGATGAAGATGGCCACCGGTGAGGGATCCCCCCTCCGACAGGGTGCCGGAACAGGGTCCCGATTGGTTTTTGGTGGCTACAGAGGCTTGCGGCGGCGGAGCTCCCGATCTCTTCTGTTCCCCGAAGTTTTTAGGGTATATGGAGATATATAGGCGAAAGAAGTCGGTAAGGGGAGCAACAAGGGCCCACGAGGGCGCACCCCCCTGCCTCGTGCTCTCCTTGTTGATCCCCTGACATGCACTCCAAGTCTCGCGTATTGCTTTCTTTCCAAAAATAACTTTTCGAAAGGTTTCATTCCGTTTGGACTCCGTTTGATATTCCTTTTCTTCGAAACACTGAAACAAGGGAAAAACAGAAACTGGCACTGGGCTCTGGGTTAATAGGTTAGTCCCAAAAATAATATAAAAGTGCATAGTAAAGCCCATTAAACATCCAAGATGGATAATATAATCGCATGAATACTTCATAAATTATAGATACGTTGGAGACGTATCAGCATCCCCAAGCTTAATTCCTGCTCGTCCTCGAGTAGGTAAATGATAAAAGAAAGAATTTATGAAGTGTGAATGCTAGCAGGTGCATAAGTTTGATCAATGATAATTTCAATCACCTTTTCTAGCATCATTATATGTCATAACAGTAGCTCAACTCATAGAACTTTGCATGATCAAGTAACAAACTATTCACATTTTAAAGTATAGAACATAAACTTTCTTGAAAACTTACAAACCGTGTTATTAGTCATCAAACAATTACAATTCATCTTATTTTTCGGAAGAGTCTATGTCAGAGCTTTGATTCAGCAAACTTCACATACTCAACTATCATTTAGTCTTCCATGATTGCTACCACTCAAAGCATATTTTTAGAACAAATAGTATTCATCGAACACAGAGAAAGATAGGGGCTTAATGTTTCGCCTCCCGACCTTTTACCTCAGGGGTAATATCAACAGTAATAATTCATGCTCAAATATATTTTAATGACCATATATGCCTAGATCTTTCCATCACATGATGCTTGCCAACTAAAGAGTAGGTTGGAATGAGAAGGAATACTACTGACTCTTGCATAAATGTAAAAGATAGGCCCTTCGCAGAGGGAAGCAGGGATTTGCAGAGGTGCCAGAGCTCGAAGCAAAAACAGAGATGAAACTAATTTTGAGAGGTATGCTTTCATTGTCAACATAACGACCAAGAGTTCCCAATATCTTCCATACTACATACATTATAGGCGGTTCCCAAACAGAAAGGTAAAGATTTTTACTCCCCCTCCACCAACAATCATCAATCCATGGCTTGCCCGAAACAACGGGTGCCTCCAACTAACATCAATCCTGGGGGAGTTTTGTTTGCAATTATTTTTGATTTGATTTTGATCTTTTGATCATGGGACTGGGCATCCCAGTTACCAGCCATTTTCTCGTGAATGATGAGCGGAGTCCACTCATCATGAGAATAACCCACCTAGCATGGAAGATACTGCTAGCCCCTAGTCGCTACATGAGCGATTCAGGCATACAAAACGGATTATTATTTGAAGGTTTAGAGTTTGGCACATGCAAATTTACTTGGAACGGCAGGTAAATACCGCATATAGGTAGATATGGTGGACACTCATGGAAGAAACTTGGTTCAAGGAGTTTGGATGCACAAGCAGTATTCTCACTTAGTACAGATATTTTGGCTAGCAAATGATTCTAAATAGCAAGCACCACATGTTAGAGGATCCATAACAATATAACTTCTATACAAATATACCCAAGCATAACTCATTATGTTGTCTTCCTTGTCCAAGTTCAACTAATTTGCTCAGGTTTGAAAATAATTAATGGGGCTCACAATCATAGAAGATGTCCACGATAGTATATTTATATGTGAAATCTCTCTTCCCTCAATATTCTTTCATGAATTGTTCAAGTGACCAATACAAGGTCTGCTAACCTTCAATAAATTTACCACCTCTACTTCTTATATGTGAAGGCATTACTCCCCATGGGAAAGGCATATGAAACATATATAATTTCAGATTTATGACATTCAAATCATTCAACCATTTACTCATAAGATATAAGTGAAGCACACGAGTAAATGACAAACTACTCCAAAAATATATAAGTGAAGATCAATGAGTAGTTAAATAATTATGTAGCTATGTGAAGACTCTCTCTCATTTAAGAATTTCAGATCTTGGTATTTTATTCAAACAGCAAGCAAGGCTAAAGAAAATAAAATGACGCTCCAAGCAAAACACATATCATGTGGTGAATAAAAATATAGCTCCAAGTAAAGTTACCGATGAACGAAGACGAAAGAGGGGATGCCTTCCGGGGCATCCCCAAGCTTAGGCTCTTGGTTGTCCTTGAATATTACCTTGGGGTGCCTTGGGCACCCCCAAGCTTAGGCTCTTGCCACTCCTTATTCCATAGTCCGTCGAATCTTTACCCAAAACTTGAAAACTTCACAACACAAAACTTAACAGAAAATCTCGTGAGCTCCGTTAGCGAAAGAAAACAAAACACCACTTCAAGGTACTGTAATGAACTCATTCTTTATTTGTATTGGTGTTAAAACTACTGTATTACAACTTCTCTATGGTTTATAAACTATTTTACTAGCCATAGATTCATCAAAATAAGCAAACAACACACAAAAAACAGAATCTGTCAAAAACAGAACAGTCTGCAGTAATCTGTAGCTAACGCAAACTTCTGGAACTCAAAAAAATTCAGCCAAAATAGGAAGAACTAAATAATTTGTTTATTGATCTTCTGAAATTGGAATCAATATTTTATCACGTTCTGGTGATTTTTAACAATTGTTTTCGTGAACAGAAAGTTTCTGGAATTTTCAGCAGGATCAAATAACTATCATCCAAGAAGATCCTATAGGTCTTACTTGGCACAAACACTAATTAAAACATAAAACCACATCTAAACAGAAGCTAGATAGATTATTTATTACTAAACAGAACCAAAAAGCAAGAAACTAAAATAAAATTGGGTTGCCTCCCCACAAGCGCTAACGTTTAACGCCCCTAGCTAGGCATGATGATTTCAATGATGCTCACATAAAAGATAAGAATTGAAACATAAAGAGAGCATCATGAAGAATATGACTAGCACATTTAAGTCTAACCCACTTCCTATGCATAGGGATTTTGTGAGCAAACAACTTATGGGAACAATAATCAACTAGCATAGGAAGGCAAAACAAGCATAACTTTAAAACTTTAAGCACATAGAGAGGAAACTTGACATTGTTGCAATTCTTACAAGCATATATTCCTCCCTCATAATAATTTTCAGTAGCATCATGAATGAATTCAACAACATAACCAGCACCTAAAGCATTCTTTTCATGATCTACTTGCATAGAAATTTTATTACTCTCCACATAAGCAAAATTCTTCTCATGAATAGTAGTGGGAGCAAACTCAACAAAATAACTATTATGTGAAGCATAATCCAATTGAAAATTAAAATCAAGATGACAAGTTTCATGGTTATCTTTATTCTTTATAGCATATGTATCATCACAATAATCATCATAAATAGGAGGCATGCTTTCATCATAATAAATTTGCTCATCAAAACTTGGGGGACAAAAATTATCATCTTCATCAAACATAGCTTCCCCAAGCTTGTGGCTTTGCATATCATTAGCATCATGGATATTCAAAGAATTCATACTAACAACATTGCAGTCAAGCTCATCATTCAAATATTTAGTGCCAAACATTCTAATGCATTCTTCTTCTAATACTTGAGCACAATTTTCCTTCCCATCATTTTCACGAAAGACATTAAAAAGATGAAGCATATGAGACAACCTTAATTCCATTTTTTTGTAGTTTTCTTTTATAGACTAAACTAGTGATAAAACAAGAAACAAAAAGATTCGATTGCAAGATCTAAAGATATACCTTCAAGCACTAACCTCCCCGGCAACGGCGCCAGAAAAGAGCTTAGTTGACGGGGTGTGAGTGCCGCTTACCTAGCCACCCCGGCAACGGCGCCAGAAAAGAGCTTGATGTCTACTACGCAACCTTCTTCTTGTAGACGTTGTTGGGCCTCCAAGTGTAGAGGTTTGTAGGACAGTAGCAAATTTCCCTCAAGTGGATGACCTAAGGTTTATCAATCCGTGGGAGGCGTAGGATGAAGATGGTCTCTCTCAAACAACCCTGCAACCAAATAACAAAGAGTCTCTTGTGTCCCCAACACACCCAATACAATGGTAAATTGTATAGGTGCACTAGTTCGGCGAAGAGATGGTGATACAAGTGCAGTATGGATGGTAGATATGAGTATTTGTAATCTGAAAATATAAAAACAGCAAGGTAACTAATGATAAAAGTGAGCGTAAACGGTATTGCAATGCGTTGAAACAAGGCCTAAGGTTCATACTTTCACTAGTGCAAGTTCTCTCAACAATAATAACATAATTGGATCATATAACTATCCCTCAACATGAAAAAAGAGTCACTCCAAAGTCACTAATAGAGGAGAACAAACGAAGAGATTATTGTAGGGTACGAAACCACCTCAAAGTTATTCTTTCTGATCGATCTATTCAAGAGTCCGTAGTAAAATAACACGAAGCTATTCTTTCCGTTCGATCTATCATAGAGTTCATACTAGAATAACACCTTAAGACACAAATCAACCAAAACCCTAATGTCACCTAGATACTCCAATGTCACCTCAAGTATCCGTGGGTATGATTATACGATATGCACCACACAATCTCAGATTCATCTATTCAACCAACACAAAGTACTTCAAAGAGTGCCCCCAAAGTTTCTACCGGAGAGTCAAGACGAAAATGTGTGCCAACCCCTAGGCATAAGTTCATGGGAGGAACCCGCAAGTTGATCACCAAAACATACATCAAGTGGATCACGAGATATTCCATTGTCACCACAGATAAGCACGGCAAGACATACATGAAGTGTTCTCAAATCCTTAAAGACTCAATCCGATAGGATAACTTCAAAGGGAAAACTCAATCCATTACAAGAGAGTAGAGGGGGAGAAACATCATAAGATCCAACTATAATAGCAAAGCTCGCGATACATCAAGATCGTGCCAAATCAAAAACACGAGAGAGAGAGAGAGAGAGAGAGAGAGATCAAACACATAACTACTGGTACATACCCTCAGCCCCGAGGGTGAACTACTCCCTCCTCGTCATGGAGAGCATCGGGATGATGAAGATGGCCACCGGTGAGGGATCCCCCCTCCGACAGGGTGCCGGAATATGGTCCCGATTGGTTTTTGGTGGCTATAGAGGCTTGCGGCGGCGGAACTCCCGATCTCTTCTGTTCCCTGAAGTTTTTAGGGTATATGGAGATATATAGGCGAAAGAAGTCGGTAAGGGGAGCCACGAGGGCCCACGAGGGTGGAGGGCGCGCCCGGGGGGTGGGCGTGCTCCCCTACGTCGTGCTCTCCTCGTTGATCCCCTGATGTGCACTCCAAGTCTCCCGTATTGCTTTCTTTCCAAAAATAACTTTTTTGAAGGTTTCATTCCATTTGAACTCCGTTTGATATTCCTTTTCTTCGAAACACTGAAACAAGGGAAAAACAGAAACTGGCACTAGGCTCTGGGTTAATAGGTTAGTCCCAAAAATAATATAAAAGTGCATAGTAAAGCCCATTAAACATCCAAGATGGATAATATAATAGCATGAATACTTCATAAATTATGGATACGTTGGAGACGTATCAGTTCGCCACTTCCATTGGTGCCTCTCCGATGATGCGTGAGTAGTTCTTTGTAGACCTTCGGGTCCGTAGTTACTAGCTAGATGGCTTCCTCTCTCTTGCTGAATTCTCAATGGTCTCTTGGAGATTCATATGATGTAACTCTTTTTGCGGTGTGTTTGTTGGGATCAGATGAACTTGAGTTTATGACCAGATCTATCTTTTTATATCCATGAAAGTTATTTGAGTTTCTTTGATCTCTTTTATGCGTGATTGCTTATAGCCCTGTATTTCTTCTCTGATATTTGGGTTTTGTTTGGCCAACTTGATCTATTTATCTTGCAATGGGAAGAGGTGCTTCATAGTGGGTTCGATCTTACGGTGCTTGATCCTAGTGAGAAGGGGAACCGACACGTATGTATCGTTGCTAAGGATAAAACAATGGGGTCTATCTCTACATAGATAGATCTTGTCCACATCATGTCATTTTTCTTATTGCATTACTCCATTTCTCCATGAACTCAATACACTAGATGCATGCTGGATAGCGGTCGATGTATGGAGTAATACTAGTAGATGCAGGCAGGAGTCGGTCTACTAATCTTGGATGTGATGCCTATGTAGTGATCATTGCCTGGATATCGTCATGATTATTTGAAGTTCTATCAATTGCCCAACAGTAATTTGTTTACCCGCCGTTTGCTATTTTCTCGAGAGAAGCCACTAGTGAAACCTACGGCCCTCGGGTCTCTTTCTCATATTATTTGCCTTTGCGATCTATTTTCCTTTGCTTTTATTTTCAGATCTATTAAACTAAAAATACAAAATACCTTGCAGCGTTTTATTCTTATTTATTTTATTTGGCGTTCGATCTATAAATCTACTACAATTTATCTCACGTCAGTTTGCCTATCTTGAGGCGCCGCTACCCGAAAGGGATTGACAACCCCTTTTACACGTCGAGTTGCGAGTAGTTGTTATTTGTGTGCAGGTGTTGTTTACGTTGTGTTGCTTGGTTCTCCTACTGGTTCGATAACCTTCCTCTCATAACTGAGGGAAATACCTACCGCTGTTGTGCTGCATCATCCCTTCCTCTTTGGGGGAATACCGACATAGCTTCGAGCCGCATCAATACCTATGTACACGACTTGCTCATACACGTGGATGTGTACATCGACGAATTCTTGTAGGGCGAGGCGCCTCGCGGCGAGCGCGACCTCCAGGTGGAAATTCTTTGTTGTGTCGGTGTGCGGTCGCAGGGCCACCAATGCTTGAAAGAGGTTCTCTCCATGGAGGCCGATTAGGGTGGCAGGCAATGAGGAGCCCGCGCGCACGGGTTGGAGGAGTACGATGATGTCGTCCATGAGCTTCTTGACGACGATGAACTTGTTGATGGTGGCAATGATCATCTGGTCCAACTGAGAGTCATAGCTGGCGTCGACGATGGCCATCCACCAGCCGGTTGCCAACACCATCTAGAGACGATCCTCGGTGCCATGCCGCAGGCCGGCATCATGGACCATCTGGCACAACCACTGGCCGCTCGCGCGCATCGCTGCCATGGGTCTGGAGTGAGCACTTTTGCGCTTAGTGTAGGTGCTTAGGTGTGTACGATGTGGTAGATGCATTAGAATGGAGGGGCGCCTTTATATGAGTGCAAACTGCGTTGCATTCACATCGTGCTGCCTCTTTTCCCCGTCCTCCTCCCATTACCCCCCTCATGCATTCAGGATGCTAACTAAAGGAGGATGCATCATCGGCCGTTCAACATTTCGAGAACCGCTACCCTCTCCCTTGTCTGCATTAAAGCCGTATCGGGAACTGTCCTGGTTTACTACTCCCTCCGTCTAGGTGAATAAATCATCTTAGATTGTGCACCGTGACCAAGGAGAAGGGGAAAACGAGAGAACTTAATGTTCATTTGCTAATTAATAGCATTGCATGGAATGAACTAAACCACTTCATGTCGTGTTTGGTAGTCTCAAGTCATTAAAAGTGTGCAAACCTCACATCTCTTATTGGTTGATATGTCAAGAAACAAGAAACGAGGTACAAGTTAATGCACTGCGTCTAAGTGTTTTGGGATTATTTGGTTTTCGTAAGATGACTTGCACACCTAGACCGAGGGAGTAGTAGCTGTCAAATTGAATAGTACTGCGCCGCCCGCTGCACGCCCGGCTAAACACGCCTCCTCGCCTCCATCAAACGCCTCCATTAAACCCGCATGCAAACGGAGAAACCTACTCCGGCCACACGTCTGTTCATGAGCGGGCCGGAATTAAACGCAACGCCGGCCGAGCTCCTCCCGTCCGCCCTCAGTTTAAACGAGGCCAGACGCTGGGCAAGCTCCTACCGTCCGCCCTCTATTTAAACGAGGCCAGACAGACAACGGGCAAGAATCGCACCCCTCCGCCGCTCCCCCATCTCCTCCTTCACCATTTCCTCCACTCTTCCGATGGCTTTCGAGGAGCGTTCTCCGGCATACTACCCGGCTGGGTGGCCCGCCGAGCCCTCCGGATATGAGCGAGGCCGCTTGGTGCTTCACCAACCTCGCTTGGCCTGACGGAGCCAGTTGCCGCCCCAAGCCGGCGCATGGTTCAGCAACTCGCCGCTCCAGTTCAGCTCGATGAGGAGTGGCGAGTTGCTCCACGCTGGGACGGCAGCGAGCACAGCGGCACGGGCGTCGTCGCTGCCCCGTTGTACCGCGCCACCAGTGTCGGTGGTGGTCGTGCCTCCCGTGTCTATGGGCGCACCTCCTGTGCCTGTGGCAGCGCCACGCAGGCAGAGACAGAAGCTGGGTGCGTGGAGAGCGACGAGTCGGTGGCCAGCTTCTCCGTGTCCGCCGCCGTCATCAAGGAGAAGTAGAACTCGGGAGGCCGCCGCCACTTGGGTCCCATGAAGGCCACCACCGAGGCGATGAATGTGTATTCAGGTGGTTTCTTTGCTGCTTCACCTCTTCCGAGGACCTTCGTCAACCCCGCAAGTGTCTGCCGGACATGAGGAAGACAAAGGGATCCGCGGGCGGCCATTTAGATTAGGTACTCCCTCCGTCCGAAAATATTTGTTCTCAAAATGGATAAATTGGATGTATTTATAACTAAAATAAGTCTAGATACATCCATTTCTAGGACAAGTATTTCCGGACGGAGGGGGTATTAATTATACCACGAGAGTCGGATTAGCACCGCTTAGTTCAGGTAAATGTAATGAAATCCATCATGTTTATATGAAGATCCGGCTTTTTTATACGAAATCCTTCATGCTTATATGAAATCAGTCTGTGTTTGCATGAATTTCCTCTAGTTGGTTAGAGTTGTGAAATGTAAGCCGTTGGCCTTTGATGTCATCCTCCGCGGAAGGAAGCGGGAGGAAATTTGCCGGTTGCCGTTGGAGATGCTCTTATTCTGGAAATAATAGAGTCACATCCAATCCATTTGAGTTAATTGCGTGTATGATTCTCCCTCTATAAAAATTTAATTGCATGTACAGTGTACACGTGACTTGCAGGGTGGCTACAGCTTAGTACAAAATGTTAAAAAGAAACAAATCCATCCTTAATCTTGTATTCTATGTACTCTGTGGGTTCCACTGTTAGTACAGTAGCGAAAGAAGTATATATTAAATAATATATAATATAAAAATCTAAAGTTAAAGACAGAATTCGAACTCAGGTCATCGCGTTGCGAGCATCCGGCGCTAACTAGTCCAACACATTTTCGTTGTGGACCATGCTGGAGATATATCTCTATGTCTACTCTTATACTCCCTCCGTTCCTAAATATTTGTCTTTTTAAGATTTCAAATGGACTACCACATACGGATGTGTATGCAGACATATTTTAGAGTGTAGATTCACTCATTTTGCTCCGTATGTAGTCACTAGTTGAAATCTCTAAAAAGACAAATATTTAGGAATAGAGGGAGTAGAAAATAGAGTTGGTGATGATGGTGTGCGTGCCATCCTGCAATATAGGCCATCGGATTTATATCTAACGGATAGGAAGGAAACTATGGCAATTTTGCAAAAAGATACCCACACCCCTCTTCACATTTGCAAATAAGGCCTTCCCACATTCATCCTTTTCTCTCACAAGATAAACTACTCATACAAATGCATCTTGATGTTCCGTGCAACGCACGGGCATCTAGCTAGTTTCTTTTAAAATGGTTACTGTGATAATTGGGTTGAAGTGATATATTTTATGTCTGCCTCGAATGATTTCAGATTCACTAGTAGTAACAAAGAAAAGTTTTCCTTGTTAATTAACAGAAAACAGGGTGAAAACTATCACATGGGGCCGGTAAAAACAAGGCACACTGGGTTCAGCGTCATCGTCACTACAGTTGTGCGCGCGCGAGAAGTCTACATATCGAGGGGGCTACGGAGAGAAAGACATATCGAGTGTGTCTGAGCGAGGCACAGAGACACAACTAGAGTGTGTGTGTGTGTGTGTGTGTGTGTTTGAGAGAGAAACCAATCTATAGATTAAGATCAAGATCGAGTTGTCACCCTTCTGCTGTCATTGTTGGGGTGTGGGGAGGGGGGAGGGAGAGAAAGACGTATTGAGAGTGTGTGTGCGGTAGGCACAGAGGCACAACTAGCGAGTGTGTGTGTTTGAGAGAGAAGCCAATAGATAGATTACTATCAAGATCGAGGTGCCACCCTACTCCTTCGGTGTCAGGTAGTGTGTGTGTGTTTGAGAGATAAGCTAGTAGATAGATTAGTATCAAGGTCGAGGTGTCACCCTACTCCTTCGGTGTCGGGAAGTGTGTGTGGGTGTGGGTGTGGGGGGCAGTGACACTTAGATATAGGGAGAAGGAGTTTGTGTGACACATATCTATATTAAGGGATAGGTAGATAGCATGTGTGCGAGGAATACTTAAAGCATCATAGAGATAAACAAACGGTGTGCATGCAAGTGCCGAAAAAATGAAGAGAGAAACAATGTCTACATGCGCGCGCGCGTGAGAGAGAGAGAGAGAGAGAGAGAGAGAGAGAGAGAGAGAGAGAGAGAGAGAGAGAGAGAGAGAGAGAGAGAGAGAGAGAGAGAGAGAGAAATCTCAAAACAAAAGGTGCTCTACTGGAATCCCATTGTATGTGTTCATATGGTTCTGGAACTCGAGTTAACCTTAGGCATATGTGTGAGATACATAATTATACTTTGAGACATTAGTGGCGGTGGGTGGGCGGAATTAAAGGGGTGGGCGTGTTCAACAGAGAGAGCGTGTGTGTTTCCGTGAGAGAGACTTGTAGGATGGGGTAGAAAGATGAATTCTAACCTTGACGGAGGGAGAGAAATACATGAAGTGCGCGTGTGTGATTCTGATGCCCACGGAGAAATGAGATATGTATGCGTGTGAGAGAGATTGCACAATCCATTCACGTATCACTATCTAGCGATCTTGGACGTGCATCGCTTGAACATAAATCAATATCTACTTCGATCGTGGCCAAAGATACAATATCGATTCTGCTATAAAGATTGGACAATCACATATCACATTTTTTTCTAAATAATCCTTTTCAATTGTGCATGCAAAAGTTACAGTGATTTTTCTTCAAACAACCAATGTAGCTATCATGTACATGCACCATTGTTAGTCTTGCATTCAAATTCATTAGCCTTGGATGATTTAAGGTTCTATTATGAAGTAATATATGTAATATTCATATATGAATTCAACAGGTACGCAATTTATGAAATGGAGGCTATGTAATCATATGAGGTAACACTTCTAAGTAGCGGACTGCAATATCCATTTCTTTTGTGGGACTACATTATCCATTTCTTTCTGTGCGCCTCTCCAATAACACGTCAATGCATTATGTTTAAAGTAACTAACCAATGGCACTAAATTATTTATTTATATGAGAAATACATAGGCTGAGTGTTTGATCCTTTTTTGTGAACGCGCCTCTACACCCATACGATTGGACGTGCCCGTGTAAACGTCCAAGTTATCGGTGCATCATCCCGAGTTATTGTCTTTTTTTATGGGGTGGACTTCACACCAGTTATTAACTGCTGACGCGTGCCCCTTGTACATAGTCTCGCATGACCTTCCCACTAGCACTGTCCAAAATTAGTTGAAATTAGATACGAACGATCCCGCGGGCGGCAAAATCTCCCGCCTCCTTCTAAAATTTCCGGCACCTAGTCTTTAGCATGCGAAATTCCCCTTCTGTCCTTGGTGCACGGAGAACAACAGTTAAAATACCGCCCTCATTTACATAATAGGTCGGGGTTGCTTTGATAAATTTCGGTTCCCCCCACCACACGGCACCCCCATTTCCTCATCAGCCTTCCATACTTCATCGGCCTTTCTACCCCTCCCCTCTCAAAACCCTGGACTGCTCATCCACCGGCGTACCAGAGCCCATTCACTGCCAGCGATGTCCACCTCACCGGATCTGCTTCTACGGGCGCATCTACCCCTCCCACCTCCCCTAGAAACAAGTAGACTGCTCATCCACCACTGTAACACAACCCATTCAGTGTTGGCCTTGTCCACGGTGCCGGATCTGCTTCGCCGGTACTCTCGTCAAACGCAGCGCATCTACAGCGGCTCCTTCGTACTCCCCACTGGAGATGCTTCGTCCACCCCCCCCTCCCCGGAGCCGCCTCACCGACGCCCTCGTCGACGGCCTTTGATCCTCTTTGCCGACACCTTCATCAACCCTACAGGAGCCGCTTCGCCGACACCATTGTCAACCCTACCGGAGTAGCTTCGCCTATACCATTCTCAACCCTACCGGGGTCGCTTTGCCAACTCACAAGTCCACGGCCTCAGATCCGCTTCGTCGCACCCTCGTCCAACCTACCGGAGCAGCTTCTGACGCCCCGTCCACGGCCACAGATCCGCATCATCGACACCATCCTGAACCCAACCACTGGAGCAGCTTCACCGACGCCCTCATACACGGCCTCAGATCCGCTTCACCCACACTATAGTCCACCCTACCAGAGCCGCTCCACAAACACCCTACTCGACGGTTCTAGATCTCCTTACTAGACCCCGACAGCCAGCGTAGCATCATCACCCTTGACGTTTCTAACCTGATTCCCACCGTCAGGCAAGATGCCAAGCACCCGCCACGGCCTAGGTACTTGTCACCTTTAAACCCGTCCAGCATCACCTGCCCGATGTACTTCAAATATACTAACAGGTCGCTGTTACATGTTATGCAGCTAGCAAAAACTACAAGGACGATGTTTCTTTTGGATCTAACAGTTTGGCCAACCAAGATCCTGGACTGATGCATTGCTATGATCTTGTAAGTGTGTCTCTCTCTCTATTATTGTTGTGTGCCTGCCAGCGTGCTTTGCTAGGATTTTTGACCAGTAATCCCTTTGTGCAGACAATGATTTCTACTACTGGCTGCTAAATTAGATATGTAGATGCCATACATGATACTACCTCCGTTCCTAAATATAAGTCTTTCTAGATTCCACTATAGGCTACATACAGAGCAAAATGAGTGAATCTACACTCGAAAATGCATCTATATACATCTGTATGTGGTCCATACTGGAATCTCTACAAAGACATATATTTAGGAACAGAGGTAGTACATTACACAAAATCGTAGGTGGCATGTAGGAATTCCAGTGCACTATATTAGGCTCCCTTAGAGTGCCTGCTAGTCCAGCACACAGAGTCATGGCTAGTTTATGCTACGCACACAATCGTTAATTGGTGGTTTAAATATGCGCAAGGGATATGCAATGTATTATCATGTAGAGATGTCTGAAATTAGCCATGTCAACTTGCAGATAGGGTTACGCAATGAAAAAGTACAAGATGTATGTGGCAATTTCATGGAACATCGCAAAAAAAAAGAAGAGGCAGCGGTGAGCCTATACAGTGTGCTATGGTACGTCACTCCGGCCTAGTTTTTTTGTAGGATTCTCCCAGAATCTGCCCCTCTCTAGCTTCTCCTAGAATCTTTGACCCCCTTTTGTTTTACAATCCTACCTAATTAGACCCTAACTAGATAGTATTGTAAAACAAATGGGGCTCAAAGATTCTGGGAGAATCTGGGTAGGGGTCAGATTCTGGGAGAATCTGGCAAAAGAACTGGGCCTCCATTTCAATCATCATGACATGTTATTTGTATGTCAGTTCTATTGGCCAAGTTTCTTTGGGATAGTTATTACGAGTTATCCTAAGAAAACAAGCACATGTGAATATAAGCTCCAGGTAATAAGCCAACAAGTTATTTTCATTGCCTTCCTTTTCAGCTTATCTTTGGTATGATCAGTGAAAAGTCTAGATTGCATTATTTTTGTCATTTTGCTGCCCATATGAAAATTAATTTGACTTGCAAACATCACAAATTGAACACGGTACAGTAATTAATATGATAGGAAAACAAACCCTCAATATTTGTTCAAAATGCAAATACAAAGATACCATCTACTTGGCACAATCTACTTTGGTCAATGTCTTCCATAGAGATCCCATTGCCTAATTTAAACGAAGAACGCATGACCCAAATTTAAATGAAGAACAATTATTTATCGAAATTCGATGGTCCAAGTGGATGGTTATTATCATATAGCAGCACCACCTGAAAGCATCATATAGCAGCAGCAACTCATAGCAACTCATCATACAGCAGCAGCAGCAGCAGCAGTGTGCAATTCATCATACAGCAGAAGCAGGAGTAGCTCATAGCAATTCATCATATAGCTGCAGCAGGAGCAGCTCATAGCAATTCATCATATAGCAGCAGCAGGAGCAGCTCATAGTAATTCATCATATAGCAGCAGCAGGAGCAGCTTATAGCAACTCATCATATAGCAGCAGCAGCTCATAGCAATTCATCATATAGCAGTAGCTCATAGCAATTCAGCATATAGCAGCAGCAGGAGCAGCTCATAGCAATGCATCATATAGCAGCAGTTGAAGCAGCTCATAGCAATTCATCGTATAGCGGATCAGAATGAAAATTTGGCAAATAATCAGAGGAGATCCTCACCTTGTTGGATGAGCTCATCCTTCAATAGCACCTCAAGGCCATGGCATGGGAGGAGGGGAGGGGGAATGAGGTGCCTTCTGCCACAGTGTGGCATCGGCCATAGTTGTGCGGCGCCCGCCGGAGTAGTGCGTTGGACGGACCACAGTGGAGTAGCTGCTGGAGACCATGAGAATAAGGGGAGGCGCCAGAGGGAGGAGCAATCGAGGAGATTTGGCCCTACCCACCGGCCATGTAGCCTAGCTAGACAGAGCATCGTCGAGGACCAGGCTAGATGGGACCAGTGGCAACGGCTCGCTGGAGGAACCCTAGTGCTGCAGGCAGGGGATCGGGGTAGAGGGAAAGGGGAGAGGAGATGCAAGCGGGCAGGGCAATGAACGCTTGCGTGTTTGTTTTTGCTTGAGGGTCAGGTGTGACACGGGCGTGAGCAGTGGCATTTTGAGTGTAATATAGGCAGACAACAGAGTCATTTCACTATTCCCCTTCCCTTCAATTTTTGGTGAGCTTCTACCCGAAACACCCCCCTCCAAAGCGAAATAAGTTAAGCCCAAGCCCATAACTCAAAAATGATGTCTTTACATCTTTTATGGCTTATTTTGACAATAAGCTCTGAAAAGACGGAATATAACTGGCCCTTAACCTGCAATTCAATTGTGCGTGCAATGAGGAATCACTCCTGCCTACTATAGTGTACATTTAGGCATCATCATACATGGCATAACCTAATACATGTGCATTCCATTGTAGAATCTGGAATATGCAATGTTTATGTTAGTTCATACGTTGCACATGATGTTTAAATGCCCCTTAAATCTAGTCAGTCAAGTGATGGTCTTCAAGCCTCCTTCTTTGCTTCTTTTCTTGATATGTAAGATTTGCTCACACATCTGTTCAATTGCTTGTTTGTATCAGCCAGCCATACTACGCGGTTTGCTTTGATTACTTGATGTTCTTGACCTAACACTCTAACAGAGCTTGTCAACGATTCAAACACTAAGGGATGTTGTAGTGGGGGCTTGTCGAACTCATAGGTGACATAAAGATTTGGCTGTACACTAAGATAGGCTCTCCAAGAGTACCTGGAGATCCAGTTCGAAGGTATGCCTAGTTTTTACATAGTGCACACATACTAAATGCTCATTTCATTGTGTGCAAGAGATGTGGCATGTTTCATTATGTGGTGTTGTTTTGTTATAATCTCATCCTTTTGTGTTGTTCACAGACTGGAAAGTATGGATATTTATCTTCCAAGGAGACGAGTAACTAGTCTGTGTCACCTTGCAGAGGGGGTGCAATGAAGATAAGATTGAGGATTTCCAAGTACAAGTTGTTAGGAAGGAGCCTTGCAAGAGAAGGAGGAGCAGCGCTGAGCCTGTTCAACCAGTTAAGGTAAGTCACTATATCCAACTCAACGGTTCAATTGCTTGTTTGTTTCAGACATAGTTAAATTGCTCTTTTAAATTGCTTTATTTGTCCTCTCTTAATGAGATGCCCAAACAATGATGCCTGATGTTGGGTACTTGTATAACTATTAGTTGACATAATTAAAGGCCTTACCATTTAATTACTCTGGCGAAGTGTGCCTGGAGCTTTGAAGTCTATTAACCAACTATTACTGCATGATGCTCACAATCTAGTTTATACTAGGCTAATGATTGCATAGTTTTGCTTGATGTAGTAGGTTTGTATGAATCCCTCTGCTATTCATTATGCTCCCTAAGACTTTAATTGAGCTACAAAATGGCCAACTGCTTGCTTACTTATACGCAACGTGTTGTCTAAATTTGTAACCTGTCTGTGTTTTGGATTTGGCCCCAACATCATGCTCCTCTGGTGAGCTAAGAGAGATTTCTGTATGCGGGCTGCACAGACTACCATTTTTATAATTTTTAAAATATCACCTGCTTATGATTCATGATGTGTAACATTATTGTTAGTCCTATTTTGCCATGTACTAAATAGTCTGACTTGCTCGCTTCACTATTGTAACTATATTTTTTCCCTAGTCATGTGTACTTACAGAAACATTTCAGGATGAAGTGACATCAACACAAATATCTGCGAGCAGTGCGGCATGGCCGTTACCAAATGATTATGGATTGGAATTGGAATGTGCTGATGTTCTCGAGCATCAACTAGAGGTGGCAAGACAACGTGTACATGATTCTCAACATGCAATCAACAAGTTGAGACTGGACTTGCAGGTATTAGACGTAGGAGTCAAAAATGAAACGAGACACTGAGGTAACCACGAAGGAATTGGAGATTTTGCAGACTGAAATTTGTGCTATCTGAATCCGGCCAGTCCTATTTTCTGAAGAGATTATAGTTCAAATGGTAAGTTCTGTTGATGCGTGTCCATGATGTATGAGCTTTATTTGTCCAGTGTATGCAATTTGCTGTTTGTGACGCTTTATTATCACTGGTGCCAAACTATAATGCCCAGTGGGTATATTCGGTGTAATTTCTTTATTGTATAGTGTAGGATTATTCTACGTTTCTATGCCTTAGTCTTTTTATTGTATAGTGTATGTTTTTTAGAGGCGATAGTATAGAGTAGGATAATTCTTTGAATATGCTATATCATTGAAACGGGGCCAACACGCCCAAACATTTCCTGGACGCCATACAAACGAACAAACATGTGTAGTCAAAGCGGGCCTTAATTGGGCTGGTCAATATAATATTTAGTGGATCCCAAATGATGGCCCACCGTAACAACGGCTCTTAGCAGGTCGTTAACAGGCCAAAAGCTCGATAGGGCCGTATAAATGGAAATGGCCTGCGGGCCTCTAGCAGGCCGAAATAAATGTCAATTTTGTCTCGACCCTTTTACTTTACGGGCCAGTAAGAGGCCGAAAGTGTTATGGGGTTTAGGGTTTAGGGTTTAGTGTTTAGGGTTTAGGGTTTCGGGTTTTAGGGTTTAGGGTTTAGGGTTTTTAGGGTTTAGGGTTTTTAGGGTTTTAGGGTTTAGGTTTTAGGGTTAGGGTCCACGTTCCCATTGGTCCCACGCGACTTTCGGCATGTTAAAAGCCTAGTTTGCAAATTGTGCCCACGTTCCCATTGGTCCGGGCTGTTAACGGGTTATCGGATCCAAACCGGAACCCGATAGCATAACGGTGACCCGTTACGGTGGATGCTACGTGTCAGTTACCCTGACGAAAGCACTTCTATGACGCGCGATTTATCGTCATGGAAGTGGACACTTCTGTGATGATAATTTTGGTAATGTCATGGAACACTTCTACGACAGCACAGGTATGACTATCTTGATTTCTGTCATAAAATCGTCATGGATGTACATGCATGACAGAAAACGTGACCTACTGTGACAAACACGTATCATCACGGAAGTGTATTTTTTTTGTAGTGACTTCTGATCTAGGGTTATTTCTAGGGGTTTCTGTATTTATAGGATTTTTTGCATCGGTTTCACGCGAAGATGGGCCTCGAGGTGACCACGATACACTAGGGCGCCTGTGGGGCCTAGCGCGCCCTGGTGGGTTGTGGCCACCTCGTGGCTCTTCTGGCCCTCCCACGAAGCTTCTAGTGCCTCTTCTGTTCCAAAAAAATCGTCAAAAAGTTTCGTTGCATTTGGAGAACTTTGATTTCTACACAAAAAACAACACCACAGTAGTTCTGCTGAAAATAGCGTCAGTCTGGGTTAGTTCCTCTCAAATCATACCAAAACCATATAAAATTATTGTAAACATGGCATGAATACTTCATAAATTATATATACGTTGGAAGCGTATCAGACACCGACGAGGAGAAGGTGTATCAAGGCGCGGGACGAGGAGCTATAATTTCGTGCCATGGCGGAATTTCAGATTTCTAGTGTCACGGCAACGTTTTCTGAAATGGTTGCCATGACAACATTTTCTAAGATTTCCGCCACGACAACGTTTGTGAAACGGTTGCCACGACAATGAAATATTGGCCGTCACGTTGCTTCAACTGGAATTGAAGACGATCACGGAGAACTCCCAGTGCCCAGGGCTATACCATATCATACTATTATGAATTTCCTGTGATGTTATCCCTTTTTTGTTTGCACCCTTTGATTGCGTAGTAGTCAATTATTAGGGTGATCTCTCATGGTAAATATCAAGTTAAAATGTGCTCTTCACAGTGTTGCAACCGTCTATAACATGTAGCATTCCCGAGTGCGTCATGTCCACACGAGTACAAACAGGATGTGAGTTGTAAGACGGAGATGGTCAGACCATGTATGCGGATAGCATTCGGTTGTCTTGAAGTTCTAGCAGAATCATTCTAAGCTCGGAGCACAAAGCATCAGAAGACAAACAAGAGTCATATGGAGATATGATCGGGAAAACTTTGCCTACTGGTCAAAATTATCGTCATCAGTGATGTCCACATCATTGGCTGAGAATTAGATTTGGATCTTGAATCACTCACTATCAATTATGAGAGATATATTAGAGTGGGAGCACAATTATGTATTAATTAAGTTTAATAACTAGTGCAAATTAATTATGAACAATGTCTATGTGTAGTTTGTGTTATAGTTGTAGAATTATGGCCCACAGTTCCACCTTTCTTGTTGAAATTGATTGACTGTTATTTATCTAGTTGAAACTTTATGTTTGAGAGGATCGTCCTCTAAAAGTGTAAAAAGGGTTTTGTCCTACTGCATGTTTACAATACTCTCTTGTTGATGCTATGGATGACGAGACTTACGTACTTCGATCCAAAAGCTAGAATTACATTATGGTCGGCTTGCTTCCTAGAACCCAAACTTCAAAATGTTTGGGATAGTTATGTGATATTCTTGGAACTAAAAATTGTTTTCAAAAACAAACAAAGGCTAGAAGATATGCGATATCTAAAGAAGTGTTTTTGTTTGCAAGTGAAGCGTTCAACTAAGTTTAAGACTGAAATGCATAAGATCAAGAAGAACACCAGTCATGTGTTGACGGCGAGAACTTATAGAGAAAGAACAAAACTGAAGGATGTACTGAGACTTACACGCCTGGGGAAGTTCAGGGCTCACGCCACTCTTAAAGTTGATGTTTCTTGTGAGAGTGGGAGAAATATTGAAGTAAAACCATAAAAGTAAAAGGCAGAAAGAAAACAATACTGGAATGTCCAGCTCAGGTATGAATGTCATATAAGTTATGAGATGTAGAGATGTTTGGTCAAGTAAAGTATAGTTCTTGGGAAATATGATCAATTTTTTGATCACTCATTCTTCGGTATTGTGATTAAAAGGTTGATCACAAGGGTATCGACTCGATTACATATTATTGTGAATCGTTGAAAGAAACTTTGAACGGCCTAAATGACCAACAACTAATGAGGTTAAAATATTTGATGGATTGTAAAAGGTTACAGTATTTCCATGAGTATATTTTCTCTATATTTATTATCATAAATCATTTTAGAGTTTTTATACACTCTAGCCCATTTCATAGAAGTTGCAAGGAGGTTGTTCATGAGATAACAATAGTTGTTTGATGTTATGAACAAAAGGTCATACTCCTATTGAGAATAGGATGTAAGTTATGAATATTGATGATAGGATTGAACATCCATAACACTGACGCTAAATGTCGCAATACTAAAAATACCACATATGTGTGTGGCGCACTACATTTAGTCACATTGGAGAAACTCGCGGGGAGAAATTCCATAATGATGGATTTTGGAGTCATATGATTATGAATCATCTGACACTTGCAACTTTCGTCCAAATAGTGAAGTAAACTAAAATACCATTCACAAGCCAGAAAGAACGAGCAACAAAATAATTGGGAATCTGCATATTGATGTATGTAGTCCAATAAGTGTTGTTGCAAGTAGTGGATTTATCTATCTTCAATGACGACTCAAGTAGATATTTATATTTACTAATTGAGACATAAACCTAGATCTTTTGAAATGTTTCAAGAAGATTTTCAAAACAAAGTAGAAATTATTGTAACAAGAAAATTGTGTTTCTACAATTGGATTGAAGAAAAGAATATTTGAGTTACAAGTTTAGCGAATGTCTGATGAGTTGTAAAAAATATATTTTATAGTTTGCAACTCCGAGAACACTACTAAGAGTAGAGTGTTTTAAGTAGATGCAATCAAGCTATGTATGACATAGTGAGATCAAAGATGACATTAATTATTTTGCCAATAAACTTTCAAAGTGATGTTTTAGAGACTGTGGCTTCTACACTGGAAAAGGAGCGCCATCAAATTTATTGAAATAAGTGCTACTTTGCAGGTTATCCCAAATAGTTGGGTATTCCTCTATCACTACGCTGAGGCAAAGTGTTGCCACAGAATGCGGAAGTTTAGAAGAAAATGTTTTGTACAAAAGAGTGAGTGGGAGGACAGTGCAACTCGACAAGATTGCGGAATCTTCTTAATCAGATCAAAGAAAAGAAACACTAGAAGTAATTCTAGAATTTCTTACTACAACTGATACAAAAGCCTCTACATGAGATATAGATAGTACGGTCGAACTTGCAGCTGAACTATAGAGGTTGGGAAAATCTGTGCAGACCTTTGTGGTATGCAAATGAAATATTATTGGGCAAACAATGAACCTATAATTCACAGAGAAGCGTTGATGGGCCCTCACTCCGAAAATTGGCTATATGCCAACATAATCTGAGATAGTATCCATTCACATAATTCAAGCTTACAACTTGATGAACCCTCCAAAAGACTTAGAGTCTAAAGAATAGTAATGGATCTATAAACTGACACAAATAAAAATGTTCAATAATACTAGACTTGGTACAAATAGTTTATGACAAGATCAAAGAATTGATTATGACGTCATTGTCTCATCATAACAATACTTAAAGTGTAACATCCCAAATTTTTTATTTGGAATGTTATACATTAGATCATCATTGCATAGCATATTTTTATTGCATTTTGGCAAATCCTCGAAAATCCTAAGCAACTCAAGGACCCTAGGAGAGAGTTGGGGATTTTTCGCGATTTTCATATTTTATTTTTATCAAATAATAAAACGAGGATTTTCGGTTTTAATTATTTTTCTCTCCGAAAAATATTTCGTATTAAAATAAATGAGAGGAGAAAAGATGACTTCTCCAAAATAATTGAAATATTGGAGGAAAAATATTAAAATCAAATATTGGATTTTATTCGGATTTTATTTGCAATTTTAATTGCATTAGAAAAAAAATTGCACGTTTTCAAAATTGCATTTTTGGGCCCAAAAAATGTTCATCTCGTTCTAATTATTTTAATTAGACGGTGAAAATTTGTTTTGGCATTTTATTATTTTTCTATGATTTTTTTTGGTTCGGCGAAATTATTTTTTAAAAAAATCCGCGGGCGCCCGACTGGGCCGAAGCCCAGCCGACGGCCCACCCCAGCCGCGCCTCCGTCTCCCTCCCGAGCACGGCAGCGCCGCCGCCCGAGTCCCGCACGACCCCGCGGCCCGCCGCCTTGCCACTCCCCCACGGCACACCCCCCCCCCCCTCCTTAAGTACCGCCCGCCGCCGCCCCTCTCCCTCACCCCGTCCCCGCCCCACACCCAAAGCCGCCGCCGCCGAGAGGAGCGCCGGAGCCGACCCTGCCGCCCCGGAGCTCGTACGCCGCCGCCTCGTTGCCCCCTCGCATCGCCGACGACGCCGCACCCCGCCGCCCCTCACCGCACCCCGGAGACCCCGCCGGAGTACCTCGCCGAGGTAACCGGAGCCGCCGCCGTGCCGTTTTTTTTAAACCGTTCGGTTTATTTTATTTTTTTAAACCCTAGATTTTTTTTATAGATCATTTTTTTTGGTTTAGTTAGTTAGTGAACGTTCACCGATCCATTCGTTTTAACGAACGTGTTCGTCGGTTAGTCGCAGCTAACGAACGTCCGTTCGTTTAACTGTTCGTCAGTTTTCTTTTTCGTCGGATTTTCCGCGATTTCTGATCAGATTTTCGTTCTGGTATATCTTTTAGCTCGTTTATCGGAATCAGGCGATTCAAGCGCCTAGAGTTTCGTCTCGAAATTTTCTTTCCGTTTAACCTATTCAAACAAGTTTTTGCTACTGTAAAATTTGACTTAGATCCAGATTAGTAAATGAAGCTTGTTTCTTTCGCCGTTTGACTTTCGTTGCTTCGTTTGATTTGATTCTTTTTGCAAACCGGAGTTCTTAAGTTGAACTTTCTGGTTAGATCTTTATTTGGGTTTTACCTGTGCATTAGATGAGTGCTTATTGTATGCTTGTTTGTTTGCGATAGAGTACCCGGAGTGCGCCGCTTGCTACTTCGAATCTCTAAGTTTCACGGATCATCAGCAAGGCAAGTAACACTTTGATCATACCTCTTTTACTACCCAGTTTTATTGCATTAGACCAATCCTCAAACATTGCATGATTAGGATCTAATTAAATTGTGGGTATTGGGAAGTAGTTGAGGTAGTACCTATCACCTGTTTATTTTCAAACTTTGGGAGTTACTTTTACGTTTGCTCATATTGCTATGCTATGCTAGTAGACGTGGATTGGGTTTGAGTATTACCATGACAGATGTGAGATTGTTAATTAATGGTTAACCTTAAGGTGGCAACTAAACCTCACATCTGGGTGGATTGAGGTACCTGGATATTCCAGGATTGCCTGTTTCTTTTTGGACCGCCACCCAGGTTCAAAGGGATCATGAGATTATTCATGCTAGAAACTTCCGTGCGCAGCCGCAAGCTATTATGGGCTCTAGCATAGTTGACTAAGTTGTGTGAACTCTTACGTGGTAGACTAGCAGATGTAGGGGATGTAGGTTGGTACGGTCTATCACATCGTAAGGTGCAAACACTTCTGAAAGACTGTGTCTCGGTCATCCGTTTCTCAAACACCATGAAGTGCGAGAATCCCAACGGAGGAGATCGAGTCTTGTGGGGAAAAGTGCACAAATCTCTGCAGAGTGTATAAACTAATCATGGTTAGCCGTGTCCCCGGTTATGGACATGTTGAGTATCTAGTACTTGGATTATCATGTGAATTTCATCATGTTACTTTAATTAATTTTGTTGGGTTAATGATGATACTTAATTGGGATTGAGGATGCTGTCAACCATTCTCAATGTTTAACAACCACCATGATAGTTAAATAAAATTTATTCCTTTGTAGTAGGGAAAAATTGGCTTTTTACAAAACTGTAACCATAGAGTCTTCTACCAGCCATATATGCATGTAGTATATCATTATTATGTTCATTACCCTCTATGTGTTACATTGCCAGCATATTCCATGTGCTGACCCGTTTTCGGGCTGCAACGTTTCATGTTGCAGACTTTTCAGACGACGAGTAAGGTGCCTTAGGTCGTGGTCTTATACTCAGTGATGCCGTTGGAGTTGATGGACTCACTTATCTTCCAAGTCTTCCGTTGTTATCGTTTTAGATGGCCTTAAGCCATATTTGTCATACTTATTTCTCTCTTGAGATACTCGTTGTAATAAGTGTGTGATTGCTACTCTGTTATAAATCCTCCATTTGTATTGTGCGTGTCAGCATTACTGATCCAGGGATGACACTGGTGCATGGTAGATCAGACTATTTGAGGTCTGGTCGCTACAAAGGTGGTATCAGAGCACACGTTGACTGTAGGACACGACCACTAAGCTTAAACCCTAGAACACTACTCTCTTCTCATTTCTGACTCCTCTCCACTTTCTACTCTTTTAGGAATGGCGGATGCAAGGAACAAGTTCATGCAACCGGATGAAGATACACCTTTTGGACGACACTTGAAGGAAGACACTAAGTACCTGAACATCGGAATACCAAGCTTCACCGGGACTTACAAAGCCACACTACCAGAAGAGGAGCGCTGGAAGATTCAAGTTCAAGTTCCAGGAAGGACGTTTACGCCAGTCACTGAGCCTATAGAGTTTTCCTTTGATGCACCAACCTGGAGTTTAGGGAAGAGCATGGCAGCCCACATCTCTATGGGACGCATTGGAGAAGTCTACCATAGGGAGCTTAAGGATACTATTTATCAGACTTGTGGACGCCGAGATGAGCAATGGGAGATGATCAGCACCAAGAAGGATGGATCAATTGCAGCTTTCATCTAGGAGCAAAACCAACACATTCGTCGCCAGGAGAACCAGATGTGCGCAGACATGCTAGATCTGAAGAAGGCATTGACCAAGATCACGGAGTTGGAGGAAGAACTCAAGTCTACGCGCGATGGGTATGAGGAGGAGATCGCCACGTTGTTGGAGAAGAATGACGACCTGACACAGAAGATCGGAGTATTCAT
The DNA here is from genome assembly GCF_002575655.3 of Aegilops tauschii subsp. strangulata. Classification (NCBI taxonomy): domain Eukaryota; kingdom Viridiplantae; phylum Streptophyta; class Magnoliopsida; order Poales; family Poaceae; genus Aegilops; species Aegilops tauschii. The sequence continues at coordinate 145,254,916 of NC_053035.3, read as the reverse complement.
GGGAGACCCAGCACCAGGAGGAGAAGATGACGATTCTACTTGCCCGGATAACTACATCATCATCGACAACACCGACTCAGACCCCAGTGAAGATGACTTTGTTGATTAAGCTGGAGCAGATATCATGGAGTCTTCGATCGATCAAAATTTCTAGTAGACCACCATAATCAGTAGTAGCATTCCCCCATGTATATAGTATAGTCCGAGCACTTTGTATCGATAGTTAGATCGATTGTATGCCTTGTTTGTTTGATTGAGTGATATTGTTTGTGTTTGTCTCATGAGCATATGGGTAGTGTTTTCTCTCTAGACCTCATTCTATTCTAAATCCTCATCTTTTCTAAACCTATCAGATGCCTCCGAGACGCGACACCGGATTTGTTTTCCCACCGGAGATAACTCAGTTGATTCAGCAGCAGAATGCCCTGATGCAAGTGTTAGTACAGAACCAAGGCAACAACAACAACAACCCACCACCACCACCTGTTGATCACTTAGCCCGTTTCTTGAGGCTAAATCCGCCAGTGTTTTCCAGCAGCACCGAGCCGATTGTTACAGATGATTGGCTCCACAAAGTTGGAAGGGAGTTGACCACTGCAGGATGCACAGATGCAGAGAGAGTGCGTTTTGCCGCACATCAGCTTGATGGACCCGCAGCATCATGGTGGGAGAATTAGACAGCCACACACCCTATTGACACTGTCACATGGGACCAGTTTCAGCAAGCTTTCCGTACTGCCCATGTTTCAGCAGGAGCTATGGCTATGAAGAAGCTTGAGTTTTGCAACCTACGCCAAGGAGGACGCACCGTAGGCCAGTATGTGGAGGACTTTAGTAAGTTAGCACGTTATGCTCCAGATGACGTTGCTACAGATGCAGCCAAGCAGGAGAAGTTTCTCGAAGGACTGAATGATGAGCTGAGCATGCAGTTGATGGTAGCAACCTTCAACAACTACCAGGAGTTGGTAGATAGAGCTCTCATGATTGAAGGAAAGCAGCAGCAGATTGAAAACCGTAAAAGGAAGTATGGACAAGGGAAGTACAATTTTGGAGCTCAACAGAAGCCACGTTTTACCTCGAAATCGGGAGGACCATTTCAGCATACCCATGGAGGAGGTAGTTCGCACAACCATAATGGCTCCAAGAATGGTAATGGGAATGGAGGAAGCAACGGCCAGAACCGTACCAACCCTTCAACCCCAGCTAAGAGAGACATGAGCCAAGTCACTTGCTTTAAGTGCCAGAAGACTGGACATTATGCCAATGAATGTCTTGAAGCCCAGAATGGAAATGGCAATGGAAGCTCTGGGAAGAAGCCGAACCCTTTCAACATAGGACATGTGAACTACGTTAGCGTGGAAGAGGTTGAAGCACAGCCTGATGCAGTAATAGGTAAGTTTTTGGTTAAGTCATTTACTGCAATCGTTCTTTTGATACTGGTGCATCGCATTCATACATATCAACGGGATTTATGGATAAGTATAAACTGCCAACCCAAGCCCTTAGGTCACCCATGTTAGTAACCTCGCCAGGAGCAGAGTATATGGCTAGTTTATGGTGTGATCGGTTACCATTAAGGATTGGTAACTACGTGTTTCCCTCGGACCTAATAGTACTGGAATCGCAAGGATTGGATGTGATATTAGGCATGGATTGGTTATCGAAGTATCGAGGGAACATTGAGTGCGCCAGTAAGTCGATTTTGCTTACCACCCTAGAAGGAAGAAGGATTAAGTATGTATCCCGGCATGTGCCGAAGAGGACTCAGGTGAATTCCTTATCAGGAGTTGTACAGGAGGAAATACCAGTGGTGAAGGATTACCCGGATGTATTTCCAGAAGAGTTGCCAAGCATGCCACCGGATAGAGACATTGAGTTTTTGATTGAGCTTTTGCCAGGCACAGGGCCAATATCTAAGAGACCGTACAGAATGCCCGCTAAGGATTTGGAAGAAATTAAGAAGCAGATTAAGGAGTTACTGGATAAAGGCTATATTCGCCCAAGTTCTTCACCTTGGGGATCACCCGTACTTCTAGTGGAGAAGAAAGATGGATCATTGAGGATGGTTGTTGATTATCGTGGATTGAATGAAGTGACCATCAAAAATAAGTGCCCACTGCCGATGATCAATGATCTGTTTGACCGATTACAAGGAGCTAAGGTATTTTCCAAGATCGATCTACGATCAGGATACCATCAGTTGAAGATTCGAGAGCAGCATATACCTAAGACGGCTTTTACCACCAGGTATGGGCTGTACGAGTATACCGTTATGTCATTTGGTCTGACTAACGCACCTGCCTATTTCATGAACCTGATGAACAAAGTGTTTATGGAGTTTTTGGATAAGTTCGTCGTAGTGTTCATTGATGACATTTTGGTTTATTCCAAGAATGAAGAGGAGCATAAGGAACATTTGCGTTTGGTACTTGAGAAGCTCAGAGAACATCAGTTATACGCCAAGTTCAGCAAATGTGAGTTTTGGTTGAAGGAAGTTGGATTCCTCGGACATGTTATATCCGGAGAAGGAATAGCAGTAGACCCCGCCAAAGTCGACACTGTGACAAACTGGGAATCACCCACATCAGTTGGAGAGATCCGGAGTTTTCTTGGACTTGCAGGATACTACCGGAGGTTCATTGAGAATTTCTCAAGGATGGCTAAGCCCATGACAGAGTTGTTAAAGAAGGACACCAAATTCAATTGGACTGAGGAATGTGAAGCTAGTTTCCAAGAGTTGAAGAAACGTTTGGTTACATCACCAGTGCTGATTCTACCAGATCAACGCAAGGATTATGAAGTATATTGCGACGCTTCACGTCGAGGACTTGGGGCAGTGCTAATGCAGGAGGGAAGAGTTGTTTCATATGCTTCACGACAACTAAAACCCCATGAGAAGAATTATGCCACCCATGATTTGGAGTTAGCAGCCGTAGTACATGCGTTGAAGACATGGAGACATTTTCTCATCGGAAATCACTGTGAGGTGTACACGGATCACAAGAGTTTGAAGTACATTTTCACGCAGAAGGAGTTGAATCTCAGGCAAAGGAGATGGTTGGAGCTCATTAAGGATTATGATATGAGATTGCATTATCACCTAGGGAAGGCTAACGTAGTAGCTGCTGCGTTGAGCCGCAAGAGCCATGTTAACACCCTCATGACCGGAGAGTTACCGAAATTATTAGCCGAGGATCTTCGCGAGCTATGTTTGGAGATAGTTCGAAGAGGCTATTTAGCAACGTTGGAGATTCAGTCTACCTTGATGGAAAAGATCGGGGAAGCTCAGAAGACAGACAAGGAGATTGCAGAAATAAAGAAAAGGATGAGCAAAGGAAAAGCCAAGGGATTTCGTGAGGAAGAGCATGATACCTTATGGTTTGAGGACCGCGTTTATGTGCCCAATGATCCGGAGATCAGGAAGTTGATCTTGCAAGAGGCCCATGATTCGCTGTATTCGATTCACCCAGGAAATACCAAGATGTATTTGGATTTGAAGGATACTTTCTGGTGGACCGGAATGAAGAAGGATATTGCGGAGTATGTAGCAGTTTGTGATGTATGTCAGAGAGTGAAGGCAGAGCATCAGAAGCCAGCAGGATTGCTACAGCCATTGCTGATACCCGAATGGAAATGGGATAAACTAGGCATGGATTTTATCACGGGATTGCCCAGGACTCGTTCAGGCTATGAATCAATATGGGTTGTAGTCGATCGTTTGACGAAGGTAGCTCATTTCATCCCAGTGAAGACCACTTACACCAGTGCTAAGTTGGCAAAGATATACATGACTGGGATCGTATGTCTGCATGGAGTTCCGAGGACCATTGTATCAGATAGAGGAACCCAGTTTACTTCGAAGTTTTGGAATTAGTTACATGAAACCTTGGGTACCAGGCTAGAGTTCAGTACAGCCTTTCACCCACAGACAGACGGACAGACCGAGAGAGTCAATCAGATTTTGGAAGATATGCTGAGAGCTTGTGCGCTAGATTATGGATCTAGTTGGGACGACAATTTGCCATATGCAGAGTTTTCTTACAACAACAGTTATCAAACCAGTTTGAAGATGGCCCCTTTTGAAGCTTTGTACGGAAGGAGGTGTAGAACACCATTGTTGTGGAACGAAGTTGGAGACTGCCAGTTGTTTGGACCAGATTTGATTAAAGAGTCCGAACAGAAAGTGAAGTTGATTCACGATAGGCTCAAGGTAGCCCAGTCCAGGCAGAAGAGTTATGCGGATTTTAAACGCAAGGAGACAGTTTACGAAGTCGGAGACAGAGTTTACCTACGAGTATCACCACTTCGAGGAGTTAAGCGCTTTGGAGTTAAGGGAAAATTAGCGCCACGTTTTGTAGGACCATACAAAGTTTTGGAGCGTATGGGAGAAGTTGCCTACAAGCTGGAATTGCCTGAAGGATTGTCAGGAGTTCATGATGTATTTCATGTTTCCCAGTTGAAGAAGTGCCACGCAGATATGGCTGATATACCACTGAGAGATATGGTGCCTTTGGAAGCGATTCAGTTGGATAGTGATTTGACCTATGAGGAGAAACCAGTTAAGATTCTGGAGTATGCCAGCCGAGTCACCCGCAGCAAGGTTATCAAGTTTTGCAAAGTCCAGTGGAGTCACCATACCGAGGACGAAGCCACCTGGGAGCGAGAGGAAGATCTACGGAAGGACCACTCTCACCTATTTTCTAGCCAACCCGAATCTCGAGGGCGAGATTCCTCTTAAGGGGGTAGGTTTGTAACATCCCAAATTTTCAATTTGGAATGTTATACATTAGATCATCATTGCATAGCATATTTTATTGCATTTTGGCAAATCCTCGAAAATCCTAAGCAACTCAAGGACCCTAGGAGAGAGTTGGGGATTTTTCGCGATTTTCATATTTGATTTTTATCAAATAATAAACCGAGGATTTTTGGTTTTAATTATTTTTCTCTCCAAAAAATATTTCGTATTAAAATAAATGAGAGGAGAAAAGATGACTTCTCCAAAATAATTGAAATATTGGAGGAAAAATATTAAAATCAAATATTGGATTTTATTCGGATTTTATTTGCAATTTTAATTGCATTAGGAAAAAATTGCACGTTTTCAAAATTGCATTTTTGGGCCAAGAAAATGTTCATCTCGTTCTAATTATTTTAATTAGACCGTGAAAATTTGTTTTGGCATTTTTGGATTTTTATTTATTTTTCTACGATTTTTTTTGGTTCGGCGAAATTATTTAAAAAAATCCGCGGGCGCCCGACTGGGCCGAAGCCCAGCCGACGGCCCACCCCAGCCGCGCCTCCGTCTCCCTCCCGAGCATGGCAGCGCCGCCGCCCGAGTCCCGCACGACCCTGCCGCCCGCCGCCTTGCCCCCCCTCCCCCACGGCACACCCCCCTCCTTAAGTACCGCCCGCCGCCGCCCCTCTCCCTCACCCCGTCCCCGCCCCACACCCGAAGCCGCTGCCGCCGAGAGGAGCGCCGGAGCCGACCCCGCCGCCCGAAGGAGCCGCCGCCCCGGAGCCCGTACGCCGCCGCCTCGTCGCCCCCTCGCCTCCCCGACGACGCCGCACCCCGCCGCCACTCACCGCACCCCGGAGACCCCGCCGGAGCCCCGCCAGAGTACCTCGCTGAGGTAACCGCAGCCGCCGCCGCCGTGCCCGTTTTTAAAAAAAACCGTTCGGTTTATTTATTTTTTTAAACCCTAGATTTTTTTATAGATCGTTTATTTTTTTTGGTTTAGTTAGTTAGTGAACGTTCACCAATCCGTTCGTTTTAACGAACGTGTTCGTCGGTTAGTCGTAGCTAACGAACGTCCGTTCGTTTAACTGTTCGTCGGTTTTCTTTTTCGTCGGATTTTCCGCGATTTCCCAGATCGCGATTTCTGATCAGATTTTCGTTCTGGTATATCTTTTAGCTCGTTTATCGGAATCAGGCGATTCAAGCACCTAGAGTTTCATCTCGAAATTCTCTTTCCGTTTAACCTATTCAAACAAGTTTTTGCTACTGTAAAATTTGACTTAGATCCAGATTAGTAAACGAAGCTTGTTTCTTTCGCCGTTTGACTTTCGTTGCTTCGTTTGATTCGATTCTTTTTGCAAACCGGAGTTTTTAAGTTGAACTTTCTGGTTAGATCTTTATTTCGGTTTTAACTGTGCATTAGATGAGTGCTTATTGTATGCTTGTTTGTTTGCGATAGAGTACCCGGAGTGCGCCGCTTGCTACTTCGAATCTCTAAGTTTCACGGATCATCAGCAAGGTAAGTAACACTTTGATCATACCTCTTTTACTACCCAATTTTATTGCATTAGACCAATCCTCAAACATTGCATGATTAGGATCTAATTAAATTGTGGGTATTGGGAAGTAGTTGAGGTAGTACCTATCACCTGTTTATTATCAAACTTTGGGAGTTAATTTTACGTTTGCTCAGTAGACGTGCATTGGGTTTGAGTGTTACCATGACAGATGTGAGATTGTTAATTAATGGTTAACCTTAAGGTGGCAACTAAAACTCACATCTGGGTGGATTGAGGTACCTGGGTATTCCAGGATTGCCTGTTTCTTTTTGGACCGCCACCCAGGTTCAAAGGGATCATGAGATTATTCATGCTAGAAACTTCGTGTGCAGCCGCAAGCTATTATGGGCTCTAGCATAGTTGACTAAGTTGTGTGAACTCTTACGTGGTAGACTAGCAGATGTAGGGGATGTAGGTTGGTACGGTCTATCACATCGTAAGGTGCAAACACTTCTGAAAGACTGTGTCTCGGTCATCCGTTTCTCAAACACCATGAAGTGCGAGAATCCCAACGGAGGAGATCGAGTCTTGTGGGGAAAAGTGCACAAATCTCTGCAGAGTGTATAAACTAATCATGGTTAGCCGTGTCCCCGGTTATGGACATGTTGAGTATCTAGTACTTGGATTATCATGTGAATTTCATCATGTTACTTTAATTAATTTTGTTGGGTTAATGATGATACTTAATTGGGATTGAGGATGCTGTCAACCATTCTCAATGTTTAACAACCACCATGATAGTTAAATAAAATTTATTCCTTTGTAGTAGGGAAAAATTGGCTTTTTGCAAAACTGTAACCATAGAGCCTTCTACAAGCCATATATGCATGTAGTATATCATTATTATGTTCATTACCCTCTATGTGTTACATTGCCAGCATATTCCATGTGCTGACCCGTTTTTGGGCTGCAACGTTTCATGTTGCAGACTTTTCAGACGACGAGTAAGGTGCCTTATGTCGTGGTCTTATACTCAGTGATGCCGTTGGAGTTGATGGACTCACTTATCTTCCAAGTCTTCCGCTGTTATCATTTTAGATGGCCTTAAGCCATATTTGTCATACTTATTTCTCTCTTTAGATACTCATTGTAATAAGTGTGTGATTGCTACTCTGTTATAAATCCTCCATTTTTACTATGCGTGTCAGCATTACTGATCCAGGGATGACACTGGTGCACGGTAGATCAGACTATTTGAGGTCTGGTCGCTACATAAAGTCAGTTCGGGTTAAACTAGCAATTATTAAAATTTCAAATTATGAGATAAAACATATGGATGTCAACATGATTCCCATGAGATGGAAATAGATCCAAGGTTGTATATTTGATACGATCCAAGGTAATTTTGTTGATCCAGAGGATGCTAGTAAGTATGCAAACTTCAAGAGATCCTATAATGATCTGAAGCAAGCATAATGGAGTTGGAATCTTCGTACTGATGAATTAGTCAGATAAATTGATTTCATCGAGTAAAGCGAAGATGCTTGTATTTACAAGAAAGTAAGTGGGAGCATGATAATATTTCTAAACACTATATGTACATGACATATTATTGATTGGAAGTTATGTAAATTTCTTGACACGGATTAAGTCTTATTGAAACTAGTTTTTCAATAAAATACTTAGGCAATGAATAGTCTTGGTATTAGACATAATGATTTATGGAGATAATAGTGTCTAATTGGACTTAGCCAAAATACATATTGACATAATACTAAAGCAGTTTAGTATGTAAAATGTGAAGAAGATATTCTTGTCAATGTCACATGGAAGGAGTCGGTATCCTGGAAAACTGATGAGCTAAATATGATTTCAACCACACTTGTATTCCATGATATGTAAACAAGCAGATATTTCTAGTACTGCAAGTTAGTTGTAAGTAAAAGTTACTAGTATTGTCAAATTGTTGATCATAGGACAAACAATGAAAATGTTGTTAAGGATTAACAACATATTTCTCACACACAGAGAAAATTAAGAGATTGTTGTAAGGAGTTACATCAATGAAGGCTCGTTGTAAGTCGTGCATCGATAAAATCTTCATGTTTCTCACACATGAAGAAAATAAAGAGATTGTTGTAAGGAGTTACATCAATGAAGGCTCGTTGTAAGTAGTACATCGATAAAATATTCATCTATGCTCCAAGTGTTTTTTTCGATTTCAATTAGAAGTGATTTATGGTGCCATGGTAAGTTGGAATTGGTCCAAAAATTTACTATGGTGGATTCTATAACAGAAGGCTAAGTATATTATTGCTTTAGAAGCAAAAATGAAGGGTGATGACTCGAAAGTTCAATTATGAGCTTGGTATGGTTTCTAAATGATTGTATCATTGGAACACTATTCTTAATAGTGGTTCCATAACTCAGTCTAAGGAATCAGATGTTCTATCAGTGATTCAATATATATATATATACGAAGCCGGTTTCACACAAATTATGAATTCTTGTGAAAGCATGATAGATGCATAGAAATGCAAATGATACACGAAGATCTGAAGTTGTCAGATTTGATCATAGGACAGAGTCTATGCCATAAGAAAAGTATGGACTGACACCGGACTGCCATTGGTGTTAAAGTTAAAAGTGCTAACTAGATTATTGACTCTAGTGCAAGTGGGAGACTGTTGGAAACAGGCCCTAGAGGCAATAATATTGTATTATTATATTTCCATATTCATAGTTAAGAGTTTATATTTCATGCTATAACTGCTATGATCCTAGAATATGCGATTCAGTGGAAAACTCATATGCACGTTGGAATAATAAACAGTAATAGTAGGTTATCTCGCCTCTAAGACTGGCTCAAGTGTTGTTAGTGATCACATTTTTCGGATCTTAGGATATCTTTAAGTGTAACGATAGTCCTAAAGCAACATTGAGGGTATGACGTTAGAAGAACGATCATATCGAATCGACCCAATACTTGTTTGTTATACTATGTGATTATATCATCCAAAATCATTTGTTATAACACAGAGTGTTAGCATGTGTTTTACTTCCTCGGACCATGAGAGTATCTCCGTCACTTCCTACCAGAAGGTGGGCTTTGGGGTTGCTCAAACGTCATCTATAACAAGGTGATCATAACAACGACTTTCAGGTTCACCGGAAAGTTTGACAAGTGACCGGATAGCTCAAGAGTGGGATTTTCTCCTCCGACGATGGAGAGATATTCTTAGGGCCCTCTCGGTGTGATGCCATCCATCATCGTCTGGCCAGACACAGGTGACTACGTCACGGGGATGCCGGAACACGTCAACGTGAAAGAAGAACAAAACCGGTAACGGGAGCAACGGTATAATGAGCATGGTGATGACTCAGGAGGATACTGATGCACACCGGGTTTTGTAAAGTATCGCAAAGCAAAGGGAACATCACATGTAACCAAAGGTTCACTCGAATATCATTCGTGTAATCATAGGTGCCGATATGGATGTCCACGGTTCCGCCATCGGTCATTGAACGAAGGGGTTTCATTCATGTTCATTGTTTACCAAACCTACGGGGTCACAAGCTTAAGGTAACATGATATGTTGAGTGTTAGTAGGACGGGAGTAATGAGAATATATTTGTGGAATTTTTTCATTAATATCCAGAATAGTTTCGAGAGGTTCCGGAAGCGTTTCGGGGTCACTGGAAGGGTTTCGGTGAATATCGGGTAATACCGGGTATTACCGATTAATTATATATAAGTGGAAAATGTTTCCGGGGATATTAAATTATATATATATATAATGCTCTGAAAATATTTAGAACATTTTATACTTTATTTAAATATCAATGGGCCTTAAAAGGCCAAGAGGTGGAAGGCAACTTGGGCCACAAGGGCCCAAGTAGGAAGGCGCCCCCGTTCCTTGTGGGGGGGCGAATTAGACTAGGGGAGGGAGTCCTACTCCCTCTCCCCAGGCCGGCGCCCCAAGGAGGACTTCCACCCATGGTGGCTGCCCTCTCCCTCCCCTCTAACCTATATATACTAGAGGATTTTCACCCCATGGATATACAAGTTTTGGAGCCTCCTCTAGTTGATCTAGTTCTAATTCTTGTTGGTCCTAGTTGACTAATTAGAGCTAGCCCTAGACACCTCTAATCCTCATAATTAGAAGCCCCATATGGTTCTAATCTTCTCCCTCTAATTCTCCAGCGATGATTAGCTCTAAATGGTGAAGCGTTGCCGGATCGTGAAGACCATATGCTTGCAACCAAGTAGAGAGATCGTGCTTTTGGCCTTACCTTCGAGGGACCGTTCGAGGGTGGTTCACGGGATCGTCATCAATGTTAGAGGGAATCCAAGTATGATCTACACCGACTCATCTACTTGCACTCCCGGAGTCGGTAACGATCGTTGATCACAATCTGTTATGCATCTTCATATTGCTCCTGGGTGATCGTAGGGAGAATTTTTTTTCTACTACGTTTCCAACAATTAATAGTAACAACGGAAGTGGCATCGTGTTTGGATCTTCATATGTATTCATTTTCTGTAAAACTAAAAACAAGCAAAAAACAACAATTGACACTCGGTACTTAATTAATATGATAGTCCAGAAAAATAATATAAAATGATGTAAAATAATGGCAAAAGTATGTAGGAATAATAATATAATAGCATGAAGTAATAAAATATTATAGATACGTCAGAGACATATAATGTGCCAACAAAAATGAATGTTGTTACTATTTATTTTGGTGATGGTTCAGGAGCTACAGCTGCTATTCTTTGCAACTCAAAGGAGGAAGCCAATGTGGGACATGCATGGAGAAATATCTAGTACTCCCATCCTTGGGGTGCTCCCCATGCTCCAACTTCAAATAAATCAATTTTAAATGTTTCAAAAATTCTGAAAAAATATGCATGCTTACAAGGAATGTGACTACAACTCCTAAAAAATTTAGGTCCAAACTCTAAATGCACATTGAGAAACAAAAATGTGAAATCTAGCATGAATAGTGTCATAAAAAGATAAAAGCAACATTTGACACTATTTATATCTAAATTTTTCTTTTTTGTTTCTCAATGTACATTTTAAGTCTGGACCTGAAATTTTTAAGGGGTGTAGTCACATTCCTTTTGAACATTCAGGATTTTGAAACATTTAAAATTGATATTTTAGACTTGGAGCATAGGGAGCACCCCAAGGATGGGAGCACCTGATATTTCCCCGGACGTGCATCACCTCTGTCTAGAGTTTTGGATAGCACGACGATGGGGACTCTTGCATTACAAAGGGGACTTGCCTTGTTGCTGTTGGAAATATGCCCTAGAGGCAATAATAAAATGGTTATTATTGTATTTCCTTGTTCATGATAATTGTCTGTTGTTCATGCTATAATTGTATTAACTGGAAACCGTAATACATGTGTGAATACATAGACCACAACATGTCCCTAGTAAGCCTCTAGTTGACTAGCTCGTTGATCAATAGATGGTTATGGTTTCCTGACCATGGACATTGGATGTCATTGATAACGGGATCACATCATTAGGAGAATGATGTGATGGACAAGACCCAATCCTAAGCATAGCACAAGATCGTGTAGTTCGTTTGCTAGAGCTTTTCTAATGTCAAGTATCATTTCCTTAGAACATGAGATTGTGCAACTCCCGGGTACCATAGGAATGCTTTGGGTGTACCAAACGTCACAACATAACTGGGTGGCTATAAAGATGCACTACAGGTATCTCCGAAAGTGTCTGTTGGGTTGGCACGAATCGAGACTGGGATTTGTCACTCCGTATGACGGAGAGGTATCTCTGGGCCCACTCGGTAATGCATCATCATAATGAGCTCAATGTGACTAAGGAGTTAGCCACGGGATCATGCGTTACGGTACGAGTAAAGTGACTTGCCGGTAACGAGATTGAACAAGGTATTGGGATACCGACGATCGAATCTCGGGCAAGTAACGTACCGATTGACAAAGGGAATTGTATACGGGATTGATTGAATCCTCGACATCGTGGTTCATCCGATGAGATCATCGTGGAACATGTGGGAGCCAACATGGGTATCCAGATCCCGTTGTTGGTTATTGACCGGAGAGTCGTCTCGATCATGTCTGCATGTCTCCCGAACCCGTAGGGTCTACACACTTAAGGTTCGGTGACGCTAGAGTTGTAGAGATATTAGTATGCGGTTAACTGAAAGTTGTTCGGAGTCCTGGATGAGATCCCGAACGTCACAAGGAGTTCCGGAATGGTCCGGAGGTAAAGATTTATATATGGGAAGTCCTATTTTGGCCACCGGAAAAATGTTCGGTATTTTTCGGTATTGTACCGGGAAGGTTCTAGAAGGTTCCAAAGTGGGGCCCACCTGCATGGGGGGACCCACATGAACGTGGGTAGTGGGGGCAAGGCCCCACATCCCTGGTCAAGGCGCACCAAGATCCCACCTTAGAAGGAATAAGATCATATCCCGAAGGGATAAGATCAAGATCCCTAAAAAAGGGGGATAACAATCGGTGGGGAAGGGAAATGATGGGATTTCTTTCCCCCACCTTTGCCAACGCCCCAATGGACTTGGAGGGCAAGAAACCAGCCCCCTCCACCCCTATATATAGTGGGGAGGCGCATGGGAGCAGCACCCCAAGCCCTGGCGCCTCCCTCCCTCCCGTGACACCTCTTCCTCCCCGCTTGCGCTTGGCGAAGCCCTGCCGGGATCCCACTACTTCCACCACCACGCCGTCGTGCTGCTGGATCTCCATCAACTTCTCCTGCCCCCTTGCTGGATCAACAAGGAGGAGATGTCCCCGCTCCGTACGTGTGTTGAACGCGGAGGTGCCGTCCGTTCGGCGCTAGGATCATCAGTGATTTGGATCACGACGAGTACGACTCCATCAACCCCGTTCTCTTGAACGCTTCCGCGTGCAATCTACAAGGGTATGTAGATGCACTCCCCTCTCTCTCGTTGCTAGATGACTCCATAGATTGATCTTGGTGATACGTAGAAAATTTGAATTATTGCTACGTTCCCCAATAGTGGCATCATGAGCCAGGTTTATGCGTAGATTCTATGCACGAGTAGAACACAAAGTAGTTGTGGGTGACGATTTGTTCAATTTGCTTACCGTTACTAGTCCTATCTTTATTCGGCGGCATTGTGGGATGAAGCGGCCCGGACCGACCTTACACGCACTCTTACGTGAGACAGGTTCCACCGACTGACATGCACTTGATGCATAAGGTGGCTAGCGGGTGTCTGTCTCTCCCACTTTAGTTGGATCGGATTCGATGAAAAGGGTCCTTATGAAGGGTAAATAGCAATTGGCATATCACCGTTGTGGATTTTGCGTAGGTAAGAAACATTCTTGCTAGAAACCCATAGCAGCCACGTAAAACATGCAACAACAATTAGAGGACATCTAACTTGTTTTTGCAGGGTATGCTATGTGATGTGATATGGCCAAAAGGATGTGATGAATGATATATGTGATGTATGAGATTGATCATGTTCTTGTAATAGGAATCACGACTTGCATGTCGATGAGTATGACAACCGGCAGGAGCCATAGGAGTTGTCTTAATTTATTGTATGACCTGCGTGTCAATGAAAAACGCCATGTAATTACTTTACTTTATTGCTAACCGTTAGCCATAGTAGTAGAAGTAATAGTTGGCGAGACAACTTCATGAAGACACGATGATGGAGATCATGGTGTCATGCCGGTGACGAAGGTGATCATGCCGCGCCTCGAAGATGGAGATCAAAAGGCGCAAGATGATATTGGCCATATCATGTCACTTTATGATTTGCATGTGATGTTTGTCATGTTTACATCTTATTTGCTTAGAACGACGGTAGCATAAATAAGATGATCCCTCACTAAAATTTCAAGAGATGTGTTCCCCCTAACTGTGCACCGTTGCGAAGGTTCATTCTTTCGAAGCACCATGTGATGATCGGGTGTGATAGATTCTAACGTTCGCATACAACGGGTGTTGACGAGCCTAGCATGTATAGACATGGCCTCGGAACACAAGCAAAACACTTAGGTTGACTTGACGATCCTAGCATGTACAGACATGGCCTCGGAACACAAGAGACCGAAAGGTCGAACATGAGTCGTATAGTAGATACGATCAACATGGAGATGTTCACCGATGATGACTAGTCCGTCTCACGTGATGATCGGACACGGCCTAGTCAATTCGGATCATGTATCACTTAGATGACTAGAGGGATGTCTATCTAAGTGGGAGTTCATTAAATAATCAGATGAACTTAATTATCATCAACATAGTCAAAAGGTCTTTGCAAATAATGTCGTAGCTTACGCTTTAGTTCTACTAAGATATGTTCCTAGAGAAAATTTAGTTGAAAGTTGATAGTAGCAATTATGCGGACTGGGTCCATAAACTGAGGATTGTCCTCATTGCTGCACAGAAGGCTTATGTCCTTAATGCACCGCTCGATGTGTTGAACCTCGAGCGTCGTCTGTAGATGTTACAAAACATCTGACATACACGTTTTGATGACTACATGATAGTTCAGTGTGTGATGCTAACGGTTTAAAATTGTGGCACCAAAGACGGTTTTGAAACGTCGCAGAACATATGAGATGTTCCAAAGACTGAAATTGGGATTTCAGACTAATGCCCACGTCAAGAGGTATGAGACCTCTGACAAGTTTCTTAAGCCTGCAAACTAAGGGAGAAAAGCTCAATCGTTGAGCATGTGCTCAGATTTTCTGAGTACTACAATCACTTGAATCGAGTGGGAGTTAATCTTCCAGATGAGATAGTGATGGTTCTCCATAGTCACTGCCACCAAGCTATTAGAGCTTCGTGATGAACTATAACATATCAGGGATAGACATGATGATCCTTGAGCAACTCGCGATGTTTGACACCGCAAAAGTAGAAATCAAGAAGGAGCATCAATTGTTGATGGTTAGTAAAACCACTAGTTTCTAGAAGGGCAAGGGCAAGAAGGGATACTTCATGAAACGGCAAATCAGTTGCTGCTCTAGTGAAGAAACCCAAGGTTGAACCCAAACCTGAGACTAAGTGCTTCTGAAATGAGGGGAACGGTCACTGAAGCAGAACTACCCTAGATACTTCGTAGATGAGAAGGCTGGCAAGGTCGACAGAAGTATATTGGATATACATTATATTAATGTGTACTTTACTAGTACTCCTAGTAGCACCAGGGTATTAGATACCGGTTCGGTTGCTAAGTGTTAGTAACTCGAAATAAAAGCTGCGGAATAAACGGAGACTAGCTAAAGGTGAGATGACGATATGTGTTGGAAGTGTTTCCAAGGTTGATGTGATCAAGCATCGCATGCTCCCTCTACCATCGAGATTGGAGTTAAACCTGAATAATAATTATTTGGTGTTTGCGTTGAGCATAGACATGATTGGATTATGTTTATCGCAATACAGTTATTCATTAAAGGAGAATAATGGTTACTCTGTCTATTTGAATAATACCTTCAATGGTCTTGCACCTAAAATGAATGGTTTATTGAATCTCGATCGTAGTGATACACATGTTCATGCCAAAAGATATAAGATAGTAATGATAGTACCACATACTTGTGGCACTGCCACTTGAGTCATATTGGTATAAAACGCATGAAGAAGCTCCATGTTGATGGATCTTTGGACTCACTCGTTTTTGAAAAGATTGAGACATGCGAACCATGTCTATTAGTATATATGCATGAAGAAAGTCCATACAGATGGATCATTTGGACTCACTTGATTTTGAATCACTTGAGACATGCAAATCATACCACATGGGCAAGATGACTGAAAGGCCTCGTTTTCAGTAAGATGGAACAAGAGAGCAACTTGTTGGAAGTAATACATTTGATGTGTGTAGTCCAATGAGTGCTGACGCACGCAGTGGATATCGTTATGTTCTTACTTCATAGATGATTTGAGTAGATGCTGAGAATATTTACTTGATGAAACACAAGTCTGAATTATTGAAAGGTTCAAGTAATTTCAGAGTGAAGTTGAAGATCGTCGTGACAAGAGGATAAAATGTCTGTGATATGATCATAGAGATGAATATCTGAGTTACGAGTTTGGCACACAATTAAGAAATTGTGGAAATTGTTTCACGACTAATACCGCCTGGAACACCATATTGTGATGGTGTGTCCGAACATCATAACTGCACCCTATTGGATATGGTGCATACCATGATGTCTCTTATCGAATTACAACTATCGTTTATGGGTTAGGCATTAGAGACAACCGCATTCACTTTAAATAGGGCACCACGCAATTCCGTTGAGACGACACCATATGAACTATGGTTTAGAGAAACCTAAGCTGTCGTTTCTTAAAAGTTTGGGGCTGCGACGCTTATGTGAAAAAGTTTCAGGCTGATAAGCTCGAACCCAAAGCGGATAAATGCATCTTCATAGAATACCCAAAACAGTTGGGTATACCTCCTATTTCAGATCTGGAAGCAAAAGTGATTGTTTCTAGAAACGGGTCCTTTCTCGAGGAAAAGTTTCTCTCGAAAGAATTGAGTGGGAGGATGGTGGAGACTTGGTGAGGTCATTGAACCGTCACTTCAACTAATGTGTAGCAGGGCACAGGAAGTTGTTCCTGTGGCACCTACACCAATTGAAGTGGAAGCTTATGATAGTGATCATGAAACTTCAGATCAAGTCACTACCAAACCTCATAGGACGACAAGGATGCGTACTACTTCAGAGTGGTACGTAATCCTGTCTTGGAAGTCATGTTGCTAGACAACAATGAACCTACGAGCTATGGAGAAGCGATGGTGGGCCCGGATTCCGACGAATGGCTCGAGGCCATAAAATCCGAGAGGATCCATGTATGAAAACAAAGTATAGACTTCGAAAGAACTACTTGATGGTCGTAAGGCTGTTGGGTACAGATGGATTTTAAAGGGAAGACAGACAATGATGGTAAGTGTCACCATTAAGAAAGCTCGACTTGTCGTTAAGATGTTTTCCGTCAAGTTCAAGGAGTTGACTGCGATGAGACTTTCTCACTCGTAGCAATGCTAAGAGTCTGTTAGAATTATATTAGCAGTTACTGCATTATTTATGAAATCTTGCAGATAGGATGTCAAAACATTGTTTCCTTGACGATTTTCTTGAGGAAAGGTTGTATGTGATACAACCAGAAGGTTTTGTCAATCCTGAAAGATGCTAACAAGTATGCAAAGCTCCAGCAATCCTTCTAAGGATTGGAGTAACCATCTCGGAGTTGGAATGAACGCTTTGATGAGATGATCAAAGATTTTGGGTTTATACAAAGTTCATGAGAAACTTGTATTTCCAAAGAAGTGAGTGGGAGCACTATAGAATTTTTGATGAGTATATGTTGTTAACATATTGTTGATCAGAAATGATGTAGAATTTCTGGAAAGCATCCAGGGTTATTTGAAAAGTGTTTTTAATGGAAAACCTGGATTAAGCTACTTGAACATTGAGCATCAAGATCTATAAGGATAGATCAAAAACGCTTAATAGTACTTTCAAATGAATACATACCGTGACAAGATTTTGAAGGAGTTCAAAATAGATCAGCAAAGAAGGAGTTCTTGGTTGTGTTACAAGGTGTGAGTATTGAGTAAGACTCAAGACCTGACCACGGCAGAAGAAAGAGAAAGGACGAAGGTCGTCCCCTATGCTTTAGACGTAGGCTCTACAATATGCTATGTTGTGTACCGCACCTGAAGTGTGCCTTGCCATGAGTTAGTCAAGGGGTACAATAGTGATCCAGGAAGGGATCACATGACAGCGGTCGAACTTATCCTTAGTATCTAGTGGACTAAGGAATTTTCTCGATTATGGAGGTGGAAAGGGGGTTCGTCGTAAAGGGTTACGTCGATGCAAACTTTGACACTAATCCGGATGACTCTGAGTAGTGAACTGGATTCGTATAGTAGAGCAGTTATTTGGAATAGCTCCAAGTAGCGCGTGGTAGCTGCATCTACAGGATGACATAGAGATTTGTAAAGCACACACGGATCTGAATGTTGCAGACCCGTTGACTAAAACCTCTCTCGTAAGCATAACATGATCAAACCCTAGAACTCATTGAGTGTTAATCACATGGTGATGTGAACTAGATTATTGACTCTAGTAAACTCTTGGGTATTAGTCACATGGCGATGTGAACTTTGAGTGTTAATCACATGGTGATGTGAACTAGATTATTGACTCTAGTGCAAGTGGGAGACTGTTGGAAATATGCCCTAGAGGCAATAATAAAATGGTTATTATTGTATTTCCTTGTTCATGATAATTGTCTGTTGTTCATGCTATAATTGTATTAACTGGAAACCGTAATACATGTGTGAATACATAGACCACAACATGTCCCTAGTAAGCCTCTAGTTGACTAGCTCGTTGATCAATAGATGGTTATGGTTTCCTGACCATGGACATTGGATGTCATTGATAACGGGATCACATCATTAGGAGAATGATGTGATGGACAAGACCCAATCCTAAGCATAGCACAAGATCGTGTAGTTCGTTTGCTAGAGCTTTTCTAATGTCAAGTGTCATTTCCTTAGACCATGAGATTGTGCAACTCCCAGATACCGTAGGAATGCTTTGGGTGTACCAAACGTCACAACGTAACTGGGTGGCTATAAAGGTGCACTACAGGTATCTCCGAAAGTGTCTGTTGGGTTGGCACGAATCGAGACTGGGATTTGTCACTCCGTATGACGGAGAGGTATCTCTGGGCCCACTCGGTAATGCATCATCATAATGAGCTCAATGTGACTAAGGAGTTAGCCACGGGATCATGCGTTACGGTACGAGCAAAGTGACTTGCCGGTAACGAGATTGAACAAGGTATTAGGATACCGACGATCGAATCTCGGGCAAGTAACGTACCGATTGACAAAGGGAATTGTATACGGGATTGATTGAATCCTCGACATCGTGGTTCATCCGATGAGATCATCGTGGAACATGTGGGAGCCAACATGGGTATCCAGATCCCGCTGTTGGTTATTGACCGGAGAGTCGTCTCGGTCATGTCTGCATGTCTCCCGAACCCGTAGGGTCTACACACTTAAGGTTCGGTGATGCTAGAGTTGTAGAGATATTAGTATGCGGTTAACCGAAAGTTGTTCGGAGTCCTGGATGAGATCCCGGACGTCACGAGGAGTTCCGTAATGGTCCGGAGGTAAAGATTTATATACGGGAAGTCCTATTTTGGCCACCGGAAAATGTTCGGGATTTTTCGGTATTGTACCGGGAAGGTTCTAGAAGGTTCCGAAGTGGGGCCCACCTGCATGGGGGGACCCACATGAACGTGGGTAGTGGGGGCAAGGCCCCACACCCCTGGTCAAGGCGCACCAAGATCCCACCTTAGAAGGAATAAGATCATATCCCGAAGAGATAAGATCAAGATCCCTAAAAAGGGGGATAACAATCGGTGGGGAAGGGAAATGATGGGATTTCTTTCCCCCACCTTTGCCAACGCCCCAATGGACTTGGAGGGAAAGACACCAGCCCCCTCCACCCCTATATATAGTGGGGAGGCGCATGGGAGCAGCACCCCAAGCCCTGGCGCCTCCCTCCCTCCCGTGACACCTCTTCCTCCCCGCTTGCGCTTGGCGAAGCCCTGCCGGGATCCCGCTACTTCCACCACCACGTCGTCGTGCTGCTGGATCTCCATCAACTTCTCCTCCCCCCTTGCTGGATCAAGAAGGAGGAACCGTCCCTGCTCTGTACGTGTGTTGAACGCGGAGGTGCCGTCCGTTCGGCGCTAGGATCATCGGTGATTTGGATCACGACGAGTACGACTCCATCGACCCCGTTCTCTGGAACGCTTCCGCGCGCGATCTACAAGGGTATGTAGATGCACTCCCTTCTCTCTCGTTGTTAGATGAATCCATAGATTGATCTTGGTGATACGTAGAAAATTTGAATTATTGCTACGTTCCCCAACAGTTGCAAGATCTTGGATGCACTAATATCATCATGGACTCTGATCCGCTTGAGCTTGTGAAAACTTATAATGAGACTAGTGATTGGGGCGCCTAACGATGTCCTGGACTAGGGGTACTCACCACGTCATCTCCCGACCAGCTGGATCAGGCCAAGGACCCCGTGGCGGTTTGCTCATGGGTCACTTCGGGCAGGCCATGCCACATACAAGGGAGATCCCACAAGACTTGGCGCCCAAGACGAGGACTTTCCTAAACCCTAGGCCTCTGGTGTGTTATATAAACCAAGGCCAGGCTAGTCAATAGAGCATCAGATATTCATGAGAACAATCTCGTGGTAGATACATGTACTCAGTACTACACCCCATATGAAAACAATCAAAAGCAACATGTAGGGTATTATCTCTTCGAGAGAGCCCGAAGCTGGGTAAAATCCCGGGTCCATGTTACCATCACTCCAAGACGCCTAGCTTAGGACCCCTACTACGAGATACGCCGGATATAGAACCGACATTGGTGCTTTCATTGAGAGCCTGCTAGGTGATCGCTGCGGATCGATGAGATGATCAGGTCATATCTTTTTAGTTGGATCTGTTCTACATAATTATCCTTTTTATTTTTTTTCAAATCATTGCCACTAGCTCCATGCTGCTTTGGTCACAGACGTCGACGACCGTACCCTGCACGTGCCATTACGCCGGACCCGAGCTCCTCTTACTAGACTCGCACATGGCATGGAGGTCCCGAGGAGGCTGGCGCACAAGCGGCACTATGTGCAAATCTGAGAAAGAAAACAAATCCATCAAAAGACGCTTCAGTCAAAGAGTCATGATCGGACATAGGCCGATCATGCGGCAAGCCACAGGGAGATATGACCCTTCTTTTTCTTTATTGTTTACCTAAAGGAGCCGTGTACGCTTGTAACTACTAGTAGTCTAGTTTGCTTTTTCATGCACGTATCACTACTAGTCGCCTTATACATCTCTTGCCTATAATAAAAGTGTGCTAACTGTACGCAATTTGGAGTCTGGATTCCTGTCCGCGGGTCGGCAAATACGGTATGTTATGCACGGGAACTTCGTCAAGACGTTGGCTCAAACGCGTCGTCACCGATGATTCGTCGAACTCTGACCGTCGCCACTCCACCGGACCGACCTCGGCAATCAGGCCATATATATATTTTTTACTTCACTTAAATTGATTAAGTAGAATAATTTTTTCTTAAAAAAAGTATTATTTTTATTACTTTTGGTTCGCACTAATTTTTATGCATAGGTAAATCAATTGGTCCATGTCGCCACCTCGTCTGGTAGCCGGCTTTGTCGCTTACCACCTGTGATCCGACCAACTCTGCGTCTACGGCCGGACAATCAAGGAGCACCATCCAGCCAAGGAGGACGAGCATGACTGCGTACAGTCCACGCAGGGCGGCGCCCACAGCTACCACAAATTCAGCTATGCGACAACCCACAGGAAGATAAATCCTTCCTTTTTTATTTTTAAGATAAGAGGTTGTGTACGCTTTTAACTTGTGGTCTGTCTGCACTTTTTCACATATTAAAGTGATTTGACCCATGTGTGTCAAGTGGTACTACACTAGTGCTTTCCTATTACCTGTGTGAGATGCTAGACCTCCTGCGCCATATTGATTTGGATCTGACGTTGATTACTACATCATCTGTTGATTGCCTCACAAGACATCAGGTGCTATTATTCCTACTAATTACGCACAATATAAATTTTTTGTGCCATCATATTTTTTCCTAGGTTTGTACTGTTGTGAGTATACAGATCGCAGCACGGCCTATGCGGCAGCCCAATCAACTTCATGTTCGGGTCTTAGTGAATGCGGCATCTGAAACTCGGACCACCCTATGAATTTAGGCTTCAACGTGCCCTTACCGTGACGACAATAACCCACATCGACATCGTCCTCGGCGCTCAGGCTATATTCCTTCAAATTATCAACTTTGCATAAATAAATTATGCAATTTCTTAATTGCTATTATTTTTGGTTTGCACTATTTCCATGTGAGCAGGAAAACTACCTCGTATGCGTCACTTTGGCAAGCCGACGTCGTCGTCCCAATCGGCGTAAATCGGCTCGTGTGATCACCCTGTTGGGTGAATTGCCATACCAACATGTCCGGTTGCCTCAGGGACTTCGGCATCGGCGAGAGAGCTCTACCTCGTCGGGTGTTCGGCACACGGGCCATATTTCTTTTATTATTTACTTTGCATAAATTATTTATTATGCTATGAATTTATTTTGTTTTTTTCTTTTTATTATTATTATTACTATTATCTTCGACTTGCACTATTTTCTGTGAAGAGGTAAATGCTCCGGGTTGAGCAGCGCTGTCACCTCGGCGTACCGACGTACCACGTCACCTCGACTGGACCGGGGGCTTCGTCATCACTTCATTAACCCATGCCGGGGGCTTCAGCGTCATACTGCCAGCCTGCTCCGTCGCCTCGGTCGGACTGGGGGTTCCACCTCGCCACATTGGCCGTGCTATGTCGCCACTTCGGAATGCCGAGCTCTTTGCTCTGCTACCTCGAGACCGACTTGGGGGCTGGGACCTCATCCCGTGGTAAGCTCGGGCCGCACATCGACACCGAGCACATTAACCAACTAAGTCGCTTCCATGCTCAGTTTGTTTTTCTAATTCTTGTTTGGTTCAACCAAGCATTATATTT
Source organism: Aegilops tauschii subsp. strangulata (assembly GCF_002575655.3). NCBI lineage: Eukaryota > Viridiplantae > Streptophyta > Magnoliopsida > Poales > Poaceae > Aegilops > Aegilops tauschii. The sequence continues at coordinate 145,232,012 of NC_053035.3, read as the reverse complement.
ATGTTAAAATCTGTTTGTTAAAGCGAGGTACATTAGAAACTGCCTTTCTTTTCCCATGTTAACTGGGGGCTCTTAAATTTATATTAGCCATTTTATAATAAGTGTTCTTCTTCGAAGTCATTGCAAAGTCTTTTTCTACCACTCCTTTCTCGACTCGAGTGTGTGGTCAATCGCCAGACGGCCTATTTTCTCTCTAAAGCCGCTCGGGTTTGGTTCGCTAAACTGGCCTAATGAGAAGTATTCCGCCTTTGGGATAGGAGGCTGAAGCCATAGGCTGACCCGCTTGAAGTCTTGAGATCAGATGTGTCATGTTAAAGCACGACAGAAGCACAAAAAAATTTAAGACTAATTTCGGATTGGCACAAAAAACTTGATTTAGTTCGGGCGTAAAGTTTTTACTGAAGTTTTTTTGGTTTTCCAAGCCTATGGCACTTTTAAACTATTTGTGTGTTTCCAGCATTAGTCTCGTAGTGCAGCGCCGGACACCTTTAGAGATTCGGCAAAAACATTCTTGGATATTGCTATATATGCATCGGTTTCGAATTGTGTCTTCGGTCAATAGTTGGGTTGCCCGGCTCCTGTGCTTGCCTCCTACGTCCCGCTTTGTTCGGCTAGGTGTGGAAAGGAAGAACCACTGCGATTGTGCTTCCAGCTCGAATAGTTAAGCATCTCAGTGGAGAAAGCTGAAAACTAACTGTCACAATAAGCGCAAACTGGTCAGCGATCCGATGACTGTGTTAAACTATAAGATCGATAGAGGTCACCCCGTATTAAATGACGGGCCATTCATAACATTGGCCGAAGTGTTTACGGCTTGACCTCGGCTGTTGCCGAACACTAACCGGGGCTAATAACTGGCCTCCCAACTTTAAGCTCCTATGACTAAGTGAAAGTTATAAAGCCCGCATATCTGATTGCCTCGTTTCCGCTAACACAACCGCCTTCGGGCACTGAGACGTCGGCTAAGGGTTGTTTTGTTATTGCGAAAACACCCTGTGTAGCATCTACAAGGGGGTGGAAGCCGGCGATGGGCCACTTTCAACTGATAAACGGTCGCAACGGAGTCAAAATAAACATATCATCGGCATTTGTATTTAATATACGAGGGCTGCCTTCCGTAATTATCGTTATAAAGCCATAAATATGCATCAATTTGACTTAAGATTTTGGCCAAGCTGGGTTTCCTGGCTCTTGTGCTTACCCCTACGTTCCCGATTGTTCGGCTAGGTGATAAAGGGAGCACCTCTGTGATTGTTACTATCAGGTCATCTGAGTTAGTACCTCAGACTGGGTGAAGCCGAAAGCTAGCGATCTTAAAGGATATAATTGGTCGGCAACGACGGAAGTGAAAATTTAGGTTTGCTAAAGACCACATAGTTCGGGAACTTTCCCCAAACTAAATCCTCAATATTTTTCTCCCGCATTGATCGGAGGTGAGGTTTCATGATCATGATCGGCATGACAACCCAAAGAAAGGAACCGATAGTGGGACTATTTTCTTTGGAAGGTGTTTTTTACATTACATAATAATATAACATTCTCTCCGCATACCTTTGTTTATAAAACCGTATGGCCGGATTGCCTTGTTTGTCATAAATCTTTGCCGTCACAAAGGCTTTATAAAGTGGGACAAACACTCCCCGGCTACTGACCAAGGAGGTTGAAGCCGATGGTCGGTCAACAAAGTTTTGTATAGTGCGGATCCGAGCATTAATGATGTGGAGTACTTGGATACATAGAATCATTACACATAATTTGTGATTTTACTTCCATATATCGATCCTTAATTCGGCCACCCGTGCCCACATTAAGGCTCGGGGGCTACTGGGCTTCGGGCTTATTATTTACTAACATTAAGGGGCACATCGATCCCCTGATCTGGTGTTGCCACCCAAATAGTGTCTTGGGGGCTATTGCATTACCTATTCAATGCAGAAAATTCAAAGTGCTCAGTTCTCGGCTTGACCGAACTATGGGCAAATGCGTCTTCGGACAACAATAGGTACCAACTGGGACTTATCCGGCATCAAGCTAATATATTACGGCGACTTCTCAAAACCCTCTTTCAAGGGCTCGTCCGCCGATCACTATCTCCTCTAATGTGCATCTTAGATTTTTGGCCGACACACACCATGAGGACTATTGGCTATACATCTCGGAAGATAATACATTGCACAAATCAGAATTAAATCCATAGAGGGCATCTCTGGCATTAAGCTCGGTTGAACCCTTTCAAGACCAAGGTAATCTATGACACCTCGGATACAGTCCGGCGCTGGAGCTCGACTGTAAAAAGACTCTTCGGATACAGTCCGACGTTGGAGCTTGGAGGCAATCCGGCGTTGGTGCTCGGCTGCAAAAGATACCTCGAATGCAGTCCGGTGTTGGAGCTCGGATGAAAGAGGACACCGCCGCACGGGAACAATTTCAAACCCGAGGTGCGGCATAAAAATAATAAGGCATTGATAAAGGCCGAGAACTTAAAGGGGCTCCTCGGATAACCGACATGTAAACTCTTCGGATTCACTATGGCGATCCTCAAAGATCGAAGATGAGAAGATTTGTTGAACCAGTTTTCAAGACCGACGACCGAAGATGAAGAACAGTTCGAAAGAATCGAGGAGCGTCCCCAACTTGAAGACCGGTTCAGGGGCTACTGACGGTGTCCTGGACTAGGGAGTACTCACCACGTCATCTCCCGACCAGTTGGATCGGGCCGAGGACCCCCGTGGCGGTTTGCTCATGGGCCACTTCGGGCAGCCCATGCCGCATACAAGGGAGATCCCACAAGACTTGGCGCCCAAGACGAGGAATCTCCTAAACTCTAGGCCTCTGGTGTGTTATATAAACCAAGGCCAAGCTAGTCAATAGAGGATCAGATATTCATGAGAACAATCTCGTGGTAGATACATGTATTCTGTACTACACCCCATATGAAAACAATCAAAAGCAGCATGTAGGGTATTATCTCTTCGAGAGAGCCCGAAGCTGGGTAAAATCCCGTGTCCATGTGACCATCGCTCCAAGACGCCTAGCTTAGGATCCCTACTACGAGATACGCCGGATATAGAACCGACAGCGCCACCCTGTGGCGTCGCTTGAGATGAAGCTGTGCGCACGTTTTATTTTAAAAAATACATAAGTCCTCGCCTCCTTCTAAAAAATCATCCCAGAAAAAAATCCCCATCTTCATATAAAAAAACTTAAAAAGGAAAAAATCACCACAACCTACCAGCGAATGCCACTTTGCAACCCTCCACTCAAAAAATACCAGAGGTCCTCACCTCCTTTTAAAAAGAAAAAATACATTTTAAAATAATTCACACCTTCATCAAAAAAATTCTAAAAGATTTCTCACCGCGGCCAACCAGCTTGCGCCACATGGCATAGCTGGTTGGCCGCCCTTTTCACGACCATCTTAGCTGATTGCTTTCAGAAAGCTCACGGTATAGGTTTAGTGAAATTATCTCACTACCCTAGGGATGTTAATTGGGTAGACATACATATCCTCCATAACACTAAGTTCCCTAGTTTTTAAACCTAATTTTGACTGGGTCAACTATTTCTCAAAGCTCTCTCACTTTATTCTTTTATACTATACACTATGCTTCTTAATTTTTAAGGCCTCACATATAATTGAGGTATTCAAATTAGAATTTGGATCATCCAATTTTGACCGGGTCAATAATTTCTCAAGGAGCTCTCTCATTCAATTCTTTTAGTTCACTATATTCCCCAATTTTGAAGCTCTTTCATTCGATTAAGGAATTCAAATTTGGATATGATTTACAATTTTGATCAGACCAATGATTTTAAAATCAATCAGCAACTGGTCTATAAAAATATATTAATCCAGCGCATCCTCCCACCACCTTGAAAAAAGTGTCACCATATGATACTGTAGTACCAATATAGTACATGCAATTACTGACGCAGAAATTTTCCCACTTAAATATGAGTTGATTAGCAGTATATACAGAAACACACCACTAAAGGCACACCAAATCAATGCCATATAAATAAAAAATAAACACACTCCATCATCTCCCCCACCCACCAAACTAAGCATTCCATCAATTCCAAATACATGGGGTATTAGTTTTTAGAAAAATCATTTTTTTTTACCTTTGACCGAGTTGGAAGCAAAAATATAGACATCCACAATATTAAACAATAAAATAGAAATTCATTTCATGATGAATCTAATTATATCAATTTGATATTATGGATTTTGATATATTTCTCTACAAATTTTATCAAACTTAAAAACCTTTGACTTTTTCAAAAAAGTAATACACCTTATATTTTGAAACATAGTGATTTTTTTTTAAGAAACCCAATAACACCAACGGCGCAGCAAAGCGCGTCCAACCCTTCTAGTACAGTTTGGTCTTTGGGACATGTTTTTATTCTTTGGGACATGTTGTTTGACTAAAAGGGAACACGCGTCTTGCCGCGCCATTTTTCTTTATGATTGTGAAGCCAGTTTGGTCTTTTTTTCTGTTGTTAGACAGAACAGGTATATGTGTTTCATCCCATATCTCACCGCATATCATCGAAGTCATGGAGTAGGTGGCGTCTTAACATTTTTTTTCATATGCAGCAAGAGTAAGAGTGAAGGTAATCACTATAATTTAGTGAACATTGTCTGATAGATAGAAAATGTCAGATATTGACCAAACAAAAGTATGCAAACCATGAATTAAAGAATAAAATAATTTACCAATTCAATATAGGCTAATGTATTTTATTTGGATCATATAGAACAAATTTACATGTAAGTGGTGGATAGAAACCACTCTCTGAATCTCTGTAAAGATAGCTTACTCACATAATGGTAGAGTGGGCGATTTCCTTCCTTCACAACAATGTAATTTATAATGAAGAGAAGCAAAGTGAAGAAAACAACAACTTATTGAGCAATATGATTCGAATTCCTAACCAAGCTTAGTAGAAAAATTAGACCACAATCATCTGAGAAGAAAAATGATACTCCCCTTCGATCTATATTACTTGTCACTCACTTAGTATTAATATAGATCGGAGGGAGTAATAGAAAAACCACGTTAGGGCATTGCCACATTTCAAAGATCAAGGTGTTAATACTTACTCTCCCATTCCAAAATAAGTGTCGTGGCAGAAGACTTCAAATGTTTGGAAGTCTCGTATTAATCTTCAACATTACACTTGCATAGGCCAAGTATTTCACGTTTTAACTAAATTTATAGCATCTATACTCTCTTCCACTACCTGTATTTCTACAAATGTGTATCCAAAAAGGAAATTATGCATTTAATTTTTAATCCACCAGAATTAACATTTTCATGTCAACACACATGTTGTTAGGGAGAACAAATAATTATATAATGACAAATTGGAATCATTATTTGTTAAATGCACACCTATTTTTTTAACATGTGTAGTATTTGTCTATTCATGACAAAAAAATTAGCCCGTCTACAAAATTGCTCAAACAAAAGCAACTCACAGGTGTGTCCGCTCTATGTTCGAATTACTGTAGCCATAGGAACATGAGATCAAGGCTTCTATGGCCACAAGTAGGGCTGGGCATTCGGTTAGTATGGTTAATACGGTTCGGTTTATTCGGTTTTTATAATTTCGGTTTTGAAGAAATAGCCACCGAAATAATCACACAGGAATTAGCAACCAAACCTTATTAACCAAAATATATCGGTTCGGTTTGTTCGGTTAACCAAAAAACGAAGTAAATTGTAACACCCCGCATGTAACTTGCCATATTTGTAACTCTGACTCTTGCCATTTCCGGCTATGTGTTATGATTTTCCCTCCGTTGTCGGGTTTTATCTTTCGTTTTGTATTTTGTCATGTCATGCATTTTCATATCATGTCATCATGTGCATTTCATTCGCATACGTGTTCGTCTCTTGCATCCGAGCATTTTCCCCGTTGTCCGTTTTCCAATCCGGCGCTCCTATCTCCTCCGGTGCACCCCTCTTGTTTTCTTTCGTGTGCGTGTGTCAAACTTTCTCGGAATGGACCGAGGCTTGTCAAGTGGCCTTATTATACCACCCGGAGACCACCGGTCAAGTTTCGTTCCATTTGGAGGTCGTTTGGTACTCCAACGGTTAACCGGGCATCCGCAATGTCCATTTGAGTGTCCAGTAAAAACCCCCTCTAAAACCAGCCCAAAACCCACCAAACTCTCTTCCATGCTCTAGGTCGTTCGATCACGATCGTGTGGGCGAAAACCGCACCTCATTTGGAGCCTCCTAGCTCCCTCTACCTATAAATATGTGGGCATCCCGAAAACGAAATCGCAGACGAAACCCTAGAAACTCCCTCCTCGCCGCGCCGGACGCGTCCGCTCCGGCCGGACAACGTCCGCCGCGCCGCCCGACCAGTCCAGAGCCGCCACGTCGCCCGCCGGCCCGCGAAGCCCGCAGCTGGCCCGCGCAGCCCGCGCGCGCCGCCGCCGCCCGACTCCGCTCGGGTCCCGCCTCCCCGCGCCGCTCCGCCGCCGGCCGGCGCCGTCCGTCGCCGCCGGCCATCGCCGCCTCGCCGCCGCACCTCGGGGGCCCCGCCGCCCGTGCCCGCCGGCGTCGCCCCGCGCCTCTCCTCCGACCGCCGGCCGCCTCGCCCCCTCTTCCTCCATCGCCGGCGGCAGCCCGAGCCGGCGAGCTCCTGTAGCCGACGAAGCCCGATCCGATCTGAGGTTTACTGTACCGTTGACTTCTTCCCGTAGCCCCCCTAATTTCTCTAGTGTTGGATTTATCTCAGCATGTGCCTATGTTCGTGATGCCATAACTCCGTGCATGAAGCTCCGATTCGCGCGTGTAATATGTCACATTGTTCGCCTCGTGATGCTCTTCATTTTGTTCAATTGCACCATGTTCATTAGAGGTCATCTTGATGCCCAAATCTCTGTTGGAAGAGGGCTAGTTGCTGTTATTCTCTGGTTCTTAGCAGAACTTGGAGATTTGTCATTTTTGTATCATTAAATCTGTGCATCTTTTGAGCATGAGCTCTACATGTGTTTTAAAGTATGCCATGCCATCTTTCCAGTGGTGTAGTCCATGTATTTTTGTGATCTCTGTGGAGAATAGCACAAGCATGCAAAGTAGGCCCCGTAATATTTCTGATTTTAGAGACTGATTTCTCTAAGTCCTTGTCTGCTGTAATTTTGTCGCCATGTAAACTTGATGCTACAGAGAGATCCATGCATATTTTGGAGATGTTCAGTAAGGATGTTTTGTAGCTATAGTTGTAATTGATCCATTCCTGCAATTGTTTGCAATTATGGAGTGCCATAGCATGACACAATCTTGCTCTACTTTTGCTATAAAATATTTCTGTCAGATTCTTAACATGATATGCAATCTTGCCAAGCTTATTGTAGTTGATCCATACATGCTATGCTATTGTTCTTGCCATGGTTAGCTTCATTAACATGCCATCTTTCTGTAGGTATGCTTGGTTTGTCATGCATTGCTCTGTAGTGGGTGCATCAAGCTCACAAAGAGGCCTACATATTAATATTTCTGCCATGCTCTGATTTCTGCTAAGTCTGAAACCTGATAACGAAACTTGCTATGTTTACATGCTTGCCATCATATCTTCTGGTCCTTTTTGGCTTATGGTCAGTAAGGGACTTTTGTCATGTCCATTTAGTACAACACTGCCATGCCTTGTTTTGCTATGTTAAGTCCCTGTAGCATGTTGATTTCGTGCTCTAAACATTGCTACCTGATGCTGGTGTTCTTTATATCGATTTCGACCGAAATCATCTCATCTTTCCAGTGGCATGCTTGGTTTGCCAAGTTACTGCCATGTTCATCTTTTTGTTTCCGGAGCACGCATATGCATCGCATATCATATCTTGCATATCATACATGTTTTGCAACATGTTGCTTGCGCATTTCTCGTTGTTGATTGTGGTTCCGTTTGTTTGTGTTCTTGTCTTAGGTAGAGCCGGGAGACGAGTTCGTGAATGAGGAACCTGTCGAGTACGCTTACGAGGATCAAGCTTTCGACAACTCTGAGAACCTTGCAAGCAAGATGACCACCCCTCGAAATCACTTCTATCTTTGCTATGCTAGTTGTTCGCTCTATTGCCATGCTCGCTACCTATCACTTGCTATATCATGTCTCCCATTTTAGCCATGTCAGCCCTAACCATCCTTTCCTAGCAAACCATTGTTTGGCTATGTTACCGCTTTTGCTCAGCCCCTCTTATAGCGTTGCTAGTTGCAGGTGAAGTTGAAGTGTGTTCCATGTCGGAACATGGTTATGTTGGGATATCACAATATCTCTTATTTAATTAATGCATCAATATATATTTGGTAAAGGGTGGAAGGCTCGGCCTTATGCCTGGTGTTTTGTTCCACTCTTGCCGCCTTAGTTACTGTTATACCGGGATTATGTTCCTTGAGTTTGCGTTCCTTACGCGGTCGGGTGATTTATGGGACCCCCTTGACAGTTCGCCTCGAATAAAACTCCTCCAGCAAGGCCCAACTTTGGTTTTACTATTTGCCACCTAAGCCTTTTCCCCCGGGTTTTCGCGAGCCCGAGGGTCATCTTATTTTAACCCCCGGGCCAGTGTTCCTCTGAGTGCTGGTCCAAACTAGAGCCACTTGCAGCGCCACCTTGGGGTAATTCGAGGATTGGTTTTAGCTGTACGTAGTGTTCATCCGGTGTGCCCTGAGAACGAGATATGTGCAGCTCCTATCGAGATTTGTCGGCACATTCGGGCGGCTTTGCTGGTCTTGTTTTACCATTGTCGAAATGTCTTGTAAACCGGGATTCCGAGACTGATCGGGTTTTTCCGGGAGAAGGTTTATCCTTCGTTGACCGTGAGAGCTTATGATGGGCTAAGTTGGGACACCCCTGCAGGGTATTATCTTTCGAAAGCCGTGCCCGCGGTTATGAGGCAGATGGGAATTTGTTAATGTCCGGTTGTAGATAACTTGTCACTTGACCCAATTAAAAACACATCAACTGCGTGTGTAGCCGTGATGGTCTCTTCTCGGCGGAGTCCGGGAAGTGAACACGGTCTGTGTTATGAATGACGTAAGTAGGTGTTTAGGATCACTTCTTGGTCAATGCTAGATGACGCTCGTTCCGTTGCTTCTCTTCTCGCTCTCATTTGCGCAGGATAGCCACCATATATGCTTTTGCCGCTGCAGCTCCACCTCTTGGCACCATCTTTTCCTATAAGCTTAAATAGTCTTGATCTCGCGGGTGTGAGATTGCTGAGTCCCCGTGACTCACAAATTCTACCAAAACAGTTGCAGGTGCCGACGATGCCAGTGCAGATGATGGCGTCGATCTCAAGTGGGAGTTCGACGAGGAACGTGGTCGTTACTATGTGTCTTTTCCTGATGATCAGTAGTGGAGCCCAGTTGGGACGATCGGGGATCTAGCATTTGGGGTTGTCTTATTTTCATCTGGATTTTGACCGTAGCCGGTCTTTATATGATTGTATTTTGGATGATGTATGCTATTTATTCATGTATTGTGTGAAGTGGCGATTGTAAGCCAACTCTTTATCCCATTCTTGTTCATTACATGGGATTGTGTGAAGATGACCCTTCTTGCGACAAAACCACTATGCGGTTATGCCTCTAAGTCGTGCCTCGACACGTGGGAGATATAGCCGCATCGTGGGCGTTACAAGTTGGTAATCAGAGCCATCCCCGACTTAGGAGCCCCTGCTTGATCGAATCGCTGGCGTTGTTGAGTCTAGAACAAAAATGTTTTGAGTCTTAGGATTATATATATCGGAGAGTAGGATTCTTTTTACTCCTCAGTCCCTTCGTTGCTCTGGTGAGGTCTCCTGACGTAGAGTTTTGACTATCCTCTCCTCAAATTTCACTAAAAAAAATTTAGGATCACGCGGGTATCTTGGAATCGTTCCGATGGTTTTGTGACGAGAACATTGTTCTTGGTGCCTCCTGACATTTAGGAGTTGTGGCAGTGTCCCGGGGAGTTGAGCTCCGAGGTGTTGTCGTCACAATTTTATCGTTGCAGTTCTGGAATACCTGAGTTTCGCCGACATCGAAATCTCTTTTATGCAGTTGTTGGTGAGATCACCTCGACGCCACCCAGTACTGGGGCGGGAGTTCGGGAGTATTGCCATAACTTGTATAACGGATGTTTTTCGAAGGTTGAGGTAAACGATTTCCGAAGATTTCTTGGTTATGTGTTGACGGATGGATACAGCTGGATCTAGGGATTGCTAGTTTGGGTGATATATTTTGTGTCCCCTGTATCCCCTACACCAGATTGCATAACCAGAAAGTTTCGGGAGTTTATAAGTGGGAATTCAAGTAGCCTTAGGATATCTTTCCGACAGACGCATGATATGAGATTGGGGTTCGACGTCTAGTGGTCCGCCTTTCCACGGTTGATTTTACAGTGGTCTCGTAGTGTCTTAAAGAGTCCATGGCTTTGCCGACTCGGGGACGCTTCGTATGTCATGTACACAGCCTTGTACATGATGGTGCTGTACGATTGAGCCCGTGTGGGCCCCACCACGAAAACTTCGGACGAAATACCTATCATATGTTTGTTCCGGCTTATTCTGCAAGCCAATACTTTGTTTTGTTTTGTATTGTGGTATTCGAGTTGCTTCGAATTCATTTGTTCATTCCTTATCTTTTTCAAGTGGCTTCTCAACTTATGGAAGTGTGATGATTTACTACGGAATTCATTCGTTCATCTTCGTTCGAATGTTTATTGTGAAGACTATATGTTGCAATTTCTATCTGTTGATTCTACTTATCTATTTGTCTATCAAGATGCTAACGGATGTCACCCTCTTCAGGATGGCTCCGCCAACGCGTCAGAATCCGGATCGCAATGAAGGGAGTCAAGCGAACCCTCCGCCACCACCTCCACCTCCGGAGGCATGGCAAGCAATCATGGCAGCCACCAACGCCAATGCTCAGATGATTCTGCAACTCTTGCAAGAACGTACTCAAGGGCAAGGCAATCAAGGCAATCAAGGTCAAGGCAACAATCAGCTTCACTTTGCCACTCTCAACCAGTTTCTCGCAAATCAGCCCAAGTCTTTCAGCTACTGTGCCGAGGCCACGGATGCCGATGATTGGCTCGTGGACATCAACAAGCATTTTGAATGTAGCAATGTCAGGCCTGAGGACTATGTCAAGTTTGCTTCTTTCCAGCTCAAGGACCAAGCTGCTGATTGGTATCAACAATACAAAGATTCCAGAGGAGGTCGTGTGATCACTTGGACTGACTTCTGTCGGGACTTCAAAGCGCACCAAATTCCACAAAGTGTTGTTGAGAGCAAGCGTGAGGAGTTCCGCAATCTCAAGCAAGGCAACATGTCTGTGTATCAATACAACATTCAGTTTCAGAAACTTGCTCGCTTCGCTAAACAAGACGTTCCTGATGAGAAGAGCATGATCTATCACTTCAGAGGTGTCCTTAAAGAGGATCTGCAGTTAGCTCTCGTTCTTGTTGAGCCTACTCAGTTTGGTCAATTCTACAATATGGCACTGAAGCAAGAGGCTGCTCAGCTCAAGTGTGAGGCTTCTAAGAAAAGAGTCAGAGACGCAGTTCAGTCTTCTTCTTCCTCACTTGTGACAGCTAAGCAACAGAAGTTCTGGTTGCCTCCTCCTCCTCCGTTTCGTCAGCCTTATCAGCAGAAGAACAAAGGTGGCCATGGTTCTTCCAACTCTTCCAACTCTGGCTATCAGAACAAGTCTCAGAATCAAGCTCCAAAGTCCAATGCTCCTTATCACCGTCCACTCTCGGAGGTGACTTGCAACAAATGTCAGCAGAAAGGTCACTATGCTAACAAGTGCTTCAACCAGAGGCGTCTTCCTCCTCCTCCTGTCAGATCTTCCAGCAATGCAGTGGTCAAGCATAATCCTAAGTCTGCTAAGGTGAACATGATGAATGCAGCTCAAGCAGAGGAATCTACTGATGTGATAATGGGTAATCTTCCTGTTAACGATATTCCTACAAAAGTTCTTTTTGATACTGGTGCATCTCTTTCTTTCATTTCAAGACCTTTTGTTGCCAAGCATGAATTTGTGACGGAAAAGATCCCTATCCCGTTGAAGATTGTGTCTTCGGGCAAACAAATGACATCTAATAATTGTGTCCCGGATGTTTCCATCAAGATGGGCGACTATATATTTCTATCTAAACCAGTTGTTCTTGGTGACTCGGATATTGATCTTATTCTCGGGATGGACTGGCTTTCTAAGCACAAGGCTCAACTGGATTGTGCTGCCAGGGAAATTCAATTGACACACTCGTCTAAGGATGTGATTATTTATGCCGCTCGTGATGAAACCATTCGGTTTTTCACTCTCAATGAGAAGGGCGAATTGAATGCCATCTCTCAAATTCCAGTCGTTTGTGAGTATCAAGATGTCTTTCCAGAAGAGCTTCTGGGTATGCCTCCTCATCGGCCAGTTGAGTTCGTTATCGAACTAGAGCCTGGCACTGAACCCGTTTGCAAGCGTCCATACAAGCTTGGACCTAACGAGCTGAAGGAATTGAAGAAGCAGCTCGATGAACAAGAGCGTCTGGATTTGATCAGACCGAGTTCTTATCCATGGGGTTGTGGTGTTCTTTTTGTCAAGAAGAAGGATGGCACGGACCGACTTTGTGTCGACTACCATCCATTGAACAAGAAGACAATCAAGAACAAGTATCCACTTCCCAACATCAATGAGCTTTTTGAGCAACTCAAAGGGGCTAAAGTATTCTCGAAGCTTGACCTTCGTATGGGTTATCATCAGATTCGCATTCGTGAAGAAGATATTCCCAAGACAGCATTCAGAACAAGCTTTGGTTCTTATGAATATACTGTCGTGTCTTTCGGCCTTGTCAATGCTCCTCTAGTTTTCTCTCGGATGATGAATTTCATCTTCAACCCCTATACCAATGAATTCGTTCTGGTGTATCTCGATGATATCTTGGTCTTCTCCAAGAACAAGCAGGATCATGCCAAACATTTGCGATTGGTGCTTGACAAGCTCAGAGAGTATCAATTCTATGCGAAGTTCTCTAAATGTGAGTTTTGGCTCGATGAAGTTCTTTTCCTTGGTCACATCATCTCTGCCAAGGGCATCGCTGTTAACCCCGAGAAGGTGTCCGCAGTTCTGGATTGGGAACCTCCTCAAAATGTCAAGCAGCTTCGAAGTTTTCTTGGTCTTGCAAGCTATTGCCGAAGATTCGTTGAGAATTTCTCCAAGATTGCAAAGCCTCTTTCCAACCTCCTACAGAAGCATGTGAAGTATTTCTGGTCTCCTGAGTGTGACGTTGCTTTCAACACTCTCAAAGAGAAACTAGTCACAGCTCATGTCTTGACTCCTCCTGATGAATCCAAGCCGTATGAAGTTTTCTGTGATGCTTCTCTCCAAGGTCTCAGTGCTGTGTTAATGCAAGAGAAGAAAGTTGTGGCCTATACCTCTCGGCAGTTGAAGCCCAATGAGAAGAACTACCCCACTCACGATCTTGAGTTGGCGGCACTTGTCCATGCATTCATTACGTGGAGACATCTCTTGTTGGGAAGACAAGTGGACATTTTCACCGATCACAAGAGTCTCAAGTATATCTTCACTCAGCCCAACCTCAACCTCAGGCAGACTCGATGGGTCGAAATGATTCAAGAGTACAATCCGAGTATCGAATATACTCCAGGCAAGGCCAATGTCATTGCAGATGCTTTAAGCAGGAAGGCTTATTGCAACAGCTTAATCCTCAAGCCATTCCAACCGGATCTTTGTGAAGCTTTCCGCAAGCTGAATCTCCAAGTTGTTCCTCAAGGCTTTCTTGCCAACCTCATAGTATCTCCTACTTTGGAAGATCAAATTCGTGAGGCACAACTCCTTGATGCCATGGTGAAGAAGGTGAAACGTGGTATCGACAAGGGTCTTTCCAAATACAAGTGCTATCGCATTGATGACAGGGACACTTTATTCTTCGAGGACCGGATTGTGGTTCCTAAAGGTGATCTAAGGAAAGTCATAATGAACGAGGCGCACAATTCTCTCCTATCCATTCATCCTGGAAGTACGAAGATGTATCATGACCTCAAGCAGTCGTATTGGTGGACTCGAATGAAGCGAGAAATTGCTCAATTCGTGAATGAATGTGATGTCTGCCGAAGAGTGAAAGCAAAACACCAACGACCAGCTGGTCTCCTCCAACCTCTTGCTATCCCAGAATGGAAGTTTGATCATATCGAAATGGACTTCGTGACTGGTTTTCCCAAGTCCAAGCGCGGAAATGATGCTATCTTCGTTGTCATTGACAAGCTCTCTAAAGTGGCTCATTTCCTTCCAATCAAAGAATCCATCACAGCAGCTCAGCTGGCAGAGCTCTACACCTCCAGAATTGTTTCTTTGCACGGCATTCCACAATTGATTTCTTCAGATCGTGGAAGTATCTTCACCTCTAAGTTCTGGGACTCCTTCCAGAAGGCCATGGGCACAAACATTCGCTTCAGCACAGCTTTCCATCCTCAAACTAGTGGCCAAGTCGAGCGAGTCAATCAAATTCTTGAAGATATGCTCAGGGCTTGTGTCATTTCCTTTGGCATGAAATGGGAAGATTGTCTTCCTTATGTTGAATTCTCCTACAACAACAGCTTCCAAGCGAGTTCGGGCAAGGCCCCATTCGAGATTCTCTATGGCAGAAAGTGTCGTACTCCTCTCAATTGGTCAGAGACTGGTGAACGCCAACTTCTTGGCAATGACTTAATCACTGAAGCTGAAGAAATGTGTAAAGTCATCCGTGATAATCTCAAAGCCGCGCAATCGCGCCAGAAGAGCTACTATGATAGTAAGCATCGTGATTTGGCTTTTGAGATCGGAGACCATGTCTACCTCCGCGTCTCTCCAATGAAAGGCACTCGTCGCTTCGGTATCAAAGGGAAGCTTGCCCCTAGATACGTGGGTCCTTTCAAGATCATTGGCAAAAGAGGCGAACTCGCCTATCAACTTGAGCTTCCTTCCAACTTCGCGAACGTGCACGATGTGTTCCACGTGTCACAGCTCCGCAAGTGCTTCAAGACGCCTGAGCGCACTATCAACTTCGAAGAGATTGACCTTCAAGAAGATTTGTCTTATCATGAGCACCCAGTTGCTATTCTTGAAGAAACTGAGCGCAAAACTCGCAACAAGTCTATCAAATTCCTGAAAGTGAAGTGGTCGCACCATTCCGACCGGGAAGCCACCTGGGAACGCGAGGACCATCTCCGTTCCGAATATCCGGAGTTCTTTCAGTCCTAGATCTCGGGACGAGATCCTCTCGTAGTGGTGGAGTGTTGTAACACCCCGCATGTAACTTGCCATATTTGTAACTCCGACTCTTGCCATTTCCGGTTATGTGTTATGATTTTCCCTCCGTTGTCGGGTTTTGTCTTTCGTTTTGTATTTTTTCATGTCATGCATTTTCATATCATGTCATCATATGCATTTCATTCGCATACGTGTTCGTCTCTTGCATCCGAGCATTTTCCCCATTGTCCGTTTTCCAATCCGGCGCTCCTATCTCCTCCGGTGCACCCCTCTTGTTTTCTTTCGTGTGCGTGTGTCAAACTTTCTCGGAATGTACCGAGGCTTGTCAAGTGGCCTTATTATACCACCCGGAGACCACCGGTCAAGTTTCGTTCCATTTGGAGGTCGTTTGGTACTCCAACGGTTAACCGGGCATCCGCAATGTCCATTTGAGTGTCCAGCAAAAACCCCCTCTAAAACCAGCCCAAAACCCACCAAACTCTCTTCCATGCTCTAGGTCGTTCGATCACGATCGTGTGGGCGAAAACCGCACCTCATTTGGAGCCTCCTAACTCCCTCTACCTATAAATATGTGGGCATCCCGAAAACGAAATCGCAAACGAAACCCTAGAAACTCCCTCCGCGCCACGCCGGACGCGTCCGCTCCGGCCGGACAACGTCCGCCGTGCCGCCCGACCAGTCCGGAGCCGCCACGTCGCCCGTCGTCCTCGCCCCGCCGCCGGCCCGCGAAGCCCGCAGCTGGCCCGCGCGGCCCGCGCGCCGCCGCCGCCCGACTCCGCTCGGGTCCCGCCTCCCCGCGCCGCTCCGCCGCCTCTTCGGCGCGCCGCCGCCGCCGCACCTCGGGGGCCCCGCCGCCCGTGCCCGCCGGCGTCGCCCCGCGCCTCTCCTCCGATCGCCGGCCGCCTCGCCCCCTCTTCCTCCATCGCCGGCGGCAGCCCGAGCCGGCGAGCTCCTGTAGCCGACGAAGCCCGATCCGATCTGAGGTTTACTGTACCGTTGACTTCTTCCCGTAGCCCCCCTAATTTCTCCAAGTGTTGGATTTATCTCAGCATGTGCCTATGTTCGTGATGCCATAACTCCGTGCATGTAGCTCCGATTCGCGCGTGTAATATGTCAAATTATTCATCTCGTGATGTCCTTTATTTTGTTCAATTGCACCATGTTCATTAGAGGTCATCTTGATGCCCAAATCTCTGTTGGAAGAGGGTAGTTGCTGTTATTCTCTGGTTCTTAGCAGAACTTGGAGATTTGTCATTTTTGTATCATTAAATCTGTGCATCTTTTGAGCATGAGCTCTACATATGTTTTGAAGTATGCCATGCCGTCTTTCCAGTGGTGTAGTCCATGTATTTTTGTGATCTCTGTGGAGACTAGCACAAGCATGCAAAATAGGTCCCGTAATATTTTTGATTTCAGAGACAGTGATTTCTCTAAGTCCTTGTCTGCTGTAATTTTGTTGCCATGTAAACTTGATGCTACAGAGAGATCCATGCATATTTTTGAGATGTTCCGTAAGGATGTTTTTTAGCTATAGTTGTAATTGATCCATTCCTGCAATTGTTTGCAATTATGGAGTGCCATAGCATGAATAAATCTTGCTCTACTTTTGCTATAAAATATTTCTGGCAGATTCTTAACATGATATGCAATCTTGCCAAGCTTATTGTAGTTGATCCATACATGCTATGCTATTGTTCTTGTCATGGTTAGCTTCATTAATATGCCATCGTGCTGTAGGTATGCTTGGTTTGTCATGCATTGCTCTGTAGTGGGTGCATAAAGCTCACAAAGAGGCCTACATATTAATATTTCTGCCATGCTCTGATTTCTGCTAAGTCTGAAACCTGATAACGAAACTTGCTATGTTTACATGCTTGCCATCATATCTTCTGGTCCTTTTTGTCTTATGGTCAGTAAGGGACTTTTGTCATGTGCATTTAGTACAACACTTCCATGCCTTGTTTTACTATGTTAAGTCCATGTAGAATGTTGATTTCGTGCTCTAAACATTGCCACCTGATGCTGATTTCTGCCACGTCCAGTTTTTCACTAAGTCTGTGAACCTGTAATCTTTTGCACTTTTGCCATGCTTGTTTGAGCTTGATATGTTGGGAACTAGCCGTAGCTCAGTGTTCATCTTTTGTCAAGCATCTCCTGTAGTTTACTGCCATGTGATTTTTTGCTATGTTCGGGTGCTCTAGCATTGTTACTTATTGCATTTTAAGTGCTATCATGCTGTTAATCGCACATTCGTGTCATTCTTGTTTTGCTTGCCATTTGCAAACCGTGCATCCGATTCCGGTGTTCTTTATATCGATTTCGACCGAAATCATCTCATCTTTCCAGTGGCATGCTTGGTTTGCCAAGTTACTGCCATGTTCATCTTTTTCCTTCCGGAGCACGCATATGCATCGCATATCATATCTTGCATATCATACATGTTTTGCAACATGTTGCTTGCGCATTTCTCGTTGTTGATTGTGGTTCCGTTTGTTTGTGTTCTTGTCTTGGGTAGAGCCGGGAGACGAGTTCGTGAATGAGGAACCTGTCGAGTACGCATACGAGGATCAAGCTTTCGACAACTCTGAGAACCTTGCAGGCAAGATGACCACCCCTCGAAATCACTTCTATCTTTGCTATGCTAGTTGTTCGCTCTATTGCCATGCTCGCTACCTATCACTTGCTATATCATGTCTCCCATTTTAGCCATGTCAGCCCTAACCATCCTTTCCTAGCAAACCATTGTTTGGCTATGTTACCGCTTTTGCTCAGCCCCTCTTATAGCGTTGCTAGTTGCAGGTGAAGTTGAAGTGTGTTCCATGTCGGAACATGGTTATGTTGGGATATCACAATATCTCTTATTTAATTAATGCATCTATATATATTTGGTAAAGGGTGGAAGGCTCGGCCTTATGCCTGGTGTTTTGTTCCACTCTTGCCGCCTTAGTTACTGTTATACCGGGATTATGTTCCTTGAGTTTGCGTTCCTTACGCGGTCGGGTGATTTATGGGACCCCCTTGACAGTTCACCTTGAATAAAACTCCTCCAGCAAGGCCCAACTTTGGTTTTACTATTTGCCGCCTAAGCCTTTTCCCCCGGGTTTTCGCGAGCCCGAGGGTCATCTTATTTTAACCCCCGGGCCAGTGTTCCTCTGAGTGCTGGTCCAAACTAGAGCCACTTGCAGCGCCACCTTAGGGTAACTTGAGGATTGGTTTTAGCTGTACGTAGTGTTCATCCGGTGTGCCCTGAGAACGAGATATGTGCAGTTCCTATCGGGATTTGTCGGCACATTCGGGCGGCTTTGCTGGTCTTGTTTTACCATTGTCGAAATGTCTTGTAAACCGGGATTCCGAGACTGATCGGGTTTTTCCGAGAGAAGGTTTATCCTTCGTTGACCGTGAGAGCTTATGATGGGCTAAGTTGGGACACCCCTGCAGGGTATTATCTTTCGAAAGCCGTGCCTACGGTTATGAGGCAGATGAGAATTTGTTAATGTCCGGTTGTAGATAACTTGTCACTTCACCCAATTAAAAACACATCAACTGCGTGTGTAGCCGTGATGGTCTCTTCTCGGCGGAGTCCGGGAAGTGAACACGGTCTGTGTTATGAATGACGTAAGTAGGTGTTCAGGATCACTTCTTGGTCAATGCTAGATGACGCCCGTTCTGTTGCTTCTTTTCTCGCTCTGATTTGCGCAAGATAGCCACCATATATGCTTTTGCCGCTGCAGCTCCACCTCTTGGCACCATCTTTTCCTATAAGCTTAAATAGTCTTGATCTCGCGGGTGTGAGATTGCTGAGTCCCCGTGACTCACAGATTCTACCAAAACAGTTGCAGGTGCCGACGATGCCAGTGCAGATGATGGCGTCGATCTCAAGTGGGAGTTCGACGAGGAACGTGGTCGTTACTATGTGTCTTTTCCTGATGATCAGTAGTGGAGCCCAGTTGGGACGATCGGGGATCTAGCATTTGGGGTTGTCTTATTTTCATCTGGATTTTGACAGTAGCCGGTCTTTATATGATTGTATTTTGGATGATGTATGCTATTTATTCATGTATTGTGTGAAGTGGCGATTGTAAGCCAACTCTTTATCCCATTCTTGTTCATTACATGGGATTGTTTGAAGATGACCCTTCTTGCGACAAAACCACTATGCGGTTATGCCTCTAAGTCGTGCCTCGACATGTGGGAGATATAGCCGCATCGTGGGCGTTACATAAATGCACCCATCGGCCTAAGTGAACTGACGCAGCAATTTGCATTGTACAGAATATAATAAAATAATCACAAGAGCTAGTAAACTTAACAACAAATATAATACTCAACATGCCACATCATTTGCGGCAATGAAAATATGTATAAAGGGATAGTGAACAAAGTCTCGCGTACAAACATATTGTCTCACTTATGTAGAAGCAAAAACAAATAGTCTCACGTACGTATTATGTATGGACCAGAATAAGCAGATGCACTAAACCATAGATTAATTAGTAATTTGTTTCATTAGGCACGGACACTATAAATATACACAAGAGATCCTTCGACCCAAATCGTATAAATACTTGCCGTAAGGATCACTAGCACATGAGAATCGTTCCATGCAAAACAATAATTAAATTTTGCTAGTAGACCAAACTAATCACCAACATGGAGTTACGTCAAGTACAGGAATTGAGATTTGAGGGACTAGAACTTGGAGAAACCAGCGAAATACTTGTGAGCGGATGGCTTGACGTCCGCCGAAACAAACGGATTTGTTGTTGATTGCCGAGCGCCGACTCGCTGGAGCCGGCTCGACGAGTAGTGATCGCACGCCTAGGGTTGGAGAGGGAGAGGGCGCCGCCTGATGAAGCGATGGAGAGATGGGCGATGGCTAGGTTTACGTGTACGTGTGGTTCGTGTGAACGTGGGGTGATTACGCTTGTGAATGAGAGTAATCAGGGGGTGTTGGGCCGATGAACATATGGGCTGAGCTCACAATCACGTACGGCCTCATGGTCACGGGAAGCAGGCATCGTAAATAATATCGGTTGATTCGGTGATTACGGTTTTTGGCGATAGGAAACCGAATATACACCGAACACCGAATAGCGATCAGAATTCCCACCGGACCAAACAACCGTACACCGAATAAATAGATAAATCGGTTTAATCGGTTCGGTTCGGTTTGGTTTTTCGGTTTTCGGTGTGATAGTGCCCACCCCTAGCCACAAGCCATCAGATATGACATCTTAAGTCTTTAACGGCGATTAGAAGATGATGAATAGTTGCCTGCTCGATATGAAACAATTTCTCGACATCTACACAAGACTGGGAAGCTACATAATCAAAACTAAGATGGTGTGACACAATCTGAGCAGTAGTAGAGTTTGCACTTCTATTACTAATAAGCCATGTTGCGCACCAATAGCATATGCTACTATATATATCTTTGCAAAAATGGACAGCGCTCAGAACACATGCCATGTTATGATATGCTAATAGACAGGGCATTGTTTCCATTGATTTGACATCCAGAAACCAACTATGTTTACCCTAAATAAAAACTTCAATTATGAATAGAGATCATACACAACAACCAATGGGTTTCATGCAGAAAAGAAGAATGGTGAAAGGAGACCATGCCGTAATCATGAAAATGGATGCCGCTTCAGAAAAATGAATCGATGAGTTTTTTCCTTCATAGTGTATACTATTGGGCCCCATCAGATAAATGAACCGAACGAAAGAAAATAAGAAACGCTCACTGTCTTTCTTCCTCTGCTCCTTCTCTCTCAGCCTGCAAACACACACATTCAACTCTCCAAATTCGTGCGAAGCAACAACAGATCTCATAGTTGTTCAACGAAAATGGATTCCACATGTGCAGGTGGCCACGTATCCTGTTTTCCCCACGGATTAAGCTATAAGATGCCCTAAATTCGGAATCATAGGTATCACTTGTTACCAACAATGAGGGGAGAAGATCTAAAGGGATTTCTCTAAACCTGCATCAGTTTGAACTGACCCGGGCTTGACTGCGACGGTGCCGGCCTAGATGGCAAAGTGGTCGCACTCGGGGAACACCTGACCGTAGAAGTCAAGGGGACACGTTCCAACCCACGTATATCTCAGTGAAAGTGAGGTCGTCATAGTACTCCATGACCTTGTCGGGAGGCCGGATGCGCTCCTGGAAGGAGGTGGCCGTCAATTGTGCGCTCCTGGAAGGTTGGAGGTGGCGTGGTCGCTGCTAGGCGGCAGCGTCGAGGACGACCGACCATTGATCGAGGAGTGGCGAGAGGGAGGAAGGGGGCCAACGTGAGGCAGCACGATCGGTTGGGAGCGGCGTCCAGGCAGGGAAAAATGGAATCAAGGGCTGTGAAAAGAAAATCGAGTCCACCCGTACTCCACGTGCCGCCAATAGGGGCACTTACTCGGAATGGCTTCGTTACGGTGGACAGGAGTAAAAAAAGTTTGGTTCGTAGGCGATAAGTATTCCTTTTTTTGTGTGGTTAAGTATGTCTCTCTCACTGAATGACATGTAGGTCCCAATACTGCCTACATCCCCGATTCAACCAGGAAACTCCATTTTCTGGGAGCTTAGTAACTCTAGGGATGTAACATTCGTTTCATTTTTTAATAAGGTGCGCCCAAGGGCATAAAAAACGCTCCTACCGGTCCCAGAAAAAAAACTCTTACCCGGAGAATCTCACGACTCAGCTCAAAATTTGTGTCTCCTTTCTTAGAGCAACTCTAGCAGACCCCGCATCCTCCCGGCCCGCAAAACGTGTTTGCAATTCGCGGAAAAACGCCTTTGCGGGTCGGCGCGGACGGCCGCAGTTGCAGACCCCGCATAATGGACCCATATAAAAGGATATTCCCGGAATATGCTTTTTTACGGGTCGGCTTCACGGCGTCTGATCTGGCGCAGCTCCTCCCGGCCCGCAAAACTTAAATTTGCACCTTAATTTGATCTAGCATAATGAAGGAAATATGCCCTAGAGGCAATAATAAAGTTATTATTTATTTCCTTATATCATGATAAATGTTTATTATTCATGCTAGAATTGTATTAACCCGAAACATAATACATGTGTGAATACATAGACAAACATAGTGTCACCAGTATGCCTCTACTTGACTAGCTTGTTGATCAAAGATGGTTATGTTTCCTAGCCATAGACATGAGTTGTCATTTGATTAACGGGATCACATCATTAGGAGAATGATTTGATTGGCTTGACCCATTCCGTTAGCTTAGCACACGATTGTTTAGTATTCTGCTATTGCTTTCTTCATGACTTATACATGTTCCTATAACTATGAGATTATGCAACTCCCGTTTACCAGAGGAACACTTTGTGTGCTACCAAACGTCACAACGTAACTGGGTGATTATAAAGGTGCTCTACAAGTGTCTCCGAAGGTACTTGTTGGGTTGGCGTATTTCGAGATTAGGATTTGTCACTCCGATTGTCGGAGAGGTATCTCTGGGCCCACTCGGTAATGCACATCACTATAAGCCTTGCAAGCATTGCAACTAATGAGTTAGTTGCGGGATGATGTATTACGGAACGAGTAAAGAGACTTGTCGATAACGATATTGAACTAGGTATTGAGATACCGACGATCGAATCTCGGGCAAGTAACATACCGATGACAAAGGGAACAACGTATGTTGTTATGCGGTCTGACCGATAAAGATCTTCGTAGAATATGTGGGAGCCGATATGAGCATCAAGGTTCCGCTATTGGTTATTGACCGGAGACGTGTCTCGGTCATGTCTACATAGTTCTCGAACCCGTAGGGTCCGCACGCTTAAAGTTCGATGAGGGTTATATTATGAGTTTATGTGATTTGATGTACCGAAGGTAGTTCGCAGTCCCGGATGAGATTGGGGACATGACGAGGAGTCTCGAAATGGTCGAGACGTAAAGATCGATATATTGGACGACTATATTCGGACATCGGAAAGGTTCCGAGTGATTCGGGTATTTTTGGAGTACCGGAGAGTTACGGGAATTCGCCGGGGAGTATATGGGCCTTATTGGGCTTTAGGGGAAAGAGAGAGGAGAGGCTGCGCGCCCCCTCAAGGCCTAGTCCGAATTGGACTAGGGGGAGGGGCTGCGCCCCCAGCCCCCTCCTTCCTTCTCTTCTCTTTCCCCTTTCCTTGACTCCTACTCCTACTACTTGGAAGGGGGGAATCCTACTCCCGATGGGAGTAGGACTCCTCCTAGGGCGCGCCATAGAGAGGGCCGGCCCTCCCCCTCCTCCACTCCTTTATATACGGGGAGGGGGCACCCCTTGGAGACACAACAATTGATCTCTTAGCCGTGTGCGGTGCCCCCCTCCACCATAATCCACCTCGATAATATCGTAGCGGTGCTTAGGCGAAGCCCTGCGTCGGTAGAACATCATCATCGTCACCACGTCGTCGTGCTGACGGAACTCTCCCTCAAAGCTCGGCTGGATCGGAGTTCGAGGGACGTCATCGAGCTGAACGTGTGCTGAACTCGGAGGTGCCGTGCGTTCGGTACTTGATCGGTCGGATCGTGAAGACGTACGGCTACATCAACCGCGTTGTGCTAACGCTTCCGCTTTCGGTCTACGAGGGTACGTGGACACACTCTCCCCTCTCGTTGCTATGCATCACCATGATCTTGCGTGTGCGTAGAAATTTTTTGAAATTACTACGTTCCCCAACAGTGGCATCCGAGCATGGTTTTATGCGTAGATGTTATATGCACGAGTAGAACACAAGTGAGTTGTGGGCGATATAAGTCATACTGCTTACCAGCATGTCATACTTTGGTTCGGCGGTATTGTTGGATGAAGCGGCCCGGACCGACATTACGCGTACGCTTACGCGAGACTGGTTTTACCGCCGTGCTATGCACACAGGTGACTAGCGGGTGTCAGTTTCTCCAACTTTAGTTGAACCGAGTGTGGCTACGCCCGGTCCTTGCGAAGGTTAAAACAGCACCAACTTGACAAACTATCGTTGTGGTTTTGATGCGTAGGTAAGAACGGTTCTTGCTCAGCCCGTAGCAGCCACGTAAAACTTGCAACAACAAAGTAGAGGACGTCTAACTTGTTTTTGCAGGGCATGTTGTGATGTGATATGGTCAAGACGTGATGAGATATAAGTTGTTGTATAAGATGATCATGTTTTGTTGAAGTTATCGGCAACTGGCAGAAGCCTTATGGTTGTCTCTTTATTGCATAAGATGCAAGCGCCAAATAATTGCTTTACTTTATCGCTATGCGATAGCAATAGTTGCAAGAGCAATAGTTGGCGAGACGACCATGTGACGGCACATTGATATAGATCAAGATGATGGAGATCATGGTGTCATGCCGGTGACGATGGAAATCATGACGATGCTTTGAAGATGGAGATCAAAGGCACAAGATGATGATGGCCATATCATGTCACATATTTTGATTGCATGTGATGTTTATCTTTTATAAATCTTATTTTGCTTAGTTCGACGGTAGCTTTATAAGATGATCTCTCACTAATTATCAAGGTACAAGTGTTCTCCCTGAGTATGCACCGTTGCGAAAGTTCTACGTGCTGAGACACCACGTGATGATAGGGTGTGATAGGCTCTACGTTCAAATACAACGGGTGCAAAACAGTTGCACACGCGGAATACTCAGGTTAAACTTGACGAGCCTAGCATATAACAGATATGGCCTCGGAACACTGAGACCGAAAGGTCGAGCGTGAATCATATAGTAGATATGATCAATGTAGTGATGTTCACCATTGAAACTACTCCATCTCACGTGATGATCGGACATGGTTTAGTTGATATGGATCACGTGATCACTTAGAGGATTAGAGGGATATCTATCTAAGTGGGAGTTCTTAAGTAATATGATTAATTGAACTTAAATTTATCATGAACTTAGTCCTGGTAGTATTAGCATATCTATGTTGTAGATCAATAGCTCGCGTTTAGCTCCCCTGTTTTATTTTTGATATGTTCCTAGAGAAAACTAAGTTGAAAGATGTTAGTAGCAATGATGCGGATTGGATCCGTGATCTGAGGTTTATCCTCATTGCTGTACAGAAGAATTATGTCCTTGATGCACCGCTAGGTGACAAACCTATTGCGGGAGCAGATACAGATGTTATGAACGTTTGGCTAGCTCAATATGATGACTACTTGATAGTTTAGTGCACCATGCTTAAACGGCTTAGAATCGGGACTTCAAAGACGTTTTGAACGTCATGGACCATATGAGATGTTCTAGGAGTTGAAGTTAATATTTCAAGCAAATACCCGAGTTGAGAGATATGAAGTCTCCAACAAGTTCTATAGCTAAAAGATGGAGGAGAATAGCTCAAGCAGTGAGCATGTGCTCAGATTGTATGGGTACTACAATCGCTTGAATCAAGTGGGAGTTAATCTTCCAGATAAAATAGTGCTTGACAGAATTCTCTAGTCACCATCACCAAGTTAGTAGAACTTCGTGATGAACTATAATATGCAAGGGATAACGAAACGATTCCCAAGCTCTTCGTGATGCTGAAATCGACGAAGGTAGAAATCAAGAAAGAGCATCAAGTGTTGATGATTAACAAGACCACTAGTTTCAAGAAAAGGGCAAAGGGAAAGAAAGGGAACTTCATGTAGAACGGCAAGCAAGTTGCTGCTCAAGTGAAGAAGCCCAAATTTGGACCTAAGCCTGAGACTGAGTGCTTCTACTGCAAAAGTACTGGTCACTGGAAGCAGAACTACCCCAAATAATTGGCGGATAAGAAGGATGGCAAAGTGAACAAAAGTATATTTGATATACATGTTATTGATGTGTACTTTACTAGTGTTTATAGCAACCCCTTAGTATTTGATACTGGTTTAGTTGCTAAGAGTAGTAACTTAAAACAGGAGTTGCAAAATGAACAGAGACTAGTTAAGGATGTAGTGACGATGTGTGTTGGAAGTAGTTCCAAGATTGATGTGATCATCATCGCACAATCCATATAACTTTCGGGATTAGTGTTGAACCTAAATAAATGTTATTTGGTGTTTGCGTTGAGCATGAATATGATTTGATCGTGTTTATTGCAATACGGTTATTCATTTAAGTTAGAGAATAATTGTTGTTCTATTTACATGAATAAAACCTTCTATGGTCATACACCCAATGAAAATGGTTTGTTGGATCTCGATCGTAGTAATACACATATTCATAATATTGAAGCCAAAAGATGCAAAGTTAATAATGATAGTGCAACTCATTTGTGGCACTGCCGTTTAGGTCATATTGGTGTAAAGCGCATGAAGAAACTCCATGCTGATGGGATTTTGGAATCACTTGATTATGAATCACTTGATGCTTGCGAACCATGCCTTATGGGAAAGATGACTAAAAACTCCGTTCTCCGGAACAATGGAGCGAGCAATAGACTTGTTGGAAATAATACATACTGATGTATGCAGTTCGATGAGTGTTGAGGCTCGCGGCAGGTATCGTTATTTTCTGACCTTCACAGATGATTTGAGCAGATATGGGTATATCTACTTGATGAAACATAAGTCTGAAACATTTGAAAAAAGTTCAAAGAATTTCAGAGTGAAGTGGAAAATCATCGTAACAAGAAAAATAAAGTTTCCACGATCTGATCGCGGAGACGAATATTTGAGTTACGAGTTTGATCTTCAATTAAAACAATGTGGAATAGTTTCACAAACTCATGCCACCTGGAACACCACAGCGTAATGGTGTGTCCGAACATCGTAACCGTACTTTATTTGATAATGGTGCGATCTATGATGTCTCTTACCGATTTAACACTATCATTTTGGGGTTATGCATTAGAGACAGCTGCATTCACGTTAAATTGGGCACCATCTAAATCCGTTGAGATGACACCGGATGAACTGTGGTTTAGCAAGAAACCAAAGTTGCCGTTTCTTAAAGTTTGGGGTTGTGATGCTTATATGAAAAAGTTTCATCCTGATAAGCTCAAACCCAAATCGAAGAATTGTGTCTTCATAGGATACCCAGAGGAGACTGTTGGGTACACCTTCTATCACAGATCCGAAGGCAAGACTTTTGTTGCTAAATTTGGATCCTTTCTAGAGAAGGAGTTTCTCTCGAAAGAAGTGAGTGGGAGGAAAGTAGAACTTGATGAGGTAACTGTACCTGCTCCCTTATTGGAAAGTAGTTCATCACAGAAATCTGTTCCTGTGACTACTACACCAATTAGTGAGGAAGCTAATGATGATGATCATGTAACTTTAGATCAAGTTACTACCGAACCTCGTAGGTAAACCAGCGTGAGATCCGCACCAGAGTGGTACGGTAATCCTGTTCTGGAGGTCATGTTTCTTGACCATGACGAACCTACGAACTATGAGGAAGCGATGATGAGCCCAGATTTCGCGAAATGGCTTGAGGCCATGAAATCTGAGATGAGATCCATGTATGAGAACAAAGTATGGACTTTGATTGACTTGCCCAATGATCGGCGAGCCATTGAGATTATATGGATCTTCAAGAGGAAGACGGACGCTGATAGTAGTGTTACTATCTACAAAGCTAGAATTGTCGCAAAAGGTTTTCGACAAGTTCAAGGTGTTGACTGCGATGAAAGTTTCTCGCTCGTATCTATGCTTAAGTCTGTCCGAATCTGTTAGCAATTGCCGCATTTTATGAAATCTGGCAAATGGATAAACAAAACTGCATTCCTTAATGAATTTATTAAAGAAGAGTTGTATATGATGCAACCAGAAGGTTTTGTCAATCCTAAAGGTGCTAACAAAATATGCAAGCTCCAGCGATCCATCTATGGACTGGTGCAAGCATCTCGGAGTTGGAATATACACTTTGATGAGTTGATCAAAGCATATAATTTTATACAGACTTGCGGTGAAGCCTGTATTTACAAGAAAGTGAGTGGGAGCACTACAACATTTCTGATAAGTATACGTGAATGACATATTGTTGATCGGAAATAATGTAGAATTATTCTGCAAAGCATAAAGGAGTGTTTGAAAGGAGTTTTTCAAAGAAAGACCTCGGTGAAGCTGCTTACATATTGAGCATCAAGATCTATAGAGATGGTCAAGACACTTGATAAGTTTTTCAATGAGTACACACCTTGACAAGATTTTGAAGTAGTTCAAAATGGAACAGTCAAAGAAAGAGTTCTTGCTTGTGTTACAAGGTGTGAAATTGAGTAAGACTCAAAGCCCGACCACGGCAGAAGATAGAAAGAGAATGAAAGTCATTCCCTATGCCTTGGCCATAGGTTCTATAAAGTATGCCATGCTGTGTACCAGATCTATTGTATACCCTACACTGATTTTGGCAAGGGAGTACAATAGTGATCTAGGAGTAGATCACTGGACAGCGGTCAAAATTAATTATCCTTAGTGGAATAAGGATATGTTTCTCGATTATGGAGGTGACAAAAAGGGTTCGTCGTAAAGGGTTACGTCGATGCAAATTTTAACACTGATCCAGATGACTCTAAGTCTCAATCTGGATACATATTGAAAGTGGGAGCAATTAGCTAGAGTAGCTCCGTGCAGAGCATTGTAGACATAGAAATTTGCAAAATACTTACGGATCTGAATGTGACAAACCCGTTGACTAAAATTATCTCACAAGCAAAACATGATCACACCTTAGTACTCTTTGGGTGTTAATCACATAGCGATGTGAACTAGATTATTGACTCTAGTAAACCCTTTGGGTGTTGGTCACATGACGATGTGAACTATGGGTGTTAATCACATGGTGATGTGAACTATTGATGTTAAATCACATGGCGATGTGATCTAGATTATTGACTCTAGTGCAAGTGGGAGACTGAAGGAAATATGCCCTAGAGGCAATAATAAAGTTATTATTTATTTCCTTATATCATGATAAATGTTTATTATTCATGCTAGAATTGTATTAACCGGAAACATAATACATGTGTGAATACATAGACAAACATAGTGTCACTAATATGCCTCTACTTGACTAGCTCGTTGATCAAAGATGGTTATGTTTCCTAGCCATAGACATGAGTTGTCATTTGATTAACGGGATCACATCATTAGGAGAATGATGTGGTTGACTTGACCCATTCCGTTAGCTTAGCACACGATCGTTTAGTATTCTGCTATTGCTTTCTTCATGACTTATACATGTTCCTATGACTATGAGATTATGCAACTCCTGTTTACCAGAGGAACACTTTGTGTGCTACCAAACATCACGACGTAACTGGGTGATTATAAATATGCTCTACAAGTGTCTCCGGAGGTACTTGTTGGGTTGGCGTATTTCGAGATTAGGATTTGTCACTCCGATTGTCGGAGAGGTATCTCTGGGCCCACTCGGTAATGCACATCACTATAAGCCTTGCAAGCATTGCAACTAATGAGTTAGTTGCGGGATGATGTATTACGGAACGAGTAAAGAGACTTGCCGATAACGAGATTGAAATAGGTATTGAGATACCGACGGTCGAACCTCGAGCAAGTAACATACCGATGACAAAGGGAACAACGTATGTTGTTATGCGGTCTGACCGATAAAGATCTTCGTAGAATATGTGGGAGCCAATATGAGCATCAAGGTTCTGCTATTGGTTATTGACCGGAGACGTGTCTCGGTCATGTCTACATAGTTCTCGAACCCGTAGGGTCCGCACGCTTAAAGTTCAATGATGGTTATATTATGAGTTTATGTGATTTGATGTACCGAAGGTAGTTCGGAGTTCCGGATGAGATTGGGGACATGACGAGGAGTCTCGAAATGGTCGAGACGTAAAGATCGATATATTGGACGACTATATTCGGACATCGGAAAGGTTCCGAGTGATTCGGGTATTTTTCGGAGTACCGGAGAGTTACGGGAATTCGCCGGGGAGTATATGGGCCTTATTGGGCTTTAGGGGAAAGAGAGAGGAGAGGCTGCACGCCCCCCCAAGGCCTAGTCCGAATTGGACTTGGGGGAGGGGCTGCGCCCCCTCCTTCCTTCTCTTCTCTTTCCCCTTTCCTTGACTCCTACTCCTACTACTTGGAAGGGGGGGAATCCTACTCTCGGTGGGAGTAGGACTCCTCCTAGGGCGCGTCATAGAGAGGGTCGGCCCTCCCCCTCCTCCACTCCTTTATATACGGGGAGGGGCACCCCTTGGAGACACAACAATTGATCTCTTGATCTCTTAGCCGTGTGCGGTGCCCCCCTCCATCATAATCCACCTCGATAATATCGTAGCGGTGCTTAGGCGAAGCCCTGCATCGGTAGAACATCATCATCGTCACCACGCCGTCGTGCTGACGGAACTCTCCCTCAAAGCTCGGCTGGATCGGAGTTCGAGGGACGTCATCGAGCTGAACGTGTGCTGAACTCGGAGGTGCCGTGCGTTCGGTACTTGATCGGTCGGATCGTGAAGACGTACGGCTACATCAACCGCGTTGTGCTAACGCTTCCGCTTTCGGTCTACGAGCGTACGTGGACACACTCTCCCCTCTCGTTGCTATGCATCACCATGATCTTGCGTGTGCGTAGGAAATTTTTGAAATTACTACGTTCCCCAACACATAATGCATTTCTTTGCTTTTCAACAACATTGAATACAAAAGACATCATCAAATCTTTGCTAGAATAGCAAGACCAAAGAAAACAAGAACCACAAGTATGCATTTCAGAAGATTTCCAACTTCCATAACTGCTTGCACAAGTTGGACTAATATCTTCTCCATGCATTCATTGTTTATCTGCAGATTCTTGATTTTGCATTCTTTTTTCTTCAACTTTGGTCCGAAAGAAGTAGACGTTGCTTCCCCTCTAGTTGCACATGCAGCCGCATCATTGCCTTCGATTGTACTATCTATTAAGTTTCTTTCTATCAATAAATCAATGTATTGGCCTTCCCAAAACCAAAATGAGCATCCATCGTCCTACACAAAAGAATGAGCAAGTTCGAAGTGAGCTACCGCAATTGAACTAAAGAATGAGCTATCAAATGAGCTACCGCAAGTGCACGTATCCCGTCGTTTTCACATTTGAAGAACACCCATCCGGGGTGCTTCGGCGTGCCCAAAGTTAGCCGTAACACTTTTCGCGTGCAGTCGTCGCACTGTATGAGCGGCATCGACAAGCCACAGAGACGCCGCGCGAGCGCCGAGCTCGGTGGACGGCCGGACAAATCCATGCCCGCAAACCGTTGGCGGCGGCGGGCGGACGAACCCGTACCTACATGCGGTGATGCGCCCTTGCCGAGGCTGCGGGAGAGGCTCCCCGACCACTCCATCGCTTGGCGCAACAACCGGCAGCCGAAAAAGCTAAATCCGGCGGTCCGTGATGAAGTGCCACAGATCCGGTGGCCCGCCGACGCAGGGGGGAGGGAGGGGAGGCCTCGTGCGCGTGGCGGCCTTTCGGCGTGCTCCTGCAGTCTGCTTTCGCCGGAATCTTGGGCGGCGGCGCAAGGGGAGGAGGAGAGGTGGTTGGTGGGGAAAGCGCGGGCTGAAATGTCCCCCCACCAACCGCTTCCACTTATATGCAGGGCACCGCAGCCGCGAGGGGGAAACCCGCTTATTCTCGGGTTGGGGTCGGGATTTTGCTGCGCCCCTCAAAATTTTTTGCGGGCCAGGGCGGAATGTGGGGTCTGATCGGGTTGGTTTTTCCGCCCCGGCCCGCATTTTGACGGTTATTTTGCGGGTCGGGGCGGGATGCGGGGTGTGCTAGAGTTGCTCTTTAATGACCCAAAAGCTTTGGTTACGCGATTACTACCGGTTAACATTTCTAAGGCAACCCCACGAAACTTCGTTCCATCTCTGCGAGATCTGCCGTGCTTCTCCCCTTGCTCCCCGTACCGACTCCCGGTTCTTTTCTCCGGTTCCTCGGCGATGGTCGTCTGCAAATGCCGCAAGGTTACTTCTTGATCATTTCTCCACCTATTCGGCGATACCCCTGCGGTCTCCTGCGTGTTCTTTCTGTTGCGCGTCGACATGTGAGGGGGGATTTTGGATCTGGGCAGGGGAAGTACGCGGTGGCGGATTTGGCGTTCGCGTGGCCTGGATCTGAGAGGGCACTGCGAGCGCGGATTCGAAATTTTAGTTTGGGGTTCTTGGATTTACTGCTGGCGTGTTGAGATTTGTCAGTGCTGCCTGAATTTTGTGTTGACAGGGCGTGTGTGCTTGCTTTGGATTTTCAGGCGACGAGGGTTTATTGCTTCGTCCACCAGGTTCCGGTCTGTGGCGAGTGCATCTGCTTCCCAGAACATCAATTATGCGTGGTGAGCTTTCCGACTTGATCCCCTCATCCCAATTAACTCAGAAAAAGGCAAAGCGGTTAATATGTGCTTGCTCAATGTGCTCCATCCTGTTTAGTGTCTATAGTGTATCACAAGTTTGTCTCTCATGTTAGCTGTTGTATATTGGCATTAAGCTTGCTGGACATGAGTGCCCTTTCAAATATATTGTTTCGCATATGCTTTGAAATGTGCTAGTAATATAGGTTTGTAATGTGAAATATACTTGTTTACAGTGTGATAGAAGATTGGATCACATGTGAGTACTGTTTAACAAATAGCTGCTGAGACAACATTTTTATGCCTGGTGCTGCTGCTAGAGTATCATATTTTTTACAATGCATTGGCTCTTAGTGCGCTCTCTTACGAGATGGTAGTTTTTAGAGACAACTACCCCAATGCATTGTATCTTACATATGCTTAATATTGGAGTAGCCCCCATTTTTATTAAGATACTTGACTTTTATTGGATGATACTATAAGAATGATATATGTGTTGGATTCCGTGTAGAGATGGGTTCTTAGATAAGAGATGGTTCCATCATCTCTTGTCAATAATTATGAATTACATAGACAAAAATCTGATGTGTGATGCTAAGAGAGCCTACGTAGGGCATTGGGAGAGACCTGACTATAAGTTAGATCCATCTTTTTTTTCCTCTCTAGTTTGGCCCTATAACAGATTCACAGCCCTACAATTTCCACCTCCACTTTCTTACTGAAACATTTGGAATTCATTATTGTTGCTTAGTCCTATTGCTGCACCTATGCTGTAAAATTTTGTGACACCATATATGTGCATGCTATGATCATATCATTTTCCTGTTCTGTTTATTTTGCGTGAAGAGAAATTTAATAATCACATGTAAGTATATAACGTTGCTATTGGCTTCATATCAGCTACTTGCATTATATTCTTACAATTCTGTTAAAGTAATCGTGTAACATTAATTTTACAAAACTAATATCCTCTTTTTTACTTTCTGTAGGTAAAAAACTATGCTGAATGGGTTGTTAATTCTGATTATGACTGGCCACAACACTGTTCTTTGTGTAATTTGGTTCTAGAAGCTGCAAGTGAAGAAACTACACGATTGGGTTGCCTCCGTATGTATTGCTTCAAGTAGAATATTTGAATCCATTCGTCTCTTGGAGCCACCTTCACTAAATATAACATGATATATTTTGTCTTCTTGACATCTTTTAGATGTGATGCACACAAAATGCTTGATATCACATGTCCAAAGTTTTCCTGCACAAACAGCACCAGCAGGATTTGTCTGCCCCTCATGTTCAATTCCTGTAAGCTAATCTCTGGCTTGATATGCTATTACTTTGAGGTTCCAACAGTTCTTTTAACCTTAACATGTGACATAGTTATTTCCTGACAGATATGGCCTCCTTCGAGTATTAAAGATACAGGCTCCCGCCTCCATGCTAAACTGAAGGAAGCAGTAGTCCAGGTTAGTCCTTCAAATCAGTTCCTTCTTGCAAGATCAAAACCACTAATTTTCCTTGAATTTTTCCCTTTGTTTTTATTTGTGCGAATAAATTCTTCTTTGGTGCACTATGACACATTTACCTATGAACTACGACTCTTTTAGCTAAGTATATTTACTGCACTGTTTGACAAAGCTTGCACTTTGTAACATGTCGCAGACTGGTCTGGAGAAGAATGTATTTGGGAATCATTTTGTGACAATGCCTAAAGCTGATGCCTGCACACCCCCTACATTTGCTTCAGACCCCCTTAAGCGTCTATCATATTCTGGTGAATCTACTGATGCAAACATGCTTAACTCTTCGAAAGATGCAACTTTATCATCAGCAGTACTCTCCCAGGGGGATACATATCCTGCTGGGATGTACTCTTCTGGGACTCTTAGCCATGTGGAACCAGAAATAGTTGAAATAGATGGTCCTAGTACCATAGCAACAAAGTTCCCAGAGCAGGAGCCCAATTTCATCAGAAGTCCAAGCCCGCACGGGGTAAGTCATGACATATCCTTGTGTATATGGTTAGCGTCTGTTTGTTTTCTGTTCACCTTAAGCAGAGTTAGTGATCCTATTCCTTCGTTATGTAGCCTAGTGCCACGACAAGAAAAGGTGCTAACTATGTTGAGAGACAAAATTCAGAGATGTCTTATTATGCTGATGATGAAGATGCAAACCGCAAAAAGTACACTAAAAGGGGTAAGAATGCCATTATCAAAAAATCTATTTTCTACTTCCGTCTTTATGTCAGGTCCTTCTTTTCTTGAGTTATACCGAGCTTTTGTCATAAGATTATTTGATTTTTCCCCAATATTTGAGGTGACATTTCTGTCTCAAATTAGTTGCCAAACACTAGTCATGTTTCCAATCACCCACAAAATAATTACTATTTTATTTATCTCAGTTTGATGTGTTAACCTCGTCTTCTACCACCCCTCTTACAATACACCTCTATTCCCAGGGCTGTGATACATCTAACATGAAATGTACATGTATATATATGCTGGAAATGCATAAGACTATTTAGATTGGTTCATATGTAACTAGTCAATTCTAGGTGGAACATTTATTTCAAAAGATGGTTGTGCTTGTTTCTTATGAAGCTTCAGTTTACAGGTACATACCGTCACAAATTTTTAAGGATGCTGCTACCTTTTTGGTCTAGTGCCCTGCCAACATTACCAGTTACAGCACCCCCTAAAAAGGAAAATGATGCTCCAGAAGGCCGGTCACGACATCAGAGGACGTCACGAATCGATCCCACAAAGATCTTACTTGCAATGGCAATCATGTAAGGTTTCTGCCATGCAATTGTTTTAGCCTCTGACTAATATTCTCCTGCAATGGATCTTAATTTCGTGAAGTAATGTTCAAAACGGATATTACATGGCTGAAGTTTTATTACTGTATTATGGAAGATGTAATACATTCAGAAGTAAATGATTATTTTGTGCTTTGAATATATAAGATGGCCAGCACTGTTAGTTTTCCCCTTTGATTCATCTGGGTCTCTGTTTGAGTGGCCTCCTACCCATATTTCTAGCAAATTTGAGGGAAATAACCAGAAATTGGTACTCGCAGTATTATGTTTTTAATTTGAGTTCTGTACAATCAGCAAGGTTGCTAGCTGTACAATTTGATTTTTTTTTCTTTAGAGATGTTGCACCATTTATTATCAGAGTGTTCGTCTATGAGTATGATATCCATTTCTATATTCTTGATTTTATGTGTATAAATAAATAGATATGTCTGTTCCTTCATTCTGTTAGCTTGATTTGTGACATAGCAAGCAGTTCTGTATGTCTTAGATGCGAGTCCTGTAAAGCTAATAGTCTGTCTAATGAAAAACTTTAAGATGTGTTTCATTTCCTTATTTTAATTTTGCCTTTTAGTTTGTGTTGGATGCAAAGATTTTATTATTCTTGATTTAATTAACCTGCATTAATGTGCTGTTAATGCAGGGCATGTATAGCAACGATGGGAATTCTCTACTACCGGTTGTCGCAGCGCAGTCTTTCTGAAAACTTTGCCCATGATGAGGCTCAGTAGTAGAGTTGAAACTTCCAACTTGCAGTTTGTTTCTGGTACTGCCTTGCTGCTGATTCAAGGGTTTTACCCTGCCTGTATTATTTTCCATTTCCCCCTTTTTGGGCCTTTCAGGGTGGTTGTGGATGGGAAGGTGGAGGTAGTGATTATAGTTACATAAGAGTTATAGCAGACTGGTTTTATATGCTGATTCATCTGTTATCTTATACCAGACGGGAAATTGTTGAAGTTGTCAACTATTTTCTTATTCCTGTTGTCGCGCCTTCTGAACTGCTACAGGTGTTACTTTGATCGAGCCATTCTAAAACATCGCTGTGTTATTTCTCCAGTATTTTTCACTTGTCACGATGATGCTGGGAAATTATAGGCGTCTTATGCACAACATGGCAGGAGATCATGATATTCTTTTAGTTTGCAAACGCAGATGCTGATTAATTTCAGCAGGAATAAAAGTGCAACAATTATATATGACACAGAAATGCAATGTTGCCCGTAGCTACTTCCATAATAGCAATACATGTTGCAAAAAGTCACTTTGGAACCCGGGTGCATTGGAGCCCTATTTTTTGAACTGTGAAAATGCTATTTTGAAATCCTGTAAAGCTAATAGCATTATTCACTATTTGGAGATCATCATTTTGTCATTTTTGTATAGGTCGCATATTTACTTATTTCATCACCAAACTTTACACATGTGTAATATACATCTGTATGATCATGTAGAATTTTTTTCAGAATTTTTTGAAACATTAAATGTGATTTTCAAAGTATTTAAAATAAGGTCCTTCAATACACCGGGTTCCAAAAATCCGCTCTCTATATGTTGCATATAAGTAAATTCATATATAGTTCACGGGTGTTATTTCTCCTCGCCATGTTCTAATTTCACTATTGTTTGCATTTTTTTGTCGGGTAGCTTACCAACCTGACCGCTTGGTCTAATTTCACTCATCGAAACAAATATTTTTTTTTTAGAAATATGCCCTCTTACTACTTTCGAACATTCATCCCTTATAGTCACATGTATCTGTTGGTGCTTGGCAAGAAGTCATCTTTGTTAGTGACCTGCGTCCTCAGAGTGGGCCGGGTTGGATGGAAGGACCCAACAGATGGGCTTGGGATGCTAACATGGAGAAAGGAACAACACACTACTAATAGGATATTCCTCAAAAAAAACTACTAATAGGATTTTCTAAAAAAAACTACTAATAAGATTGACTCCCCTCAAAAAGAAAAAAAACTAATAGGATTGTCTAAAAAAAAAAGAAACTACTAATAGGAGGAACGACAGAAGTGGAAGGTGACTTGGAACGGAACGACGACTAGAGCCGAGGCTTGTTTGCGTGTGCTTGTACTCTTCTTTCACTGGTCTTGTCGATTCTTCATTGACGAGTTTTCACTCCATCTCTAGCTCAGTTGTAATTGAACCTATTGATAGCTGGATTCTAACATTTGGTATCAGACCCATAGATTCTTTGCAAATGTCACCAGACACCCTCAAACCCACACTTGAAATATCCTTCCAACATCTCATATCATCACCATGGAGGATGAGAGGATGAGACTTAGTTGATGAAAGCGATGCAGGAATTCGCGTTGACGAATCCAGTAATTGACACCGAGAGTGGTCTGTGTACATGGCACTGGTAAACATAAAGGAGACCACAACAATTTCTTTTTCAATGAACTCTACCTCATACCGACACTCTCGTGCTCACGCCCCCTCGCTAGCAGCATTGTCCTCATCTCTGGCGAGCACGTCTATGTGCAACATCGCCTCCACCAACTGTTGGGTCGCAGCCTCTTTGTTTGCGGCGACGACCACGAACATCTCTACGCCGACCACAACCTTTACCCCTCCTACATTAGGCGACGTCAACTCCGTGCTTGCTCAAAACACGACCACTCTCTTGGTCCGCAAGGATGATCTCCACTTCGTGCCACCCACTAGTGTCAGCATGCCTTCTTCCAAGCTCGTCGTGTCCACTGTGCTCTCTCCATCCTCGACCAAGCGTGACGTCGTTGCCACGACATCGACAACCACCATATGCTTGACCACCGTCCATAAGGGGTGTGTACTCGATGAAGCGTTAGCTACATCCTCCCTGATGGCCATACTGGCTTCCTTGACCACTGGCTCAATGGCAGCAACTTCCACGATGACATCTAAGGTCATTCACGTGCCTGCCGCTACTCCTGGTCTGTCCTCATCTGGCGACACTAACATCGTCATTAGCCTGCCCGTCACCCGTCACCCATCAAAAATAAATAATTAGCAATTAATCTCTTATCTTAGTTAATCCAATAAAGCAAATCAATCATGGGCACATTGTCTGTTTAAGCAATGACAGAAAATCTATGCTTTAAATATAATTTTTTTGCGGGCAAAATATAATTTTGTTTTATTCTATCTGTTTTGCATCATAATTTATCCCGTATAGTCCTCCTATATATTGTGTTAATAATAATAATATTTGGATCATGCGGCAACGCCTGGGCACATACATAGTCCAATTTTTTTGTTGATAAAGATCGAAATTGGGCTAGTGCGACAGGCCTTCTGTACCGAGCATGGCCCAGCCCACAAATAGACCTATAAAATCGTATCCCACTACTCGCGGCCGCCTCCAAACCCTACCTCCGTGGCCGCCACCCCTCGACACCCTCAGGCGAAGAAAGGGCGAAAGCACCATGTACACGGCGAGGAAGAAGATCCAGAAGGACAAGGGCCTCGAGCCCTCTGAGTTCGAGGACTCCGTCGCGCAGGTAGCTAGGAAGCCCTCTCGTCTCACGTCACTGCTGTTGCGCGTGGTCTCTGCGCTCCGTGTTTCACCACCGCGGTTTCGTGTTTGTAGGCATTCTTCGACCTGGAGAATGGCAGCCAGGAGCTCAAGAGCGACGTTAAAGACCTCTACATCAACGCCGCGTTGTAAGTCATCGGCCAGTCTTAACCTTGGTTTTCGTTTCTGTTGAGTAGCAGTCCAAGTGGTAGCGAGGTGTGATGGTTTCTGGTTTGTGCTGCCTCGTGTTGCAGCCAGATGGATGTTGCAGGGAACAGGAAGGCCGTGGTCATCCACGTGCCGTACAGGCTCCGCAAGAACTTCAGGAAGATCCACGTCAGGCTCGTCAGGGAGCTCGAGAAGAAGTTCAGCGGCAAGGTTAGTGAATTGCCATTCACCTTGTTAGAATCCTTTCCTTTGAGAACAGTGTGATCTGGAGTAGTAATCAGTATTTTACATAGGAATAAGTCGGAGTAAGTTCGCTAGTCCGAAGGATTGCTTATGTGTTGTAGATTTCGTAGACAAAGATGGTATTCCCCTACGGCTATAGCAGTATACTACTTTACCAGAGAGCATGCCTGTATGCTCCTCCTGAATCCTGTTATGTTTTGCACTACACTCTGCTGCTACAAATACAATGCGATACCTCTGTGTGTGGAATGTTCACCAGTATGCTACAACCAGGATGCTGTACTCTTATGGGCATGTGTTTTCCGTTTGAAAGAGTTGTATTTACTCAAATGCTGTGGCAGTTATTTCTTATTTCCTTCTTTGTCAGGTGCCATTTACAATGTTTGTCATCTTTTATTCAATGTTACTGGTTTAAAGTCGAATTTGGTTGTTTGTCTAACGTTATTGCAGAGTAATTATTGTATTCACGTCACTTCCCTCTAATTGCCAAATATACTCTGTTCGAGAAATTTCTTCATAGTTGTGTCCTTCGCTTAGCAAAATGCCAAAAGCCCCCAATTACACTGAAGCAAATGTTAGCCATTGTCCCGTTTGTTCCGTGCTTGTTGAAATGTGTGGTTGACTATGAATCAATGTAGGATGTTGTTATTGTTGCAACAAGGCGGATTGTGAGGCCACCCAAGAAGGGTTCTGCTGTTGTTCGCCCTCGTACCAGGACTTTGACCGCTGTTCATGATGGTCTTTTGGAGGATGTTGTGTACCCAGCTGAGATTGTGGGGAAACGTGTCAGATATCGCCTAGATGGCTCGAAGATCATTAAGGTAAGATTTGACCACTGCATTGATATAGCTGATTATTGTCTAGACAATTTTTGATTAGCCTGAACTTTTACATCTCTATTTCGCCCTTGTAATTCCTTCCAAATTGATCAACATTGACACTTTTGATCCAAACAATTTTTTGTTGGTGCCCTGTTTATTTTACTGGTGTTGTTGCAGATCTTCTTGGACCCAAAGGAACGCAACAACACAGAGTACAAGTTGGATACCTTCACTGCAGTGTACCGCAGGCTTTGTGGCAAGGATGTTGTGTACGAGTACCTGGTTGCCGAAACTGCTTGAAGATCCATCTTGATTTGCATATTGGCCCTCTTGTTCATGTATTGAATTTGCGACGGCTTGCTTGAGCTTGTTGTTGCTCGGATCATGTATTCGAAAAATCAAAATTATAGCTGTGATGCCAAACCTAAATATTTGCTAGTTCGAGATGGTAATGAGTGAAAAGTGTTGAATTTTGAGCTTTAAATTAAGTTGCACTTGTTCTATTATGTGACGAGTAAACACTGAGTTAGTCT
Organism: Aegilops tauschii subsp. strangulata; assembly: GCF_002575655.3. Classification (NCBI taxonomy): domain Eukaryota; kingdom Viridiplantae; phylum Streptophyta; class Magnoliopsida; order Poales; family Poaceae; genus Aegilops; species Aegilops tauschii. The sequence continues at coordinate 145,191,412 of NC_053035.3, read as the reverse complement.
CCTTGAAAATTCAGGCCCCTGAAATTGTAGGGGCTGAACCCTTGAAATGTCCTAGCCTCTAACCTGGAAACCTTGTAAGGGAATGGATACCTCTTGAAGTGGTGGTTGCCTCTGACCTCCATTGTGTCCACCGCTTTCTACCCCCAGCAACCAGTGGTGTTGGGGATGCACGAAAGCACTAGCAGCTGCTCCCTGGGCTGTGTGTCTGCCATTGATGTCGTGACAGAAACAGCAACCGGAGCCAGCCGGCAACACTGAGCGAGGTGGGCAGCTGCACTGCGGTGGTGTTGGGCAAGGTGTGGACGACGGTGGTAGGCAGCTGCGCTGTGTGGTGCAGCGCTGGCCGAGCTCAGGCGACGACGCTAGGTTAGGACCCCAGCTCTAGGTCGTGATGGAGGCGGCGTTGTGCCGGGTGTGAGGATCTCACCAAACGGGTGGTGGATTAAGAGATGGAAGGGGGAAGGAGAGGAAGAGAGGCTTTTCTGGCCGGGACTGTGTCTCTAGGGATTTAATCTGGTCGGAGCCATGCCCGGCTCCCGCTACATGGGCGGCAGCCACAGCTCCGGCTCCAGTGACTCCTCCACGTCGGCCTACGCATCCATCTCTGCTTCGACCTCGTCGAAGAGCGCGGCGGTCGCCACCCGTTCCTGCCCGATGAACCGCCGGCCTTCACATAGGCCTCATTCTGGATAAACTTCGGCCTGCTGCTCCGCCATCTCGGTAGCTTGGGCGACCGCGAACTCCGCCTCGTCCTTCATGCTGAAGCCCGGAGCCGGAGCCGGCGCCAGCTACTCCTCCGGTTGCTCCGCCTCCTATGAATCCGCCACCTCCATCGGAGCCGGCTGCTGCTCCTCTTCCTCCTCCGCCTCCGGCTCCTCCTCCTGCTCCGGCGAGTCTGAAAGCAAGTTGACCGCGATGCGTGCTGCACGCCTCACCCGAATCTCCTGGTCAATCTGGAACCAGCGCTCCGGTGTGAGCATAGCATACATGATCTTTTGCCGAACCATGGCGAAGTCGGAGGGCGTGGGAAGAGCGGGAGAGAGGTGGTGGATGGGCTCGGGCTGGCAGCGCGGAGAGGGAGGCGGTGGATGTGGCTGGGTTGGGGGACGGCGGCCGACTTAAATAGCCGGATTTGGCCTCGGGCGGCGAGCTGGAGCGGCGCCACACGACATTCATACCCCCCCGAGGAGACGTTCATCGAACCGCCGGGTTTTCAGGCAATTCCGTCTAGGACCCCATTGTGAGTCCGACGTGGCGGAAATGGCCGGGCGTGCCCGGGCGCTCTCATATCGGCCCCATATTTGGGATGGATATGAGAGGTGCCGGTCAGTCCAGGCGTTTGAGGCCCGTTTAAGGAGCCCGTCTTGGTCGCATTTTTGCGACTAGTCAGCGACCGGGCCGTCCATCCGGTTGTTTGTTTAGGGTGCCCGGTTGTAGATGCTCTAAGCATTTCTACATATTTTATCTCTGCGCATTTTAGGAGTTATGTTTGAAAAGATGATTTTGGGAGTTAATATGCAGAGGAAGGCTAGTGATGCTCTTACTAGTCATGTCTATATTCGTGCTGGTGACCAGTGAGAACTGGTCAGATCTGTTATAAAAGTTCATCGGAGTACAAAACATCTCAAATATAAAAACATTTCGTCAGAACTAGTGAACTGCTTAGATCTATTATATAAGTTCATCAGAGTACAAAACATCTCAAATATAATAAAAATCATATCGAGATGCTGAGACCATCGAACGACCACTACTGTCGTCAGAACGAGCTGCGGACGTGCCACTGTCGGCGCTCTCCTAGCAGAGACGGCTTACCTTGTTGATGACAGTCGATAAGTCTTCGTACCCGTGCCCCTAAGGACCAGCATGATGGAGCCGCAATCGGCGCCATTGAACTCTTACATAGATCTGAAGTACCTAAAACCAAATCTCGCCACATGACGAGAAAGCCTAACCTCACCATCCCAAGGAGACAAGAAGAATCTACGACGGAGTTCCGTCGACTACGTTGGGATGGACAAGCTCGAGGGGGATCGGAGCCCGGAAGACAAACTCGAAGAAGAAACGCCGCCATCCGCCCGAGCGCTGCACCCGCGAGGACTAAAAAAGCTCCTAACCTAAACTACTAACCTGAGCGGAGGCACCGTGATTCCCTTCCATGCCACCGGTCGCCGGAGTGGCAAGAAGAGGGGAGGCGAATCCACGAACTCACTGGTGAAGCCTGGAGGGGAGAGTTTTCCCTAGCCGCCTGGGGTTAGGGGAGGAAGATGAGAGGAATTTTCTGCCCTAGGTTAGTGATGCGGAGCATCCTACGGACATCACCATGTCAAGAGTCCATTTGGCAAGTGACACGTGCGACATCTATTTCACATATATGAAGGTGAATCATCTCCTTTACACTTGTTCACTTGACCCCTTTAAGGATGGTATACTACTTGACACTCCTCTCTTGTGCACACATAGGTATTGTCGGAGCTTCACGGATGACGAGGAGGAGTCCAAGAACAAGAGTACATCTACACCATCCTTAAGGGAAGCATGGAATGGAAGGAAGAAGAGGCTGCCCGAAGTAGGCGAGAACCATGGATGAAGAGTGGTACAACCGGTCAGGAACACTGGTACAACCGGTCCAACCAGTCCAACTACCGCTCCAACTGGGAACCTTGCTGGAATTTAAGCGGTACAAGCCAGTACTACCACGGTTGTCCTGGTAGTTACAGAATAACTGGTAAAACCGGTCCTTTGGTACAACCCGTCTACTTGCCGCAGAGTTGCCTGAGTGGCCTTGTATCTTTCCCATTTCACCCCTCACTTAGCCCTTCATGGCTAGGACTATATATACTCTTCCCCACCTCATTTCTAAGGTTAGCTAAGAATAGATCTCATATCATAGAGCTTAGCTCATGTACCTCCCCTTGTGAGATTCCTCTTAGGAGAAGATCCATGAGTGGATTCAAGGCCTCTTTGGAGAAGATCCCCCAAGTGGATATCAAGACCCCATCATGGGAAGATTCCTCCATGGAATTCAATGTGACACCCCTGTAATTAAGCTACAGTGATCTCTCACAAATGATGCCATGTCACCTCCATTTTACTAAGCTTAATTGTCACTTAGTTGAAAGCTAATTCAAATTTAAATTCAAATGCAAGTCAAATATTTGCATCTTCAAACATGCCAAAAAAATAGTTCATAATTTTGTGAATAATCCATAGTAATCATTTGAAGGCAGGAAACATCACCAAACTCCCCAATTTGCCCCTGGAAATTAAAACAGGGTTAAACAGCCCCATTTTAGCTCCATTTAAATGCAAACATAATTTTAATAAATTCAAACAGACTCCAAAATTTTCATGGCAGCCCAAGATATTGCTTTGTCTTTATTGCCAATTTGCAAATTAAACTCAATTCATTTAGAGTGAGAAAGAAATGAAAAGAAGAAAAGGAATAAATAAATAGAAAAAGAAAAGGAAAAAGAGAAAGGGTGCATTGTGCACTTGGGCTCTGTGTGCACAGTGCACCAGGCCCAGCCCACCAGCGCCCTTCTTGAACCCCCTGTTCATCACGTGCGTGCTTGCTGCCTCGCGCACGTCCACGCCGCCGATCTGCCCCGTGTCGGCCATCCGAGCCACCCCGATGAAGATAAGGCTGCCCCCGCCGCCCTAGGGTTCGCCCACGCCCACTGCCCCTAGCGGTATTTCCCCTCTCGTCCCAGATCCACCTCTTTGAGCCCGCCCAAGCGCTACTGCCGGCGCGCCATCGCTGTTCTCGTAGCCACCGTCGTCCCCGCGCCGTGCGACCAAGTCAGGGAGCACCGCCGTCGACTGCTACATCTTCCTCGCCCATGAGACCAAACCCGGAGCCTCTATGTCGCGGGATCGACCCGTCTTCCTTCTCGGTCACCGCAGATCGCCGCCGCTGCACCGTCTGCTCCACGCCTCCCCCGTGCCCACTTAGCACACGTGCATGCTCTCTGTGAGCTCTCCTTCCTTCTCCCTGTCTCCTCTACCTCGCGCGCATCCTCGAGCTGCTCACTGCCATTGCCCTAGCTTGCTGCAGCCGCCCGCCTAGCCGTCCCGGCCACCGCATGCGCCGTTCTGGTCCGAGCTTTGCGTTGAGCTCCTGAGCTTCCCAGGAACCACATGCAGCCATCCACTCGCCCTCCCGCGCCCCGTAGCAACTTGCTTGGTATCACCCGAGCTCCTACGTCCGCCGCGGTCGGCGCCCCCGTCGATTTAGGCCCCCGACCCCCTTCCTTAGCCTCGTTAGTCGTGGCTCGCTCCGCCCGTTCGAACGACACCTCCCGCGCCTTGTTTAGTCGCCAGAGGGCGAATCCCGATGCCCTCTGCCGCATTCTGGCGTCGCCGGAGCGTTGTCGCCGGTGTGCCACCGCCCTGGGTCGCCGACAGGTGGGCCCAGGTGGTTTCGCCACTAATCTGGCCGCTAGACAGCCGCTGACATGTGGGCCCCTTTACTGTAGTGATAGGATTAGATTAAATCTAACAAATAACTAATTCGGGCAATGACAGTTGGGATCCACCTACTAATTAACCCCTTTTAGTTAATTTAAACACTAGTTAAACTCTCGGTGTATGACATGTGGGGCCCTGGCACTATTAAAATGGATAAGGCTGGGTGAGTTAGCCCGCTGACTCAGCAGTTGGGCCCACCAGTCAGCCTCTGATGACTGGGCAGTTGACCCAGTCAACAGGGCCCACTGTCAGCCTCACATGCTCTCTGTTAGGTACATTTTTGGGTACCCGAAGCATTTTATTCTTTTATTTCCGAATTAATAATTAATCCAGTAATTTCAAAAAATCATTTAAACTTCGAAAAATCATATAAAATAATCCGAAACTCGGATGAAAATAATTTATATAGGAAAAATGATCAGAAAAATATGACGAATCTGTTTATGCACTCCACATACCTGTCAGATGCCTCCAACACTGCAAACATGGAACCTTCCCCTCTGGATCGCTTGTCCGGCAACTACCTAAAGCGAGGAAAATATTCCCAGATATTTTCCCGCTCCATCTGTAAAGCTTAGCACTGCATTAGGTCACCCCTAGCACAACATATTGGCATGTCACGCTTTGTGATGCATTTGATTGCTTTATATTTACTGTTTCTCCCCCCTCTTCTCTCCGATAGACCCCGAGACCGATCCTGCTCCCGAGTACGACTACATTCCTGAAGACCAGCCCCTTTCAGCAGAGCTTCTAGGCAAGCAAAACCCCCTTGATCTTTCCTATATCGCCCATTCTTTCCCTCTCATGCTTGCATTAGATTTTGCTACCGTTGTTCAATAGCTCCTATTCTGATGCATAGCCTACTTTTGTAACCTGCTGTTGTTACTTTACCTGTTATCCTATATGCTTAGTGTAGGTTGGTTAGTGATACATCTCCATCGTATCTACTTTTCTAAACTCTTTTGCCCTTGTTTTGGACTCTAATTTGCATGATCTGAATGGAACTAACCCGGACTGACGCTGTTTTCAGCAGAATTGCCATGGTGTTATTTTTGTGTAGAAATAAAAGTTCTCGGATTGACCTGAAAATTTATGGAGAATATTTTTGGAATATATAAAAAATACTGGCAAAAGAATCAACCAGAGGGGGTCCACCCATTGGCCACAAGCCTGAGGGTGGCTTGTGGCCCCCCTGGGCCTCCTCCGAGCCTAATTCCAACTCTATATATTCACATCCGGAGAGAAAAAAATCAGAGAGAAGGATTCATCGCATTTTACGATACGGAGGAGGGCACATCTGGAGTCCGTTCGGGGCTCCGGAGTGGGGGATTCTTCACCATCATCATCACCAACCTTCCTCCATCACCAATTTCATGATGCTCACAGCCGTGCGTGAGTAATTCCATTGTAGGCTTGCTGTACGGTGATGGGTTGGATGAGATTTATCATGTAATCGAGTTAGTTTTGTTTGGGTTTGATCCCTAGTATCCACTATGTTCTGAGATTGATGTTGCTATGACTTTGCTATGCTTAATGCTTGTCACTAGGGCCCGAGTGCCATGATTTCAGGTCTGAACCTATTATGTTTTCATGAATATATGTGAGTTCTTGATCCTACCTTGCAAGTTGTAGACACCTATTACGAGTTATGATCCGCATACCCCAAGGTGACAATAATTGGGATTCTTTCCGGTGATTACCGTAGTTTGAGGAGTTAATGTATTCACTAAGTGCTAATGCTTTGTTCCGGTTCTCTATTAAAAGGTGGCCTTAATATCCCTTAGTTTCCATTAGGACCCCGCTACCACGGGAGGGTAGGACAAAAGATGCCATGCAAGTTATTTTCCATAAGCACGTATGACTATATACAGAATGTTGGGTATCGTAGCATAATTTAAAATTTTCCTACGCTCACCAAGATGCATCTATGGAGTATACTAGAAACGAGGGGAAGGGAGTGCATCTACATACCCTTGTAGATCGTGAGCGGAAGCGTTCCAATGAACGTGGATGACGGAGTCGTACTCGCCGTGATCCAAATCACCGATGACCGAGTGCCGAACGGACGGCACCTCCGCGTTCAACACACGTACGGTGCAGCGACGTCTCCTCCTTCTTGATCCAGCAAGGGGGAAGGAGAGGTTGATGGAGATCCAACAGCACGACGGCGTGGTGATGGATCTAGCGGGTCTCTGGCAGGGCTTCGCCGAGCTTCTGCGAGAGAGAGAGAGGTGTTGCAGGGGAGGAGGGAGGCGCCCAAGGCTGTTGTTTGCTGCCCTCCCTCCCCCTTTATATAGGCCCCCTGGGGGGGGGGGGGGGCGCCGGCCCTGGAGATGGGATCTCAAGGGGGGGGGGGGGGCGGCGGCCAAAGGGGGGAAGGGGGTGCCTTGCCCCCCAAGGCAAGTGGGAAGTCCCCCCACCCTAGGGTTCCCAACCCTAGGCGCATGGGGGGAGGACCATGGGGGGGCGCCTAGCCCACTAGGGGCTGGTTCCCTTCCCACTTCAGCCCACGGGGCCCTCCGAGATAGGTGGCCCCACCCGGTGGACCCCCGGGACCCTTCCGGTGGTCCCGGTACAATACCGGTAACCCCCGAAACTTTCCCGATGGCCGAAACTTGACTTCCTATATATAATTCTTCACCTCCGGACCATTCCGGAACCTCTCGTGATGTCCGGGATCTCATCCGGGACTCCGAACAACTTTCGGGTTTCCGCATACACATATCTCTACAACCCTAGCGTCACCGAACCTTAAGTGTGTAGACCCTACGGGTTCGGGAGACATGCAGACATGACCGAGACGCCTCTCCGGTCAATAACCAACAGCGGGATCTGGATACCCATGTTGGCTCCCACATGTTCCACGATGATCTCATCGGATGAACCACGGTGTCGAGGATTCAATCAATCCCGTATACAATTCCCTTTGTCAATCGGTATGTTACTTGCCCGAGATTCGATCGTCGGTATCCCAATACCTTGTTCAATCTCGTTACCGGCAAGTCTCTTTACTCGTACCGCAATGCATGATCCCGTGACTAACGCCTTAGTCACATAGAGCTCATTATGATGATGCATTACCGAGTGGGCCCAGAGATACCTCTCCGTCACACGGAGTGACAAATCCCAGTCTCGATCCGTGCCAACCCAACAGACACTTTCGGAGATACCCGTAGTGCACCTTTATAGTCACCCAGTTACGTTGTGACGTTTGGCACACCCAAAGCACTCCTACGGTATCCGGGAGTTGCACGATCTCATGGTCTAAGGAAAAGATACTTGACATTGGAAAAGCTCTAGCAAACGAAACTACATGATCTTTTATGCTATGCTTAGGATTGGGTCTTGTCCATCACATCATTCTCCTAATGATGTGATCCCGTTATCAATGACATCCAATGTCCATAGTCAGGAAACCATGACTATCTGTTGATCAACGAGCTAGTCAACTAGAGGCTTACTAGGGACACGTTGTAGTCTATGTATTCACACATGTATTACGATTTCCGGACAATACAATTATAGCATGAACAATAGACGATTATCATGAACAAAGAAATATAATAATAACCATTTATTATTGCCTCTAGGGCATATTTCCAACAGTCTCCCGCTTGCACTAGAGTCTCTAGTTACATTGTGATGAATCAAACACCCATTGCGTCCTGGTGCTGATCATGTTTTGCTCTAGGGAGAGGTTTAGTCAACGGATTTGCTACATTCAGGTCCGTATGTACTTTACAAATATCTATGTCTCCATTTTGAACACTTTCACGAATGGAGTTGAAGCGACGCTTGATATGCCTGGTCTTCCTGTGAAACCTGGGCTCCTTCGCAAGGGCAATAGCTCCAGTGTTGTCACAGAAGAGAGTCATCGGGCCCGACGCATTGGGAATCACCCCTAGGTCGGTAATGAACTCCTTCATCCAGACTGCTTCCTGTGCTGCCTCCGAGGCTGCCATGTACTCCGCTTCACATGTAGATCCTGCCACGACGCTTTGCTTGCAACTGTACCAGCTTACTGCTCCTCCATTCAAAATATACACGTATCCGGTCTGTGACTTCGAGTCATCCAGATCTGTGTCGAAGCTAGCGTCGACGTAACCCTTTACGACGAGCTCTTCGTCACCTCCATAAACGAGAAACATATCCTTAGTCCTCTTCAGGTACTTCAGGATATTCTTGACCGCTGTCCAGTGTTCCATGCCGGGATTACTTTGGTACCTTCCTACCAAACTTACGGCAAGGTTTACATCAGGTCTGGTACACAGCATGGCATACATAATAGACCCTATGGCCGAGGCATAGGGGATGACACTCATCTTTCTATATCTTCTGCCGTGGTCGGGCATTGAGCCGTGCTCAATTGCACACCTTGCAATACAGGCAAGAACCCCTTCTTGGACTGATCCATACTGAACTTCTTCAATATCTTGTCAAGGTATGTACTCTGTGAAAGACCAATGAGGCGTCTTGATCTATCTCTATAGATCTTGATGCCTAATATATAAGCAGCTTCTCCAAGGTCCTTCATTGAAAAACACTTATTCAAATAGGCCTTTATACTTTCCAAGAATTCTATATCATTTCCCATCAACAATATGTCATCCACATATAATATGAGAAATGCTACAGAGCTCCCACTCACTTTCTTGAACACAGGCTTCTCCATAAGTCTGTGTAAACCCAAACGCTTTGATCATCTCATCAAAGCGAATGTTCCAACTCCGAGATGCTTGCACCAGCCCATAGATTGAGCGCTGGAGCTTGCATACTTTGTTAGCATTCTTAGGATCGACAAAACCTTCCGGCTGCATCATATACAACTCTTCCTTAAGGAAGCCATTAAGGAATGCCGTTTTGACGTCCATCTGCCATATCTCATAATCATAGTATGCGGCAATTGCTAACATGATTCGGACGGACTTCAGCTTCGCTACGGGTGAGAAAGTCTCATCGTAGTCAACCCCTTGAACTTGTCGATAACCCTTAGCGACAAGTCGAGCTTTGTAGATGGTCACATTACCATCCGCGTCCGTCTTCTTCTTAAAGATCCATTTATTTTCTATGGCTCGCCGATCATCGGGCAAGTCAGTCAAAGTCCATATTTTGTTTTCATACATGGATTCTATCTCGGATTTCATGGCTTCTAGCCATTTGTCGGAATCCGGGCCCGCCATCGCTTCTTCATAGTTCGAAGGTTCACCGTTGTCTAACAACATGATTTCCAGGACAGGGTTGCCGTACCACTCTGGTGCGGAACGTGTCCTTGTGGACCTACGAAGTTCAGTAGCAACTTGATCCGAAGCTTCATGATCATCATCATTAACTTCCTTCCCAGTCGGTGTAGGCACCACAGGAACATGTTCCCGCGCTGCGCTACTTTTCGGTTCGGAAGGGGTGACTATCACCTCATCAAGTTCCACTTTCCTCCCACTCAATTCTTTCGAGAGAAACTCCTTCTCCAGAAAGGACCCGTTCTTGGCAATGAAGATCTTGCCTTCGGATCTGAGGTAGAAGGTATACCCAATAGTTTCCTTAGGGTATCCTATGAAGACGCATTTTTCCGATTTGGGTTCGAGCTTTTCAGGTTGAAGTTTCTTGACATAAGCATCGCATCCCCAAACTTTTAGAAACGACAGCTTAGGTTTCTTCCCAAACCATAATTCATATGGTGTCGTCTCAACGGATTTTGACGGAGCCCTATTTAAAGTGAACGCGGCAGTCTCTAAAGCATAGCCCCAAAATGAGAGCGGTAAATCGGTAAGAGACATCATAGATCGCACCATATCCAATAGAGTGCGATTACGACGTTCGGACACACCATTTCTCTGAGGTGTTCCAGGCGGCGTGAGTTGTGAAACTATTCCACATTTCCTTAAGTGTGTACCAAATTCGTGACTTAAATATTCTCCACCACGATCTGATCGTAAGAATTTTATTTTCCTGTCACGTTGATTCTCAACTTCACTCTGAAATTCCTTCAACTTTTCAAAGGTTTCAGACTTGTGTTTCATTAGGTAGACATATCCATATCTACTTAAATCATCAGTGAGAGTGAGAACATAACGATATCCTCCGCGAGCCTCAACACTCATTGGACCACACACATCGGTATGTATGATTTCCAATAAGTTGGTTGCTCGCTCCATTGTTCCGGAGAACGGAGTCTTGGTCATCTTACCCATGAGGCATGGTTCGCACGTGTCAAATGATTTGTAATCAAGAGACTCCAAAAGTCCATCTGCATGGAGCTTCTTCATGCGCTTGATACCAATGTGACCAAGGCGGCAGTGCCACAAGTATGTGGGACTATCGTTATCAACTTTACATCTTTTGGTATTCACACTATGAACATGTGTAACATCACGTTCGAGATTCATCAAAAATAAACCATTGACCAGCGGGGCATGACCATAAAACATATCTCTCAAATAAATAGAACAACCATTATTCTCGGATTTAAATGAGTAGCCATCTCGAATTAAACGAGATCCAGATACAATGTTCATGCTCAAAGCTGGCACTAAATAACAATTATTGAGGTTTAAAACTAATCCCGTGGGTAGATGCAGAGGTAGCGTGCCGACGGTGATCACATCGACCTTGGAACCATTCCCGACGCGCATCGTCACCTCGTCCTTCGCCAGTCTCCGTTTATTCCGTAGTTCCTGTTTTGAGTTACAAATATGAGCAACCGCACCGGTATCAAATACCCAGGAGCTACTACGAGTACTGGTAAGGTACACATCAATAACTTGTATATCACATATACCTTTGGTGTTGCCGCCCTTCTTCTTGTCCGCTAAGTATTTGGGGCAGTTCCGCTTCCAGTGACCACTTCCCTTGCAATAAAAGCACTCAGTCTCGGGCTTGGGTCCATTCTTTGACTTCTTCCCAGTAACTGGTTTACCGGGCGCGGCAACTCCCTTGCCGTCCTTCTTGAAGTTCTTCTTACCCTTGCCCTTCTTGAACTTAGTGGTTTTATTCACCATCAACACTTGATGTTCTTTTCTGATCTCCACCTCCGCTGATTTCAGCATTGAATATACCTCAGGAATGGTCTTTTCCATCCCCTGCATATTGTAGTTCATCACAAAGCTCTTGAAGCTTGGTGGAAGCGACTGGAGGATTCTGTCAATGACCGCGTCATCCGGGAGAGTAACTCCCAGCTGAGTCAAGCGGTTGTGCAACCCAGACATTCTGAGTATGTGCTCACTAACAGAACTATTCTCCTCCATTTTACAGCTGAAGAACTTGTCGGAGACATCATATCTCTCGACCCGGGCATGAGCTTGGAAAACCAATTTCAGCTCCTCGAACATCTCGTATGCTCCATGTTTCTCAAAACGCTTTTGGAGACCCGGTTCTAGGCTGTAGAGCATGCCGCACTGAACGAGGGAGTAATCATCAGCACGCTGCTGCCAAGTGTTTTCATAACATCTTGGTTCTGTGGGATTGGTGCATCACCTAGCGGTGCTTCTAAGACATAATCTGTCTTGGCTACTATGAGGATGAGCCTCAGGTTCCGGACCCAGTCCGTATAGTTGCTGCCATCATCTTTCAGCTTGGTTTTCTCTAGGAACGCGTTGAAATTGAGGACAACGTTGGCCATTTGATCTACAAGACATAGTGTAAAGATTTTAGACTAAGTTCATGATAATTAAGTTCATCTAATCAAATTATTTAATGAACTCCCACTCAGATAGACATCCCTCTCGTCATCTAAGTGAAACATGATCCGAGTTTAACTAGGCCGTGTCCGATCATCACGTGAGATGGACTAGTCAAGATCGGTGAACATCTCCATGTTGATCGTATCTTATATACGACTCATGCTCGACCTTTCGGTCCTCCGTGTTCCCAGGCCATGTATGTACATGCTAGGCTCGTCAAGTCAACCTAAGTGTATTGCGTGTGTCCCGAGGCCATGTCTGTACATGCTAGGCTCGTCAACACCCGTTGTATTCGAACGTTAGAATCTATCACACCCAATCATCACGTGGTGCTTCGAAACAACGAACAACGGTGCACAGTTAGGGTGAACACTTTCTTGAAATTATTATAAGGGATCATCTTACTTACTACCGTCGTTCTAAGCAAATAAGATGCAAAAACATGATAAACATCACATGCAATCAAATAGTGACATGATATGGCCAATATCATCATGCTCCTTTGATCTCCATCTTCGGGGCACCATGATCATCTTCGTCACCGGCATGACACCATGATCTCCATCATCATGATCTCCATCATTGTGTCTTCATGAAGTCGTCATGCCAACGATTACTTCTACTTCTATGGCTAACGCGTTTAGCAACAAAGTAAAGTAAATTACATGGCGTTATTCAATGACACGCAGGTCATGCAAAATAATAAAGACAACTCCTATGGCTCCTGCCGGTTGTCATACTCATCGACATGCAAGTCGTGATTCCTATTACAAGAATATGATCAATCTCATACATCACATATATCATTCATCACATCTTCTGGCCATATCACATCACATAGCACTTGCTGCAAAAACAATTTAGACGTCCTCTAATTGTTGTTGCAAGTTTTTACGTGGTTTGTAGGTTTCTAGCAAGAACGTTTTCTTACCTACGTATGACCACAACGTGATTTTCCAATTTCTATTTACCCTTCATAAGGACCCTTTTCATCGAATCCGTTCCGACTAAAGTACGAGAGACAGACACCCGCTAGCCACCTTATGCAACTAGTGCATGTCAGTCGGTGGAACCTGTCTCACGTAAGCGTACGTGTAAGGTCGGTCCGGGCCGCTTCATCCTACAATGCCGCCGAAACAAGAAACGACTAGTAGCGGAAAGAAGAATTGGCAAACTCAACGCCCACAACTGCTTTGTGTTCTACTCGTGCATAGTAACTACGCATAGGCCTGGCTCATGATGCCACTGTTGGGTATCGTAGCATAATTTAAAATTTTCCTACGCTCACCAAGATGCATCTATGGAGTATACTAGCAACGAGGGGAAGGGAGTGCATCTACATACCCTTGTAGATCGCGAGCGGAAGCGTTCCAATGAACGTGGATGACGGAGTCGTACTCGCCGTGATCCAAATCACCGATGACCGAGTGCCGAACGGACGGCACCTCCGCGTTCAACACACGTACGGTGCAGCGACGTCTCCTCCTTCTTGATCCAGCAAGGGGGAAGGAGAGGTTGATGTAGATCCAACAGCACGACGGCGTGGTGGTGGATGTAGCGGGTCTCCGGCAGGGCTTCGCCGAGCTTCTGCGAGAGAGAGAGAGAGGTGTTGCAGGGGAGGAGGGAGGCGCCCAAGGCTGTTGTTTGCTGCCCTCCCTCCCCCCTTTATATAGGCCCCCTGGGGGGGCTCCGGCCCTAGATATGGGATCTCAAGGGGGGGGGGGGGGCGGCGGCCAAAGGGGGGAAGGGGGTGCCTTGCCCCCCAAGGTAAGTGGGAAGTCCCCCCACCCTAGGGTTCCCAACCCTAGGCGCAATGGGGGAGGCCCATGGGGGGCGCCCAGCCCACTAGGGGCTGGTTCCCTTCCCACTTCAGCCCACAGGGTCCTCCGGGATAGGTGGCCCCACCCGGTGGACCCCCGGGACCCTTCCGGTGGTCCCGGTACAATACCGGTAACCCCCGAAACTTTCCTGGTGGCCGAAACTTGACTTCCTATATATAATTCTTCACCTCCGGACCATTCCGGAACCTCTCGTGACGTCCGGGATCTCATCCGGGGCTCCGAACAACTTTCGGGTTTCCGCATACACATATCTCTACAACCCTAGCGTCACCGAACCTTAAGTGTGTAGACCCTACGGGTTCGGGAGACATGCAGACATGACCGAGACGCCTCTCCGGTCAATAACCAACAGCGGGATCTGGATACCCATGTTGGCTCCCACATGTTCCACGATGATCTCATCGGATGAACCACGGTGTCGAGGATTCAATCAATTCCGTATACAATTCCCTTTGTCAATCGGTATGTTACTTGCCCGAGATTCGATCGTCGGTATCCCAATACCTTGTTCAATCTCGTTACCGGCAAGTCTCTTTACTCGTACCGCAATGCATGATCCTGTGACTAACGCCTTAGTCACATAGAGCTCATTATGATGATGCATTACCGAGTGGGCCCAGAGATACCTCTCCGTCACACGAAGTGACAAATCCCAGTCTCGATCCGTGCCAACCCAACAGACACTTTCGGAGATACCCGTAGTGCACCTTTATAGTCACCCAGTTACGTTGTGACGTTTGGCACACCCAAAGCACTCCTACGGTATCCGGGAGTTGCACGATCTCATGGTCTAAGGAAAAGATACTTGAAATTGGAAAAGCTCTAGCAAACGAAACTACACGATCTTTTATGCTATGCTTAGGATTGGGTCTTGTCCATCACATCATTCTCCTAATGATGTGATCCCGTTATCAATGACATCCAATGTCCATAGTCAGGAAACCATGACTATCTGTTGATCAACGAGCTAGTCAACTAGAGGCTTACTAGGGACACGTTGTAGTCTATGTATTCACACATGTATTACGATTTCCGGACAATACAATTATAGCATGAACAATAGACGATTATCATGAACAAAGAAATATAATAATAACCATTTATTATTGCCTCTAGGGCATATTTCCAACACAGAATACATGCCTACATTATATTGATGAATTGGAGCTAGTTCTGTGTCACCCTAGGTTATAACTACTACATGATGAATATCATCTGACACAATTATCATTGCCGATCCATTGCCTACGAGCTTTTCACATATTGATCTTTGCTTAGTTACTTTACCGTTGCCACTGTTACAATCGCTCCAAAACTGCTACTATTACTTTTGTTACCGTTACCGTTACTTCCATACTACTTTGCTACTAAATACTTTGCTGCAGATATTAAGTCTTTCAGGTGTGGTTGAATTGATAACTCAGCTGCTAATACTCGAGAATATTCTTTGGCTCCCCTTGTGTCGAATCAATAAATTTGGGTTGAATACTCTACCCTAGAAAACTGTTCGATCCCCTATACTTGTGGGTTATCAGTTAGTGATCCATCAGTGACCCCTCACCCTTGTCCTTGTTGCCCCGCTTTGTTACTGGTGACTCGATCAATGTGATCAACGAGCAGAGACCGGCACATCACCGACACCCCCCTTAGTTGTACGACTCCGCAGAGCTACTATCGAGTGCCGATGGTGATGCCTCGTATCCCACTTATGATGATACCTTTGTAGTGTAGCACATCGAGAGTGGTTTACCGTGGGTGATTCCTCGCTCACCACTCCCGATAGTGACTCTGTCGTGCAACGTCTCAAGCATGAACCCATTGAGGGTGATTCCTCCGAGTTCACCTGGACATTTTACCTCAAGCGTGAACCTACTGAGGGTGGTTCCTCCAAGTTCACCTTGATGGTAAGGACACACTCTGCTCCCTATTTACTGTTACTGCAGGACTGAAGGGACAGGCGGTACCACCCCGGTAGAGGTGGACCTGAGGTCCCGACAGTCTCTGGACAAGTCAGGTTAACCAAGAGGGTACCTGCGAGATAATGACGCGGCACGACCGGGCAGGCAGTGACCGCCCTAGAGAGGGATGGGCCTGGCCCTTGTCGTAAGTCCGCGAGACGGGGCGATAGGATCACTGATCGTTTCCGTGAGCTCCTAATATACTAACGGGTTTGGGTATGTGATAAGTAGGACTCTAGCATTTTCTCACTAACCACCATGTGGGAATAAGTATGGGCACTCGGCGTCGTACATTTCTTTTGAAAGCTCACCGATGTCAGCAGTTGAGCGGTGCGCGCCCGGTTGGATAGTAACCGCCTACGCTTGTATAAGGGGGCGGGTCTGCTCCATGCCGCGTACACAATGCACATGAGTGCAAAGGATGATGGGCCCAAGACCCCTGAGCATGTAGGATGTAGACCGGTGTGCTGACCTCTCTGTTGATCCTAGGTAGGACTATGGTGTTTTGATCAGCCGATGCGGGCATGACCCGTTAAAGTGTGTCCGGCCGGAGTTAATCGAGCGAGTTGGGTAAGTTGGTGCACCCCTGCAGGGAAGTATATCTATTTGAATAGCCGTGTCCACGGTAACAGATGCTCTGAGTTGTATCTCGATCTACTACAACTAGAACTGGATACTTGTGACAATAAATGGATATGATGGCTTCGGGATCGTTTTCTCGCAGGGAGTCGAGGAAGGATCTCTGGCCGAGGATAATATATACTTGCTAGTATTTGTTATGTTACTCTACTGTCTTCGATGGGCTAGGCCTTCCCCTCTATTCTAGCAATTATGCAGTATAGTCCAAATATATAGCCCCATTCCTTTGATACCAATGCATACTTAGCATAGATCTCATGTAAGTCTTGCGAGTACTTTGGATGAGTACTCATGGTTGCTTTGCTATCCCTTTTTCCCCTCTACCCGATTGCTGCGATCAGATGACGGAGCCCAAGAGCCAGTTGATCCCGTCGATGACTAATACTACACCGAGAAAGCCTACTACTACGTGGAGACCGAAGACCGGGAGTAGTTAGGAGGCCCTAGGTAGGAGGCATGCGCCTTTTCAATCCAGATGTCATTGTTTTTCTTAGCCTTCTTAAGGAAAACTTGTTTACTTATGTCTATACTTAGATGTTGTTGCTTCCGCTGACTTATGTATTCGAGCCTTCGTGGCCCTGGCTTGTAATATAAAGCTTTATGTTTGAATTTGTGTCTAGAGTTGTGTCGTGATATCTTCCCGTGAGTCTCCGATCTTGATTGCGCGCATTTGTGTGTATGATTAGTGCATGATTAAGTCGGGGGCGTCACATTCAAGACTCGTCTCTTCTAAAGATTTGGGTGAACTACCTTGTATCTTTATTTCCCTTCTTGTTCTTGGATCTTGATGCACCTCTTGTATTGCTTGTGATTTGAGGAGTACTTGGAGTGAATCTTGTCCAATAGAGTGTTTTCCCCTTTGATTTCTCCACGTTTTCCCCTTGCGTTCTACGTGTTTCTCCTTCAATCCAACTCCAATTCATGAACATTGGGACAAATTACACTGATTAGGTTTTTTCCCTACATCATCTTGGTATCAAGAGCCACGTTGACACGAATTTGGAGCCCTGCCCCCACTTTCACCCTTAGTTTGTTGTGTTCTTCCCAATTTCAAAAGTTTCCCACAGAAAAGAGCCCCAACAAATTTCTTGCATTTTGTTGTTCTAGTAAGTTTTTATTGATTTTAGTCCATGGGTCCAGTGTTTGGCAAGTGGATCTACTTCCCTTGGTGTCCCCTAGCCCCAATTTTTCTTCCCCCCTTCAATTTGGTCTGAAAATCTCGATTTGGTTTGCCCTCGAGTTCATCCCATGCTCAGATCTGGGAATTTTCCCATGCCGAGCGGTACAACTGCTCCCCCTCCACCTGATACTTCCACCAGCACAAAACTGGAACTCCAGTTTTGCCCTAGTAGCGGTACTACCGCCCTACCAAGCGGTACAACCGAAGCCTAGGTACCGCACTTACGCATTCTAAAAAATAACACCTCCAGGATGCTTCAGGAGCGGTACAACTCCCCACCCCAAGCGGTACAACCGCCCCTCCCAGTTTCAGCCTATGCTAATTCACCATTTTGACCATAACTTCTTCATTCGGACTTCGATTTCGATGTTCTTTAGCTCGTTTTGTAGCTATTGACATCCACCATCCACAAAAATTAGTTCCACCACCATTTGAATCCATTTTTTTTGAATTTTGGCATCTTTGCCTAGGCCCTCCACCCTATAATTTGCAATACCACCATAGTCTTCCGCAACCTAACCCATTTTGGTACCCTTTGAATTTGTGGTTGTTTGAGTTGTGATTTGAGTCTCCTAAGGTGTTTCGGTTACTTAGGGGCGGTTACTTCTTCATCAACCATCAACGACCACGTGTATCGTTCCATCATCTACATCGAACACCGACGTTCGCAATGCGATGACGATCATCTGTCCTTTGAGAACACTTCAACCGGAAGCAACGCCGACTACCCCCCAACTTCGTGAAAGGTTAAGCGTGACGAAGGTATTCCTTCCGTCACAAACTTTGCCTTGCTTGCCATTACACCTTGATAGCCCTACCATCTGAGTATTGTTTGGCTTCATAGAAACTTGAGCACCATACTGATACCATATCATAGTATTGCATCATTTGATATATCATATATTGCAATTGCTTGCTCCCGTGCATATCTTGTGATACTTACGCTACACAAAACACTTCCATGATGATACGTGTTTGTCATAGTAGGTCACATTTTCTGGCATGCATGTACATCCGTGAAGATCTAATGACAAAATCAAGATAGTCATACCTGTGCTATCGTAGAAGTCTTCCATGACAATACTCAAATTATCATCATGGAAGTGACCACTTCCATGACAATAAATGATGCATCATGGAAGTGTTTTGGTCTAGGGTAACCGACACATGGCATCCACCGTAACAGGTTGCCGTTAAGCTACCAGGTTCCGGCTTGGATCCGATAACCAGTTAACAGCCCAGACCAACAAAGATTTTCCTCATGTAAAATTCTCATTGGCCTAAGGAACCACGTGTCAGCTCGGCTCGGGACAGATGTCTGCTACTTGTGAGCTGCATTAGGATTTCCTCGAAGAGGAGAGGATGATGTAGTACAGTAGAGATAAGTATTTCCCTCAGTTAAGAACCAAGGTTATCAATCCAGTAGGAGAACCACGCAAAACCTCGTTAACAACACCTACGCACAAAAGAGCAAATACTTGCACCCAACACAATCAAGGCGATTGTCAATCCCCTTGGCGGTTATTTGCAAGGATCAAATCTGATAGTGATACATAGATAAATAAAACACAAAATAAAAGAACGTAACTAAATTGCAGCAAGGTATTTTTGGATTTAATATATGATAAAGGTAAGACCCAGGGGCCATAGTTTTCACGAGAGGCTTCTCTCTCGAACAAAAAAGCATACGGTGGGTAAACAAATTACTTTTGGGAAATTGATAGAAAAGCGTATAGCTATGACAATATTCAAGGCAATGATCATGTATATAGGCATCATGTCCGAGACAAGTAGACTGACTCCTACCTGTATCTACTACTATTACTCCACCCATCGACCGCTATCCAGGATGCATCTAGAGTATTAAGTTTATGAAAAAAGGGTAAGGCCTTAAGCAAGATGACATGATGTAGACAAAGTAAATCCAATCAATATGAATAAACCCCATCATTTTCACCTTAATGGCAACAATAAAAATACGTGTCATGTCCCCTTCTGTCACTGGTATTGAGCACCGCAAGATTGAACCCATTACAAAGCACCTCTCCAATTGCAAGATAAATCAATCTAGTTGGCCAAACCAAATGGATAGATCAGAGAGAAATACAAAGCTATAATAATCATGCATAAAATAATTCAAAAAAGACTCAAATAATATTCATGAATAATCTGGTCATCAACCCACAATTCATCGGATCCCAACAAACACACCGCAAAAGAAGATTATATCGAATAGGTCTCCAACAACATTGAGGAGAACATTGTATTGAAGATCAAAGAGAGAGGAAGCCATCTAGCTACTAACTATGGACCCGTAGGTCTATGGCAAACTACTCACACATCATCGGAAGGGCAGCAAGGTTGATGTAGAATCCCTCCGTGATTGATTCCCCCTCTGGTAGAGTACCGGAAAGGCCTCTACGTGGGATCGCGGAAGAACAGAAACTTGCGGCGACAGAAAAAGTATTTTGGGTGGCTCTCTATTGGTTTCCCGATTTTAGAGAATTTATAGATGTGGAATTAGGTCAGACAGAGCCACATGGGGCCCATAAGGCATCAGGGCGTGCCTACCCTCTAGGCGCGCCCTGTTGCCTTGCCGTCTCCTCGTTTTCCTTGTGGCCTCCTCCCGAAGCTTCTAGGGTCTCTCTGGTCCCAAAAAAATCGTTAAAAAGTTTCATACCATTTGGACTTCGTTTGGTACTAATTTCCTGGAAAACCAAAAACAGGCAAAAACAACAACTGGCACTTGGCACTAGATCAATAGGTTAGTCCCAAAAATTGCTGTATAATTGCATATAAAACTTCCAAGATTAATACTATAATAGGATGGAACAATAAAAAAAATTATAGATACGTTGGAGACGTATCAAGCATCCCCAAGCTTAATTCCTACTCGTCCTCGAGTAAGTAAATGATAAAAACAATTTTTTTGATGTGGAATGCTACCTAACATGTTCATCATGTAATCTTTCTTTTATGGTACGAATATTTAGATCCAAATGATTCAAGGCAATAGTCTATAATTTCATATAAAGACATCAATACTCAGGCATACCAAAAAACAATCATGTCTTTCAAAATATAAATGCTAAAGAATGCTATCCCTACAAAATCATATAGCCTTGCCATGCTCCATCTTCTTAACACAAAGTATAAATCATGCACTACCCCGGTGTCAGCCAAGTAATTGGTTCATACTTTTTAACGCGCTTCAGCTTTTTCAACCCCCACGCAATACATGAGCGCAAGCCATGAATATAGCACTATGGGTGGAATAGAGTATGGTGGTAGAGATAATATGGAGAAGACAAAAAAGGATAAATTCTCACATCGACGGGGCAAATCAACGAGCTATGGAGATGCCCATCAATTGATGTCAATGCAAGGAGTAGGGATTGCCATGCAACGTATGCACTAAGAGCTATAAGTGTATGAAAGCTCAAAACGAAAACTAAGTGGGCGTGCATCCAACTTGCTTGCTCTAGAAGACCTCGGGCATTTGAGGAAGCCCATCATGGGAATATACAAGCCAAGTTCTATAATGAAAAATTCGCACTAGTTATATGAAAGTGACTACATAGGAGACTCTCTATGTGAAAAACATGGTGCTAGTTTGAAGCACAAGTGTGGAAAAAGATAGTAACATTGCCCCTTCTCTATTTTTCTCTCATTTTTTGGTGGGCTGATGTCCCACAAGTACAAGGGATCTATCGTAGTCCTTTTGATAAGTAAGAGTGTCAAACCCAGAGGAGCAGAAGGAAATGACAGGCGGTTTTCAGCAAGGTATTCTCTGCAAGCACTGAAATTGTCGGTAATAGATAGTTTTGTGATAAGATAATTCATAACGGGTAACAAGTAACAAGTGTAACTAAGGTGCAACAAGGTGGCCCAATCCTTTTTGTAGCAAAGGACACGCTTGGACGAACTCTTATATAAAGCAAAGCGCTCCCGAGGACACATGGGAATTATTGTCAAGTTAGTTTTCATCATGCTCATATGATTCGCGTTCGTTACTTTGATAATTTGATATGTGGGTGGACCGGTGCTTGGGTTCTGCCCTTCCTTGGACAAGCCTCCCACTTATGATTAACCCCCCTCGCAAGCATCTGCAACTACGTAAGAAGAATTAAGATAAATCTAACCATAGCATGAAACATATGGATCCAAATCAGCTCCTTACGAAGCAACGCATAAACTAGGGTTTAAGCTTCTGTCAGTCTAGAAACTCATCATCTACTTATTACTTCCCAATGCCTTCCCCTAGGCCCAAACAATGGTGAAGTCTCATGTAGTCGACGTTCACATAACACCACTAGAGGAAAGACAACATACATCTCATCAAAATATCGAACGAATACCAAATTCACATGATTACTTATAACAAGACTTCTCCCATGTCCCCAGGAACAAATGTAACTACTCACAAAGCATATTCATGTTCATAATGAGAGGAGTATTACTTATCATTAAGGATCTGAACATATGATCTTCCACCGAATAAACCAACTAGCATCAACAACAAGGAGTAATCAACACTACTAGAAACCCACAGGTACCAATCAAGGTTTTGAGACAAAGATCGGATACAAGAGATGAACTAGGGTTTGAGAGGAGATGGTGCTGGCAAAGATTTGATGCACATTGAACCCCTCTCGATGAGAGGATCGTTGGTGATGATGATGGCTTCGATTTCCCCTCCCGGAGGAAAGTTTCCCCGACAGAACAGCTCCGCCGGAGCCCTAGATTGGTTCTGCCCAAGTTCCGCCTCCAAACGGCGGTGCTTCGTCCCGAAAGCTCTCTTCTGAATTTTTCCAGGTCAAAAGATATCATATAGCAGAAGATGGGCACTGGAGGCCTGCCAGGGGGCCCACAAGCCACAGGGGCGCGCCCAGGGGGGTAGGGTGTGCTGTCGGTGTCAAAACCGGCCGGTCTCAGGTAGGGGGTCCCGAACTGTATGTTTGAGGATCAAAGGTAATAGGAGGCAGGGGACACGATGTTTACCCAGGTTCGGACCCTCTTAATGGAGGTAATACCCTACTTCCTGCTTGATTGACTTTGACGAGTATAGGGGTTACAAGAGTTGATCTACCTCGAGATCGTAATGGCTAAACCCTAGATGCCTAGCCTGTATGATTTGTCTTAGCCTCTACGGACTAAACCCTCAGGTTTATATAGACACCGGAGGGGCCTAGGGTTGTACAAAGTCGGTATATAGAGAAGGGAAGCTACACATCCGAACGCCAAGCTTGCCATCCACGCAAAGGAGAGTCCCATCCAGACACGGGGAAAGGCCTTCTATCTTGTATCTTCATGGCCCACTAGTCCGACCCATGTCACATAGCCCGGACGACCGGGGACCCCCTAATCCAGGACTCCCTCAGTAGCCCCTGAACCAGGCTTCAATGGCGACGTGTCCGGCGCGCAGATTGTCTTCGGCATTGCAAGGCGGGTTCCTCCTCCGAATACTTCAAAGCAGTTGAACAAGAGAACTGTATCCGACTATGTATAACAGCTACAGCCCTGAACCACATGGGCGAAAATATTTAAACAAAATAGGTCATGTCCACTGACAGCTTTTTCGGCGAGACGTTATGTCTGGCCTTATTATTATTCTGAACCGTTTTGTGGCCCCCCGCTTTGTGTTTCGAGGCACGGTCATTGACACGTCTTGTCAAAGCAGAGATCATGTCCCCTTATCGCAGGATTCTCATCAATACGAGTTGGGTATTCCAACCGTGTCGTTCGCACGACCCCTTGGGAACAGGCGAGTTTTAAGGCTTATGAGGGGGTGCTTGATATTCACTGCCTTTATAAGGGGATAAGAACCCACCTTTTTACCCCACGCCTTCTTCTTCCTCAGCCCTTCTGTCCTTGAGCTCCAGCACCCAAGCTTCAATCTTTTCCGCCACCACCAAACACTCTAACCATGTCTGGATCCGGCTCTCAAGGCAAATGGGTCGCCTCCTCCGTAATGGAGAAGGACATCAAGGAGCTCCGTGAGGTGAGGTACTTGAGAGCGGAAATCAAACACATGCTCCCTGCCAAAGAGCAAGTCATTCCCACTCTAGAGCCTGGTGAGAGGGTTGTGTTCATCCCTCACTTCCTCCGCGGACTAGGGTTTCTCCTGCACCCCTTCGTTCATGGTCTCATGTTCTATTATGGGCTAGATTTTCACGATCTAGCCCCGAAATCCTTTCTCCACATCTCGGCATTCATCGTCGTATGGGAGGCACTCCTCCGCATCCCCCACACTTCGGCCTGTGGCTCAAGGCTTTCAACGTGAAGCCAAAGGTGGTTGACAGACAGCACGCGGATTGTGGCGGCGCCATGGTGAGCAAACCCCCCAACGTTACCTGGCCCAGAAGGGCCTTCGTGGATACCTCAAGACATGGCAGCAGGAGTGGTTCTACATCACCGAACCCCGCGGCACCAAGTGGGCGGCCGCTCCTGCTTTCAGATCCGGACCCCTGCCGCGGCTTGCGTTGTGGACCAACAAGGGTCTGGACTGGGGATCATCCGATGAGGTGTTGAAGCTGCAAAAGCGCATCAAAAGTATCATAGAGAAGGACACCAGCCTCACTGACGTGATCCAGGTGATGCTTATCTGCCGAACCCTTCCCTGCCAACGCCGGCCTCTCCGCATGTGGGAGTTCAATCCGGAAGGGCCGCTGACCCTGCAGCGGTTCTTCGGCACGACACACGAAGCGATCTGGAAGCTGCTCTTCAAGACTCAAAAGTCATGGCCACAGATGTCCGAGGACATCGGCCCCGATTGCAATCATCCGGCTTCCCCCGTAAGTACTAAATTTCTGAACATAACTTAGTTCGTCAATCAAAAAAAGGGGTGTAACGAGAATTCCATCCTATAACAGGGCTGGACAAAGAAGGCGGAGCGGATCAGGTGTCCGACTCCACTCCCCGAAAACCCAGCTGATCCTCTGTTAATAAGGATGCTGGTCCCGGCGCCCTATCAGGCACCCGAGAAGAAGGCCAAGAAGAAGAGCAAGGAGGCCAAAGGTGGCCTCCGCCGTAAAGGTTATTCGGACGCAGTGTCCGGAGAGATCAAAACTCACTCCTCCCGTGAGGAAGATGAAGATGAAGAGGTGGAAGAGCCAGAAAGCAATTCTCCCCCGAAGGGGAGGAAGAAGAAAAGGGCGGCCTCCGAAGACCCAGAGGCGGAGGCGCCCAAAAGGGGGAAAATGTCCCTCCCGGACGGCTCGGGTTCGGAAGCCAAAGCCATCCCGGAGTGGCACCCCAGGCCGAAGCCCCTTTCCGCATCGTAAGTATACGAGGGTGCCTTTCATATGCCCAATCTTTATGATTGTAATCTAACACACTGTATGGTGCAGTCCAGCCCGCGATCTCCCCCAACAATCATCGGAGGGGAATTATTTGGATTCGGGGATGATGGAGAGCGAGTCGTCTCTGCGAGCCTCCCCGCCTATTGCCACGGACGACACCGAAGTGTTGTTCTGAAGGGCCTCTCCGGGCAACGGAGCTGTATGGAAGGCCGCCAAAACGGCGCCAGAAAGAAACGCCTTGGCTGCTGAGAACAAGGGGGGAGTGATCCCTCTGGAGACTGACGATGGGGGCCTTGACCAGTCCGCCCCCAGCCGAACACTGTTTCGGAAACCCAAGTGGCTCCGGAACCGAATAGGCGACCCCCTTCAAGGGAGGGGGAGCGCCAACTCTAGCGGCGACCTCCACTAATCCGGAGGGGCCGAACACACTGATGGAGGCACTGCAACGTGCTTCCATCATGGAGGAACACTGCACCCTAATGGGTGTGGTGGTTGAAAAGGTTCAGTCCGCCAAGAGCGGGCTGAACGAGGCCTTCACTAGCCTGCTAACAGGCTTCGAGGTATGCGATGTAATATTCCTGACCGCTTTTCATTATGAAAAATATGCCTGTATATAGATAGTAGCCGCCGAGACTCTGTTCGTCTTTTGAAAAAGGGCGAATAGAGGATCGATAATATTCGCAGGAGATAATGTACTTTTCTATTTTGAGAAGCAGGCTTCACTGTTA
Source organism: Aegilops tauschii subsp. strangulata (assembly GCF_002575655.3). Lineage (NCBI taxonomy): Eukaryota > Viridiplantae > Streptophyta > Magnoliopsida > Poales > Poaceae > Aegilops > Aegilops tauschii. The sequence goes on along the minus strand of NC_053035.3, from coordinate 145,165,619 downwards.
GCGGCGACCGCCCAGGCCGCCGAAGTATCCGAGCTTAAGCGTAAGCTGGGGCTGGCCGATGAGGATCTCGTCCGCATCAATCAGAGGTTTGATGAAGCGCAAGGTATGTTTCAGAATATCTCGTTCATGCCTGTATTAATTTGCAGATTCCGAGTTGAAGCTCATGCGCTGCTATGTGTATGATTGCAGGCAGTGCTGCTGCAGTCGAGACCCTCAGGGGCGAACTTGCCCAGGCCAAGGAGCAGGCAAGGGTGAACAAAGCGGCCGAGGTCTTGAAGTACGAGTAGGTCGTTCGCCGCCAATACGAGGAGCGGGTGACCGAAGTGGAGCAGGCGCTCAAGGACGCTGCCAGCAAGTGCGAGTCCCTAGAGGAGAAGAATAAGGCCCAGGCGACCGACCTGGCCAAGGCCCTTCAAGAGGCCGAGGAGGCGCGGGCCGAATCCCGAGCGAAGTGCGAGGTGATCAAGCAGGCCGGACAGATAGCGCTTGGTAAGCCCTTTCTCTTACAGAGTAAATTCGGCAATCAGAAGTATGTCTTGCTCACTCGACTATGGAGTGCTCCAGACGCCTTTGCGGATCTTCCGAAGAGTGCCGCCGACGCCACGCAGTTCTTCCGTGCCCAGGAGGGGCACACGACGGAGAAGCTATCCTGGTCACAGTTAGCGGCGCAGGAGCGCCCAACGCTGTTGAATGACCAGATGGCGCAGTGGGCCGAGCTGCATAGGATGTCCGGATTGGCCATGAGGGACGTCATAGTCCGGATGTGGCCAGCCGAACCCGTCCCAAGCAGCTATTTTGGCCCGGTGCAGCGACTCGTTGACGCGCTGCCCCGAATTGACGCGGTCAAGCGGTCGTCATGTATAGAAGGTGCGTGGCTGGCCTTTGCCCGTGTCAAGATGCACTGGGCGAAAATGAAGGCCGCCGTCGTGGCAGTCGAGGGTCCGCCCGGAGGCAAGGACCACCGCAAGCCGGAGTGCTATTTTGAGGACGTCCTGGAGGGTGCCCGCTTGATAGAGGGCCAATGCTCGAAGGACATCATGTTCGAGTGAATGTATCCGAACTGCCCAGACGTTGTATAAACCAAGGCTTTGTAATATATTTTATGCTATTTATCTTTTAAAGTGTTTTTCCTCCTGTGCGGCTGTTTTTATCCCTGAGAGTTTGCCAGTCGCCGGCTTCAGCCCCCACGTAGATACTACCAGGGTGTTCGGGATAGCACATAACCACACTTGACCCAACGTCTTGGTCCGTGAAGGAGGTGTCAGTGCGGCGAACCAGGCAATCAGACTATGTGGCTTTATCACTCTCACTTAGCCATAGGAGTTTGACAATGGGACTGTAAGATAGCCCCTGGTGCGTATGCGGCTATCCAAACTTGGATGCCTTAAGCGCGTGCGTGGAAAGACCCAGTCCTTCGTGTAATACAGAAGAAATCACTAGAGATTTAGTAGGTCACCGAATTGCTGACCAGCTCTCGCCGCATCATAACAGTCAATTTTCGGCTTTCTCTACTGAGGTGCTTGACTGGACGAACCAGAAACACAATCGCAGTAGTTCTCCCTTTACTATGTTAGCCGAACAAGCGAAACGTAAGGTGGTAATCATAGGAGCCGGGCAACCCAACTATTGACCAAAGACATGATTCGGAGCCGATGCATATAATGTCATATTCGGGATGCCGAAGTATACTATAAAAGTGTTCGAACTTCTTTTACGATAATCTGACGTAAAGAGGGGGTACAGATTAGGAAATAAGCCAATACCGAACAGGGTTGGGCGGAACTGTTTCCATTATAGTCTGATTGATACGTCAAAACATATTTTTACAGAGGATGCGATAAGCATCGAGGCTATTTTACATGCCGAGCACAAGGGAAAGCTGTATACAGGTCCTAAAAAAGAAAAGATGATCTTGAAGATCCTTTGGACACTCTGCCACATGTCTGCGCTACTTTTCGCCTTGGTGTATGATCCTTTGAGAGGATCAACGATCGAGTACACATAAGGGGCCTAGAAAAAGGGCCCTTGGCACCATCGATAAGCGATGTGGGTTGTAAAGAACCTGAAAAATAAAAATGAGAAGAAGAAAAAAGAAGAATATGAGGGTTCGGACAGGGTCGAACTGTATTGTGGACCTTATTTTTAGTAGGCCTCCGTCCTTGCCCATGGTATCTTTAGTGCGTAGTTATGTAGCGCGGTACATATACCGCTATCAGGTTGGGGCTTTGACGGAGGCTGAATTGCTAATCTAGCTCTGGACGAGCCAGACTGCCATTTTGCAGGGTAGACCGGACTCTTTTGACAGTGTCCGGGGGCTTGATTGCCGATGTAGTATTTGGCTTAATGAGGCCACCCTATACTTTGGCTGCGAGGGCCACAATATGCTCCTCAGTGCGGAGGGAGCGCTCCATGTTTCCATTGACTGTTATAATGCCACGTGGTCCAGGCATCTTGAGCTTTAGATAAGCGTAGTGCGAGACTGCATTGAAACGGGCGAAAGCAGTTCGTCCGAGCAGTGCATGATAGCCACTGCGAAAGGGGACGATGTCGAAGATCAAGTCTTCGCTTCGGAAGTTATCCGGTGAGCCGAAGACGACTTCCAGCGTTATGGATCCTGTGCAACATGCCTCTACGCTGGGTATTACTCCTTTGAAGGTGGTTTTGGTGGGCTTGATTCTTGACGGATCGATGCCCATTTTGTGGACAGTGTCCTGATAAAGCACTTAAGGTTGCTACCACCGTCCATAAGGACTCGCGTGAGATGGAATCCATTGATAAATTGGATCGAGGACCAATGCTGCCGAACCTCCATGACAGATACTGGTCGGGTGGTCTCTGCGATCAAAAGTGATCGGACAGGCTGACCATGGGTTAAATTTTGGGGCGGCTGGCTCTATGGCATAGACGTCCCTTAATGCGTGCTTGTGCTCCCGCTTAGGGATATGAGTAACGTAAATCATATTCACCGTTTTGACTTCGGGGGGGGGGGGAATTTCTTCTGCCCCCCTGCGTTCGATGGGCGAGGCTCTTCATCGTCGTCCTCGCTGGGCGGCCCTTTCCCCTTATGTTCGGTGTTTAGCTTACCGGCCTGTTTAAAGACCCAACAATTTCTGTTGGAATGATTGGCAGGCTTGTCAGGGGTGCCATGAATCTGGCAAGGCCGATCAAGTATTCTGTCCAAAATGGATGGACCATCTTTGTTTCCTTTGAATGGCTTCTTCCGCTGACCAGGTTTAGAGCCACCGAATCCGGCGTTGACCGCCGTATCTTCAGTATCTTCATTGCTGCTTCGACGCTTGTGTTTGTTGCATCATGGCTTGCCATTGCCATCCCTGGCTTTGGAGGTGCCAGGGTCGCTGGTGCTATTGCTTCTACGAGCTAACCAGCTATCTTCTCCCATGCAAAAGCGGGTCATAAGTGCGGTGAGAGCTGCCATGGACTTCGGTTTTTCCTGGCCGAGGTGTCGGGCGAGCCACTCGTCCCGGACGCTGTGTTTAAAGGCCGCAAGGGCTTCGGCGTCCGGACAGTCTACAATTTGGTTCTTTTTAATTAAGAACCTGGTCCAGAGCTTTCGGGCTGACTCTCCGGGCTGCTAGACTATGTGACTAAGGTCATCGGCGTCTGGAGGCCGAACATAGGTACCTTGGAAGTTGTCTCTGAAGGCATCTTCCAAATCTTCCCAGCTACCAATAGAGTTTTTTGGGAGGCTGTTCAGCCAGTGCTGTGCTGGTCCCTTGAGTTTTAGGGGAAGGTACTTGATGGCATGGAGATCGTCGCCGCGAGCCATGTGAATGTGGAGAAGAAAATCTTCGATCCATACTGCGGGATCCGTCATACCATCGTATGATTCAATGTTCACGGGTTTAAACCCTTCTGGGAACTGGTGCTCCATTACCTCATTGGTGAAGCATAAGGGGTGTGCGGCGCCTCTGTATTGGGCGACATCACGACGCAGTTCGGATGAAGTCCGTATGCGGTTTTCGACCCGGGTGAGGTTGTGCCTATCACGCCAGGCTTGATGGCCGTCCCCTCGCGTTGGAGCATGCCCCCTTGATCCATAGATTGATCTTGTCTGACCAGCTCTATTGTCCAGGTCCTTGCGTAAGCCGTAAGTGTAGCCCGGAGCCACTACCTCCTTGCCTCGATGGCGGGGTGGCATGGGCTGGTGTTCGGCGTAAGTAGCCGCTCTGTCCCGTCCATGTGGTGGTCGGTCAGGTTCATCAGCAGGTTTATACTTTGGCGGTATTGGCTCAAGGGCCTCGTCGTCAAATTGTGGTAGTAGCTTGCGCTTCGAGTAGCTCTTAGTTGGGCGTTCGAGGCCCTATTCCTCGGCTGCCAGGACTTTAGTCCATCTATCATTGAGCGTATCCTGTTCGGCTTGGAGCTGTTGCTGCTTCTTTTTGAGGCTTCTCACTGTTGTGATCAGCTGGCGCTTAAAGCGCTCTTGCTTGAGGGGTTCCTCTGGCACGATGAAGTCTTCGTCGCCGAGGCTCACATCTTCCTCGGAGATCGGTAGATAGTTACTATCCTCCGAGTCCTTGTTCCCAACCGGATCGTCGGGGTTAACTTGCCCATCCTCCCAATCATCCTGTTCGGATGCTGGCTTGACGGGGGCTTCGGGGTCTTCGGCGTTCTCCGGAGTGTTATTATCTCCGGTGCCGGTATTGCTGTCTTTTTCGCGACGCGATTTTGAGCGCCACCGCTGACGTCGACGCTTTGGAGGTGCTTCAGCAGGCTTGTCCTCAACTGGATCCTTCCTGCCGTCGTCATCATCCTTTTTGGGTGTGTCCACCATATACACGTCATATGTGGAGGTGGCCGTCCAACGTCCGGTAAACGGTGAGTCTTGGCCTTGTTCGTCTCCGGCATCGTCCTCCATGCCGTCGATGACTTCGGAGGCGTAGTCCAGCATGTCAGTTAGGTCTTCGACAGTGGCTATGAAGTGGGTGGTGGGTGGGACGTAAAATTCCCCACTCTCAGCCCCTAGTCCGGGCTGGGCGTAGTTCGGCAGTGATTCCTCTGTAATGGCGAGAGATCGCATTAAGTCAAGAGCCTCGTTTAAGAGCGATGTTTGGATGGGGATGCGAGGGTCCGCGGGACTGGCTGGGGTGAAAGCCTCCTAGCCATGCCTGCTTGGTGCGGACTTCAAGAATTTGGATCTGGAGTCCAGGGGCGAGTCCGGCCTTTCAATGATAGGGGGACCTGGTCTGATTCCGTGTTTGCCATGGACATAATCGCCTTCGAATCCTCGATAGTGCGGTTTGCAGCGGAGAGTCCGGTGGGCTCCAGACTCCCATCTTCGGACGTGGTGGTTTTCTCCAGATCTGATGCCAGAGCAGCGGTCGGGGCTGCGAACCCTTTGAAGATCAAGTCTCCTCGGCTATCGGCGACATAATTCAGGTTCCCGAAACTGATCTAATGACCAGGGGCGTAGCTGTCGATCTGTTCGAGATGGCCAATCGAGTTGGCACGCAGAACGAAGCCACCGAATACAAAAATCTGGCTTGGGAGGAAAACTTCCCTGGAGACGGCATCGTTTTAGATGATCGAACGAGCCATCGAGCCTTCTGTTGACGACACAGTGGAACTCTCAATGAAAGCACCAATGTCGGTGTCAAAACCGGCCGATCTCGGGTAGGGGGTCCCGAACTGTGCGTCTGAGGATCGAAGGTAACAGGAGGCAGGGGACACGATGTTTACCCAGGTTCGGGCCCTCTTAATGGAGGTAATACCCTACTTCCTGCTTGATTGACTTTGACGAGTATAGGGATTACAAGAGTTGATCTACCTCAAGATCCTAATGGCTAAACCCTAGATGCCTAGCCTGTATGATTTGTCTTAGCCTCGACGGACTAAACCCTCTGGTTTATATAGACACCAGAGGGGCCTAGGGTTGTACAAAGTTGGTTTACAGAGAAAGGAAGCTACACATCCGAACGCCAAGCTTGCCATCCACGCAAAGGAGAGTCCCATCCAGACACGGGGAAAGGCCTTCTATCTTGTATCTTCACGACCCACCACTCCGGCCCATGTCACATAGCCCGGACGATCGGAGACCCCCTAATCCAGGACTCACTCACGCGCCCCCAGGCTTGTGGCCTCGTGGTGGGTCCCCTCTGGTATTTTCTTCGCCCAATATTTTTTATATATTCCAACATAATTCTCAGTAAATTTTCAGGACTTTTGGAGTTGTGCAGAATAGGTCTCTCAGATTTGCTCCTTTTTCGGTCCAGAATTCCAGTTGCCGGCATTCTCCCTCTTTGTGTAAACCTTGTAAAATAGGAGAGAAAAGGCATAAGTATTGTACCATAATGTGTAATAACAACCCATAATGCAATAAATATCAATATAAAAGCATGATGCAAACTGGACGTCTCGCAATAAACAAGATTTAGATATAATGTTCATGCTCAACGCTAGCACCAAATAACAATTATTGAGGTCTAAAACTAATCCCAAAGGTGGATGTAGAGGTAGCGTGCCGATGACGATCACATCGACCTTGGAACCATTTCCGACGCGCATCGTCACCTTGTCCTTAGCCAATCTTCGTTTATTCCACAGCTCCTGTTTTGAGTTACAAATATGAGCAACCGAACCGGTATCAAATACCCAGGCGCTACTATGAGAATTAATAAGAAACACCTCAATAACATGTATATCAAATATACCTTTGTTCACTTTGCCATCCTTCTTATCTGCCAAGTACTTGGGGCAGCTCCGCTTCTGGTGACCATTTCCTTTGCAGTAGAAGCACTCAGTTTTAGGCTTGGGTCCAGCTTTGGGCTTCTTGATACGTCTCCAACGTATCTATAATTTTTGATTGTTCCATGCTATTATATTATCTGTTTTGGATGTTTATGGGCTTTATTAAACACTTTTATATTATTTTTGGGACTAACCTATTAACCCAGAGCCCAGTGCCAGCTCCTGTCCCTTGTTTCAGTGTTTCGAAGAGAAGGAATATAAAACGGAGTCCAAACGGAATGAAACCTTCAGAAAAGTTATTTTTGGAAAGAAAGCAATACGGGAGACTTGGAGTGCACGTCAGGGGATCAACGAGGAGAGCACGAGGCAGGGGGGCGCGCCCACCCCCTGGGCGCGCCCTCCACCCTCGTGGCTTCCCTTACTGACTTCTTTCACCTATATATCTCCATATACCCTAAAACCTTCGGGGGGCAGAATAGATCGGGAGTTCTGCCGCCGCAAGTCTCTGTAGCCACCAAAAACCAATCGGGACCCTGTTTCGGCACCCTGCCGGAGGGGGGATCCCTCACCGGTGGCCATCTTCATCATCCCGACGCTCTCCATGACGAGGAGGGAGTAGTTCACCCTCGGGGCTGAGGGTATGTACCAGTAGCTATGTGTTTGATCTCTCTCTCTCTCTCTCTCTTGTGTTCTTGAGGTGATACGATCTTGATGTATCGCGAGCTTTGCTATTGTAGTTGGATCTTATGATGCTTCTCCCCCTCTACTCTCTTGTAATGGATTGAGTTTTCCCTTTGAAGTTATCTTATCGGATTGAGTCTTTAAGGATTTGAGAACACTTGATGTATGTCTTGCCGTGTTTATCTGTGGTGACAATGGGATATCATGTGATCCACTTGATGTATGTTTTGGTGATCAACTTGCGGGTTTCGCCCATGAACCTATGCATAGGGGTTGGCACACATTTTCGTCTGGACTCTCCGGTAGAAACTTTGGGGCACTCTTTGAAGTTCTTTGTGTTGGTTGAATATATGAATCTGAGATTGTGTGATGCATATCGTATAATCATACCCACGGATACTTGAGGTGACATTGGAGTATCTAGGTGACATTAGGGTTTTGGTTGATTTGTATCTTAAGGTGTTATTCTAGTACGAACTCTATGATAGATCGAACGGAAAGAATAGCTTCATGTTATTTTACTACGGACTCTTGAATAGATCGATCAGAAAGAATAACTTTGAGGTGGTTTCGTACCCTACCATAATCTCTTCGTTTGTTCTCCGCTATTAGTGACTTTGGAGTGACTCTTTGTTGCATGTTGAGGGATAGTTATATGATCCAATTATGTTATTATTGTTGAGAGAACTTGCACTAGTGAAAGTATGAACCCTAGGCCTTGTTTCCTAGCATTGGAATACCGTTTACGCTCACTTTTATCATTAGTTACCTTGCTGTTTTTATATTTTCAGATTACAAAAACCTATATCTACCATCCATATTGCACTTGTATCACCATCTCTTCGCCGAACTAGTGCACCTATACAACTTACCATTGTATTGGGTGTGTTGGGGACACAAGAGACTCTTTGTTATTTGGTTGCAGGGTTGTTTGAGAGAGACCATCTTCAACCTACGCCTCCCACGGATTGATAAACCTTAGGTCATCCACTTGAGGGAAATTTGCTACTGTCCTACAAACCTCTGCACTTGGAGGCCCAACAACATCTACAAGAAGAAGGTTGCGTAGTAGACATCAAGCTCTTTTCTGGCGCCGTTGCCGGGGAGGTGAGTGCTTGAAGGTATATCTTTAGATCTTGCAATCGAATCTTTTAGTTTCTTGTTTTATCACTAGTTTATTTTATAAAAGAAAACTACAAATAATGGAATTGAGAGTGCCTCATATGCTTCATCTTCTTAATGTCTTTCGTGAAAATAAGGATTCCGATAATTGTGCTCAAGTGCTAGAAGAAGAATGCATTAGAATGTTTGGCACTAAATATTTGAATGATGAGCATGATTGCAATGTTGTTAGTATGAATTCCTTGAATATCCATGATGCTAATGATATGCAAAGCCACAAGCTTGGGGAAGCTATGTTTGATGAAGATGATATTTTTTGTCCCCCAAGTTTTGATGAGCAAATTTATTATGATGAAAGCATGCCTCCTTTATGATGATTATTGTGATGACACGTATTCTATGAAGAATAAAGATAACCATGAAATTTGTCATCATGATTTTAATTTTCAATTGTATTATGCTTCACATGATAGTTATTTTGTTGAGTTTGCTCCCACTACTATTCATGAGAAGAAATTTCCTTATGTGGAGAGTAATAAAAATTCTATGCTTGTAGATCATGAAAAGAATGCTTTATGTGCTGGTTATATGGTTTAATTCATTCATGATGCTACTGAAAATTATTATGAGGGAGGAATGTATGCTTGTAGGAATTGCAATAATATCAAGTTTCCTCTCTATGTGCTTAAAGTTTTGAAGTTATGCTTGTTTTGCCTTCCTATGCTAGTTGATTATTGTTCCCATAACTTGTTTGCTCACAAAATACCTATGCATAGGAAGTGGGTTATACTTAAATGTGCTAGTCATATTCTTCATGATGCTCTCTTTATGTTTCAATTCTTATCTTTTATGCGAGCATCATTGAAATCATCATGCCTAGCTAGGGGCGTTAAACGATAGCGCTTGTTGGGAGGCAACCCAATTTTATTTTAGTTTCTTGATTTTTGGTTCTGTTTAGTAATAAATAATCCATCTATCTTCTGCTTGTGCGAAGTAGAACCTTTGGGAAGACTTGGGTGAAGTCTTTATGATCATGCTGTAAAAAACAGAAACTTTAGCGCTCACGAGATTAGCTAAAACTTTTTACTGGAGAGTGATATTTAGTTGATTATTTTTGCATATGATTACTAGACAAATTCCTCAGGTCCACCAATTTATTTTATAATTTTTGGAGTTCCAGAAGTTTGCGTTATTTACAGATTACTACAGACTGTTCTTTTTTTGACAGATTCTGTTTTTCGTGTGTTGTTTGCTTATTTTGATGGCTCTATGGCTAGTAAAATAGTTTATAAACCATAGAGAAGTTGGAATACAGTAGTTTTAACACCAATATAAATAAATAATGAGTTCATTATAGTACCATGAAGTGGTGTTTTGTTTTCTTTCGCTAACGGAGCTCACGAGATTTTCTGTTAAGTTTTGTGTTGTGAAGTTTTCAAGTTTTGGGTAAAGATTCGATGGACTATGGAATACGGAGTGGCAAGAGCCTAAGCTTGGGGATGCCCAAGGCACCCCAAGGTAATATTCAAGGACAACCAAGATCCTAAGCTTGGGGATGCCCCGGATGGCATCCCCTCTTTCGTCTTCGTTCATCGGTAACTTTACTTGGAGCTATATTTTTATTCACCACATGATATGTGTTTTTCTTGGAGCGTCATGTCATTTTATTTTGTTTTGCTTGCTGTTTGAATAAAGTACCAAGATCTGAAATTCTTAAATGTTAGAGAGTCTTCACATAGTTGCACAATTATTCGACTACTCATTGATCTTCACTTATATCTTTCGGAGTAGTTTGTCATTTGCTCTAGTGCTTCACTTATATCCTTTTAGAGCACGACGGTAGTTTTATTTTGAAGAAATAGATGAACTCTCATGCTTCACTTATATTATTTTGAGAGTCCTAAACAGCATGGTAATTTGCTTTGGTTATGAAATTAGTCCTAATATGATGGGCATCCAAGAGGGATATAATAAAACCTCTCATATAAAGTGCATTGAATACTAAGAGAAGTTTGATTCTTTATGATTGTTTTGAGATATGAAGATGGTGATATTAGAGTCATGCTAGTGGAGTAGTTGTGAATTTGAGATATACTTGTGTTAAAGTTTGTGATTCCCGTAGCATGCACGTATGGTGAACCGTTATGTGATGAAGTCGGAGCATGATTTATTTATTGATTGTCTTCCTTATGAGTGGCGGTCGGGGACGAGCGATGGTCTTTTCCTACCAATCTATCCCCCTAGGAGCATGCGCGTAGTACTTTGTTTCAATAACTAATAGATTTTTGCAATAAGTATGTGAGTTCTTTATGACTAATGTCGAGTCCATGGATTATACGCACTCTCACCCTTCCACCATTGCTAGCCTCTCTAATACCCGCACTTTTCGCCGGTATCATACACCCACCATACCTACCTATTATGGCATTTCCATAGCCATTCCGAGATATATTGCCATGCAACTTTCCACCATTCCGTTTATTATGACACGCTCCATCATTGTCATATTGCTTTGCATGATCATGTAGTTGACATCGTATTTGTGGCAAAGCCACCTTACCTAAATTCTTTCATACATGTCACTCATGAGTCATTGCACATCCCGGTACACCGCCGGAGGCATTCATATAGAGTCATATTTTGTTCTAAGTATCGAGTTGTAATTCTTGAGTTGTAAGTAAATAAAAGTGTGATGATCATCATTATTAGAGCATTGTCCCAGTGAGGAAGGGATGATGGAGACTATGATTCCCCCACAAGTTGGGATGAGACTTCGGACGAAAAAAAAGAAAAAAAAAGAGGCCATAAAAAAGAGAAAAGGCCCAAAAAAAAATGAGAGAAAAAGAGAGAAGGGACAATGCTACTATCCTTTTACCACACTTGTGCTTCAAAGTAGCACCATGATCTTCATGATAGAGAGTCTCCTATGTTGTCACTTTCATATACTAGTGGGAATCTTTCATTATAGAACTTGGCTTGTATATTCCAATGATGGGCTTCCTCAAAATGCCCTAGGTCTTCGTGAGCAAGCGAGTTGGATGCACACCCACTTAGTTTCTTTTTGAGCTTTCATACACTTATAGCTCTAGTGCATCCGTTGCATGGCAATCCCTACTCACTCACATTGATATCTATTGACGGGCATCTCCATAGCCCATTGATACGCCTAGTTGATGTGAGACTATCTTCTCCCTTTTTTTCTTCTCCACAACCACCATTCTATTCCACCTATAGTGCTATATCCATGGCTCACGCTCATGTATTGCGTGAAGATTGAAAAGGTTTGAGAACATCAAAAGTATGAAACAATTGCTTGGCTTGTCATCGGGCTTGTGCATGATTAAATACTTTGTGTGATGAAGATAGAGCATAGCCAGACTATATGATTTTTTAGGGATAACTTTCTTTGGCCATGTTATTTCGAGAAGACATGATTGCTTTGTTAGTATGCTTGAAGTATTATTGTTTTCATGTCAATATTAAACTTTTGTTTTGAATCTTATGGATTTGAACATTCATGCCACAATAAAGAAGATTACATTGATAAATATGTTAGGTAGCATTCCACATCAAAAATTCTATTTTTATCATTTACCTACTCGAGGACGAGCAGGAATTAAGCTTGGGGATGCTGATACGTCTCCAACGTATCTATAATTTTTGATTGTTCCATGCTATTATATTATCTGTTTTGGATGTTTATGGGCTTTATTAAACACTTTTATATTATTTTTGGGACTAACCTATTAACCCAGAGCCCAGTGCCAGTTCCTATTTTTTCCCTTGTTTCAGTGTTTCGAAGAAAAGGAATATAAAACGGAGTCCAAACGGAATGAAACCTTCGGAAAAGTTATTTTTGGAAAGAAAGCAATACGGGAGACTTGGAGTGCACGTCAGGGGATCAACGAGGAGAGCACGAGGCAGGGGGCGCGCCCACCCCCTGGGTGCACCCTCCACCCTCGTGGGCCCCTCATGGCTCCCCTTACCGACTTCTTTCACCTATATATATCTCCATATACCCTAAAACCTTCGGGGGGCAGAATAGGTCGGGAGTTCCGCCGCCGCAAGCCTCTGTAGCCACCAAAAACCAATTGGGACCCTGTTCCGGCACCCTGCCGGAGGGGGGGGATCCCTCACCAGTGGCCATCTTCATCATCCCGGCGCTCTCCATGACGAGGAGGGAGTAGGTCACCCTCAGGGCTGAGGGTATGTACCAGTAGCTATGTGTTTGATCTCTCTCTCTCTCTCTCTCTCTCTCGTGTTCTTGAGGTGATACGATCTTGATGTATCGCGAGCTTTGCTATTGTAGTTGGATCTTATGATGCTTCTCCCCCTCTACTCTCTTGTAATGGATTGATTTTTCCCTTTGAAGTTATCTTATCGGATTGAGTCTTTAAGGATTTGAGAACACTTGATGTATGTCTTGCCGTGTTTATCTGTGGTGACAATGGGATATCACGTGATCCACTTGATGTATGTTTTGGTGATCAACTTGCGGGTTCCACCCATGAACCTATGCATAGGGGTTGGCACACGTTTTCGTCTTGACTCTCCGGTAGAAACTTTGGGGCACTCTTTGAAGTTCTTTGTGTTGGTTGAATATATGAATCTGAGATTGTGTGATGCATATCGTATAATCATACCCACGGATACTTGAGGTGACATTGGAGTATCTAGGTGACATTAGGGTTTTGGTTGATTTGTGGCTTAAGGTGTTATTCTAGTACGAACTCTATGATAGATCGAACGGAAAGAATAGCTTCATGTTATTTTACTACGGACTCTTGAATAGATCGATCAGAAAGAATAACTTTGAGGTGGTTTCGTACCCTACCATAATCTCTTTGTTTGTTCTCCGCTATTAGTGACTTTGGAGTGACTCTTTGTTGCATGTTGAGGGATAGTTATATGATCCAATTATGTTATTATTGTTGAGAGAACTTGCACTAGTGAAAGTATGAACCCTAGGCCTTGTTTCCTAGCATTGGAATACCATTTACGCTCACTTTTATCATTAGTTACCTTGCTGTTTTTATATTTTCAGATTACAAAAACCTATATCTACCATCCATATTGCACTTGTATCACCATCTCTTCGCCGAACTAGTGCACCTATACAACTTACCATTGTATTGGGTGTGTTGGGGACACAAGAGACTCTTTGTTATTTGGTTGCCGGGTTGTTTGAGAGAGACCATCTTCAACCTACGCCTCCCACGGATTGATAAACCTTAGGTCATCCACTTGAGGGAAATTTGCTACTGTCCTACAAACCTCTGCACTTGGAGGCCCAACAACGTCTACGAGAAGAAGGTTGCGTAGTAGACATCACTTCTTCACGGGAGCATCAACTTGCTTGCCATTCTTCTTGAAGTTCCCTTTCTTTCCCTTGCCTTTTTTTTCTTGAAACTAGTGGTCTTGTTAACCATCAACACTTGATGCTCTTTCTTGATTTCTACCTCCGCCGATTTCAGCATCGCGAAGAGCTCCGGAATCGTTTTTGTCATCCCTTGCATATTATAGTTCATCAGGAAGCCTTTGTAGCTTGGTGGCAGTGACTGAAGAACTTTGTCAATAGCACTCTCAACTAGAAGATCAATTCCCAGCTGAGTCAAGTGGTTATGATACCCAGACATTTTGAGTATGTATTCACTGACAGAACAATTCTCCTCCATCTTACAGCTATAGAACTTGTTGGAGACTTCATATCTCTCAGCCCAGGCATTAGCTTGAAATGTCAACTTCAGCTCTTGGAACATCTCATATGCTCCGTGGCGTTCGAAACGTCTTTGAAGTCCCGGTTCTAAGCCATAAAGCATGGCACACTAAACTGTCGAGTAGTCATCAGACCGAGCCTGCCAGACGTTCGTAACATCTGCATCAGGTCCTTCAACAGGTCTGTCACCTAGCGGTGCATCAAGGACATAATTCTTCTGTGTAGCAATGAGGATAATCCTCAAGTTACAGACTCAGTCCGTGTAGTTGCTACCATTATCTTTCAACTTAGCTTTCTCTAGGAATGCATTAAAATTCAAGGGAACGGAAGCATGGGCCATTGATCTACAACATAGATATGCAAAAACTATTAAGACTAAGTTCATGATAAATTTTAGTTCAAATAATCTAATTACTAATGAACTCCCACTTAAATCAACATCCCTCAAGTTGTCTAAGGGATACATGATCCAAATGAACTAACCCATGTCTGATCATCACGTGAGATGGGGTAGTCTTCAATGGTGAACATCTCTATGTGGATCATATCTACTATATGACTCACGTTCGACCTTACGGTCTCCAGTGTTCCGAGACCATGTTTGTACATGCTAGGTTCATCAAGTTTAACCCAAGTATTCTGCATGTGCAAAACTAGCTTATACCCATTGTATGTGAACATAGAGTCTATCACACCCGATCATCACGAGGTGCTTCGAAACGACGAGCTTTAACAGCAGTGCATCCTCGGGGAGAACACTTTTATCTTGAAATTAAGTGAAGGGATCATATTATAATGCTACCGTCGTTCTAAGAAAAATAAGATGCATAAAGGATACACATCACATGCAATCAAAATATGTGACATGATATGGCCATCATCATCTTGTGCTTTTGATCTCCATCTCCAAAGCATCAGCATGATCTCCGTCGTCACTGGCATGACACCTTGATCTCCATCATTGCGTGGGGGTCGTCTCGCCAACTCTTCTACAACTATTGCTAACGCATAGTGATAAAGTAAAGCAATTACATGGCGCTTAGTGATTGACACGCAGGTCATACAATAACTAAAGACAACCCTAAGGCTCCTGCCGGTTGTCGTATGATACGTCTCCATCGTATCTACTTTTCCTAACGCTCCTGCTCTTGTTTTGGACTCTAATTTTCATGATTTGAATGAAACTAACCCGGGCTGCCGCTGTTTTTAGCAGAACTACCATGGTGTTGTTTTTGTGTAGAAATAAAAGTTCTCGGAATGGAAGGAAACTTTTTGGAGAATTATTTTACAATAAAGGGACAATTCCACCCCCCTAAGTTTGTCCCGACCTCATCTTGACCCCTAAATAAAAATAGTGCTCAACTTTGCCCCTCTTCTGTTAAGTGCGCTTATAGAAATACCCTTCCGTACATTTTTCGTCCAGTCAAAGGCCTTTGACCGTTAGATTTTTCTATACGCGCACTTAACGGTCAAAGGCCCGTGACTGGACGGAAAATGTACGGAAGTGCATTTCTGTAAGCGCACTTAACGAAAGAGGGGCAAAGTTGAGCACTGTTTTTATTTAGGGGTAAAGATGAGGTCGGGACAAAATTAGGGAAAAATGTAAATCTCCTGACAATAAAAGATAAATACTGGAGCCAAGAACCACCGGAAGGGGGCCCCTGGCTGGGCACAAGACACCAGGGCGCCCCCCCTCTGGCGCGCCCTGGTGGGTTGTCCCCACCTCGTGGCCTCATAGACCCTAATTCCGACGCTATAAAATCCTATTTTTGGAGAAAAAATAAAGGAGAAAGTTTCATCGCGTTTCACGATATGGAGCTGCCGCCACCTCCTGTTCTTCGTCGGGAGGCCAGATCTGGAGCCTGTTCGGGGCTCCAGAGAGGGGAATCTTCGGTCTTCGTCATCACCAACTCTCCTTCATCACCAATTCCATGATGCTCCCCACCGGGAGTGAGTAATTCCTTCTTAGGCTCGCTGGTCGATGAGGAGTTGGATGAGATTCATCATGTAATCGAGTTAGTTTTGTTAGGGCTTGATCCCTAGTATCCACTATGTTCTGAGATTGATGTTGTTATGACTTTGCCATGATTATTAATGCTTGTCACTAGGGCCCGAGTGCCATGTTTCAGATTTGAACCGTTTATGTTTTCACAATTATATCTATGTTCTAGATCCTATCTTGCAAGTCATATTCACCTATTACATGTTATGATCCGTAAACCCCAATGTGACAATAATTGGGATAGTTTCTGGTGACGACCGTAGTTTGAGGAGTTCATGTATTCACTATGTGTTAATGCTTTGTTCCGGCTCTCTATTAAAACGAGGCCTTAATATCCCTTAGTTTCCTTATGGACCCCGCTGCCACGGGAGGGTAGTACAAAAGATGTCATGCAAATTCTTTCCATAAGCACGTATGACTGTTAACGGAATACATGCCTACATTATATTTATGAATTGGAGCTAGTTTTCTATCGCCCTAGGTTATGGCTGTTATTTGATGAATATCATCCAACGAATTCACCGATCCAATGCCTACGAATTTTCCACATATTGCTCTTGCTAAGTTACTGCTACTGCTGTTACTGTTACACTTGCTACAAAACCATTGCTACCACTATTACCGTTACTGCTACTATTACCATTTGTATCAAAACTATCATATTACTATGCTACTGATCACTTTGCTGCAGATATTTAATCTCCAGGTGTGGTTGAATTGACAACTCAACTCCTAATAGTTACAAATATTCTTTGGCTCCCCTTGTGTCGAATTTATAAATTTGGGTTGAATACTCTACCCTTGAAAACTGTTACAATCCCCTATACTTGTGGGTTATCATCGTACTCATCGACATGCAAGTCATGAACTTATTACAAAACATGATCATCTCATAGATCAACTTATATCAAATCACGTCTTGACCATATCACATCACACCATACCCTGCAAAAACAAGTTAGACGTCCTCTACTTTGTTGTGGCAAGTTTTACGTGGGTGCTAAGGGCATTTAGCAAGAACCGTTCTTACCTACGTAAAACCACAACGATGATTATCAAGTTGCTATTTAACCTTCTGCAAGGAGCACCGTAGTCAAATTAGATTCAACTGAAGTAGGAGAAATAGACACCCGCCAGCCACCTTTATGCAAAACAAGTTGCATGTTAGTCGGTGGACCCGCTCTCATGTGCGTGGACATGTAAGGTTGGTTCGGGCCGCTTCATCCCACAATGCCGCCGAATCAAAATAATACATTGGTGGGAAGCAATATGAACCTCACCGCCCACAAGTCTTTTGTGTTCTACTCGTGCATATCATCTACGCATAGACCTGGCTGTGATGCCACAGTTGGGGAAAGTTGCATGGAAAACAAAAAATTTCTACGCACACGCAAGATCTATCCATGGAGATGCATAGCTATGAGAGGGGGAGAGCCTCTACATACCCTTGTAGATCGCTATGCGGAAGCGTTTATCAACGCGGTTGATGTAGGCATACAGCTTCGCGATCCGTCCCGATTAAGTACCGAACGTATGGCCACCTCCGCGTTCAGCACATGTTCAGCTTGATGACGTCCTCGCCTTCTTGATCCAGCAAGAGGGGCGAAGTAGTAGATGAGTTTCGGCAGCGTGACGGCATGGTGACGGTGGTGGTGAAGAAAAATTTCCGCAGGGCTTCGCCAAGCACAACGGAAACTATGATGGAGGACAAACTAGAGGGGGCGGGGTTGCCGGCACACGGCTTGGTGAATCTTGATGTTTTTCAGGTGCTAGCCCTGCCTCTCTATTTATATGTTGAGCCTTGGGGTCGTTTCTTCGAGAAAGACCCTCCTCAAAGTCGGGTTGAAACGAAAGGCAAGAGTCCTTCTCGGACTCCAGGACCAGACGCCATGGTCCTCGGCGTCTGGCCCAGACGCCAGGTGTCGGTGTCAAAACCGGCGGATCTCGGGTAGGGGGTCCCGAACTGTGCGTCTAAGGTTGATGGTAACAGGAGGCGGGGGACACAATGTTTACCCTGGTTTGGGCCCTCTCTATGGAGGTAATACCCTACTTCTTGCTTGATTGATCTTGATGAATATGAGTATTACAAGAGTTGATCTACCACGAGATCGTAATGGCTAAAACCCTAGAAGTCTAGCCTGTATGACTATATGTCTCTTTCGGACTAAGCCCTCCGGTTTATATAGACACCGGAGGGGGCTAGGGTTGTACAAAGTCGGTTACAGAGAAAGGAATCCTCATATTCGGTCGCCAAGCTTGCCTTCCACGCCAAGGAGAGTCCCATCCGGATACGGGTGGAGTCGTCGATCTTCGTATCTTCACAGCCCATCAGTACGGCCCATGTCCAACAGGCCGGACGCCCGAGGACCCCTTAGTCCAGGACTCCCTCAGTAGCCCCTGAACTAGGCTTTCAATGACGAGGTGTCCGGCGCGCGAATTGTCTTCGGCATTGCAAGGCGGGTTCTCCTTTCCGTACACTCCAAGATAGTCTTCGGCCGGACGTGTCCGGATCTGTAACATGAGCATCACAGAAGAATATAATATTTCGCGAGTCCAATCTGCCGACGACTTTTTGTAACGTGACACCACGCTCGCCCAGTCATTATTTTGAACCGTTTCTTGCCCTGCCGTTCCACGTTTCGAGGCGAGGTTTTTATTGGCACGTCTTGTCGAAGAAGAGATCGTGTCCCCCTATCGCGGGATTTTTATTAATACGAGCGTGGGTAACCCAACCGTTCCATTGGAAAGATTCCATGGGAATAGGCAGGTTTTCAGGCTTAGGAGGAGGCATTTGATGCTCGCCGCCTTTATAAAGGCGCAAAGGGTCGTCTTTATTTACGCCAAACTTCTCCTCAGCCTCCCCAACCTCGAGTTCTAGCACCCAAGGCTCGACTCCGTTGCTTCAATCCTCCCAGATGTCCGAATCCAGCCCATAGGGCCGATGGATGGCTTCCTCTGTTACAGAAGAAGATATTGCGAAGCTCCGGGCGGCTAGATACCTGACCGCGGAGGTCCCCACAGGCTTCCTGCTCAGGGACAGGTTATTCTGACTCCCAGATCCGGTGAGAGGGTCGTGTTCATCTCTCACTTCCTTTGAGGGTTAGGTTTTGCTCTGAACCCCTTCGTTCGAGGGCTCATGTTTTATTACGGACTAGATTTTCATGATCTGACCCCAGATTCTTTCCTTCACGTTTCGGCATTCATCATCACTTGTGAGGCCTTCCTCCGGATTCCCCCACACTTCGGCTTGTGGCTCAAGACCTTTAGTATGAAGCCAAAGGTGTTCAACGGGAAACAGGCGGAGTGCGGCGGCGCTGTAGTGAGCAAGCTTACCAATGCTCTTTGGACAAAAGGTTCTTTCACTGAGACTTCCAATCAATGGCAGCGGGAGTGGTTTTACATCACAGAACCCCGTGGTACCAAGTGGGCAGCTACACCTGCGTTCCGTTCGGGCCCCCCGTCACAGCTTGCATCGTGGATTAATAGGGGACTGGACTTGGGATCGGTTGACGAAGTACAGACCCTGCAGAGCCGCATCCGAACCCTCCTTGAGAGGGACATTGATCTTGTCAACGTGATTAAAGTAATGCTAGTCCGCCGAGTCCTGCCATGCCAGCGTAGGCCTCTTCGCATGTGGGAGTTTAATCCGGAGGGACCACGAACCCTTCAACACTTCTTTGGCACTACGCACAAAGGGATGTGGAAGTTGCTTTTTGGGAAACGAAAACAGTGGCCGGACACCACCGAGGACATCGGCCTCGACTGCAACCATCCGGATACCCTGGTAAGCCCTCAATTCCCGGACACTTTGTAGTTTAAGAATGTCGGAATACGTTACTGAGCAACCTACTATTTCGCAGGGCTGGGTAAAGAAAGCGGAGCGAATCCGGTGTTCGCCCCCTCCCCGAAGACCCAGCGGATCCCGTACTAACAAGGATGCTGGCCCCGGCACCATACCAGATACCTACGGAGGAGGACAAGGCAGAGAGCGGTAAGGCCGAGAGCGCCCCCATCCCGGAGGTGTATCGAACATTGTGTCCGGAGGAACCAGAATTCCATCGTCCGAGGACAAAAGCGAAGGAGGAGTCGACGTCTCTCCGTCCCATGGCAAGAAAAGGGCTGCTTCCGAAGACTGGGAGGGAAAGGCTCCTAAGCGAGGCAAAGTGCCCCCGTCAGACGGCTCGGGCTTGAAGGGTGACGCCTTCGCACAGTCCCATGATGAGGACAAGCCTCTAGCCAAATTGTAAGTGATCCAAAGGGTGTTCTTTAAACATAACCCGTTCCTTTCTTGTTACCAGGGTGACATCTAGAGTATATGTTTTTGTAGCTCGGCAGATAGTCTTTCTCGCCAATCCTCTTCCTTGGGGGATCTTCTTCCGGAGATGATGGAAAGCGAGACACCTCCTCCGGTTTCCTCGCCCAATAAGGCGGACGACTTTGAGGTATCGTCCCGGAGGGTCTCCCCTGATCAACAAGTGGGGCGAGGGGTGATGAAGATACTGCCCGAAGGCGTTACTTTGGTAGCCCAGGATCCAGGGGCCAACAATAAAGGCCCCGGACTGTCCAGCTTACAGCCGGGGATGACTCTGGGGACGGATGAGCGGATTCCTTCAAAGGGAGGCCGTACTCCCACAGCAGCTTCCGGAGGCCCAGAAGCGCCGGATATATTGACGAACATGCTGCAACAGGCGTCCGTCTCGGAGGATCATCGTACCTTGATGGGTATGGTGGTTGAAAAGGTTCTGTCCGCAAAAAGCGGATTGAATGAAGCTTGTGTGAGCCTGTTAAGAGGCTTCGAGGTTTGTATTGAAAAAAATCATTGAGTGTGTTTTTATTCCCGAACTGCACCTGTGTATAGGTGGTAGCCCCTGAGACTCTGATAGGCCTCCCAAGGGGGGCGGTCAGAGGATCAAAAAAGATTTCTGCAGGAACTAACCTGATGAATTGGAATACAGGCTGTTACCCCCTCGGCGACTGCCCGGACTACGGAGATTGCAGAGCTGCAGCGGAAGCTTGATGTAGCGGATGATGACATTACGCTTATCAACAGGCGGCTCGACGAGGTGCAAGGTATGTCTCGGGGGTGGTCATTACATGCACACGCCTTTTATTTGATCATGAAGCTAATGACTGTATACTGAAATATGCATGACTGTAGATGGTGCTGCCGCGATCGAGGTCCTTCGGGCTGAGCTGGCCCGGGCCAAGGAGCAGGCCTAGATTAGTAATGTGGCTGCCGAGAAGGCATCTGCCGAGCTAAAGGCCGAACAGGCTGCTCGGCGCCAATGCGAGGAGAGAATATCCATGATGGCGCGTGAGCTAAAGGATGCCGCTAGCCGCTGTGGAATCCTCGAGAAGGATAATAAAGCAAAAACGGCTGATCTTGACAAGGCCTTGCGAGAGGCAAAAGAGGCGCGGTCTGAGTCTAGAGCGGCTCGGGAGGAGATCCAACAAGCTGGGGAGATCGCGGCTGGGAAGCCCTTTTTATTGCAAACCAAGTTTGGCGATCCGAATTATGCTCCACTTAATAAGGTGTGGAGTTCTCCAGATGAATTGTTGGACTTGCCGAAGAGTGCTTCCGATGCGACGCAGTTTTACCAAGCGCAAGAAGGGTATGCGACGGAGAAGCTTTTCTGGTCGTAGTTCGGTGCGTCAAAACGCCCACTGTTGCTGAACGAACAGATGACCCAATGGGCCGAACTCCATAGACTATCCGGTTCTGCCATGAAGGACGCTGTGGCCGTGCTGTGGCCGAATGAGCCAATTCCGGATAGTAATTTTGGTTTGGTGCGGCGACTTGCTGATGCGGTGCCGCATATCAACGTCGTTAAGCGGTCGGCGTGCATTGAAGGTGCACGGATGGCCTTTGCCCGTGTCAAGACATACTGGGCGAAGATGAAGGCCACTGATGTTGCGGCGAAGGGTCCACCCAAGGGCAAGGACCATTACGCACCAGAGCATTATTTCGAAGATGTCTTGGAGGGTGTCCGCTTGATAGAGGGTCAATGCTCGAAAAACATGATATTCGAGTGAAATGTACTGGAATTTGTAAAATACAATATTATGATAAGGCTATATATTTTAGTTTCGCCTAAAACTTTTGTTCCTCCTGTGCGGCCGTTTTTGTATTAATCTGAAAGTTTTCCAGTCGCCGGCTTCAGCCCCATCGTATAAAGTACGGGGGTGTTCGGAAAAGCATTTGATCACTATTGACCCAACGTCTTGGTTCGTTAAGGAGGTGTCAATGCGGTGAACTAGGCAATCGGACTATACTGCGTTAACACTTTCACTTAGCCATAGGAGTTTTATAGGAGGGGGCTACGATATAGCCCCTGGTATGTGTACGGCTTATTCCAATATGGTGCGTTACACATATGACCTGAAGAAAAAGGTCCTTCGTATAATACGGAGGGAATCGCGAAAGATTCCGATAAGTCATCGAGTGGTTGACCAGCTCTCGCCGCATCATGACAGTCAGTTTTCGGCTTTCTCTATTGAGGTGCTTGACCAGATGAACCGGAAGCACAATCGCAGTAGTTCTCCCTTTACTACCTTCGCCGATAGAACGGAACGTAAGGTAGCAAGCACAGGAGCCGGGCAACCCAACTATTGACCCAAGACATGATTCGGAGCTGATGCATATAAGGCCAAACTCGCGACACCGAAGTATGCTATAAAGCTGTTCGGACTTGTCGGCAACTCATTTGTTCCCATACCGAGCCCCTGGCAAGTTATGCCGAGGTATGTGTGTGAAAAAACCATAGGGGCCAAATTCAATTTTTTTTTTGAAAAAAGCGAATGCTGAATGTGGATTTATGTTTACTGGGACCTGAGTGATATGCCGATATTTATTTTATAGATAACAAAGCCGCAACACTAGCTATTTGACATGCCCGGGGTCGAAGGCGGAGGAAAAAAAGCACATTACAGGCTCGAAATAAAGAGTGCGGTCTACAAAAAGTTGTTTTGGACCTCCTGTTGCACGTCTGCGCCGCCTGTCCTCGGTGAGGGGACTCCTTGACGGAAATAGCCCCCTAGGTGAGTGTACGGATCCGAACTCCATTAGATGTTTAGCCTTTGCGTCACCTGTAGTAAAGGATAATGAAGTTGAAAGAGTAATTAGAAAAGAAACAAAGGTTACGGGAGTGTTTATAGGCTCGTCCATGTTGTGCTTCCGCCGATGACCAGGGTATCTTAAGTGCATAGTTATGTATGCGCGGTACAGATGTCGCAGGTATATGAGGTGGGCGGCGGAAGCCGAACTGCTAGTTCCGCTCCGAAATTGGTCGATCCTGTTGAATGGAGACCGGTGGCGTAAGGGCCGACAAGGTATGCGGTTTAATAAGACCGCTTTGTGATTCGGCTAAGGTAGTCGTAGTATGATCTTTAATTCGGAGGGAGTGCTTCTCCTGCTCCCTTGTAGCGTTGTGTGTCACGTATACCATGTTTACTATTTTTACTTCGGGGGGAAATTGCTTCTGACCCCCGATAGTTGGTTGGTGAGTCTCTTCGTCGTCGCTATCACCGGGCGGCCTCCTCCCCTTGTGTTCGGCGTTGAGCTTGCCGGCCTGCTTGAAGAGCCAACAACTTCTGTTGGTATGATTAGTTGGCTTATTGGGGTGGCCATGAATCTGGCAGGGCTGGTCCAATATCTTGTCTAAATTGGATGGTCCGTCTTTGTTTGCCTTGAATGGCTTTTTCCATTGACCGGGTTTGGGACCACTGAATCTGGTGTTGACCGATGTGTCACGCGTTCTGTCGTTATCATTGCGACGTTCGTGCTTGCTGCGGCGTGGCTTGCCGTTGCCGTCTCAAACTTCGGAAGTGCCTGGATCACTGGCGCTGTTGCTTCTACGAGCGAGCCAGCTGTCCTCTCCCGCGCAAAAGCGGGTCATCAGAGAGGTAAGGGCTGACATGGATTTTGGTTTTTCTTGACCGAGGTGGCGGGCAAGCCATTCGTCCCAGACGCCGTGTTTGAAGGCCGCTAGGGCTTCCGCGTCCGGACAGTCGATGATTTGGTTCTTTTTGACTAAGAACCTAGTGCAGAGCTTCCTGGCTTATTCTCCGGGCTGCTGGACAATGTGACTTAAGTCGTCGGTGTCTGGTGGCCGGACATATGTACCTTGGAAGTTGTCGTGGAAGGCGTCTTCCAAGTCTTCCCAGCTGCCAATAGAATTTTCCGGCAGACTGTTTAACCAGTACCGAGCTGGTCCTTTGAGTTTCAATGGTAGGTATTTTATGGCATGAAGGTCATCTCCACGGGCCATGTGGATATGGAGGAGGAAATCTTCGATCCATACCGCGGGATCAGTTGTTCCGTCGTATGATGCAATATTCATGGGTTTAAATCCATCTAGGAATTCGTGCTCCATTACTTTGTCTGTGAAGCAAAGAGGATGTGCGGCGCCTCTATATTGGGCCACACTGCGATGTAGCTCCGATGGAGTCCGTCTGCGGTTTTCGGCCCGGGCATGACTAGGCTTGTCGCGTCCGAGTAGATAGTCGTTGCCGCGCGTCGGGGCACGTCCTCGTGATCCGTAGATTGATCTAGTGTGTCTTGCTCCGCTGTCCAGGCCCTGCTGGAGGTCATATGTATAACCCCGAGCTGTTTTATCTCTGCCTTTACCGTGAGGTGGGGTGGACTGGTGTTCGACTGGAGATGCCGCTCTGTCGTGACCGCGTTGTGGTCAATTAGCCGCATTGTGTGATGATGGTATGGGCATCGGCACCTCATCACCAAACTGGGGTAGCAATTTGCGCTTCGGATAATTATTAGCTGGGCCACTAAGGCCGTATTCCTCGGTGGCTAGGACTTCGGTCCATCTATCATTGAGCAGATCTTGGTCAGCTTGAAGTTGCTGCTGCTTCTTTTTCAGGCTCCTTGCAGTGGCTATTAGCCAGCGCTTAAAGCGCTCCTGCTCAAGGGGCTCCTCAGGCACGATGAAATCCTCGTTGCCGAGGCTCGCTTCATCTTTGGAGAGTGGAAGGTAATTACTGTCCACCGAGTCTTCGTTTATGGCCTGTTCATCAGGGCTAACATGCCTGTCTTCCCATTCATCCTGTTCGGAGGTTGTCCCAACAGGGTCTTCATTGTCTTCAGCTTCGTTCGGAGTATTGTTTTCTCCGATGCCGGTGTTTCTGTATTTTGCACGACGTGACTTAGAGCGGCACCGCTGGTGCCGGCGTCTGGGTTGTGTCTCAGGAGGTTTATCCTCAACTAGATCCTCTTTGTCGTTGTTAGTTTCTTTAGGTGTATCCACCATGTATACGTCGTACGAAGAAGTGTCCGTCCAGCGTCCAGTAGTCGACGGGTTTTGGCCATGCTCCTCATCTGCATCGTCGTCCTTACCGTCGATGTCTTCGGAGCCGTAGTCGAGCATGTTTGTTAGGTCATCGACAATGGCCGTGTAGTGGGTGGCGGGTGGGAAGCGAAATTCCCCATCATCAGCCTTCAGTTCGAACCGGACATAGTTCGGCTATGAGTACCCTGCTAAGGATAGATTTTTTAGTGAGTTCAGCACATTGCCGAGAGGCGAGTGCCGGAAGATATCCGCAACGCTGAATTCGAAGATCGATAACTGATCAAGCTCGGCGTACGTGGACGCACATGGTTCGAAGCTTGTAGCCGGAGACGAGTCCGAAGTTCCGGTGACATAGACATCACATGAGGTTAAGTCTGTGTGCGGCTCCAACGCCGCGGAATCTGCGGCCTCCGTGGTGGGGTTGATCCTCCCGTCCTCGGATGGCGCGGTCTGCTCTGGATCTAAGGCCGGAGCGGTTATAGGTGCAATTTCTTGAGGATGGTCCGATGACAGATTTAGATCATGTTCATCATAGGGATAGGGAGCGGCTGCCATGGTGTCGAATCCGTCGAAGATCAAGTCTTCGCGGATGTCCGCGACATAGTTCGGGCTCCCAAATCTGACCTGATGGCCAGAGGCGTAGCTGTCGATCTGCTCCAGATGGCCAAGCGAGTTGGCCCGCAGTGCAAAGCCGCTGAACACGAAGACCTGTCCGGGGATGAAGGTTTCCTCTTGGACAGTATCGTTGCTAATGGTTGAAGGAGCCATCGAACCTTTTGGGGATGGCATAGTGGAACTCTCAATGAAAGCACCAATGTTGGTGTCAAAACCGGCGGATCTCGGGTAGGGGGTCCCGAACTGTGCGTCTAAGGTCGATGGTAACAGGAGGCGGGGGACACAATGTTTACCCAGGTTTGGGACCTCTCTATGGAGGTAATACCCTACTTCCTGCTTGATTGATCTTGATGAATATGAGTATTACAAGAGTTGATCTACCACGAGATCGTAATGGCTAAAACCCTAGAAGTCTAGCCTGTATGACTATATGTCTCTTCCGGACTAAGCCCTCCATTTTATATAGACACCGGAGGGGGCTAGGGTTGTACAAAGTCGGTTACAGAGAAAGGAATCTTCATATTCGGTCGCCAAGCTTGCCTTCCACGCCAAGGAGAGTCCCATCCGAATATGGGTGGAGTGTTCGATCTTCGTATCTTCACAGCCCATCAGTCCGGCCCATGTCCAACAGGCTAGACGCCCGAGGACCTCTTAGTCCAGGACTCCCTCACCAGGGTCCTCGGCGCTGGCGTCTGGCTCCTATCCTCCACAAAACTTCCTTTTGCACCTTCCTAAAGCCCCTTGGGCTTTACCCCTGGGCCCAAATAAAGTGTTCTCGCACCAGAACATTTCGGGAAACATCCGAAACCCCTTTTGGTGAATTCTGGAACCCTTCCGTAGGCCAAACACTATTATCCCATATATCAATCTTTACCTCCAGACCATTCCGAGGCTCCTCATCATGTCCGTGATCTCATCCGGGACTCGGAACAACATTCAGTCACGAACATACATAACTCAGATAATACTATATCGTCAACGAACTTTAAGCATGCGGACCCTACGGGTTCGAGAATGATGTAGACATGACTGAGATGCTTCTCTGGTCAAAAATCAATAGCAGGATCTAGATGCCCTTATTGGTTCCTACATATTCTACAAAGATCTTTATCGGTCGAACCTTTATGAGAAATACATAGTTCCCTTTGTTTGTCGGTATGTTACTTGCCCGAGATTCGATCATCGGTATCTCCATACCTAGTTCAATCTCATTACCGGCAAGTCTCTTTACTCGTTCTGTAATACATCATCTCATAACTAACTCCTTAGTCACTTTGCTTGCAAGCTTCTTGTGATGCTGTATTACCGAGAGGGCTCAGAGATACCTCTCCGTCATACGGAGTGACAAATCCCAATCTCGATTCACGCCAACTCAACAGACACCTTCGGAGATACCTGCAGAGCATCTTTATGATCACCCAGTTATGTTGTGACGTTTGATAGCACACAAGGTATTTCTCCGGTATCCGGGAGTTGCATGATCTCATGGTCGAAGGAATATGTATTTGACATTAAGAAAGCAGTAGCAATAAATTGAACGATCATTTGCTATGCTAACGGATGGGTCTTGTCCATCACATCATTCTCCTAATGATGTGATCCCATTATCATGTTACAACACATGTCTATGGTTAGGAAAGCTTAACCATCTTTTGATCAACGAGCTAGTCTAGTAGAGGCTCACTAGGGACACGGTATTTGTTTATGTATCCAGCCATGTATTTAAGTTTCCAGTCAATACAATTCTAGCATGAATAATAAACCTTTATCATGATTAAGGAAATATAATAGCCACTTTATTATTGCCTCTAGGGAATATTTCCAACACCTACACTATACAATAAAGGATTAAGGGTATATTACAACCACTGGGCATCAAAGTTCGCCACCAGTGATCACAAAGCGCAACCAAGAAGCAGATTACAAAAACTAGGCATCAAAGGTCCTACCATTGCAGCGCAACAAAATAATACTGAACAAGACTTCAACATAGTTCAAGAAATGTTAGCCTTGCACGGGAGCTGCCACGCAAGCAGCGAGCAAGGTAGTGAGATCAAACCTAGCATGTCGGTCATATCTTCCAGCTGTAGCTGTTTAGCAATGAGGTTCTCGTTGGAGTTCTCTACGATCTTCCTTAGAGATTGGACTTCAAGTCGAAGTTGAGTTGCAGAATGCCTTTGTGCTTGAAGTTGAGACTGAAGAAGTCGAACTGATTCAGGTAGCGACTTCTGTGAGCTTGTTTGACTGCTAGTCTTGAGTAAATATAACACTACATCAAGACATGACTTTGGGGTTGTCTCGCTATCTTCAATATGTTTTGCCTTCTTTGCTGCAATATATGTTGGGTTTGTCTCACAGCCTTCAGAAGACTTGTGCATGCCATCAGGCATATCACCCTGAAACAAGCAGATACATGACAGGTTTTGCACATATATAAACAAAGATGGTAACTACGCTGTCAATTCCATCCAATTTCATATTAGAAAATAAAGAGACAATTCAAAATGTCAATAGCATCACTAAAAAAAAGACAAATCCGTGACATTTTGGGCCGAACAAATTTTTTTCCTATCATGCTGTGACGCCCCCGATTCAATCGTACACTAATCACACACGCAAACGTGTACAATCAAGATCAGGGACTCATGGGAAGATATCACAACACAACTCTAAAATAAAAACAAGCATCACAATACAAGCCAAGGGCCTCGAGGGCTCGAATACAAGTGCTCGATCATAGACGAGTCAGCGGAAGCAACAATATCTGAGTACAGACATAAGTTAAACAAGTTGCCATAAGATGGCTAGCACAAACTGGGATACCGATCGAAAGAGGCGCAAGCCTCCTGCCTGGGATCCTCCTAAACTACTCCTGGTCGTCGTCGGCAGCCTGCACGTAGAAGTAGGCACCTCCGGTGTAGTAGGATTCGTCGAAGGTGGCGTCTGACTCCTGGGCTCCAACATCTGGTTGCGACAACCGAGAATAATGGAAAAGGGGAAAAGAGGGAAAAAGGCAACCGTGAGTACTCATCCAAAGTACTCGCAAGCAAGGATCTACACTACATATGCATGGGTATTAGTATAAAGGGGCAATATCGGTGGACTGAGCTGCAGAAAGCCAGAATAAGAGGGGGATAGCTAGTCCTGTCGAAGACTACGCTTGTGGCAGCTTCCATCTTCTTGCAGCATGTAGAAGAGAGTAGATGGTAAGTTCACCAATATCATCGCATAGCATAATCCTACCCGGCAATCCTCCCCTCGTCGCCCGGTGTGAGAGCGATCACCGGGTTATATCTGGCACTTGGAAGGGTGTGTTTTATTAAGTATCTGGTTCTAGTTGTCATAAGGTCAAGGTACAACTCCGGGTCGTCCTGTTACCGAAGCTCACGGCTATTCGAATAGATAAACTTCCCTGCAGGGGTGCACCACATTACCCAACACGCTCGATCCCCTTTGGCCGGACACACTTTCCTGGGTCATGCCCGTCCTCGGAAGATCAACACGTCACAACCCCACCTAGGCACAACAGAGAGGTCAGCATGCCTGTCTAAATCCTATGCGCGCAAGGGTCTAGGCCCATCGCCCATTGCACACCTGCACGTTGCGTGGGTGGCCGGAAGCAGACCTAGCCCCCTTAATACAATAGCAGGCTTACGGTCCAATCCGGCGCGCGCCGCTCAGTCGCTGACGTCAAGAAGGCTTCGGCTGATACCACGACGTCGAGTGCCCATAACTGTTCCCGCGTAGTTGGTTAGTGCATATAGGCCAGTGGCCAGACTCAGATCAAATACCAAGATCTTGTTAAGCGTGTTATTTTGAAGTAACCGCGGACGCCGACCAGGGCCAAGCCCACCTCTCACCTAGGTGCTCTCAACCTGCCCTGTCGCTCCGCCACAAAGTAACAGTCGGGGGCCATCAGGAACCTAGGCCCACCTCTACTGGGATGGAGCCACCTGTCCTTTCAGCCCCCACATCGGAATCACTTGCGGGTACTCTACGAGCCGACCCGACTTTAGTCACCACATGTATCATATATCATGTATATAAGTATATACCCATGATCACCTCCCGAGTGATCACGACCCGATAGTATAGCATGGCAGACAGACAAGAATGTAGGGCCACTGATGGAATACTAGCATCCTATACTAAGCATTTAGGATTGCAGGTAAGGGTAACAACTGTAGCAACAATGACAGGCTATGCAGCAGAATAGGATTAATCGGAAGCAGTAACATGCTACACTACTCTAATGTAAGCAGTAGAGAGAAAGAATAGGCGATATCTGGTGATCAAGGGGGGGGGGCTTGCCTGGTTGCTCTGGCAAGAAGGATGGGTCGTCAACACCGTAGTCGATCGGGGCACTAGCAGCGGCGTCAGTCTCGTAGTCTACCAGAGAGAAGAGGGGGAAGAAACAATGAATACAATGCAAACAGATGCATATCGATGCATGACATGACAAGTAACAGTGCCTGGTGTGACCTAACGTAGCAGGAGGTGATACTGGCGAAGGGGGGAACATCTGGGAATGTATCCCCGGTGTTTCGCGTTTTCGGTCAGATGGACCGGAGGGGGAAAGTTGCATGTTCGCTATGCTAGGGACGTGTGGCTGACAAACGGACTGCGTATTCTGATTCGTCTCATCGTTCTGAGCAACTTTCATTTATAAAGTATTTTCATCCGAGCTACGGATTATTTTATATTAAATTCTAAAGATTTAAATCATTTTTAGGATTTAGTTAATTATTTTAAATCAACATTATCCAGAATAGTGTAAGCTGACGTCATCATGACGTCAGCGGTCAACAGAACGTTGACTGTGTCAAACTGACGTGTGGGTCCCACATGTCATTGACTTTTTAGTTAATTAACAATAGTTAATTAGGTTAACTAAACATAATTAATTAAGTAAATTAATTTAGTTAATTAACTAATCAATTAAATTCATTTATTTTTTATTTTTTAAATCTTTATATATATATATTTAAATCGTTCTGGGGCTGGGCCCCACATGTTCTTGGCTCAGGGGGGCATAGCGATTTGGGCGGTAGCGGGCGACGGGCGACAGCCCGAATGGGCGCCCGCCCAGGCCAACAGGCGGGAACGACGAGGCGTCGCCGGCCACCGCAATGGGCGGCCGCAGCCGGCGGGGAAGGAAGGGGGCGGCCATGGCGCGACACGGCGCGACCAGGCGCGGCCGGGCAGGGGCAGCGGGACAGCAAGTGCGGCGGCGGCCTCGGAACGCAGTGCGTGGCCACGGGGAGCAGGGGATAGGGCGGAGCCGGCCGCGGCGCGGTGGAGGCAAAGGGCGCCGGCGGGGGCGCGTGCGAGCCGTGGCGGGGGCGTGGGGCTGCGGGGGAAGTGCGAGTCAGGGGCGGGGGTGAGTTCGTGGGACGGCGTGCAGCGGCGAGCACACGCGGTTGGCTGCGGCGGACGCGGGTGCGGGCTGCGCGAGCGAGGGAGGTCTGGGGCGCATGTAACGCACGGGTACCGCAGGGGGCACCGACAGTGTCGGGCGCGGGCGTGGTCTGGCGCTACTAGGCGCGCAACGGGGTGCACGGGGCGCGCGCAACGCGCGGGCGGGCACAGGTGGTCGGCGCGGTGAGCAGGGGAGCGGAGGGAGGCGGGGCCTCACCGGGGTTTGTAGGGCACGGGGCAGAGGGGCTCGAGGAGGAAGATGGGGACGACGGCGATGTGGACGAGGCAGTCCGGCGAGGTGGCCGAGGCGGAGGCGCAACTCTGGGCGGCGGGGATCGGCGGCGGCGATGACCAGGGGCGGCGGGGTCGTGGTTCGTGCCCCGATCCAGATCGAATCGGGGGAGGGGGGCGCGTCGTGGGGGGGGGGGGGAGTGGGTGCGTGGGCTAGGGTTTCGGGGGAGTGGGGGGTTAAGTGGAATGGGGTGGGTGGCCGGGTGGGCCGGCCTGGTCGGCCGAAGCCCAGTGGGGGGGGTTCCCTTTCTCTCTTTCTTCCTTTTTTGTATTTGTTTTGTTTTCTGTTTTATTCCTTTTCTTTTATTTATTTTCCTTCTGATTTAATTCATTTTAAAATATTTAGGCATTCTGTAAAAGCGTGGTTCTTTCACCATAAATACCTAGGTATTAATTGACACCCACCAAACATTTTAGTTTTAGTGTTTGAATTTTTTTGATGTTTGACAAAAACTCAAATTTGAATTCGAATCGTTTTGAACTAACGCGAGATTAGCGACAGTAATAGAGGTGACGTGGCATCATTAGCATGGTTTACTGTAGCTTGATTATCTGGGCGTCACAATTCTCCTCCACTACAAGAAATCTCGTCTCGAGATTTAAGAGGTGTGGTAAGGAAGAAAGTTCTGGTTACGAAATTCTAACGAGTCTTCTTGTTCTTGGTTGTCTTCTCGAAGAAGTTGATCCCTCTTGTTGATGTCTTTATTTCTCTGCTTTTCAGGTCATCATGATGAAGTCATCCTCCTTTCTTCGAAAATTCTGTCGTACTTACGAATAGGGAAGGGGCTGCTCTACAACAATAGAATGGTATAAGGGGAAAATCATTTGGGGTTATCCCAGGAATGAACACAAGAGTATCTCTCGAGTTGAACGAATGAAACATATCGAGAGCCAAGTAAGAAGGTACCATAAGAAGTTTCAAGCGGATAGACAATCGTTCGTTGCCTGAAACAGAGTGTGAAAGGGGTCCAGAGCAATGAGAATAAGTAGTGTGTCTGATACCGAAAGATAATATCTGATTGAAGGTAGCTCGCAGAATTACATACGAGGTAAGGTCCAAAGGATAAACTTTGGAAACAGGGAGGTACAGGAGAGTTAGGTTTCGATCCTGGGACCTGTGGGTTATGGGCCTACCACGTGGGATAAAAGTAGGAAGGGCACTCACATCTTGCGTGGTCATGAAAGCAAGGCCTGTCAGGGAATAGGCTGTTAGTCATGTCAGCAACAATGTCGGTACCAAGGGCGAGGGACGAAGAGAACCATTTTCCCGCTCGTTGAAACGAGGCGGGCCAATAGGTAAAGTTCTTGTCCATCAGTGGTTACCGGAATGTTATCAACAATATTAATAGGGTCTTACTGACAGAGTGGTTCAACGAGGTGCTTATCGAAGCAGGAGAATATTACTGCTTAGATCATATAGATCACCAGTAAGGTTAAACAAGACAATGGAATGGAAAATGTGATTATCAGATTAAACAGTACAATGTAAAGGAAAATGTGTTTAAACACATATTTCAGGGGTATATCCTTCCCAAGGACAAGCAGAGCAAGATATCCACGTCAGGATAGAAAGTAGAAACCATTTAGGTAAGTGGAGAGGAATTTGATGAAAATACCCATACAACGGTGTTTTGGATAATTGATAAAGAAAGGATAGCATTGCTTCAACTATTCTTATTGAAGATCGGAGTACCACCGACATGCTTCGAGATAGCATGGACATGGTCTTCAATCAAAGGTCGGACTCTGGATACACAAAGGATCCATTAGGAACAACTTAGAGAATAAGTCTTATAATTTCCTCGTGGAAGAATGGTTAACTTTGCTAAAAAGGAAACTATAACAATAGGGCCTCCGGCCAAGTGTGCTAGTCATGACATCACCTTAGCGGGTCATATAAAGACCAATGTTATAACTCTTTGAAATATGTTCCAACCATCATATCTGACCGAGGTTCAGATCCGATTGGTGTCAGGATACCTCAGACTCATGATGCCCGAGAAGGAAGGGGTGCAACAGAATTAGACGAGATGGAGTTGCAAGATTCTCAGGAATTGAACTGTGGAAGCAAGTTCTGAATCATGAGTTCATCATTAAACCAAGGAGAGGATGAGGAGGTGGCTGATGATCTCAGCGACAATTCATTGAGATTTTCAAAAGATGGATTTCCACACTTATGTGAACAAGGAGATAACATTTGTCAGATCAAATGATATAATGAGGTATGCTCGAGGAAAACATACACAGTTAAACATTTGTTGAAAGGTGCACCGAAATATGGGCTTAGGTAGTACGATCAGTGTTAGAATGGTGATTCGATAATCAATGGCCTAAGGATGTAATATTGACCATTAACTCCAAAGCAATAGGGTCTATAGAAGGGCAGAATCCAAACAACACCGTTCGCTTGTTGGTATCCCGGTTAGAAACAACACAAGAAAGAATGGTGATGGTGAGAAGTATCACTATACCAAGAATTCTTAAGAGGTGGAGCAATTCTCACAACATCCTTGTCATAAAAGACATTAATACTTCAAGGTAGAACATCATACAAGCTGGATAGCAAGTTGCATCCATAACATGAACAAGTTTGTGTTGGGGGAAGGCAAGAATGTTGTCGATGATAATACAATCATCGAGGGGCAAGGATGGTATTTGCCATCATGAATTTGATTGATATCCTAGAAGAGCTCAAATGTTGATGATGATCACGACACATTTGTCGCGAGATTTCATGAAGATGTAATCGATCCGCGATGAAATCAAGTTAAAGGAATGATGAAGCGAAAGGTTATTGGAACCACGCATATGACACCAACTCGGAAGCAAGCTTGTTGTTTCAGGTGAAACGATAATACAAGGAAGATCAACGTAAGCTTAGTTCATCATCGAAAAGTGTGCTCCGGGAAGAAGGACCAGGTAGCACAAGTAAAATTTAGTAGGATAATGATATAGTTGATCAGGCTAGGAATGACTTGAAGGATTACTAAACTCATAAGCAACAAAAATTACTTAAGAGTTATAGAATCGGAGTGTGGAATAGATTCACTTATTGGTGTTCTCGAATGACTAATAACTCTGAACCTGGGGAAAATCTGAAATTAGTGAGAAGTAATACTAGATGAAGACTCATAGTAAGCAAGACAGTTCTTTGTCATTCTCGAGATACTAGAGGGTAATACTCGAGGGAAGATAAAATAGAGGTTGCGAAGATGTATTGATCTACAGAAGACAAGTGATTTAACTTGTCTGAGAAAAGGAATCAAAGAATATCAATATGGCCGGAACCACGATTGCGAAAGACAGAATCCCAGATATAAGACGAACTTATACCAAGGGAATAATAAATTAAAGAGAAGCTTTTATGACAAGGTCTACATAGTGTCCATGGGCATGAACTCAAAGTTCAAGGTCGACTCCCACTTCTCCAATGCATGACCATTCATTCACTTCTCTAATAAAAAATGATTTTAGTGTGAGAACCTACCTCGTGAATTACCAGAGGAGTACGAACCTCGGAAAACTTGCCGGTCCACAAAGATTAATGGAAGGCATAGGCTCAACCCATTGGGGCATCTTAGAAGCATATACAACAAGCTTCAAGAGTAAATATTACCAGCTCGAAAGCAAAGCATGGTTAGCCAAATCAGAGAATAGGATTTATGTAACGCCCCGAGACCGACGCTTCATAAGACTTCCTTATTTTCGTGATCTCCGCGTGTTTCTTTTGGTGCTTGCTCTTTTATTTTTGCATTGCATCATGTCATCATGCCATCATGTCATCAATCTTGCAAAAAAAACTCAACCAAGTAAATTGCATGGATCTTCGATCCATTTAAATCGAGGGAATTCACATGGTGATTTCTCTTTATAACATATCCTCCTAATATTTATGGAGCTATTATAAATATTCCATTAGTTTGGAATTAACCGGAACACACTTCCAAAATAATTCCCATGCCTTTTTCCACTTCAAGTTTCACCTCCAAGCTTTGCCAACAATTCTTTTCCCTCTTATCGAGGCCCTTCCTAAATGTTCAACATTTTGGACACTTTGTAATCCTACTCCTTGTTCAAACCATTTGAATTGAATTCAAATGCATTTGATTTTAAACCGTGCAATCTTACCCACTCCGTTTTTCTTGGAACGAGCATATTTTTGTGAGTCCAGGAAAATTACCCGCATGTGCAAATTCTTTCCCTAACCCTATCTTTATTTTTCTTCTCTCTATTACTTTTCTGCTAAAAAGAAATAAGAGAGAGGGAGAAGAGAAGCCCAGCAGCCGCATGACACTAGGCCAGGCCTCTGGTCAATTTTCCCTCTCCACTGGGCCGGCCTCTAAGGCCCAGCCGCCCTCACTAGCTTCTTAACCCTAGCCCATCTCTCCCTCCTCTCCCCTCTCCCTCTCGTTCCCTCCGCCCGCCGCCGCACGCACGCATCGAGTCAGGGTCTCCCTGCGCCCGATCCCCTCTCCCATCGTCCTTCTCTCGCGCTGCCATCCACGCAGAGAGGAGCAGAGCCCCGCGCGCCGTCCTCTGCCGTTGGCGTGCCCGCGAGTTCCCGTCGTCCAGCAGGCCGCCGCCCTGTGTGCGCGCCCATGCAGGCCCCTCCTTCCTTGCGCCTCCCCGCCTCTGCCTCCGGCCGCCGGCAGCGAACAGCTCCGCGGAGCCATGCCCCTTCGCCGTCGCGTCGCCTTGCCTTCCTCCATCGACCGCCGCCATGGCCTCCTGCCATGGACTAGAGGAGCCACGCCGCGCACCTCCGGCTACCGCTACCTCTGCCTCCTCCCTCCATTCGGCCTCAACCGCCGGAGACACGCTGCGCTCGGACCTCCACCGCGCCTTGCCTTTGACCTCGGCTTCCACGTCCCATGGCCACGAGCGCCATCAGCAGCAGGTTCAGGCCATCCCGCCGAGTCCCTCTCCGCCCTCCTGCACCTCGTCTCCGGTTCTGTCCGTCGGAGCCATGCCTCTTGGTGCCCGCAGCCGCGTCGCCGGTGTTCCTCCTCAACGCTGCCGCCTCGAACCTCCTCCATGCGCCAAGTCCCGCCACGGCCATCACCTCCCCGACGCCCTTGCTGCTGCTAGACCACCTCGGTGCCACCAGGGAGTGCCATGGCCTCCACCGAGAACCTTGGAATCGGCAAGACCACACGGACGCTCGAACGACTACACACTGAAACGTCAAGTACCTCGTCAATACGTGTACGACTACCGTCGCCGCGAAGACCGCGAGTTCAACTACTTCCACAACGCGTCGTGTACGACTACCGTCGCTTGGGTTCGACAAGACGTCGAGTACCACTACGTTGGCCAAGTACACCTTCGTCAAGACCGATGCCCGAACAAGCACCGTTTGCATGGATTGCGTCAAGTACCTCTACCGACGACCCCGAACATCTACGGAGTTTACACGATTGCGAGATGTGAACCACTACTTCTAATACCGTCGCCGTGTACAACTACTTCCTCTACGAACTTGATCCGTTCCGAAAAGTCACGCCTCGAAGGTATAACCCGAGACGACGTCCGTGGAATGAAAGCATGTGTTGTTTGAGTTGCTTGCGTTTGCACCGTGCCCGACTTGTTCGTCACACGCTGTCACTCGTTTCCTTGCCATGTCATCGAACCGTGGGAACCCGGTTACCGGGAGCACCCCACCATCTTTTGCGTGTTCCACACATCCGCACAATTCTCTTTTGCGCCGGTATCTCCACGAGCTACCGGAACCGATATGTTGCTGTGGCACCATTTTCGGATTCGTTGCCGTGGCACCCCTTTCTTCCACCACGGTGACAAATGCTTCATAACATGCTCATGTCAACATTTTCATAAGATTGCTTAAAACTTGCATTGTCATCCGCATCATGGTAACAACATTCAAATGTTTAAAATTATGTTTGTATTAAATTGCTAATTGACATGAGGAGTTATCGGAATTGTTGTTTGTTGTTCTGGCCTCATTTAAATTGCCTAAAATAGTTAGTTTACTTATGCTTCACCCCTTGCCATGTTTAATAACATTTAATATTGTTGGGTACATAAACAAGAGCGAACTAAATAACTGGAATGTGGTGTTTCGTCAATTTGCAACTCGTTGCATATTGAGCTCCACTTAATTTGTAGTGTTGTTTGTTGCACTTTGCCATGCCATGCCTCATGAAACCGGACATGCATCATACTTGATTGTGCATCATGTCATGTTTATGATTGTGTGTTTACTATGTTGTTTGTTTCTTTCTGGGTTGCTTCTCTCATTAGCTTCGGTTTCGTTCCGGAGTTGTGAGGATTCGTTCGACTACGTCCGTTTGTCTTCTTCATGGACTCGATCTTCTTCCTTGCGGGATCTCAGGCAAGATGACCATACCCTCGAAATCACTTCTATCTTTGCTTGCTAGTTGTTCGCTCTATTGCTATGCCGCGTTACCTATTCACTTGCTCTTCAAGCCTCCCAAATTGCCATGAACCTCTAACCTTTGTCACCTTCCTAGCAAACCGTTGTTTGGCTATGTTATCGCTTTGCTCAGCCCCTCTTATAGCGTTGTTAGTTGCAGGTGAAGTTGAAGATTGCTCGTTGTTGGAACATAATTATGTTGGGATATCACAATATCTCTTATTTAATTAATGCATCTATATACTTGGTAAAGGGTGGAAGGCTCGGCCTTATGCCTGGTGTTTTGTTCCACTCTTGCCGCCCCTAGTTTCCGTCATACCGGTGTTATGTTCCTTGATTTTGCGTTCCTTACGCGGTTGGGTGATTTATGGGACCCCCTTGACAGTTCGCTTTGAATAAAACTCCTCCAGCATGCCCAACCTTGGTTTTA
Organism: Aegilops tauschii subsp. strangulata; assembly: GCF_002575655.3. Lineage (NCBI taxonomy): Eukaryota > Viridiplantae > Streptophyta > Magnoliopsida > Poales > Poaceae > Aegilops > Aegilops tauschii. The sequence goes on along the minus strand of NC_053035.3, from coordinate 145,126,940 downwards.
CCATTTGCTACCACCTATCCCCTTTTCCCTTGAGTTCTGCAGACTCAAGGGTCATCTTATTTTAACCCCCCCGGGCCAGTGCTCCTTCGAGTGTTGGTCCGAACTGAGTAGACTGCGGGGCCCCCTCGTGGAAACTCGAGGTCTGGTTTTACTCGTAGGATGTCTCATGCGGTGTTGCCCTGAGAACGAGATATGTGCAGCTCCTATCGGGATTTGTCGGCACATCGGGCGGCTTTGCTGGTCTTGTTTTACCATTGTCGAAATGTCTTGTAAACCGGGATTCCGAGACTGATCGGGTCTTCCTGGGAGAAGGTTTATCCTTCGTTGACCGTGAGAGCTTATAATGGGCTAAGTTGGGACACCCCTGCAGGGTATTATCTTTCGAAAGCCGTGCCCGCGGTTATGAGGCAGATGGGAATTTGTTAATATCCGGTTGTAGAGAACTTGACACTTGACCTTAATTAAAATGCATCAACCGCGTGTGTAGTTGTGATGGTCTCTTCTCGGCGGAGTCCGGGAAGTGAACACGGTTCTTGGGTTATTTTTGACGTAAGTAGGAGTTCAGGATCACTTCTTGATCATTGCTAGTTCACGATCGTTCAGTTGCTTCTCTTCTCGCTCTCATTTGCGTATGTTAGCCACCATATATGCTAGTGCTTGCTGCAGCTCCACCTCACTACCCCATCCTTTCCTATAAGCTTAAATAGTCTTAATCTCGCGGGTGTGAGATTGCTGAGTCCTCGTGACTCACAGATACTTCCAAAATAGTTGCAGGTGCCGATGAGACCAGTGCAGATGACGCAACTGAGCTCAAGTGGGAGCTCGATGAAGATCTTGTCCGTTGCGTTGTTTCTTTCCTTGTTGATCAGTAGTGGAGCCCAGTTGGGACGATCAGGGATCTAGCAGTTGGGTTGTCTTCTTTTCTTTTGGTTCCGTAGTCGGACCTATGTGTGTATCTTGAATGATGTATGAATTTATTTATGTATTGTGTGAAGTGGCGATTGTAAGCCAATTCTTTATCCCATTCTTGTTCATTACATGGGATTGTGTGAAGATGACCCTTCTTGCGACAAAACCACAATGTGGTTATGCCTCTAAGTCGTGCCTCGACACGTGGGAGATATAGCCGCATCGTGGGCGTTACAATTTACCAATGGCATTATGTATTAGGGAAAGAACTTCTCGAGGTTTTTGTATACGAAGGACACCATCGGATGATAATTCAATAAAGGATCAGACGGTCCATAACATAGTTGATGTGAGCATCGGCACACAACCAGAGGAAGGAACAATGCGAAGGCATTGGATCATAGAAACAACTGACTAATTCAAAGCTCAAATGCAAAGGAACTATGATTTCCAATTCAAGGGATCAAAAGCAAACTCTCTGATTAAGGATGGATAAGTTGAGTAGGCTTAGGGGTACAATCGATGGCAATTTGATTGCTTGAGATCCAGCTCATATTTAAAATAACGTCTGAGCTAGAAGGATGAATTATAGGACCTAATTGAGGATTGCGAGCACTCGCAACATATTGGATCGGCGGACTCAAAATGACAATGGCAAAGGATGTCAATAAGATTACCAGACTTATGAGATTATTCATAATGCAAGCAAGCAAGAATTTTAAGAGCAATAGGCTGCTTAGGGTTTTCGGATGATCGAAGGGTATTTTGGAGACTAGTGTGAAATACTTGAATCAACTGGGGATGAGCGGATACTCGGTAAGTGCGAGAATTATCCGTAGGTGTATTCAGGTGACAAAGAATAGCAAGGCAGTAAGCTCAAAGGATTCTCGGAACAACAGAGAGAATTTTGGGGTATCTTGTAATAACAAGATCAACTGGGAAACATTGTATGAATGGCGAGTATATGTGGTTATCCATAGGGGTTTATCGATGGAAGGGAATTGCAAAAGTGACGCCATAAAGTCTCGAGAGAACATCGGAGAGTATCTTCGGATTCTTCTGGTGCAACAGACGATCATCTGTAATAAGGGGCTCTCCGGGAGAAAGTATTATCGAGAACCTAGATTCAGAGTTAGTGAAATCGTTTAACCTGAATAGAAGAGATGTCAGAGTCCCAGAGTATAGGTCGAGGAATAAAAGATCCTACTACCACCCAATGGCGATGTGGGCCCATAAGCCACACAGCCATGTTAGTAAAAGTTTTGCAATGACTAGACTCAACTTCGGCCATGGAGTTGGAAGGGGGATTCCCACAGGCAGTCGGCTCTGATACCAACTTGTGACGCCCCCGATTCAATCATACACTAATCATACACGCAAACATGTACGATCAAGATCAGGGACTCACGGGAAGATATCACAACACAACTCTAAAATAAAATAAGTCATACAAGCATCATAATACAAGCCAAGGGCCTCGAGGGCTCGAATACAAGTGCCCGATCATAGACGAGTCAGAGGAAGCAACAATATCTGAGTACACACATAAGTTAAACAAGTTGCCATAAGATGGCTAGCACAAACTGGGATACCGATCGAAAGAGGCGCAGGCGTCCTGCCTGGGATCCTCCTAAACTACTCTTGGTCGTCGTCGGCAGCCTGCACGTAGAAGTAGGCACCTCTGGTGTAGTAGGAGTCGTCGAAGGTGGCGTCTGACTCCTGGGCTCCAACATCTGGTTGCGACAACCGAGAAGAATGGAATGGGGAAAAAGAGGGAAAAAAGCAACCGTGAGTACTCATACAAAGTACTCGCAAGCAAGGATCCACACTACATATGCATGGGTATCAGTATAAAGGGGCAATATCGATGGATTGAACTGCAGAAGCCAGAATAAGAGGGGGATAACTAGTCCTGTCGAAGACTACGCTTCTGGCAGCCTCCATCTTGCAGCATGTAGAAGAGAGTAGATGGTAAGTCCACCAAGTATCATCGCATAGCATAATCCTACCTGGCGATCCTCCCCTCGTCGCCCTGTGTGAGAGAGATCACCGGGTTATATCTGGCACTTGGAAGGGTGTGTTTTACGAAGTATCCGGTTCTAGTTGTCATAAGGTTAAGGTACAACTCCGGGTCGTCCTGTTACCGAAGATCACGGCTATTCAAATAGATAAACTTCCCTGCAGGGGTGCACAACATTACCCAACACGCTCGATCCCCTTTGGCCGGACACACTTTCCTGGGTCATGCCCGGCCTCGGAAGATCAACACGTCGCAACCCCACCTAGGCACAACAGAGAGGTCAGCACGCCGGTCTAAACCTATGCGCGCAGGGGTCTGGGCCCATCGCCCATTGCACACCTGCATGTTGCGTGGGCGGCCAGAAGCAGACCTAGCCCCGTTAATACAAGAGCAGGCTTACGGTCTAGTCCGGCGCGCGCCGCTCAGTCGCTGACGTCAAGAAGGCTTCGGTTGATACCACGATGTCGAGTGCCCATAACTGTTCCCGCGTAGTTGGTTAGTGTGTATAGGCCAGTGGCCAGACTCATATCAAATACCAAGATCTCGTTAAGCGTGTTATTTTGAAGTAACCGCGGACGCCGACCACGGCCAAGCCCACTTCTCACCTAGGTGGTGTCAACCTGCCCTGTCGCTCCGCTACAAAGTACCAGTCGGGGGCCGTCGGGAATCCAGGCCCACCTCTACCGGGATGGAGCCACCTGTCCTTTCAGCCCCCACATCGGAATCACTTGCGGGTAATCTACGAGCTGACCCGACTTTAGTCACCACATGTATCATATATCATGTATATAAGTATATACCCGTGATCACCTCCCGAGTGATCACGGCCTGATAGTATAGCATGGCAGACGGACAAGAATGTAGGGCCACTGATGGAATATGAGCATCCTATACTAAGCATTTAGGATTGCTGGTAAGGGTAACAACTGTAGCAACAATGACAGGGTATGCAGCAGAATAGGATTAATCGAAAGCAGTAACATGCTACACTACTCGAATGCAAGCAGTAGAGAGAAAGAATAGGAGATATCTAGTGAGCAAGGGGGGGCTTGCCTCGTTGCTCTGGCAAGAAGGACATGTCGTCAACACCGTAGTCGATCGGGGCACCAGCAGTGGTGTCAGTCTCATAGTCTACCAGAGAGAAGAGGGGGAAGAAAGTATGAATACAATGCAAACAGATGCATATCGATGCATGACATGACAAGTAACGGTGCCTGGTGTGACCTAACGTAGTAGGAGGTGATACCGGCGAAGGGGGGAAACATCTGGGGAAGTATCCCCAGTGTTTCGCGTTTTTGGTCTAATGGACCGGAGGGGGAAAGTTGCATGTTCGCTATGCTAGGTACATGTGGCTGACAAATGGACTGCGTATTATGATTCGTCTCGTCGTTCCGAGCAACTTTCATGTATAAAGTATTTTCTTCCGAGCTACGGATTATTTTATATTAAATTCTAAATATTTAAATCATTTTTAGGATTTATTTAATTATTTTAAATAAACATTATCCAGACTAGTGTAAGCTGATGTCATCATGATGTCAGCATGACGTCAGCAGTCAACAGAACATTGACTGGGTCAAACTGACGTGTCAGTCCCACATGTCATTGACTGTTTAGTTAATTAACAATAGTTAATTAGGTTAATTAGCTCATTCGGTTAACTAAACATAATTAATTAAGTAACTAATTAATTAAATTCATTTATTTTTACTATATTTTTAAAATCTTTACATATATATTTTAAATCATGCTGGGGCTGGGCCCCACATGTCTGTGGCCCAGAGGGGTCATAGCGGTTCGGGCGGTAGCGGGCGACGAGCGCCAGCCCGAATGGGCGCCCGCCCAGGCCAACAGGAGGGAACGACTAGGCATCGCCGGCCACCGCAGCCGCCGGGGAAGGAAGGGGGCGGCCATGGCGCGGCCACGGCGCGGCCGAGCAGGGGCAGCGGGACGACAAGTGCGGCGGTGGCCTCAGCACACAGTGCGTGGCCACGGGGAGCAGGGGATAGGGCGGAGCCGGCCGCGGCGCGGTGGAGGCAAAGGGCGTCGGCGGGGGCGCGCGCGAGGCGCGACGGGGGCGCGAGACTGCGGAGGAAGTGCGAGTCAGGGGCGGGCGTGAGTGCGTGGGACGGCGTGCAGCGGCGAGCACACGCGGTTGGCCGCGGCGGACGCGGGTGCGGGCTGCGCGAGCGAGGGAGGTCCGGGGCGCAGGCGACGCACGGGTGCCGCAGGGGGCACCGACGGTGTCGGGCGCGGGCGCGGTCTGGCGCTACTAGGCGTGCAACAGGGTGCACGGGGCGCGCGTAGCGCGCGGGCGGGCACGGGTGGTCGGCGCGGTGAGCAGGGGAGCGGAGGGAGACGGGGCCTCACCGGGGTTTGTAGGGCACGGGGCAGAGGGGCTTGAGGAGGAAGATGGGGACGACGGCGACGTGGAGGAGGCAGCCCGGCGAGGTGGCCGAGGCGGAGGCGCAACTCTGGGCGGCGGGGATCGGCGGCGACGATGAGCAGGGGCGGCGGGGTTGTGGTTCGTGCCCCGATCCTGATCGGATCGGGGGAGGGGGGCACGTCGTGGGGGGGGGGGGGGAGAGTGGGTGCGTGGGCTAGGGTTTCGGGGGCGTGGGGGGTTAATTGGAATGGGGTGGGTGCCCAGCTGGGCCGGCCTGGTGGGCCGAAGCCCAGTGGGGGGTTCCATTTTCTCTCTTTTTTTGTATTTGTTTTTTCTGTTTTCTGTTTTATTCCTTTTCTTTTATTTATTTTCCTTCTGATTTAATTCATTTTAAAATATTTAGGCATTCCGTAAAAGCGTGGTTCTTTCACCATAAATACCTAGGTATTAATTGATACCCACCGAACATTTTAGTTTTAGTGTTTGAAATTTTTTGATGTTTGACAAAAATTCAAATTTGAATTCGAATCATTTTGAACTAACGCGAGATTAGCGACAGTAACAGAGGTGACGTGGCATCATTAGCATGGGTTTACTGTAGCTTGATTATCTGGGCGTCACAGATGCTTATGACACTTTATAATGATAATTGTGACAAACACATGTATCATCATAGATGTGGCGGGCTCCTACTTCTATGACAAAAAATCATGACAGAAAATGGGCTTTTCGTCCTGGGCGGGCCGGGGACGCACCTGCATGACATTCTTTGGGCCGTCCATGACGGAAAAAATCGTGGTAGAAGCGAGGGCGAGGAAAATTTCGGGGAGTTCCCGGTTACGGTGGGTGGTAGGGGCCGAGCGATGCACGGAGGTTTGCGCGTTTCTCTCATACATGTACGCGCTTGTGTACGAGGCGTTGGGCTCTAATTGAACCCGAGCGAGGCGTTCGCTTACTGAACCCGAGTGATTGCACTAGCTACACGCGTTAGTGAACCCGAGCGATCGATCCCTTGGCTATTAACTGAACCCGATCGAGCAATTCCTTGGCTACTGCTGCTAACTGAAGCCGATTAAACCTGCTGCCTCTTGATGAACAATGACCGTTGTTGGGGGTTGGATGAACAATTCATGCTGGGGGTTGGATGAATAGGACCCCGTGGTAGTAGTAGGTTGTTGTCGCTGGATGAACATGACGCTGATTGAGGAGGCCGCCACGACCGAGCTGGTTGGGAGTGGATGAATAGGACCCCGTGGAGGGCTGGTTGAACAGTAGCCGGTGGAGGCTGGATGAACAGGACCCCGTGGAGGGCTGGGTGAATAGGACCCCATGGAGGGTTGGTTGAATAGGACCCCGTGTGGAGGGCTGGTTGAATAGTAGCCGGTGGAGGCTGGAGGAAGTCGACGGTGGATGAACATTAGCTCGTGGAGGCTGGAGCGAGGCATTAGACTGTCAGTGTACAAAAGTAGGGGCCTTTATATACCCCTTTACTTGTGCACGGGCAGTCGTAGCCACACCTGCGGCCACGCTTGGCGGGGCAGAGGAAGGAAAGGTACAAGGCTAACAAGTCAGTGCTCAAGCCAGAGGCGCGAAGAGCAAAAGGACAAGATGGATTTCCCCCTGCAACACCATTGCCGGGGCGGCCTACATAGCCCCGGCAAGAGCCTTGCCGGGGCAACTTGCCCAACACCAGCAAGGCCGCCACCCTTGAGCCTGAGAGCTCTGACACCATTGACAACGTCGAGACCACGACTCGGGGGCGCCTGCGTGGTGGCATGCAGATCTTTGTGAAGACCAAGGGCCTGCAAGCCTAGATGAGAACCAAAAGACGAAGACCCCCGGCAAGATCCTTGCCGGGGACAGCCACGAGACCCCGGCAAGACCCTTGCCAGGGGCATCTGCGGGGCCGAGGCCAGACCCGCGCCTACGAAAATTTCGCTGCCCCGTGCCCGTTCTGACGCAGCAACCAGCCCGCCAACTAGGTGAGCGCCTGCGTGGCAGCATGCAGCTTCTAGGCCAACTAGGCGAGCGCCTGCGTGGTAGCATGCGGCTTCTAGGCCGACTAGTCAAGCACCTGCGTGGTGGCATGCAGATCTTCGTGAAGACCCTGTCACTGCACCAGCTCAGCAACCAGCCATCCAGCATGGTGCTGCATGCCTTGTCAGCGTGGACGCGCGTTGAAGCAAGGCGAGGCAGCGACGGACGGGACGCGCCTCGTTGCCATCCCCGATAACGCAATAGGGCACGTAGGCGGTGCATTAAATGCGTTTGTCCTACGGTGCCAGGTGATAAACTTGTAACACTGTAGATACTTTCCACCTCCTGTGTGCCACTGTGGCGACCTCTTTGACATATAAAAGGAGGCCCGAGGCGTACTGTGGAAGGATTTGGACTTTTTTGGACTGGGCATGCACCGCAGCTAGTTCAAGAGCTCAAGAACACCCAATATACACAGACAAGCAGGACTAGGGTTTTATGCATCGTTTGCGGCCCAAACCTGGGTAAAAATTCCCTCGCGCTGATCTTCTAGACCTGCTCTTTGCGCAGCTCCACACCCCGCCAACCATAGAAGGGATTCCCCGGGATCCCATAGGTGTCGTTTCCCTCGACATCTTTGGCGCGCCAGGTAGGGGGCGCTGAGGGTGTGAAAATCTGGTCTAAAGGTTAGCACATCGACTTCTTCATCGCCATGGCTCCCAAGAAGAAAGCGATCACAGCGATCGGTTTGTCTGGAGCCGAACTGCCCGTACCAGCACGGGCGGGCGACGGGGCAGCCACAGATGGTGGCGGAGGCGTGGCCCGCGAGCATCCACGACACTCTGGCAATCGGAGCCATGCGAGCGGCATCGTTCGTGTCCAAGACGACGAGCCACACGCCACTGGGTCCAGGGGCGGAGCCGTGCTGCCCACGGGCGGCGTGGCGGCCTCCGGGATGCCCCAGCCGGTGCTCGCGCCGCGGTCTTCCCAGGCCGCGCATGGCGAGCAACGCCGCGACGTCGGTGCCCCCGGGCGCTGTCGCGGGAAGAGCCATTTGCGTCACTCTCAAGACGCACCGGGCCAGCATGCGCGCCCAGACGCTGGCGAAAACGGCGCGCGACCACGAGACCGTGATAGAGCTCCTTCTAACGTGGTTAGAGGTCGGAGCGTGTCATGGTCTGCGCAGCTTACGGCGCCACCCACGCCAGCGGAAGCATTGGCGCACGTGCAACTGCTCCTCGACTTTTCTCCTGCCGCGGAGAATCTCGACGAGTGCAGAGCCACCATTCGGAGCCTCATCAGCTTCGCCAATAAAGATGAACCACGACCAGCAGGACCCTCGTGCCGGCGCTCTGTCGAGCAGGTGCACGCCGGCGGCCGAAGGACCGGAGACGCTGCGACCACGGTGCATTCTCCTCCCCACACCCGCAACAGCGGCCGCTGGCTCGTCGGGCCGACGCCCGCGACAACGTTTCCACGGCATCGTCTGACCCGCGATCCCGCTGCGACCAACGTTAATTTCTTCAGGAGCGAGCTCAGGAAGACGCTCGAACCACTATCGAGCGGCGGCAGGAAGCGCGCCATCAGTCAGATAGGCGTGCGGGGCCCACTATGGACCGCCCAGCGCTGGGGGGTGCCGGTGACCTACCTTATGAGGTGGGTTGTCCATCCTTTACCCATGAGCTGCGGCAGTTCCAGTGGCCCACCCACCACACATTCAAGCCTGAGGTCGGAGAAAATACAAGGGCAAGACTCACCCGTCGAAGTTCCTCAGCATCTACACTATCGCGATGCAAGCTGCCGGGGCTCACGACGACAAGGTGCTTGCCAACTATTTCCCATTGGCACTTAAGCCCAACATCATGTCATGGTTGATGCACCTGCCGGTGGATTCCATTTCTTCTTGGTCGGATCTGTGCCACGAGTTTGTTGGCGCCTTTACCGGAGGCCACCAAGCTCCTAGCCAGGCAAGTGATTTGCATGTCATCCCCCAGAAGGACGGCGAAACCCTGCGCAAGTACATACAAAGGTTCAGCCGTGTGCAGTACAACATCCCAGATGTTCATACCGCTGCTGTCATCAGGGCATTCCATCAGAATGTGCGCAACCGCAACATGCGTGAGGAGCTGGCGATGAACAAGGTTAAGGATGTAGCCGACCTTTATGTTCTGGCCGATAGATGTGCTTGGGCTGAAGAAGGGAGGAAGTACCCCGGCAAAGATGCCGGGGCGGAAACCGACTCCACAGACAAAGACCCCGTCACCCCGGCAAAGAAGGGCCGACGCCGCAATAGGAAGCGTAAGGGCAAGACCGTGCTTGCCGTTGAGGGATCCGGCGACCCGGCGCCGCCAAGAAGGACAAGGTTGACGACCCTGGCAAGGAAGTTACCGGGTGCGCCACCTGCCGGGCCTTGGCGGCTGCCGACAAGCCGGGGGGCTCCGACAAGCAGTACTGCAAGATCCATCGCACCAAGGGCCATGACCTCCAGAATTGCAGGCTGGTTGAGCTGCTTGCAGAGAAGAAGAAACCTGAGTACAAGAGGTGTGACACGTCTCCAACGTATCTATAATTTTTGATTGTTCCATGCTATATTATATTCTGTTTTGGACATTAATGGGCTTTATTATACACTTTTATATTATTTTTGGGACTAACCTATTAACCGGAGGCCCAACCCAGAATTGCTTTTTTTGCCTATTTTAGAGTTTCACAGAAAAAGAATATCAAACAGAGTCCAAACGGAATGAAACCTTCGGGAACGTGATTTTTGGAACGAACGTGATCCAGAGGACTTGGACCCTACGTCAAGACATCAACTAGGAGGGCACGAGGTAGGGGGGCGCGCCTACCCCCCTGGGCGCGCCCTCCACCCTCGTGGGCCCCACGTTGCTCCATTGACGTACTTCTTCCTCCTATATATACCTACGTACCCCCAAACTACCAGATATGGAGCCAAAAACCTAATTCCACCGCTGCAACCTTCTGTACCCATGAGATCCCATCTTGGGGCCTTTTCCGGAGCTCCACCGGAGGGGGAATCGATCACGGAGGGCTTCTACATCAACACCATAGCCTCTCCGATGATGTGTGAGTAGTTTACTTCAGACCTTCGGGTCCATAGTTATTAGCTAGATGGCTTCTTCTCTCTTTTTGGATCTCAATACAATGTTCTCCCCCTCTCTTGTGGAGATCTATTCGATGTAATCTTCTTTTGCGGTATGTTTGTGGAGACCGATGAATTGTGGGTTTATGATCAAGTTTATCTATGAACAATATTTGAATCTTCTCTGAATTCTTTTATGTATGATTGGTTATCTTTGCAAGTCTATTCGAATTATCAGTTTGGTTTGGCCTACTAGATTGATCTTTCTTGCAATGGGAGAAGTGCTTAGCTTTGGGTTCAATCTTGCGGTGTCCTTTCCCAGTGACAGTAGGGGAAGCAAGACACATATTGTATTGTTGCCATCGAGGATAACAAGATGGGGTTTATATCATATTGCATGAGTTTATCCCTCTACATCATGTCATCTTGCTTAAAGCGTTACTCTGTTCTTATGAACTTAATACTATAGATGCATGCTGGATAGCGGTCGATGTGTGGAGTAATAGTAGTAGATGCAGGCAAGAGTCAGTCTACTTGTCTCGGACGTGATGCCTATATACATGATCATACCTAGATATTCTCATAACTATGCTCAATTCTGTCAATTGCTCAACAGTAATTTGTTCACCCACCGTAATACTTATGCTCTTGAGAGAAGCCACTAGTGAAACCTATGGCCCCCGGGTCTATTTTCCATCATATTTAATCTCCCGACAGCAAGCTATTTCTGGCGCCGTTTTTATTTTGTTTTCAATACTTTGCATCTTTATCATAAAAATACCAAAAATATTATCTTATCATATCTATCAAATCTCACTCTCGTAAGTGACCGTGAAGGGATTGACAACCCCTTTATTGCGTTGGTTGCGAGGATTTATTTGTTTGTGTAGGTGCGAGGGACTCGTGCGTGGTCTCCTACTGGATTGATACCTTGGTTCTCAAAAACTAAAGGAAATACTTACGCTACTTTGCTGCATCACCCTTTCCTCTTCAAGGGAAAACCAACGCAGTGCTCAAGAGGTAGCAAGGCGCGATAAGGAGAAGGGCAGGACGATGCTGAGGGGTCCGGCAAGAAGCGTGGCGGTCGAGGAGGTCACCGCGACAAGGATAATCAACAAGAGAGGCCCGCTCGGGGCAACGACAAGAAGAAGGGAGACGATGATCATGATGAGGACAACGAGTCCGGCAAGCACGAGTTCCAGAAAGCTACGGAGGCCATGTGCGTCGATGGTGGCGCCTCGTTGCACACCTCTCACCGCCAACTGAAGCAGTGGGCACGTGAAGTCACTGCGGCGGAGCCATCGTTCGATGCCCAGAGGCCACTGAAGTGGTCCAGCACGCCTATCATTTTGGACATCGAGGATCACCTTGATCGCACAACTATGGTTGGGTGTTTGCTGTTGTTGGTTTCGCCAACAATACGCAACCTCAAGGTGACGAAAATGCTAGTTGACGGTGGGGCCTGTCGGCGTTCTGGGAACGGGGGTCCCCAGACTTGCATGCCCGCGGCCCACGGCGTGGCTGCGATGCAGGCCTGTACGGCCCATCTTCATCAGCGAGACATTCAAGACCCTCGCGAGGGGCCAAGCCTCGCGAGGCGGATGACGCAAGACCTCCTCAGGAGCAGCCTCACCTGGCTGCCTCGCGAGGAGTGGAGAAATCAAGGTGGGGCAAACCACGCGAGGCTCTCGTGACGAGAGCCATGACGATCAAGATCAGGAGGGCGCCAGCGCGCGCAGCGTCCTTGTTTCCTCTTTGACGCTAAGGAGGCAAGCGCAGGCATGGAGTACCGAGCAAAGGTTTCCATATCAGTGCAATGAGACCAAGACCAGCAGGACGGCAGGACGGAGGTCACCATGGAGCCCAAGACGGCGTCACCACCAGAGCCTTTTGCAGGCGAAGACCGCTTTTGTCAGGATAAGCTATACTAGCTATCCCCTTTCAAATTGGCCGTTGTTGGCTCCCTTCCCGCTCAATATTTGGGAAGAGGACCAAGGCCTATATAAGTAGAACTAGCCACCCCAGTAGAGGCAACTCAACTGAAAGGAGATTGGATCCCCAGCAAATCCTTAGCCACACACTGAGCACAAGAACACCCCAACCTCAGGAGGCTATTCTTCCCTTTGTACTGTTCATCATCAGCCCAAGAGGCAATCCACCACCACCACACTGGAGTAGGGTATTACACCACAATGGTGGCCCGAACCAGTATAAATCTTGTGTCTTTGTGTCGCGAGTTCGTCGAGTTCATCCGCGTGATCTTAGCGAGCTAGGGCGTAGATCGGTAGGGAGGAAATATTCGCGCGCACCCCAGTGTTCGAACCTTAAGGGTTTTGCCGGAACCCGTGATCCGACATTTGGCGCGCCAGGTAGGGGTGCGCCGGAGTTTCCTTTCCGTTGTTTCGCGTCCAGTTGCTCCGTCGTCTCCATGGCGGATGCTCGCCGAGCTCGTGCTGAGCGCCGGGCTGCCCCAGCCACCCGCGTCGCACAGACGGCTCCCGTCGGTGGGCCACCTCGTCGCTCTCCGTCTCCTGCCGCCAACGCCGCCACCGGCCCGGCGGGGAATGAGCAGCAAGCGTCCTCGCTGCACCCCTCGGTGTGGCGGGACGGCCGCACCGTCACTCCATCAGTGACTCCGGCCGGCTCCTCGTCCCACGCTCGTCGCGCTCCCATGGACGCGCGGGCCTCGCTCCTCATGGCGCATGAGCTCCTATGCTACCGCCCGATCGACGACCTCTACAAGGACTGGCTCGACCGCATCACCGAGCTCATCCGCGCCGCAGGGGGCTCCCCTGCGCCGTCCCTCTCTCCGTCTCACCCTCCGCCGGCTACAGGCGACGTAGCTCACGGAGCGCCTCCACCACCTCTGCCCCAAGACGGCGCCCTGGCGCCAAGGCCCGCGCGTGAAGAAAGAAGCTGTCACGAAGTCCCTCCGCTGCAAGAGAACGCACCGCCGCTCCTCGCGCCGCCGCGCTGGGATCGTCCGCCGCGGCATGGCCCCGCGCTGCTTGCCGTGGCGGCACGTGGGTGTCAAGACCAAGCTCCACCTCCAAGACGGGCTGTGTAGCGTCGCCTGGCCGGGCAAGTTCAAGCCAGATCTGCCTCCTCGCTACGACGGCACCCCGACCCCGCGGAGTTCTTGCAGCTCTACGAGCTGAGCATCGAGGCGGCCAACGGCGACGAGAAAGTCATGGCGGATTGGTTCCCTATGGCACTCAAAGACGGCGCCCGTTCGTGGCTCCTGAACCTGCCTCCCGGCTCGATCTCCTCCTGGGACGAGATGTGCGACCGCTTCGTCGCCAACTTTCAGGGCACTCGTGACCGCCCGCCGGCCGCGGGTGACATGCGCCACGTAAAGCAACAACCAGGAGAGACCCTCCAGAAGTTCATCCAGCGCTTCAACAACATTCACCTCAAGATCCCCAAGGTGACGAACGAGGCCATCATCTCCGCGTGCTTTGATGGCGTCCGCGACGTCAAGATGAAGGAAGAGCTCGCTATCCACGAGGAGCTGTGCACATCTCAGGAGCTGTTCAACCTGGTGACCAAGTGTGCAAGAGCTGAGGAGGGGCGCCTCAACCTCCTCGAGCTGCCAGCTGCGGATCTGGAGGAGAAGAAAGCCAAGGCCAAGGACGTGAAGCGCAAGGGAGCAGCCTTGCTCGCAGTGGAGCCGGACACCAAGCGAGGCAGAGACCAGCCCGAGTCATCCAAGAGCAGCCGACCGTTCTGCGCCTTCCACAACCTGAACACCCACAACACCAGCGACTGCCAGGAGCTCAGAGCCATTCGTGAAGGACGCTTCGGTCGACGCCCCGAGCGCAGTGACCGGGGCTACGGCCGAGGAGGAGGACGTGGTGGCGGGCGCTGGGACGACCGTAGCCCGCGCCAGGAGTGGCGCGACAGGCCTCGTGAGGACCGCTGGCAGGATCATCCTCGCGAGGGCGCCTGGAGGGACCAGCCTCGTGAGGATCATCCTTAGGGCAACGCCGGTCTTTCCCCGCTGCCGCCACCACCGAGAAGGAATGACGACCACCATCAGGACGAGGGGGCTGGGGGCTTCCAGGAGCCGCGCGCTATCGCCTGCATCTTGGGCGGAGCCCGGGCCCCAGCCTCGCAGCGCATCTTCAAACAGTTTGCTCGTGAAGTGAATGCAGTCCTCCCCAAGCTAGAGGCCACGCGCCCGCTCAGGTGGTCCCAGTGCGCCATCACCTTCAACTCGGCAGATCAGCTCAAATGCGCGGCCACCGCTGGCGCCCTCCCGATGCTTTGTTCACCAGTCATCAGCAATGTGCAAGTTACCAAGACCCTCATCGACGGCGGCGCAGGGCTCAACGTCCTGTCCGTCGACACGTTCGACAACCTCCAAGTGCCATATGACCAGCTTCAGCCTACCAAGCCTTTCTTAGGAGTGACCGACGGCTCCACCACGCCGATAGGGCAGGTCCGCCTCCCTGTCACCTTCGGAGAATGCAAGAACTACCGCACCGAGCTCATCGACTTCGACGTCGCGCACATCCATCTACCATACAACGCCATCCTTGGGTATCCAGCCTTGGCCAAGTTCATGGCGGTGACCCACCACGGCTACAACGTCCTCAAGATGCCGGGAAGCGGCGGAATCATCACGGTCCCATGCGAAGAAAGAGATGCGGTGTGCTCCCTCGAGCGTGCCTTTCAGGCTGCGGCAATCAGCGACCCCGACAGCAAGGGCGAGGGCCCTCCAGAGGCCATCCCTAAGAAGAAGAAGCACGTGCGCCGTGCCGGACCTCAGGAGGATGGCGTCGCAGCTGGAACCTCGTCAGGATCAGCGCCCGCTCCAGGGGCGCCTCCCTCCATCGCATAGGAAGGCGTGCCCGACACCCTCCTCGGGCAGGGCTCGGGGGCTCTCTTCTGGAAGGCCTCAGACCTTGCCAACATCACGAGGGAGGCGCTCGGGAACCACTTGGAGGCATGCTTCACGGCACGTTTCCCTCAGGAGAACACAGGGCAAGGAGCACCCACCGCTCAGGAGTTCATCACCAAGACCACTCAGGAACTGCAAGACGCAAGGGCCATGCGCGGCGACTGCCGCTCACGAGGCGCAGCCCCCCATCCAGGCGAGGATGCCGGGCTACGTGTCTGCATCGACGTCCCAGGGCTCAACAGGGCCGCTTCTCAGGGGCTTTTCCGGCCTTCGCGCGTGGGCCATTGCGAGGGTCCACCACACAACTATGTTCGCATGCCTTTTGGCTTGCCGAGCGTGTCGTTCATCTGTCAGCGCAACCTGCGGCACACCCTGGCAAGTTAGGAGGCCAGGCACCGCGCCGTCCTGGCAGAGACGGAGACGGTCCTCAAGGAACCACCCGAGCCCCCGGAGCCTCCCGAGGCTCTGGCCCCGGTGGCTCGTGAGGAGCAATCCCTTCGCCGCGTACCTTCAGCTGCCCTGACATCTCTTCATCAACAGAACCTAGTGACATTTTCCAAGTTCATTCAGCTGGGAGCGCCCCTCGGGCTGCATCATTCCCAGGCTGCGTGGGTCCGTCCCGGTGGCATGTACCCCTTTTGCTCATGTCTTTAGCTTACCTTGTTGGGGGCGCCCCTCGGGCTGCATCATCCCCAAGCCGCTCGGGCCTGACCCAGTGGCATGTGTCTTTTTGCATTTACGCAAGCTGATCTGCTTTCCGTGCTTAACCAATCCATGACTATCGCCTGCTCTATTATCACCTCCCACGGGGGCTACACACATCGGCACGCCGCTTGTGCATGGGTCCGTCCCTGCAACATCGACAAACCTGAGCGGCCGAGCTCTGGCTCGCGGCACGCCCCGCACACGCCACCTCACCAGGCCTTCAGTGCCGCCGCCTCCTCGCGAAGCAACCAGGTGGACTGACAACCATAATGGCAAGCCACGCTTCTCCTTGTGCTGGTTCGCAGGGATCTCACGAGGGAGATAGAAGGTGGCACCGCGAGCTTCCTCTGCTCTCTTGCAATTCGCTTGTGCGCTAAAAGGGGGGCTCCTGAGCATCGCGACTCAGGAGCTCTTACTGGCTCTCTAGCCCTCACCCCCTGGCCTTGACCACGACATCGCGACCTGGCATACCAGCGGCGGCTGAGCTCGCTCGAGGGCCGGGACCTGAGGACGTAGAGCACGAAGGAGAACATGGGAGAAGGGAGACTCGTATGGGCCCGACCTAGCTATGTTGAGGAAGCTTGCGCGCCAGCCTAGCGCACCACAAGGAATCGTCTCGGAATCAGCAAGATAAGTCCCGCACTCAGACCAGCTGATCATTGGAACCTAGGTGTTACGCTCGTCGCATCCCTGTTGCGGCCACATCGCCTCCCTTTCTTTCCTTACCATAGCTGCTTGAGCGCTAAAGGGGACCTCCTGAGCATCGCGCCTCATTGGCTCTTACTGGACCTCGGGCCGCTCACCTCCTGGCCTTGACCACGGCACACGACCTGGCATACCAGCGACGGCTGTAGCCTGCCTGGGGACCGGGACCTGTCAGCGTAGCGCAACAAGCTATCGCGAGGTTGGAAAGGGGAGATCGAGCCCTAACAGGAAATGCGTTCACAGATTTTCATAATAAGGATGATATCCACGAAAGGCACTACAGACCCTTTACACACCCCCACGGGGTACTACTTGATTCCTCGCAGGGAACAAAAGACGAGAACTTGAGGGAATCCTATCTGCACGCTCCCACTGCAGACACCATCATCAATAGTGGGCCGCGGGAGGCCGGCGCCAATCCCATCCAGATCAGCGGCGACGGCGGCTAGACGCCGCAGCCCAGCTCCGAGCCCGGCGAGAGCTCGGGGGGACGTAGTTGTCGTCGCTCGTCTCCAGAGTCTCGTAAAGCTCAGGAGAGCCGCTGGACTCCCATGGGTCGCTGCTGCTGGAGTAGCCACGAGTGGAGCGCGCGTCGTCCTGGCGCTCCCCTCCAGGGCAACACTCCAGGCGGCGGCCCTCTGCGTCGAAGACCTTGAAGAGCAGCGTGGAGGCGCCGTCATACTCGAAGTGGATCGCGAGGGCGCCCTTTGCACGGCAAACCCGCGCGACCTCGCCCCAGCCGCGGGTCATGAAGATCTTGCCGGTGGGGACCGCTTCGACCTCTGCTTCGGTCGCCGGAGCATCGCAGTCAGCATGCTGCAACCAGAGCTCGAGGGGCCCCCTCGGCGGCATCACGTCGGAGAAGAACCGCGGGAAGCGGATCCAAGAGCTTGGAGGCATCGGTGCCCATAGCACAAGCTTGCGCGAGGAATCCATGGCGTGGATTCCAGGGGCAACAGCGCGTGTCGCCGTTGCACGACGACCATGGACGCAACGCGGGCGGCGCCGCTCGTCGCTCCTTCCTCCTGAGCCCCCGGCTTGGGCGTACAAGGGTAGTGGGTACCCTGGAGGAGGCCGTTCGCACCAATGCCTTGTTACCTGCATCGCCGCTTCGTCATGGCGATGAACTGACCTCTTCTTCGGCGGGAGTGGCCCAGGATCATCGCGGGGTGCCTTTCCTTTCTCGCCGGCGGAGAACCTTCGGATCGGCGCCATCGAAGTTGCTGCTAGCAGAGGAGCAAGGAGGAGGAAGCAAGCGAGCCGCTAAGAGATGGGCGACGGGGGCTCTGCCCCCCTCCCCATTTATAGCGGAAGAAGGCCAACCGGCGCCTCCCACGATCACAGGTAATGATGGTTTTCCTTGCATGTCGCAGGGACTTGTCAAGTCGAGCAGTTGCCGAGGCAGCATGGGGAAGCAGAGACGCCCACGTCCAATCAACCGCCACGCGTCGACCAAGGCTGCAGTCTTTTGGGGCCCGCGACGCTCTGTGCTTGACCCTTGGCTTCGCCTCGAAGCCAAGCCCGAGCGCGCCTCAGGCCCGGGGGCTACTGTCGGCGTTCTGGGAACGGGGGTCCCCAGACTTGCCTGCCTGCGGCCCACGGCGTGGCTGCGATGCAGGCCTGTACGACCCATCTTCATTAGCGAGACATTCAAGACCCTCGCGAGGTGAATGACGCAAGACCTCCTCAGGAGCGGCCTCACCAGGCTGCCTCGCGAGGAGCGGAGAAATCAAGGCAGGGCAAACCTCGCGAGGCTCTCGTGACGAGAGGCATGACGATCAAGATCAGGCGGGCGCCAGCGCGTGCAGCGTCCTTGTTTTCTCTTTGACGCTAAGGAGGCAAGTGCAGGCGCGGAGTACCGAGCAAAGGTTTCCATATTAGTGCAACGAGACCAAGACCAGTAGGACGACAGGACGGAGGTCACCATAGAGCCCAAGACGGCGTCACCACCAGAGCCTTTTGCAGGCGAAGACCGCTTCAGGATAAGCTGTACTAGCTGTCCCCTTTCAAATTGGCCGTTGTTGGCTCCCTTCCCGCTCAATATTTGGGAAGAGGACCAGGGCCTATATAAGTAGAACTAGCCACCACAGTAGAGGCAACTCAACTAAAAGGAGCTTGGATCCCCAGCCAATCCTTAGCCACACACCGAGCACAAGAACACCTCAACCTCAGGAGGCTGTTCTTCCCTTTGTACTGTTCATCATCAGCCCAAGAGGCAATCCACCACCACCACACTGGAGTAGGGTATTACACCACAATGGTGGCCCGAACTAGTATAAATATTGTGTCTTTGTGTCGCGAGTTCATCGAGTTCATCCGCGAGATCTTAGCAAGCTAGGGCGTAGATCGGTAGGGAGGAAATCTTTGCACGCAACCCAGTGTTCGAACCTTAAGGGTTTTGCCGGAACCCGTGATCCGACAGGGCCGGTCTAAACTTGATCTCGCCCACCGTGATTGAGAGGCTGCAAATCCCCGATGGAGATCTCGAGGAGACGGGCATGTTTCAAGGGGTCAACCCAGGGAGGAGTCAGCCGAAGGCCAAGGTCACGTTGCCCGTCACATTTGGGGGCGAGCTGAACTATAGGACGGAGAAGATCGTTTTTGATCTTGCCAAGATCCCTTTGCCCTATAATGGGATCCTCGGCCGCCCAGCGCTGGCCAAGTTTATGGCGGCATCACATTACGCCTGCAACATGTTGAAGATGCCTGGGCCGATGAGCATCATCAACGTCCCCTCCGACAAGAAAGACGCGCTCATCTGCGCCGACCAACTCTACCGGGAGGCAGTTGCAGCAGCTGTCGCCAAGGCACTTCTTCCTACCGCTGAGGCCCGAGGAGGGAAGAAAACCGGCAAGGCCCCTTCCGGCAAGATTTCTGACCCCGGCAAGAACTCCTGCACCTTCTCCAGCAAACGCGCCTCTTCGGAGCGCCGCGTTCCTGTTGAGGATGTGCCAGAGAGCTCCGCCAGCGGGAGCAAGAGGTCCAAGGCGGCCCCACTAGAAACCAAGAAGGTGCCAGCCAGGGAGGATGGCACGGGTGGAGCTTTTACCATAATCTCCACCCTTGACGGCAAATAGGAAAGCGCGCTCGTCGCCTTCCTGCGGGCGAATGTCGATGTGTTTGCGTGGCAAGCATTCGACATCCCCGGCGTTCCCAGGGAGGTGATCGAGCACCACCTTGCTGTCTGTCCCCATGTGCGGCCCGTCAAGCAGAAGGTCAAAAAGCAAGCTTTGGTGCGACAAGAGTTCATCATCGAGGAGATCAGGAAGTTGGAGGCGGCAGCCTTGGTCAGAGGAGTGCTCCACCCCACGTGGTTGGCAAACCCAATGGTAGTGCGTAAGGCAAATGGGAAATGGAGGCTGTGTATTGACTACACTGATATCAATGAAGCCTGTCCAAAGGATCCTTTCCCTTTGCCATGCATTGACTAGATAGTGGACTCCACTACCGGGTGTGACCTGCTGTCGTTCCTCGACGCCTACGCAGGATACCACCAGATCTTCATGATGAAGGAAGACGAACAAAAGACTGCGTCCATAACCCCATGTGGTACATACTATTTTGTACGGATGCCTTTCGGGTTGAAGAGCGCCGGTTCGACATTTGCCCGAGCAGTCCAAATTGGTTTTGAGCCCCAGCTGCATAGAAATATGGAAGCTTATATGGATGATATAATAGTCAAAACCAAGGACAAGGCCACACTCGTGCAGGATCTGGAGGAAACATTTGCCAACCTGCACAAGATCAACCTCAAGCTCAACCCAGAGAAGTGCGTGCTCGGCGTCCCATCCGGCAAACTTCTTGGGTTCTTTGTGTCTCAACGCGGAATCGAAGCAAATCCTGACAAGATCAAAGCGATTGAGCAGATTGAGGCGCCAAGATGAGTCAAAGACGTCCGTAGGCTCACCGGCTGCGTTGCTGCTCTAAGTAGGTTCATCTCCAAATCTGCTGAGCGCGCCCTCCCCTTTTTCAAAGTTTTGGAAAAGGCGGGTCCAATGAAATGGACTCCGGAGGCAGAGGCAGCGCTGCAAGATTTGAAGAAGTACCTCTCCTCCACGCCAATACTAGTCGCACCTAAACTGCAAGAGCCATTGCTGCTATATCTGGCGGCAACGAATCAAGTGGTCAGTGCTATGCTAGTGGCACAGAGAGAATTTGAGGAAGAAGCAGTAGTAGCAGCGGAGCCGTCGGATGATGGGCCTGAGCTTTCCCCGGTAGGGCCTGATGCCGGCAAGGGGGAACCCCCGGCAAGGCCTGGTCCCGGCAAGACAGAGTCTGTGCAGGTGGGCAAAGTTGAACAGAAGAAGAAGGTGATGCAGCACCCGGTCTATTTTGTCAGTTCCCTCTTGTAGGGGGCTAGATCAAGATATTCTGGTATATAGAAGCTACTTTTCGGCCTCCTCATGGCCTCGAGAAAGATGCATCACTACTTCCAAGCGCATGAGATCACCATCGTCACTCGCCTCCCTTTGCAACGAATCTTGCACAACCTGGATGCAACCGGGAGGATCGTGGAGTGGGCGTTGGAACTGTCGAGCTTTGGCCTCAAGTTTGAAACTACTTCAACAATCAAGAGCCGAGCCTTAGCAGAGTTCATAGTAGAATGGACCTCAACGCCCGACGAAGAGATTCGAGAGACCACCCTTCCCGGCAAGGAGACGAGTCGTCATTGGATCATGTACTTTGATGGAGCTTTCTCGCTGCAAGGTGCTGGGGCTGGCTTGCTGCTCGTCACACCCACCGGAGAGCGCCTCAAGTACATAGTCTAGATGCACTTTCCCTGGGGAAAATCAACAAACAACACGGCAGAGTACGAGGGATTGCTTGCCGATCACAGGATCGCGGCAGACCTCGGAATTAGGAAGCTCATCATCAGAGGTGATTCGCAGCTCGTCGTCAAGCAATTTAACAAGGATAACCAGAGGCCGTTGATGGAGGCCTATGTGGATGAAGTGAGGAAGTTGGAGGAGCGTTTTGATGGTCTACAAGCAGAGCATGTTCCCCGAGCAGAGAACAGCATTGCCGACGACTTGTCGAAACGCGCTGCCCTCAAGTTGCCTGTGGAACCAGCCATCCATTGAGCCATCAGCAGGACAGATCAAACGAAGGAAGGCAGGCCCCGGCAAGTACTTTCCCGCTGAGCTCCTTTGGTGTGCTAGTTCAAAATAAGTTTGTGGGTGCTGGTGGGGGCTAATCACTTGGCTTCTGTAATGCACAGTGAGCTCAAGCAGCCGGTGATAACCCACAAGTATTGGGGATCGCAACAGTTTTCGAGGGTAGAGTATTCAACCCAAATTTATTAATTCGACACAAGGGGAGCCAAAGAGTATTCTCAAGTATTAGCAGTTGAGTTGTCAATTCAACCACACCTGGATTACTTAATATCTGCAGCAAAATATCAACTCCCCCAAGCTTAAACCTTTGCTTGTCCTCAAGCAATTCAGTTGACAAACTGAAAGTGATAAAGAAAAACTTTTACAAACTCTGTTTGCTCTTGTTGTTGTAAATATGTAAAGCCAGCATTCAAGTTTTCAGCAAAGATTATGAACTAACCATATTCACAATAACACTTAGGTCTCATGTTTACTCATATCAATGGCATAATCAACTAGCGAGCAATAATAATAAATCTCGGATGACAACACTTTCTCAAAACAATCATAATATGATATAACAAGATGGTATCTCGCAAGCCCTTTCTGAGACCGCAAAACATAAATGCAGAGCACCTCTGAAGATCAAGGACTAACTAAACATTGTAATTCATGGATAAAGAGATCCAGTCATAGTCATACTCAATATAAATTAATGGTAATGGATGCAAATGACAGCTGTGCTCTCCAACTGGTGCTTTTTAATAAGAGGATGATGACTCAACATAAAAGTAAATAGACAGGCCCTTCACAGAGGGAAGCAGGGATTTGTAGAGGTGCCGGAGCTTGATTTTGAAATAGAGATAAATAATATTTTGTGCGGCATACTTTCATTGTCAACATAACAACCGAGAGATCTCGATATCTTCCATGCTACACACATTATAGGCGGTTCCCAAGCAGAATGGTAAAGTTTATACTCCCCCACCACCATCAAGCATCAATCCATGGCTTGCCCGAAACAACGAGTGCCTCCAACTAACAACAGTCCTGGGGGAGTTTTGTTTGCAATTATTTTGATTTGGTTTGAGCATGGGACTAGGCATCCCGGTGACCATCCATTTTCTCGTGAGTGAGGAGCGGAGTCCACTCCTCTTGAGAATAACCCGCCTAGCATGGAAGATACAGACAGCCCTAGTTGATACATGAGCTATTCGAGCATACAAAACAAAATTTCATTTGAAGGTTTAGAGTTTGGCACATACAAATTTACTTGGAATGGCAGGTAGATACCGCATATAGGAATGTATGGTGGACTCATATGGAATAACTTTGGGGTTTATGGAGGTGGATGCACAAGAAGTATTCCCGCTTAGTACAAGTGAAGGCTAGAAAAAGACTGGGAAGCGACCAACTAGAGAGCGACAACAGTCATGAACATGCATTAAAATTAATAAACATTGAGTGCAAGCATAAGTAGGATATAATCCACCATGAACATAAATATCGTGGAGGCTATGTTGATTTTGTTTCAACTTCATGCGTGAACATGTGCCAAGTCGAGCCACTTGAATCATTCAAAGGAGGATACCACCCTATCATACCACATCACAACCATTTTAATAGCATGTTGGCACGCAAGGTAAACCATTATAAACTCCTAGCTAATTAAGCATGGTATAAGCAACTATAATCTCTAATTGTCATTGCAAACATGTTTCATTCATAACACTACTAGAAATCTACATTTTACCTAGAGCCATATACCCTAGGTGAAATAGGAAAAACCATAGGGAAAGACTTTACCTTGGGCTTGCCCTAGGTAAAGAACTCTAGGTATAGTATAGTCGGGAAAGAGCTCTTTCCCTAGGGTGCACCCAACAAGCTGTAGGGAAATTTTATTTACCTAGGGGCACAAGCCCTAGGGAAAGATTTACATATGGATGTTGCATCCCACATGGGTAGGTTGTTTACCTACAGCCAAGCTCTAGGGAAAGATTGTGGGGCCCTTTTGCATCACATCACCATACTTCCCCTAGAGGTACATACTGTAGGGAAACACCAGCCCGATATGTGGCATAATCCAAATGTGTAATTTGAATTTGAATTCATAACAGCAATAATTAAAGTAATTCAAAATGGATCAATAATTATGAAATGAAAATAACGTCAAATAATTAATATATACATCTAGATATCAATTGTCACATGCATACAGTAGATGCCAAGACATCCACCAGCCATCACCAGCCATCACAGTTTGAGAAAAAATAGGCTTGCTAGCTAGAGTTTGCTACATCTAATTGATTAAGCATCTCAATTAGCACGTACAGACTGATGTAGGTCAACTACAGTTTGCTACCTCTTGAGCACTGCGTTGGTTTTCCCTTGAAGAGGAAAGGGTGATGCAGCAAAGTAGCGTAAGTATTTCCCTTAGTTTTTGAGAACCAAGGTATCAATCCAGTAGGAGGCTACGCGCGAGTCCCTCGCACCTACACAAAACAAATAAATCCTCGCAACCAACCCGATGTCAATCCCTTCACTGTCACTTACGAGAGTGAGATCTGATAGATATGATAGGATAATATTTTTGGTATTTTTGTGATAAAGATGCAAAGTAAAATAAAAGCAAAGTAAAAAGCAAAGCAAATAACTAAGTGTTGGAAGATTAATATGATGAAGATAGACCCCGGGGCCATAGGTTTCACTAGTGGCTTCTCTCAAGAGCATAAGTATTTTACGGTGGGTGAACAAATTACTGTTGAGCAATTGACAGAATTTAGCATAGTTATGAGAATATCTAGGTATGATCATGTATATAGGCATCACGTCCGAGACAAGTAGACCGACTCCTGCCTGCATCTACTACTATTACTCCACACATCGACCGCTATCCAGCATGCATCTAGAGTATTAAGTTCATAAGAACAGAGTAACGCCTTAAGCAAGATGACATGATGTAGAGGGATAAATTCATGCAATATGATAAAAACCCCATCTTGTTATCCTCGATGGCAACAATATAATACATGCCTTGCTGCCCCTACTGTCACTGGGAAAGGACACCGCAAGATTGAACCCAAAGCTAAGCACTTCTCCCATTGCAAGAAAGATCAATCTAGTAGGCCAAACCAAACTGATAATTCGAAGAGACTTGCAAAGATAACCAATCATACATAAAAGAATTCAGAAGATTCAAATATTGTTCATAGATAAACTTGATCATAAACCCACAATTCATCGGTCTCAACAAACACACCACAAAAGAAGATTACATCGAATAGATCTCCACGAGAGAGGGGGAGAACATTGTATTGAGATCCAAAAAGAGAGAAGAAGCCATCTAGCTACTAACTATGGACCCGAAGGTCTGAGGTAAAATACTGACACTTCATCGGAGGGGCTATGGTGTTGATGTAGAAGCCCTCCGTGATCGATGCCCCCTCCGGCGGAGCTCCGGAACAGGCCCCAAGATGGGATCTCGTGGGTACAGAAGGTTGCGGCGATGGAATTAGGTTTTTGGCTCCGTATCTGATCGTTTGGGGGTACGTAGGTATATATAGGAGGAAGAAGTACATCGGTGGAGCAACAGGGGGCCCACGAGGGTGGAGGGCGCGCCCTGGGGGGGGTAGGCACGACCCCCTACCTCGTGGCCTCCTCCTTTATTTCTTGACGTAGGGTCCAAGTCTCCTGGATCATATTCATTCTGAAAATCATGTTCCCGAAGGTTTCATTCCGTTTGGACTCCGTTTGATATTCTTTTTCTGCAAAACTCTGGAATAGGCAAAAAGCAGCAATTCTGGGCTGGGCCTCTGGTTAATAGGTTAGTCCCAAAAATAATATAGAAGTGAATAATAAAGCCCAATAATGTCCAAAACAGAAGATAATATAGCATGGAGCAATCAAAAATTATAGATACATTGGAGACGTATCACAGTTTCCTACATCACAGAACATGTACCAGCATGTTAACTATACATGCACCAAAATGCGATCCACGCACTATACATCCAAGAACATCAAGGAACCAACTGGCTGCTCAATAGTGATAGGCTGAGTGCACCAGCTCCAGATTGACTGAAAAATCCCCCAAACATCCCTTCATCATCTACAGCAGGAACACTTGCAGCAGGAACACTTGAGGCAACACCATGTTCCTGAAAAGTAAGATTCACAAATCTTTAAAGGTAGGAACATGACAATAAGAACTTACTACAGGAAATTAAATAGGAATTATAAGTTAAGGATCAAGCTGCCATAGTCACTCATTTCTAATGCAGTAACTTGAATAGTGTGAAACTATTCTAGGGTATGTGCACAAAGAACAGGAGCATTTTGAAACTTTTCCAGGAAATAAAAAAGGGTAATGTTAAGTACTTCTCACACCTCTAGTAACCCAAAATATAACTTAGGTTGTGAGATATTACTTTTACTCTAACACATAATCACAAAAGAAGTCATGATCTTCGTTTCCAAATAAAGTATGAACTACACTCAAGTCTATTGCAATGCAAATTAGTGAATTACATCAAGTCGCCAAAGTTCTAAACAAAATTTCCTATTTACAGTATTGAGAACCAACACATGCAAAGGCTGATATAAATTTTGGCAGCATAACAACTGTAGATTGGACAACTGGACATAAGAAAATATATTATGATCCCTCCAACATTATCACACAGCCCCATTAATCAACATTAATCCCAAATGATCCAACACCACACAGGCTACCATCATACATCATAGAAGCATGCATATTGTCACAAGTATGTGAACATCACAGCGAACAGACCATCACTAGTTGTATAATTTGAGATCAGTTGGAGAAATGCATACATGAAAAGAGCCGGGATTTGTTTCTTGTTGGGCACACAAAGCTGGCGGTTCTTCGCTATTTTCTAGAATCTGCAAAAGAAGAGTCAGGTTTTAGAAGCAATCCTTATCATGCTTTAAATGTATTGCGTGTTTTTGCTTGAGATGATTGACTACATACTTGGATAGTAGATGGTTGTGGAGATCCAGGAGGAGAAAGTGAACGTGAAGGAGGTGGAACCGGCGGCGGTGGTATTTCTCCAATAGGTACACCTTGGTTAGTTGCCAAAGTCTGCAAAACAAGAAAATTCAAATAGTGGTTACATTCAAATGCTAGTAAATTAATTGATAAACATCAAGTGTATAACCAGCACCTGAAGAAACTTATGTATCCCATTGCAGTGCTCGTACATGCTAACACCCCATGACAATAGATTGTTGGCATAAGCCTCTGCTTTTTTAGTCTTCTCAGACTCCTTTCTACGCACATCTTCAATTTCTTCTGCTCGACGACGTTTCAAGGCTGCTGGAGATGTACCAGTAGCTCTCACCTCAGAAATAACCTCGATGTCATTGACAATGCCATTAAAGAGAGACCATGTACACATTGAAGTTCTTGCCAGGACCCTTTGGTCCAGGGATCACCATGCTAAGAAAGATATTTTGGGTTTTCAAGTAAAGAGCAGGTGGCGGGTTCAAAGGAGCAAGAAACACAAGCCAACAAGAGTATTGTGTTAACCCGAAATTAAAAGGGTTGAAGCCATCAGAGGACTTGACTAGCTTAACATTGCGTGGATCACTTGCAAACCCATCCTCATTGAAAGATTTCCATGATTCACTATCACCTGGGTGCACCATCATTCCTAGATTTTCTCGGATGCCTTCCATGTGCCATCTCATGTGCTTAGCAAATTCAGGCTGCATGAACAACCTTTGCAATCTTGATAGAAATGGAAGGTATCGCATAACCTTACGTGGGATGGGTTTACGCTTCTTATTTGGGCAGTCATTGTTAACTACCTTATATCTTGCGTCACCACAGAAATCACACTTCAGTTTTTCCTCTCTATCCTTATAGTATAGCATGCAATGGTTAACGCATGCATCTATTTTCAGGAGTGGCATTTTCAAATGGCCTAAGATACACTTGCACTCATACAAGCTTGATGGCATTTTATTGACTTGTGGGAGTGTATCTTGCGAAAGTGCTATTTATGCAGTCGCCTGACAGATTGTATTGTGACTTAATTCCCATCAAGCATGTAACAGTAGCAAAGCGTGGGGTTTGGGTGAACTCATGGAGTGGCTCTCTAACAGCTGACAACATGGCGTAAAAAGCTCTGGCATCCGGTGTTGGCTCCTCGTGTGAGTTATCGACATGAATTGAATCCCCAAAGTCACACAACATGTCCTCTAAGCAATTAATGTTGACAGACTCCACTCTATCTACATGAACATGACGCTCCCCATGTGCAATCCATTAGTTGGGCATGAACCCCCAATGACAAAGATGAGAGGTCATCAATTGTTTTGTTCTTCTACTACCATTGCAACATTTTGAGCAAGGATAGGAAACTCCAAACTTGGAACTACGGACACCCTAAAAAACATGGTTCACAAAAGCATTTGTATTCCGTATCCACTCATCAGAATGTCTTCCATTATCCTTCCACCCACTATACATCCAGCTACGCTGAGCATCCAAAGACATGGTCTGGTTTTCTACTTAAATCTGAAATAAAAATAAATTGCTACAATCACCAGCCGCATCCCCACATAGAATGCATCATACACACTAAAATAGAAAACCACTCATCAGCCAACAAAAAATAACCCCGGTTTATCACACAGATGAACAATGCATTAATCGACATTTATTCATGGAAAGAACAGATCATAATACCTACTTGATTCCAGTTGAGCAATGTCTTTGTTCTTTGTTGCTTTGACACAACTGTTGTTTCGACACCACGAACAGGGAAATTTTCTTCAAGCAAACAACACCCGACACTAGTCAGTTTCTGAAAAAATGTAGAAAACCAATGAACGATGTTGGAGGACTTCCATTTATTCATAACATAAAGCAGAGGCTACTAGCTTTGGCCAGAGAAAACAAACTCACACGAAGAAAAAACATGTACAAATAATATAAAGCATGTAAATGGATTTATAACACATACACAGAGACACATGCACACACGCAGAACGTATGAGCTTGCCAACAATGGGACATAACAGATAATTGATTAGTATTATACAAGAATAAATAAATAAATCAATAACAGCAATGGAAGTAGTACTTCTATTGATATTATACGAAGGTCACATGGAAAGTGGACAAGAAAATCATACGATGCTCAACATGGATAACTATATAATAATCATGTGGATAACTATACATCAATGGTAAAACACACAGACAATTTGATGTACATAACTACAACAATTGTAAAATGCAGTAGCCCTGCCACTTTTACCTAAATTCAAGGATGGCATCATTCAAGATGGATCACTGAAGCTACTATTTCTGTCATTCATGCACTTGCAGTAGCTGTGAACAAATTCAACAGATAGACTATATGAAATATTTCCTACTCACCGTGTTGAAATATCTTGTCTACATTCTGACCACAATTTACATAGTTGAATGGCTCATTCATGTGTTCATGCATCTTCATATCAATCAGTTCTTCTATTTCCTTTTTTGCTATAAATTTCTTTTATTCCTTTGACCTTCCATACACCTTTTATACGCAAGATATTGAAACTGACAACCCCAAGTGCTGACGATGCTACTGAACAACGTCAAGATGTACTGAATAGTGGACAACATACTGCTTGCTTTCGATGCTAAAACCAAATCAAAATTTCAGAATTTTGCTAGTCATATACAAGTACAACTATCTAAACCAGCAACCGAAAAACTATCTAAACCAGAGAGTGTGAGAGATGGAGAGAGAACCTTTTCGACAGGAGCAGCGGCGTACAACAGCAGGCAGATCCGGTTGTCGTCCAATCAGCGAGGATGACACCGCCACCACGGTTAAGGGCGGCGTAGTTAGCACGAGTTGAGGGCGTCGCAGATGGAGTCACCACGAGCGGCACCAAGCCGTCACCCAGCCGGCGTGGCCAGGGCCACCGCGCCCGTCGCGACCATGGTGTGACTAGGTCACGGATGCAGTACAGAAGGAGAAACAGAAGGGGAGCGGTGGAGCGAGGCGGGCAGGGGAGCGGCGGAGCGAGGCGGGCAGGGGAGCGGCGGAGCAAGGCGAGCAGGGGAGCAGTGGAGCTGGGCGGGCCGGGGAGCGGCGGAGCGGGCGATCCAGGGCGAGGCGCGGCAGATCGGGATGGGAGGAAGGGTTTGAGAGAGAGGAATTTTGGTCTGGCGGTGGCATCGTTTGGGACAGGGGCGTGCTTGGAGGAGACACATATGATTTTTTTTCCCTCTACGCGCCCTTTCTTCCTTTCCTCTTCTCGATGTGCAATGGGCCCAACCTTCCGGGAGGAAAAAAATGGCACGAGCGTAGCGCGGGAGCCAATCTACATGACCACACCGGCGCATCTCTTTGTGTTTTTTCGGTTTTGATGTTTGTACGTGGCACAACCCTAGGGAAAGCTTAAGTTACAATTTTTTTGGATATTCACATTTCCCTAGAGGGTACTGTTCATTGCTTTTCTATCCCTTGAGTAGGCTAATGAGCTCTAGGTAAAGACATTGGCTCTAGGTAATGTAGATTTCTAGTAGTGTAAATAGGCTGAATCAGGAACGATGAACTAATCATATTTACAAAAACAAGAGAGGTCGAGTTCATACCAGCTTCTCTTATCTCAATCAGTCCATCATATATCGTCATTATTGCCTTTCACTTGCATGACCGAACGGTGTGAATAATAATAATAGTGCACGTGCAATTGGACTAAGTTGGAATCTGCAAGCATTTAATACAAAGGAGAAGACAAGGTAATATGGGCTCTTTGTTAAATCAACAATAATGCATATAAGAGCCACTCAAAATTTTCATTATGATCTTCTCCTCTCGACCCCCAAAGAAAAGAAAGGAAATAAAACTATTTACATGGAAAAGCTCCCAACAAGCAAAAGAAGAATGAGAAATCTTTTTGGGTTTTCTTTTAATTATTACTACTACAGGCATGGAAAGTAAACTAGCTAAAAGCTACAACTAATTTTTTGTTTTTTTTCTTAAGGTTTTTCAAACACACAAGAAGAAAGCGAGAAAAAGGAAAATAAACTAGCATGGATAGTACAGTGAAAAAGTATGAGCACCGACAACTAGAATGAGTGTGTGAACATGAATGTAATGTCAGTGAGAAATGTGTACTCCGCAAGCTTAGGCTTTTGGCCTAAGTTGGTCTATGCCCATGGATCAAAATGGTCCTCTCCAGTGTACTGAGGAGGATCCTCAGGGTGCCACTTGTTGGCGAGCTCCTCCGGATCCCACTGATAAACAGACTGCCGATAAGGGTCAAGTGGTGGTTCCGGTTCAGCCTCTGGAGCGGGTGTCATGCTCAAGTATGCATGAATGGCCTCAGGCAAAATGAGGTATGTGCCTGAAAATATGTTAAACAAAGAGGGCGCAGGCAAGGTAATAATCTCACAATAATTTTTATCAAATATCAATTTATACTTAAGCATCTTCTTCTTATCTTTAACAATAAACTCATGTGCTACCATACTATTATAATCTAGAAAAATAGGAGGCAGCAACTTTTCCTCTTTCTCATAATGCCTGATAGGTATGTTAAAGTGTGCAGCAAGGCACGAAGCAAAGATGCCTCCAAAGATGGGACCCTTTGTACGGTTCAGATTTAATTGTTTAGCAACAATAGCGCCTAAACTGAAGGTAGTATCACGAAACAAGGCATGGCGCAAAATAACAATATCAGGGGCACTAAGGTTTCCACTGTTCCACGACCAATTAAGCATCTACTAGCAAATATTGCAAAGTAACGCAGAATAGGAAAATGTATGCTAGTGATTCTTGCATCAGAAACTTTCCTCGTTTCCCCTACAGCAATCATATCAATAAACCCTTCCACATCATTACGATGTGGTCCCTCTACGCTGCCCTCAAAAGGCAACTCGCAAACCGCACAAAAATCATAAAGTGACATCTCCTTAAACTCATCATATAAATAAAAATCCACCGAAGGTGGCGATCTCCTAGCATGGAAATGAAAATTTTGCACGAAAATATTAGTGAGGAGGAGATACTGTTCGCGCTGGTCGCGGAGGAAGTCGACAAGGCCCACATTCTCAGCCAAATAATAAAAGTCATTATGAATCCTGGCTGCTCTCAAGAATTCATCACAAGGCCATTCACACGGACGAACTTCCGCGGTGTGAGGAAGATTATATTTGGGCTTCTTATTCTCTTCACTTTGTTTATCCTTCGAGCTTCGGCCCGAAGAGCCCCTCAATAATCTCTTCATCATTTTCTGAAAATTTCTGAAATTTTTAGTAACTCAAAATAAAAGTGAACCAAACTCAACAAGATTGATAGCAACTATTCCCACAAGTGCCTAGAGACCATATCATGCATTAGAACTACTTGGGACCAAATAAATTTGACATGCAAGCTCAAGAACAGGGTCACCTAAGCAGCAAAAATTTGCAATAAATAAAGCACTAGAACAAAAACTAATTGAACCATTGGAGGAGTCACATACCGAAGAACAATCCCCCAAAGCAGTTTTGTGAGTGGAGCTTTGAGCAAGGAGATTGAAAATCGCAGCAAAACGAGCTAGAACACGAGTTTGAGCTGTGAGATGATTTTTTCTGGAGGAAGACGAAGTGTGTGGGTGCTGGAATAAGTCAAGGAGGGCCACATGGGGCCCACGAGGCAGGGGGCGCGCCCAGGGGGTGGGCGCGCCCTGGACCCTCGTGGCCAGGTGGTGGCTCCCCCTGATGTGTTCTCAGTGCCAGATATTCTTAAATATTCTAGAAAAAATCATATTTCATTTTCGGGGCATTTGAAGAACTTTTATTTTCGGGGTATATTTATTTATTGCAAGGATAATTCAGAAAACAGGCAGAAAATACTATTTTTGCTTTATTTAATCTAAATAACAGAAAGTAAAAGGAGGGTACAGAGAGTTGTGCTTTCTAACTTCATCCAACCCATGCTCATCAAAACGAATCCACTAACAAGGTTGATCAGGTCTTGTTAACAAACTCATTCCGAATCGCATGAAACTGGAGAATTTTCGAATAGCACTAGGTTACCTCAACGGGGATATGCACGTCCCCGACAATAAGAATATCATATTTCTTTTTGACAGTAGGAAGAGGAAATTCAAAACCTCCAATAGTAATCGTTGGAATTTTTCCAATAGAATTGATACTGTGGACTTGAGGTTGTTTCCTTGGAAAGTGTACCCTATGGTCATTACCATTAAAATGAAAAGTGACATTGCCTTTGTTACAATCAATAACAGCCCCTGCAGTACTCAAAAAGGGTCTACCAAGGATAATTGACATACTGTCGTCCTCGGGAATATCAAGAATAACAAAGTCCGTTAAGATAGTAACGTTTGCAACCACAACAGGCACATCCTCACAAATACTGACAGGTATAGCGGTTGATTTATCGGCCATTTGCAAAGATATTTCAGTAGGTGTCAACTTATTCAAATCAAGTCTACGATATAAAGAGAGAGGTATAACACTAACACCGGCTCCAAGATCACATAAAGCAGTTTTAACATAGTTTCTTTTAATGGAGCATGGTATAGTTGGTACTCCTGGATCTCCTAGTTTCTTTGGTATTCCACCTTTAAAAGTATAATTAGCAAGCATGGTGGAAATTTCAGCTTCTGGTACATTTCTCTTATTTGTAACAATATCTTTCATATACTTAGCATAAGGATTCATTTTAAGCATATTAGTCAAACGCATACGCAAAAAGATAGGTCTAATCATTTCAGCAAAGCGCTCAAAATCCTCATCATCTTTTTCTTGGATGGCTTGGGAGGAAAAGGCATGGGTTTCTGAACCCATGGTTCTCTTTCTTTACAGTGCTTCCTAGCAACGAAGTCTCTCTTATCATAACGTTGATTCTTTCATTGTGGGTTATCAATATCAACAGCAGGTTCAATCTCTACATCATTATTATTGCTAGGTTGAGCATCAACATGAACGTTATCATTAACATTATCACTAGGTTCATGTTCATCACCAGATTGTGTTTCAGCATTAGAAATACAAATATCATTGGGATTCTCAGGTGTGTCAACAACAGGTTCACTAGAAGCATGCAAAGTCCTATCATTTTTCTTTTTCTTCTTTTTAGAAGGACTAGGTGCATCAACATTAGTTCTCTGAGAATCTTGCTCAATTCTCTTAGGATGGCCCTCAGGGTACAAAGGTTCCTGAGTCATTTTACCTCCTCTAGTCACAACCTTAACAACATCATTATTTTTCTTATTATTTAATTCATTGAGCAAATCATTTTGAGCCTTAAGCACTTGTTCTACTTGAGTGGTAACCATAAAAGCATGTTTACTAATAAGTTTAAGTTCACCTTTAACTCTAGCCATATAATCACTCAAGTGTTCAATCATACAAGAATTACATTTCCATTGTCTACCAACATAAGCATTGAAGTTTTCTTGTTTAACAATAAAATTATCAAACTCATCTATGCATTGACTAGCAGACTTATAACGAGGGATATCACCTTCATCAAATCTATAGAGAGAATTTACCTTTACTACCTGTGTCGGGTTATCAAGACCATGTATTTCTTCAATAGGTGGTAGATTCTTGACATCTTTAGCTTTAATACCCCTTTCTTTCATAGATTTCTTTGCCTCTTGCATATCTTCAGGACTGAGAAATAGAATACCCCTTTTCTTCGGAGTTGGCTTAGGAGTTGGTTCAGGAAGTGTCCAATCATTTTCACTACTCAACATATTATTCAATAGCAATTCAGCTTGATCAACAGTTCTTTCCCTGAAAAGACAACCAGCACAATTATCCAGGTGGTCTCTGGAAGCATCGGTTAGTCCATTATAAAAGATATCAAGTATTTAATTTTTCTTGAGAGGATGATCAGGCCTAAGTAATTGGAGAAGCCTCCCCAAGCTTGTGGGAGACGCTCTTCTTCAATTTGCACAAAATTATATATTTCCCTTAAAGTAGCTTGTTTCTTATGAGCGGGGAAATATTTAGCAGAGAAGTAATAAATCATATCCTGGGGACTACGCACACAACCAGGATCAAGAGAATTAAACCATGTTTTAGCATCACCCTTTAATGAGAACGGAAATAATTTAAGGATATAGCAGTAATGAGTTTTCTCATCATTAGTGAATAGGGTGGCTATATCATTTAATTTAGTAAGATGTGCCACAACAGTTTCAGATTCAGAGCCATAAAAAGGATCAGATTCAACCAAAGTAATTATCTCAGGATCGACAGAGAAATCAAAATCCTTATCGGAAATACAGATAGGTGAAGTAGCAAAAGCAGGGTCATATTTCATTCTAGCATTCAAAGATTTTTCTTTCAGCTTAGCTAACAGTTTCTTAAGATCATACATATCCTTGCAAGCAAAGAAGTCTCTAGCAGTCTCTTCATCCATAACATAACCCTCAGGCACAACAGGCAATTCATATCTAGGGGGAGAATCTTCATCATCACTTTAATCAATATTATCAGTTTCAATAATTTCATTATCTCTAGCCCTAGCAAGTTGTTCATCAAGAAATTCACCTAATGGCACAGTAGTATCAAGCATAGAAGTAGTTTAAACATAATTATCATGCATAGCAGAAGTGGCATCATCAATAACATGCGACATATCAGAATTAATGGCAGAAGCAAGTTTAGGTGTCGCAAGTTTACTCAAAACAGAAGGAGAATCAAGTGCAGAGCTAGATGGCAGTTCCTTACCTCCCCTCATAGTTGAGGGATAAATCTTAGTTCTTTCATCTTTCAAGTTCCTCATAGTGATCAACAGATATAAATCCTAAGTGACTCAAAGAATAGAGCTATGCTCCCCGGCAACGGCGCCAGAAAATAGTCTTGATAACCCACAAGTATAGGGGATCGCAACCGTTTTTGAGGGTAGAGTATTCAACCCAAATTTATTGATTCGACACAAGGGGAGGCAAAGAATATTCTCAAGTATTAGCAGTTGAGTTGTCAATTCAACCACACCTGGATAACTTAATATCTGCAGCAAAATATTTAGTAGCAAAGTAGTATGGAAGTAATGGTAACGGTGGCAAAAGTAACAATAGCAGTTTTGTAGTAATTGTAACAGTGGCAACGGAAAAGTAACTAAGCAAAGATCAATATGTGAAAAGCTCGTAGGCCTTGGATCGGTGATGGAGAATTATGTCGGATGCGATTCCTCATGCAACAGTTATAACATAGGGTGACACAGAACTAGCTCCAGTTCATCAATGTAACGTAGGCATGTATTCCGAATATAGTCATACGTGCTTATGGAAAAGAACTTGCATGACATCGTTTGTCCTACCCTCGCGTGGCAGCGGGATCCTATTGGAAACTAAGGGATATTATGGCCTCCTTTTAATAGAGTACCGGACCAAAGCATTAACACTTAGTGAATACATGAACTCCTCAAACTACGGTCATCACCGGTGAGTATCCCGATTATTGTCACTTCGGGGTTAACGGATCATAACACATAATAGGTGAATATAGACTTGCAAGATAGGATCAAGAACTCACATATATTCATGAAAACATAATAGGTTCAGATCTGAAATCATGGCACTCGGGCCCTAGTGACAAGCATTAAGCATAGCAAAGTCATAGCAACATCAATCTCAGAACATAATGGATACTAGGGATCAAACCCTAACAAAACTAACTCAATTACATGGTAAATCTTGTCCAACCCATCACCGTCCAGCAAGCCTATGATGGAACTACTGACGCAGGGCGGCGAGCGTCATGAAATTGGTGATGGAGGAAGGTTGATGATGACGACGGCGATGGATTCCCCTCTCCGGAGCCCCGAACGGACTCCAGATCAGCCCTCCCGAGAGAGATTAGGGCTTGGCGGCGGCTCAGTATCGTAAAACGCGATGAATCCTTCTCTCAGATTTTTTTTCTCCCCGAACATGAATATATAGAGTTGGAGTTGAGGTCGGTGGAGCCTTAGGGGGCCCACGAGATAGGGGGTGTGCCCAGGGGGGTAGGCGCGCCCCCACCCTCGTGGACAGGGTGTGGGCCCCCTGGTCTTGATTCTTTCGCTAGTATTTTTTATTTATTCCAAAAATATTCTCCGTGAAGTTTCAGGTCATTCCGAGAACTTTTATTTCTGCACAAAAATAACACCATGGCAATTCTACTGAAAACAGCGTCAGTCCAGGTTAGTTCCATTCAAATCATGCAAGTTAGAGTCCAAAACAAGGGCAAAAGTGTTTGGAAAAGTACATACGATGAAGACATATGAGCCAGCGAGAGTGATGTTATTTCCCTCGGTTGGGATTTGTTACAATATTTCACTCTAAATTAAACGAATGGCAAGCCATTTGCCTTGTTTCAAAGAAAATATGACAGTCATAGCCGAGTTGAAAAGGTCAAGAACATCTAACTCCAGCTTACAAACTGTACAAAAGCATGAGGGTTAATTGTACATCAGGTTTAGACAAAACCCAGATTGAAAAGGGCAACAACATCTAACTCCAGCACTGTTTTCGGCAGTCAGAGTCAAATGGATCGGTCAGGTCCATAGAATGAACATCCTGGGTCGTAAAATTTACTGGATTATGACCACAATATGTTGTAAATAGAAGCCCGACACGTTCAGAAGCTCTTTTGTCCACCTGAAACTCCTTTTTTTGCTCTTCGACATACCCATCCATCAAAACCATGCTGTTGATAAACTTAAGCCTGATGGACAATAGTAACCTCGCATCCAGCAGGAAGAATGTGAAAAATCTAGTGTTTGCATGGTTGGCTACATATCGTTCTAGCGTTATTGTCTTCAATCGAATGTCATGAGAAGTGAGAAAATCCTGGTGTTTACGAATCCACTGATTGGTTATAACTTTCTTACCCCATCCTGTTGCCTAAATAGACATGAAGATTGAAAACAGTTAAGGTCTAAAAAAAGAGTGTCGAAAGAGCAACAACTGAACGGTTAATTCTAGTACACTATATGCGGGCTTCCAATGTGCGTGAAATTATCACCTTTATATACAACTTCTCCAGACATGGAAAGCATTGCAGCAAGCCAATAATCTTGTTCAGATCAAAACTATTCATTTGGATATATAAGATCTTGATAGAATCCAGCACCATTGATTGGCTATCCATGGAGAAACTCTTCATTGAGCATAGAACATAATATTAGTACAAAATGTCTACTCCAAGCTGATATATAACTTATGCGCAGAAATTTAAAATGCAGCTTATGGTTACAAGTGTAGATGATAACATAAAGTACCTGAAGAACTATGGAGCCGAACACCATCTTGAAATGAGCACAGAGATCATGTATTACATCCAATATCTCCAGTTTAGGCGCAGAGAGGACGGTTATTTGCGATGGTGAATAACTAGAATCAAGGGTCAACCTTTGAAGTGAAGGGCCATCTTGGATGATGAGCTGCCTTCCGTCAAAAGAAATTCCAATTCTTACAAGGTTAGGCGACTTTATTTGGAGACAACCGATTCTAACTGTGAAAGCAAGCACCAAGCACTCTAGGGAAGGGCAACTGGAGTGGATGATGCTGTGCAATGAGGCCTCTGATATACGAACTCACACAAGTGAAAGTTTTTTGAGAAATGCGAGTCAAAGGTTTAGTAGAAGATTGTCTGGTAGGTAGCACAGCGCAAAGGTGGCGGTCTGGAGAGAGGAGTGATGTCTACTACGCAACTTTATTCTTGTAGACACGTGTTTGGCCTCCAAGCGCAGAGTTTTGTAGGATAGTAGCAATTTTCCCTCAAGTGGATGACCTAAGGTTTATCAATCCGTGGGAGGTGTAGGATGAAGATGGTCTCTCTCAAACAACCCCGCAACCAAATAATAAAAAGTCTCTTGTGTCCCCAACACACCAAATACAATGGTAATTTGTATAGGTGCACTAGTTCGACGAAGATATGGTGATAAAAGTGTAATATTGATGGTAGAAACATATTTTTATAATCTGAATAAATAAAAACAACAAGGTAGCAAATAGTAAACGGGCACAAAAACGTATTGCAATGCTTGAAAATAAGGCCTAGTGTCCGTACTTTCACTAGTGCAATCTCTCAACGATGCTAATATAATTGGATCTTATAACCACCCCTCAAAGTGCGATGAAGAATCACTCCAAAGTTCTTATCTAGCGGAGAACATAAGAAGAAATTGTTTTTAGCTATTCTTTCCGATCGATCTATCCAAGAGTTCGTACTAAAATAACACCAAGTTATTCTTTCTGATCGATCTATCAAGAGTTCATACTAAAATAACACTAACTTATTCTTTCCGATCAATCTATCAAGAGTTCGTACTAAAATAACACCAAAGCAAATTCAGATTCATAATACTCAATGCAACACAAAGAACCTCAAAGAGTGCCCCAAGATTTCTACCGGAGAAACAAAAGATGAGAACGTGCATCAACCCCTATGCATAGATTACCCCAATGTCACCACGGGAATCCGCGAGTTGAATGCCAAAACACATATCAAGTGAATCAATACGATACTCCATTGTCACCATGAGTATTCATTTGCAAGACGTATATCAAGTGTTCTCAAATCCACAAAAGTATTCAATCCGATAAAACGAAATCTCAAAGGGAAAACTCAATTCATCACAAGATACAGAGGGGAAAACACCATATGATCCGACTATTAACAAAGCCCGCGATACATCAAGATCGTGACATCTCAAGAACATGTGAGAGAGAGATTAAACACATAGCTACTGGTACAAACCCTCAGCCCCGAGGGTGGACTACTCCCTCCTCATCGTGGTGGCCACCGGGATGATGAAGATAGCCACCGGAGATGATTCCCCCTCCGGCAGTGTGCCAGAATGGGGTCTAGATTAGTTCTTGGTGGCTACAGAGCCTTGCGACGGCGGAACTTCTGATCTAGGTTAACCCCTGATAGTTTCTTTATTTATAGGATTTTTGGCGTTGGTTTCATGCTAAGATGGGCCTCGAGGTGAGCACAGCCCACTGGGGCAAGCCAGGCCCACCAGGCGCGCCCTGGTGGGTTGTGCTCTCCTTGTGGTTCTTCTTGCCCTCCCACGAAGCTTCTGGGTCTCTTTTGTTCCAAAAAAACGTCAAAAAGTTTCAACTTATTTGGAGAACTTTCATTTCTACACAAAAAACAACACCACGGTAGTTCTGCGGAAAACAACGTCAGTCCGGGTTAGTTCCATGCAAATCATACCAAAACCATATAAAATTGTTGTAAACATGGCATGAATACTTCATAAATTATAGATACGTTGGAGACATATCAGCATCCCCAAGCTTAATTCCTACTCGTCCCCGAGTAGGTAAATGATAAAAGAAATAATTTATGAAGTGTGAATGCTAGCAAAGTGCATAAGTTTGATGAATGATTATTTCAATCACTTTTCCTAGCATCATAACAACAACTCTTTCTCATAAAACTTATCATGATAAAGTAGTAATTGAAAATGGAGTTTTTGTTGTGGAATGCTACCTATCATATTCATCATAAACTCTTTTCTTTTGTAGCATGGACATTTGGACTTTTATATGGTTCAAAGCAATAGTCTAGTTTTGACATGAGGACTTTAATACTCAAGCATACCAACAAGCAACCATATCTTTCAAAATATCAACGCTAAAATAAGTTATCCCTGGCCCATCATGCTCAATCATTGATCCATTCATGAAACACACTCGCATATTAGCTACACCCAATGCTCAAGTACGATGATAGTGCCTCCTAGTTGGTGCTTTATAAGAGAAGATGGAGACTCAAATTAAAAATAAAAGATTGCATAAAGTAAAAGAAAGGCCCTTTGCAGAGGGAAGTAGGGATTTGTAGAGGTGCCAGTGCTCAAAGCAAAAATTGAGAGATAAAAACATTTTGAGAGGCATACTTTTCCCACCAACGAAAATGACTTATAGCTCCCAACACTTTCCATGCTAGATATATCATAGGCGGTTCCCAAACAGAAAATAAAGTTTATTCCTTTTTCCACCATACTTTCACTTTCCATGGCTAACCGTATCCATGGGTGCCCTCCATACCAACACTTTCCAACGAATTTATTATTTGACAACATAAAGTAAATTCATTTTTCATTTCGGGAATGGGCATCCCTAATACCTTTGCCTTACTCTCATGCAATGACAAGTGACTAAACACTCATCATGAGAATAACACATCTAGCATGGAAAATATTGGCCACACCTCACCGCCTCGTGAGTGGTACGAGCACACAAAAGAGAAATTTATTTTGAAAATTAGAGATGGCACATACAAATTTTCTTAGAATGGCAAAAGAATACCGCATATAGGTAGGTATGGTGGACTCATGTGGCAAAACTGGTTTAAAGGATTTTGGATGCACAAGTAGTGATCATACTTAGTGCAAAATGAAGGCTAGCAAAAGATTGAGAAGCGACCAACCAAGAAACGAATAATCTCATAAGCGAGCATTGAGCATAATTAACACCGAATAATGCACCACAAGTAGGATGTAATTTCATTGCATAACTATTGACTTTCGTGCTTGCATAGAGAATCACAAACCTTAACACCAATATTCTTACTAAGCATAATTACTCATCAACATGACTCACATATGCTTCGAAACAGTATTACCTCAACAGTTGCCCAAAAAACTGCTGGGCTAATGATAGGCGCTCCCACCCCCACCCCGGCGATCGCCACCACCTCCGGTGATCTCTTCCCCTAGCCACCAAATTTCATTTCCTTTCCACTAGATCTCTCTGGCGCACTGAGATCTACGTTTTAATACCCACCTCTATGGGTTCTGCTGATGGATCCACCCTTGGCTTGGACTTCTCCAAGGGTCTGGTTTTTGCGGAGAAGGTTTTTCAATCTACGGGTTTTCCGGTGCACCCCATGGATGACACGGGCTTCTTCACCATGGTAATTTCTTTTGGTCGGCATGATTTTCGTTTGACTGAGGATTCGGTGGCAGCGGCGCTTGAGGCGGCCATCGGAGGTTCTGCTATTGAGTTCATGGTTTTTATGATCACGGAGAGGGTTTTTGGTTTTCACGTTTCTTGCAAGGCTGTGGCTTTAATCATCCTCAGGCTCCGTTCTCTTGTGATCATTTTAAATGTTTCTTTCATCTTTGGGGAAATGGTGGCCCAAATTGGGGCCGTGAGTTCAAGCTTTCGAAATTGGAATGTGATGCCGAGTGGATCATTGTTAGCCCTTCCAAACGTCGAGCTACCCTTGGCATGTTGGCTATGCACACCAAGCCCCGTAAATCTTCGATAAAATCATTGCATGCCCCTGCCAAGAAGCTCTCGTTTTCACAGTTCTAGAATTATCCTGCTTGTCGTGGTTATCGTTATCCGGCCACGAGGACTTGCATTCAAACTGTTGAGGATGTGGGGTACACGCTTCCTGCGCATGAACGGGTGGTCATCCACCCTTCGCCGCCGGCTGAGCTCCGGTGGACGACAACTACCCCCTCCATTTCCTTTGGAACGGTTAGGGATCTTCAACCAGCTGCGAATGGGTCGCCATCTATCTCGGGCGGAAATTTTGGCTCTCTGAATGTGGACGTGCCTTCCCATGTTGGGCCGTCTCCTTCACGGTCCACGGTCCAGGTGGAGCCGGTGCTATCTTCTGGGCTTTTCATTCCGTCTTCTCAGCAAGCAGACGAAGATTTTGATAATTTGATTACGGGCATGGTAGATGAAATTTTAACGTGTCAGATCTGCTTATCTAAGGGTCATTTTGCTGTGGCGTGCACATCTAAATTGCGTTGTACCTCTTGTCTGCGGGTGGGGCATGATAAAAAGGATTGTAACAAGTTTGCTAGTATTTTGGGTTTGGTTTGGAAACCAAAACCCGGTAACGTTGCAACTTCCGAGGATCGCTCAGCTCCCATCGAGAATATCTCTCTGACACAGCTTTTACCAAACTTGGACTCCTCTTGCACTTCCGCATTTACTGCTTCGCCTTGTTCCATCAGTCCTGGTCCCAAAACGCCTTCGACAGCGCCGCCTGCGACCCCTCCCCCACCGGACTTCTTGCCACCTGAGACCCCTCCCCCACCGGACTTCTTGCCGCCTGCTTCCAGCCCGGACTGTTCCCCTCCGATGGCTAACTTCCCCCTTGACCCCGTGCTGTATGTGCCGGCTGGCCATCACATTGTGGACGGCGGTGATGCTCGTC
Source organism: Aegilops tauschii subsp. strangulata (assembly GCF_002575655.3). Lineage (NCBI taxonomy): Eukaryota > Viridiplantae > Streptophyta > Magnoliopsida > Poales > Poaceae > Aegilops > Aegilops tauschii. The sequence continues at coordinate 145,083,970 of NC_053035.3, read as the reverse complement.
TGCCTCGGACCTATGTGACGCCACATACCCCACTTGTGCGCCGCCATGAGGAATTCATGCTTGCTGAGGTAATGCCCATCCCCCCTCCCGATCAGATTGGTGCTGCTAGGGAGGAAGTGGTACAGTGGTTGCAAGCCCATGGGGTATTGGTGAGGTCTGCTCAGCCTTGGATTAGATCGGTCGGTCTTTTCGAGCTTAGGGATGCTGCAGTCAGGTGTTCTCTTCTTCAGATGCCGCCCCAACCTCTATGCAATGATCGTTTTGTGCGTTTTATGAAGCACGATGAGGGTGATTTGTTTCGAGGTGCTCAGGGTTTCCGTCAGGGTCTGCTCATGTTCTTGGGGATTCCGCTCGATCTTCGCAATGAGGAGAATATTCGGGCAGCGGTCAACACATTTGGGAAATTTCAGCATTGGATTAGTGAGGATCCCTACCTCGTGCGCACTTTGGTTTTTGCGTCTTTTCCAGAAGATATTTTAGTTCCAAGAGATGTGGTGTTCATGGATTATGCTGCTTGGGGTGGTGCCCAGGTGTCTTGGACGGTGCCGCTGTATATCCTGGGGGCAAATTTTGCTGAACAGATGCCCCAGGATGAAGACTGGATGCCCATGAATGGCAATCCTCATCCCATGCCTGGTGTTCCCTTCCCGGAGATGCCACCTTTTATCCTGCCTCCATTCCCGGCCTTGGGGTGGAACGATGTGCCACCACCTCCGCCTGAACCTGCGCAAAATGAGGTGCATGAGGACAATTGGGGCAACTGGGAGGAACCTGCTGCGGAGCCTGCTGTGGAGGATCAAGAATCTGTGGTTTTGAAAGCCTCGGCACAACCTAGTTCAGCCCACCAAAGCTCGGAAGATCAACCCCAGGTGTCCCCTGCTCCTATCGTTCTTATTGATGGGGCTTCACCTGTTAATTCGAATGATCAAGTGGTAGCACCGGATATGGAGGATGCTAATATTTGGGCCATTGTGGTGTATCAACCTCCCCCTTTTGATGTCCGCACTCTGGAGCAGCCTGTGGTTCCGATTCCTTTTGGTCCCCCTCTGCCGCCGGAGATGATTTGGAGGCGCTCGTTTGAAAATTTGCTGACTGCTCCAATGGGGTTTGAGGTGCCTAAACCTCTGCTGTCTCAGCCCCTGTCACCTGTCATTTTGAGCAAGAGAACCTGGGACTTTGCTTTCCAGCAGGATGCCCTTCCATTGCTGACATGGAAGGAGTCGGTATCTGCTCGACCTGTGGCTAGAGCACTTTTTGTGGATGAATCTGATAGGGTTGGGATTGTGGTTCCTCCTCCTCCTGAGCGTGCACCTGCCAGGAGGCCACGCAAAGTTTTGGCGCCTACTCCACTTGTTGAAACTTCTGTTCGTAGGTGTACCAGAAGTTCGGCCCAGCGGGATGGGTTTAAGCCCACTTTCCATGAGCTGGTTTTGCAGCCCAAGAAGAAGAAGCCCAAGGCCAAGCCCCTCTCTGCTGAGAAGTCTGAAGACCCTGCATTTGGAGCTGTCCCTCCGCCTACTCCCATCAGTCACCTGCAAGCTATTGGCAAGGAGCTGGAGATTGATGTAGCTCTGCTCACGGAGGATGCACTTATGGTGGACCCCTCTGCTGCTACAACTCAAGACCCCAATGAATAGTGAACTCCAATACTGTTGGGTTTGGCGAGCCCACAAATATGCTTTATGTGTTTGGTTTTCTTTTTCTGTTCCGGGGATATGTAATAATGCTGGTTTGGAACTCTTGTGTGCTTTTGGGCATTTGGCACTGTGTGTCATGTGCATGGGTGACTTGTTTATATTATTCCTTTATGAATAATCTCTGTAGAAACTGGAATGTTCTGTGCTGGAATGTCAGGGGTTTAAATTCTGAAGCTAGGCAACGAGCTGTTAGACAAAAGATTGATGAAAGCCAATGTGCCATTGCCTGCCTGCAAGAAACTAAATGTGCTTCATTTGATTCCCGCATGATTAAAAGTTTTTGCCCCAAGAGATTTGACAGCTTTGCTTTCTCTCCTTCCTTGGGGGCCTCTGGTGGAATTCTAGTTGTTTGGAATTCGTCTATATTTGGGGGGACTTTATTGCAAGTCCAACAATTTGCAGTGGTAATTGAGTTTGTTTCTAGGCACAACAATGAGCGCTGGACTCTTGTGGTGGTCTATGGACCCTGTCAGGGGGAAGCCAGGGATAATTTTGTAAACTGGTAGTATCACCTGAACATTCCTGTGGATGAGAATTGGCTGTTATTGGGGGATTTTAACTTCTTACGGTCTATGGATAACAGGAATCTACCTGGTGGTGATCTGAATGACATGTTCATCTTTAGTGAGATAATTGGACACCTCGGCCTTTTAGAGTTTCCCATCAAAGGTAGGTCCTACACTTGGTCCAATATGCAGGATGATCCACTTCTTGAGCAGCTTGACTGGTTCTTCACTTCTGTTGATTGGATCTCTGATTATCCCATGACTGAGGTGCTACCTCTTGCCAGGACTGCTTCTGACCATGTGCCCTGTATGGTTACAATTAAAACCTCTATTCCCAAGTCTAATATCTTTAGGTTTGAGAACTATTGGTTGGAGTTGGAGGGTTTTATGGATTGTGTGGATTCCTCATGGCAGAAACAATCCAGAAAGGGCCATATTACTGCTAGGATAGCTGACAAATTTAAGTCCTTGAGAATGTGTCTCAAAAGGTGGCAGAAGAGCATTTCTAAACTGAGAACTCTCATTTGTAAATGCAATAGTGTTATCCTGCTCTTGGATGAGCTTGAGGAATATAGAACACTCTACAGACAGGAATCAAATTTCAGGATTGTGGTTAAATGCCATGTTGAGAAATTGCTCCATCTTCAATATCTTTATTGGAGGAAACGATGTACTATCAGATACATCAAAGTGGGTGGTGAGAACACCAAGTTCTTTCATGCTATGGCCATGGAGAGATACCGAAGAAATTCTATTGCTAGCTTAAAACTGCATGATGGTACGGTGGTGACTGATCATTCCCAAATGGAGGGTATCATCTGGGACTGTTTCAAGAACAGAATGGGTTCTTCTAGGGGCATTAAAATGGGCTTTGATCTTTCTTCCCTTATTGAACCCGTGGTGGGACTGGATGTTCTCACTAAGCCTTTTGGGAAGGAGGAAATGGACTTGATTGTCAAGCACATGCCAGTTGATAAAGCTCCAGGTCCAGATGGTTTTAATGGTCTTTTCTTCAAAAGATGCTGGCACATAATTTCTCAGGATTTCTATGAACTGGCCCAGGCTTTCTTTCTGGGTACTGCCCATCTGGAGAATATCAATGACTCTTACATAACTTTGGTGCCCAAGAAGCTCTCCCCTGAGGAGGTGGGTGACTACAGACCTATATCTTTAACAGGAATGGGTCTTAAGTTTCTGTCTAAGATGGCAGCCAATAGGTTTCAAGAGGTGATTATGCAGTGTGTTCACAAGAACCAATATGGTTTCATAAAAAGTAGAACAATTCAGGATTGTATTGGGTGGACCTTGGAGTATTTGCACCAGTGTCATCAGTCCAAGAAGCCTATTGTGATTCTAAAGTTGGATTTTGAAAAGGCTTTTGACTCCCTCGAGCATGAGGCCATTGTGCAAATTCTGAGACATAAGGGCTTTAATGAGAAGTGGATTCTTTGGATGAAGCAGCTTCTCTCCACAGGTACCTCCTCTGTTCTGCTTAATGGTGTCCCTGGTAGGAAGTTCAGGTGCAAAAAGGGTGTCAGACAGGGTGATCCAGTCTCTCCTCTCTTGTTTGTCCTAGCTGCTGATCTTCTGCAGACTGTAATTAATGACATGTTTAGAAGGGGCATTCTCCAGTTACCTATTCCTTGTCATGATCAGGATTACCCTGTAGTTCAGTATGCGGATGATACCCTTATTATCTTGCCTGCTGACAAGGATCAACTTTTAGCTCTAAAGGATATGCTCAAGATCTTCTCTGAGTCCACTGGTCTGGATGTGAACTATCATAAATCCTTTATTATTCCCATCAATGTGGACATTGCTGTCATGGCTGAATTAGCTTCTGCTTTTGGATGCCAGATTGGGAAAATGCCTTTTACCTACCTTGGGTTGCCAGTGGGAACTACAAGGCCTAAAATGCTGGATTTTATGCCCCTGGTTGATTGCATGGAGAGGAGAATGACAGCTAGTTCATCTTTTCTGAATCAGGGGGAAAGGCTGCAGTTCCTTAATTCTGCTTTGTCATCTATGCCCATCTTCTTCTTGTGCAGTTTGGCTGTCCCAGCTGGAATCCTTAAACAATTGGAAAGAATCCAGAGGCAATGTCTCTGGAGGAGGAATAGGGGTCAGCCTGCACCCTCCCTAGCTGCTTGGGACCTTATTTGCAGGCCAAAAAACAGGGGAGGTCTTGGCATCCTCAACCTTGGTTCCCAGAATGTTGCACTTTTGATCAAACATGCCAATAATTTCCTTAACAGAAAGGATCTTCCTTGGGTTTCTTTAAATTGGGATACTTACTACCATAATAGGGTCCCTCAGGGAACTTCTGATTGTGGATCATTCTGGTGGAAGGATATTTGCAAGGTCATGCATCATTTTAGGGAGTGTGCTTGGGTTCAGATTAATGCAGGGAACACTGCCCTCATGTGGTCAGATAACTTGCAGTTTGATGGTCAGGTGTCTAGCCTTCAGCTCAGATTTCCTAGGCTTTACTCTTATGTTAAGGACCCCTGGGTTACTGCTATGGAATTCTTGGCCTCCCAGGACATTTTCCAGCATTTCCACCTTCCTTTGTCCAGCCAGGCTTTTGATGACCTGGCTATTCTTCAGTCTTTGTTGGGTGGCCTCATTAGAGCACCTGGGTCCAAGGATATTTGGTTTTGGAAGGGAACTGCCAAGGGATATTCACCAAAGCTGTTTTACACACATACTTTTGTCTCTGCATCCTTCAACCCTTTGACAGCTTGGATCTGGAAGTCCTCTTGTACAATGAAAATCAAAGTTTTTGCTTGGATGCTTATTATGGACAGGTTGAACACCAAGGACATGGTGGAGAGGAGGCATTGGCACTTGGAGGATGGAGTGAGCTGTGTCCTTTGCCCTTTGCAGACTAGGGAGACAAGAGATCATTTGTTTTTCAATTGCAACTTTAGTGTCAGAATTTGGAACTATCTGCAAATTGATTGGTCTTCTGGTGACTCCATGGCTCATTTGGTCCTTAATGCTAGCAGGAGTTTTAGGAAGCCCTTCTTCACTGAAGTGGTGTTCATTGCTTGCTGGAATATATGGATCATCAGGAATGCTAAGGTCTTCAGGCATGAGAGGGCTAGATTTAATAAATGGAGGTCTGCTTTTATACATGACATCAGCTTAATGCAATATAGAGTGAAAGCTGCCTACAAAGATGATCTTCTACGCTGGATTTCATTCCTGCCACCTTGAGGACTTTTACATGTACCTTCTACCCTTTTTTTCTACTTCTTCCCCTAGATTCTTTGATTACCTCTTGTAATCCCCCATTTTCCTATACCTGTACTGTATATATTTTCTCAATAAAGTTTTGATATGCTGTGGGGGTTTCCCCTACAGTTACCAGTCAAAAAAAAACATGACTCACATATCACATCATCATATCTCAAAACTATTACGAGGAATCAAGTTTATTTTGTCCAATGATCTTCATGAAAGTTTTTATTATATCCTTCTTGGATATCTATCACTTTGGAACTAATTTTCATGTTTTGCTTTTGATAAGCTCAAACAAATATAAGTGAAGATCATGAGCATAATATTTAATTTGTCTCAAATTAATTTAAGTGAAGCAAGAGAGAATTTCTTCAAAAAAAATACTAAAGCACACCGTGCTCAAAAAGATATAAGTGAAGCACTAGATCAATTCCATAGAGCTTCGTTAACGGGATGTGCGTGCCACTTACCTAGTCTCCCTGGCAACTATTTGTGGACTCTATTTTATTTAAAAACCTTCAGATCTAAGTACTTCATTAAAATAGAAAACAAAAAATGACATTCCAAGGATAGCACACATCATGTGAAGAAGCAAAAACTTAGGCTCAACCGATACTAACCGATAATTGTTGAAGAAAAAAGGTGGGATGCCAGCCGGGGCATCCCCAAGCTTAGATGCTTGAGACTTCTTGAAATATTATCTTGGGATGCCTTGGGCATCCCCAAGCTTGAGCTTTTTCGTCTCCTTAATTCCTCTCATATCACGGTTTTCCTAAATCTCAAAAGCTTCATCAACACAAAACTCAATAAGAAATCGTGAGATAAGTTAGTATAAACCAATGCAAAAACCTTATCATTCTCTACTGTAGCAAATCACTAAAATTATTATTCAACATTTCATACTAAATGCCTCTGCATATTTAATACTCCTATCCTCTAATAGAGTCATTAAACAAGCAAACATATGCAAAAAATGCAAACATAACAGCAATCTGCCAAAACAGTACAGTCTGTAAAGAATGCAAGAGTATCAATACTTCCCTATCTCCAAAAGTTATGAAAATTTTACCACACTGTATAAAATTTATCAGCTTATTTTGCAAAAAGTTTCAACATTATATCACATTCTGACTTTTCTAGGGGATTTTTGCAACAGCGGTAATTTTTCTGTTTTCAAACAGCAACATGTGTACTAAAATAACACCAAGAGTTCGTACTAAAATAACACCAAGTTATTCTTTCTGAATACTAACTGTGAAAGAAAGCACTGTGCAATGAGGCCTCTGATATACGAACTCACACAAGTGAAAGTTTTTTGAGAAATGCGAGTCGAAGGTTTAGTAGAAGATTGTCTGGTAGGTAGCACAGCGCAAAGCTGGCGGTCTGGAGAGAGGAGTGATGTCTACTACGCAACTTTATTCTTGTAGACACGTGTTTGGCCTCCAAGCGCAGAGTTTTGTAGGATAGTAGCAATTTTCCCTCAAGTGGATGACCTAAGGTTTATCAATCCGTGGGAGGTGTAGGATGAAGATGGTCTCTCTCAAACAACCCCGCAACCAAATAATAAAAAGTCTCTTGTGTCCCCAACACACCAAATACAATGGTAATTTGTATAGGTGCACTAGTTCGACGAAGATATGGTGATAAAAGTGTAATATTGATGGTAGAAACATATTTTTATAATCTGAATAAATAAAAACAACAAGGTAGCAAATAGTAAACGGGCACAAAAACGTATTGCAATGCTTGAAAATAAGGCCTAGTGTCCGTACTTTCACTAGTGCAATCTCTCAACGATGCTAATATAATTGGATCTTATAACCACCCCTCAAAGTGCGATGAAGAATCACTCCAAAGTTCTTATCTAGCAGAGAACATATGAAGAAATTGTTTTTAGCTATTCTTTCCGATCGATCTATCCAAGAGTTCGTACTAAAATAACACCAAGTTATTCTTTCCGATCGATCTATCAAGAGTTCGTACTAAAATAACACTAACTTATTCTTTCCGATCAATCTATCAAGAGTTCGTACTAAAATAACACCAAAGCAAATTCAGATTCATAATACTCAATGCAACACAAAGAACCTCAAAGAGTGCCCCAAGATTTCTACCGGAGAAACAAAAGATGAGAACGTGCATCAACCCCTATGCATAGATTACCCCAATGTCACCACGGGAATCCGCGAGTTGAATGCCAAAACACATATCAAGTGAATCAATACGATACTCCATTGTCACCATGAGTATTCATTTGCAAGACGTATATCAAGTGTTCTCAAATCCACAAAAGTATTCAATCCGATAAAACGAAATCTCAAAGGGAAAACTCAATTCATCACAAGATACAGAGGGGAAAACACCATATGATCCGACTATTAACAAAGCCCGCGATACATCAAGATCGTGACATCTCAAGAACATGTGAGAGAGAGATTAAACACATAGCTACTGGTACAAACCCTCAGCCCCGAGGGTGGACTACTCCCTCCTCATCGTGGTGGCCACCGGGATGATGAAGATAGCCACCGGAGATGATTCCCCCTCCGGCAGTGTGCCAGAATGGGGTCTAGATTAGTTCTTGGTGGCTACAGAGCCTTGCGACGGCGGAACTTCTGATCTAGGTTAACCCCTGATAGTTTCTTTATTTATAGGATTTTTGGCGTTGGTTTCATGCTAAGATGGGCCTCGAGGTGAGCACAGCCCACTGGGGCAAGCCAGGCCCACCAGGCGCGCCCTGGTGGGTTGTGCTCTCCTTGTGGTTCTTCTTGCCCTCCCACGAAGCTTCGGGGTCTCTTTTGTTCCAAAAAAACGTCAAAAAGTTTCAACTTATTTGGAGAACTTTCATTTCTACACAAAAAACAACACCACGGTAGTTCTGCGGAAAACAACGTCAGTCCGGGTTAGTTCCATGCAAATCATACCAAAACCATATAAAATTGTTGTAAACATGGCATGAATACTTCATAAATTATAGATACGTTGGAGACATATCAGCATCCCCAAGCTTAATTCCTACTCGTCCCCGAGTAGGTAAATGATAAAAGAAATAATTTATGAAGTGTGAATGCTAGCAAAGTGCATAAGTTTGATGAATGATTATTTCAATCACTTTTCCTAGCATCATAACAACAACTCTTTCTCATAAAACTTATCATGATAAAGTAGTAATTGAAAATGGAGTTTTTGTTGTGGAATGCTACCTATCATATTCATCATAAACTCTTTTCTTTTGTAGCATGGACATTTGGACTTTTATATGGTTCAAAGCAATAGTCTAGTTTTGACATGAGGACTTTAATACTCAAGCATACCAACAAGCAACCATATCTTTCAAAATATCAACGCTAAAATAAGTTATCCCTGGCCCATCATGCTCAATCATTGATCCATTCATGAAACACACTCGCATATTAGCTACACCCAATGCTCAAGTACGATGATAGTGCCTCCTAGTTGGTGCTTTATAAGAGAAGATGGAGACTCAAATTAAAATAAAAGATTGCATAAAGTAAAAGAAAGGCCCTTTGCAGAGGGAAGTAGGGATTTGTAGAGGTGCCAGTGCTCAAAGCAAAAATTGAGAGATAAAAACATTTTGAGAGGCATACTTTTCCCACCAACGAAAATGACTTATAGCTCCCAACACTTTCCATGCTAGATATATCATAGGCGGTTCCCAAACAGAAAATAAAGTTTATTCCTTTTTCCACCATACTTTCACTTTCCATGGCTAACCGTATCCATGGGTGCCCTCCATACCAACACTTTCCAACGAATTTATTATTTGACAACATAAAGTAAATTCATTTTTCATTTCGGGAATGGGCATCCCTAATACCTTTGCCTTACTCTCATGCAATGACAAGTGACTAAACACTCATCATGAGAATAACACATCTAGCATGGAAAATATTGGCCACACCTCACCGCCTCGTGAGTGGTACGAGCACACAAAAGAGAAATTTATTTTGAAAATTAGAGATGGCACATACAAATTTTCTTAGAATGGCAAAAGAATACCGCATATAGGTAGGTATGGTGGACTCATGTGGCAAAACTGGTTTAAAGGATTTTGGATGCACAAGTAGTGATCATACTTAGTGCAAAATGAAGGCTAGCAAAAGATTGAGAAGCGACCAACCAAGAAACGAATAATCTCATAAGCGAGCATTGAGCATAATTAACACCGAATAATGCACCACAAGTAGGATGTAATTTCATTGCATAACTATTGACTTTCGTGCTTGCATAGAGAATCACAAACCTTAACACCAATATTCTTACTAAGCATAATTACTCATCAACATGACTCACATATGCTTCGAAACAGTATTACCTCAACAGTTGCCCAAAAAACTGCTGGGCTAATGATAGGCGCTCCCACCCCCACCCCGGCGATCGCCACCACCTCCGGTGATCTCTTCCCCTAGCCACCAAATTTCATTTCCTTTCCACTAGATCTCTCTGGCGCACTGAGATCTACGTTTTAATACCCACCTCTATGGGTTCTGCTGATGGATCCACCCTTGGCTTGGACTTCTCCAAGGGTCTGGTTTTTGCGGAGAAGGTTTTTCAATCTACGGGTTTTCCGGTGCACCCCATGGATGACACGGGCTTCTTCACCATGGTAATTTCTTTTGGTCGGCATGATTTTCATTTGACTGAGGATTCGGTGGCAGCGGCGCTTGAGGCGGCCATCGGAGGTTCTGCTATTGAGTTCATGGTTTTTATGATCACGGAGAGGGTTTTTGGTTTTCACGTTTCTTGCAAGGCTGTGGCTTTAATCATCCTCAGGCTCCGTTCTTTCTCTTGTGATCATTTTAAATGTTTCTTTCATCTTTGGGGAAATGGTGGCCCAAATTGGGGCCGTGAGTTCAAGCTTTCAAAATTGGAATGTGATGCCGAGTGGATCATTGTTAGCCCTTCCAAATGTCGAGCTACCCTTGGCATGTTGGCTATGCACACCAAGCCCCGTAAATCTTCGATAAAATCATCGCATGCCCCTGCCAAGAAGCTCTCGTTTTCACAGTTCCAGAATTATCCTGCTTGTCGTGGTTATCGTTATCCGGCCACGAAGACTTGCATTCAAACTGTTGAGGATGCGGGCTACACACTTCCTGCGCATGAACGGGTGGTCATCCACCCTTCGCCGCCGGCTGAGCTCCGGTGGACGACAACTACCCCCTCCATTTCCTTTGGAACGGTTAGGGATCTTCAACCAGCTGCGAATGGGTCGCCGTCTATCTCGGGCGGAAATTTTGGCTCTCTGAATGTGGACGTGCCTTCCCATGTTGGGCCGTCTCCTTCACGGTCCACGGTCCAGGTGGAGCCGGTGCTATCTTCTGGGCTTTTCATTCCGTCTTCTCAGCAAGCAGACGAAGATTTTGATAATTTGATTACGGGCATGGTAGATGAAATTTTAACGTGTCAGATCTGCTTATCTAAGGGTCATTTTGCTGTGGCGTGCACATCTAAATTGCGTTGTACCTCTTGTCTGCGGGTGGGGCATGATAAAAAGGATTGTAACAAGTTTGCTAGTATTTTGGGTTTGGTTTGGAAACCAAAACCCGGTAACGTTGCAACTTCCGAGGATCGCTCAGCTCCCATCGAGAATATCTCTCTGACACAGCTTTTACCAAACTTGGACTCCTCTTGCACTTCCGCATTTACTGCTTCGCCTTGTTCCATCAGTCCTGGTCCCAAAACGCCTTCGACAGCGCCGCCTGCGACCCCTCCCCCACCGGACTTCTTGCCACCTGAGACCCCTCCCCCACCGGACTTCTTGCCGCCTGCTTCCAGCCCGGACTGTTCCCCTCCGATGGCTAACTTCCCCCTTGACCCCGTGCTGTATGTGCCGGCTGGCCATCACATTGTGGACGGCGGTGATGCTCGTCTGCCTCGGACCTATGTGACGCCACATACCCCACTTGTGCGCCGCCATGAGGAATTCATGCTTGCTGAGGTAATGCCCATCCCCCCTCCCGATCAGATTGGTGCTGCTAGGGAGGAAGTGGTACAGTGGTTGCAAGCCCATGGGGTATTGGTGAGGTCTGCTCAGCCTTGGATTAGATCGGTCGGTCTTTTCGAGCTTAGGGATGCTGCAGTCAGGTGTTCTCTTCTTCAGATGCCGCCCCAACCTCTATGCAATGATCATTTTGTGCGTTTTATGAAGCACGATGAGGGTGATTCGTTTCGAGGTGCTCAGGGTTTCCGTCAGGGTCTGCTCATGTTCTTGGGGATTCCGCTCGATCTTCGCAATGAGGAGAATATTCGGGCAGCGGTCAACACATTTGGGAAATTTCAGCATTGGATTAGTGAGGATCCCTACCTCGTGCGCACTTTGGTTTTTGCGTCTTTTCCAGAAGATATTTTAGTTCCAAGAGATGTGGTGTTCATGGATTATGCTGCTTGGGGTGGTGCCCAGGTGTCTTGGACGGTGCCGCTGTATATCCTGGGGGCAAATTTTGCTGAACAGATGCCCCAGGATGAAGACTGGATGCCCATGAATGGCAATCCTCATCCCATGCCTGGTGTTCCCTTCCCGGAGATGCCACCTTTTATCCTGCCTCCATTCCCGGCCTTGGGGTGGAACGATGTGCCACCACCTCCGCCTGAACCTGCGCAAAATGAGGTGCATGAGGACAATTGGGGCAACTGGGAGGAACCTGCTGCGGAGCCTGCTGTGGAGGATCAAGAATCTGTGGTTTTGAAAGCCTCGGCACAACCTAGTTCAGCCCACCAAAGCTCGGAAGATCAACCCCAGGTGTCCCCTGCTCCTATCGTTCTTATTGATGGGGCTTCACCTGTTAATTCGAATGATCAAGTGGTAGCACCGGATATGGAGGATGCTAATATTTGGGCCATTGTGGTGTATCAACCTCCCCCTTTTGATGTCCGCACTCTGGAGCAGCCTGTGGTTCCGATTCCTTTTGGTCCCCCTCTGCCGCCGGAGATGATTTGGAGGCGCTCGTTTGAAAATTTGCTGACTGCTCCAATGGGGTTTGAGGTGCCTAAACCTCTGCTGTCTCAGCCCCTGTCACCTGTCATTTTGAGCAAGAGAACCTGGGACTTTGCTTTCCAGCAGGATGCCCTTCCATTGCTGACATGGAAGGAGTCGGTATCTGCTCGACCTGTGGCTAGAGCACTTTTTGTGGATGAATCTGATAGGGTTGGGATTGTGGTTCCTCCTCCTCCTGAGCGTGCACCTGCCAGGAGGCCACGCAAAGTTTTGGCGCCTACTCCACTTGTTGAAACTTCTGTTCGTAGGTGTACCAGAAGTTCGGCCCAGCGGGATGGGTTTAAGCCCACTTTCCATGAGCTGGTTTTGCAGCCCAAGAAGAAGAAGCCCAAGGCCAAGCCCCTCTCTGCTGAGAAGTCTGAAGACCCTGCATTTGGAGCTGTCCCTCCGCCTACTCCCATCAGTCACCTGCAAGCTATTGGCAAGGAGCTGGAGATTGATGTAGCTCTGCTCACGGAGGATGCACTTATGGTGGACCCCTCTGCTGCTACAACTCAAGACCCCAATGAATAGTGAACTCCAATACTGTTGGGTTTGGCGAGCCCACAAATATGCTTTATGTGTTTGGTTTTCTTTTTCTGTTCCGGGGATATGTAATAATGCTGGTTTGGAACTCTTGTGTGCTTTTGGGCATTTGGCACTGTGTGTCATGTGCATGGGTGACTTGTTTATATTATTCCTTTATGAATAATCTCTATAGAAACTGGAATGTTCTGTGCTGGAATGTCAGGGGTTTAAATTCTGAAGCTAGGCAACGAGCTGTTAGACAAAAGATTGATGAAAGCCAATGTGCCATTGCCTGCCTGCAAGAAACTAAATGTGCTTCATTTGATTCCCGCATGATTAAAAGTTTTTGCCCCAAGAGATTTGACAGCTTTGCTTTCTCTCCTTCCTTGGGGGCCTCTGGTGGAATTCTAGTTGTTTGGAATTCGTCTATATTTGGGGGGACTTTATTGCAAGTCCAACAATTTGCAGTGGTAATTGAGTTTGTTTCTAGGCACAACAATGAGCGCTGGACTCTTGTGGTGGTCTATGGACCCTGTCAGGGGGAAGCCAGGGATAATTTTGTAAACTGGTAGTATCACCTGAACATTCCTGTGGATGAGAATTGGCTGTTATTGGGGGATTTTAACTTCTTACGGTCTATGGATAACAGGAATCTACCTGGTGGTGATCTGAATGACATGTTCATCTTTAGTGAGATAATTGGACACCTCGGCCTTTTAGAGTTTCCCATCAAAGGTAGGTCCTACACTTGGTCCAATATGCAGGATGATCCACTTCTTGAGCAGCTTGACTGGTTCTTCACTTCTGTTGATTGGATCTCTGATTATCCCATGACTGAGGTGCTACCTCTTGCCAGGACTGCTTCTGACCATGTGCCCTGTATGGTTACAATTAAAACCTCTATTCCCAAGTCTAATATCTTTAGGTTTGAGAACTATTGGTTGGAGTTGGAGGGTTTTATGGATTGTGTGGATTCCTCATGGCAGAAACAATCCAGAAAGGGCCATATTACTGCTAGGATAGCTGACAAATTTAAGTCCTTGAGAATGTGTCTCAAAAGGTGGCAGAAGAGCATTTCTAAACTGAGAACTCTCATTTGTAAATGCAATAGTGTTATCCTGCTCTTGGATGAGCTTGAGGAATATAGAACACTCTACAGACAGGAATCAAATTTCAGGATTGTGGTTAAATGCCATGTTGAGAAATTGCTCCATCTTCAATATCTTTATTGGAGGAAACGATGTACTATCAGATACATCAAAGTGGGTGGTGAGAACACCAAGTTCTTTCATGCTATGGCCATGGAGAGATACCGAAGAAATTCTATTGCTAGCTTAAAACTGCATGATGGTACGGTGGTGACTGATCATTCCCAAATGGAGGGTATCATCTGGGACTGTTTCAAGAACAGAATGGGTTCTTCTAGGGGCATTAAAATGGGCTTTGATCTTTCTTCCCTTATTGAACCCGTGGTGGGACTGGATGTTCTCACTAAGCCTTTTGGGAAGGAGGAAATGGACTTGATTGTCAAGCACATGCCAGTTGATAAAGCTCCAGGTCCAGATGGTTTTAATGGTCTTTTCTTCAAAAGATGCTGGCACATAATTTCTCAGGATTTCTATGAACTGGCCCAGGCTTTCTTTCTGGGTACTGCCCATCTGGAGAATATCAATGACTCTTACATAACTTTGGTGCCCAAGAAGCTCTCCCCTGAGGAGGTGGGTGACTACAGACCTATATCTTTAACAGGAATGGGTCTTAAGTTTCTGTCTAAGATGGCAGCCAATAGGTTTCAAGAGGTGATTATGCAGTGTGTTCACAAGAACCAATATGGTTTCATAAAAAGTAGAACAATTCAGGATTGTATTGGGTGGACCTTGGAGTATTTGCACCAGTGTCATCAGTCCAAGAAGCCTATTGTGATTCTAAAGTTGGATTTTGAAAAGGCTTTTGACTCCCTCGAGCATGAGGCCATTGTGCAAATTCTGAGACATAAGGGCTTTAATGAGAAGTGGATTCTTTGGATGAAGCAGCTTCTCTCCACAGGTACCTCCTCTGTTCTGCTTAATGGTGTCCCTGGTAGGAAGTTCAGGTGCAAAAAGGGTGTCAGACAGGGTGATCCAGTCTCTCCTCTCTTGTTTGTCCTAGCTGCTGATCTTCTGCAGACTGTAATTAATGACATGTTCAGAAGGGGCATTCTCCAGTTACCTATTCCTTGTCATGATCAGGATTACCCTGTAGTTCAGTATGCGGATGATACCCTTATTATCTTGCCTGCTGACAAGGATCAACTTTTAGCTCTAAAGGATATGCTCAAGATCTTCTCTGAGTCCACTGGTCTGGATGTGAACTATCATAAATCCTTTATTATTCCCATCAATGTGGACATTGCTGTCATGGCTGAATTAGCTTCTGCTTTTGGATGCCAGATTGGGAAAATGCCTTTTACCTACCTTGGGTTGCCAGTGGGAACTACAAGGCCTAAAATGCTGGATTTTATGCCCCTGGTTGATTGCATGGAGAGGAGAATGACAACTAGTTCATCTTTTCTGAATCAGGGGGAAAGGCTGCAGTTCCTTAATTCTGCTTTGTCATCTATGCCCATCTTCTTCTTGTGCAGTTTGGCTGTCCCAGCTGGAATCCTTAAACAATTGGAAAGAATCCAGAGGCAATGTCTCTGGAGGAGGAATAGGGGTCAGCCTGCACCCTCCCTAGCTGCTTGGGACCTTATTTGCAGGCCAAAAAACAGGGGAGGTCTTGGCATCCTCAACCTTGGTTCCCAGAATGTTGCACTTTTGATCAAACATGCCAATAATTTCCTTAACAGAAAGGATCTTCCTTGGGTTTCTTTAAATTGGGATACTTACTACCATAATAGGGTCCCTCAGGGAACTTCTGATTGTGGATCATTCTGGTGGAAGGATATTTGCAAGGTCATGCATCATTTTAGGGAGTGTGCTTGGGTTCAGATTAATGCAGGGAACACTGCCCTCATGTGGTCAGATAACTTGCAGTTTGATGGTCAGGTGTCTAGCCTTCAGCTCAGATTTCCTAGGCTTTACTCTTATGTTAAGGACCCCTGGGTTACTGCTATGGAATTCTTGGCCTCCCAGGACATTTTCCAGCATTTCCACCTTCCTTTGTCCAGCCAGGCTTTTGATGACCTGGCTATTCTTCAGTCTTTGTTGGGTGGCCTCATTAGAGCACCTGGGTCCAAGGATATTTGGTTTTGGAAGGGAACTGCCAAGGGATATTCACCAAAGCTGTTTTACACACATACTTTTGTCTCTGCATCCTTCAACCCTTTGACAGCTTGGATCTGGAAGTCCTCTTGTACAATGAAAATCAAAGTTTTTGCTTGGATGCTTATTATGGACAGGTTGAACACCAAGGACATGGTGGAGAGGAGGCATTGGCACTTGGAGGATGGAGTGAGCTGTGTCCTTTGCCCTTTGCAGACTAGGGAGACAAGAGATCATTTGTTTTTCAATTGCAACTTTAGTGTCAGAATTTGGAACTATCTGCAAATTGATTGGTCTTCTGGTGACTCCATGGCTCATTTGGTCCTTAATGCTAGCAGGAGTTTTAGGAAGCCCTTCTTCACTGAAGTGGTGTTCATTGCTTGCTGGAATATATGGATCATCAGGAATGCTAAGGTCTTCAGGCATGAGAGGGCTAGATTTAATAAATGGAGGTCTGCTTTTATACATGACATCAGCTTAATGCAATATAGAGTGAAAGCTGCCTACAAAGATGATCTTCTACGCTGGATTTCATTCCTGCCACCTTGAGGACTTTTACATGTACCTTCTACCCTTTTTTTCTACTTCTTCCCCTAGATTCTTTGATTACCTCTTGTAATCCCC
The DNA here is from genome assembly GCF_002575655.3 of Aegilops tauschii subsp. strangulata. Lineage (NCBI taxonomy): Eukaryota > Viridiplantae > Streptophyta > Magnoliopsida > Poales > Poaceae > Aegilops > Aegilops tauschii. The sequence continues at coordinate 145,067,133 of NC_053035.3, read as the reverse complement.
CATTTTCCTATACCTGTACTGTATATATTTTCTCAATAAAGTTTTGATATGCTGTGGGGGTTTCCCCTACAGTTACCAGTCAAAAAAAAACATGACTCACATATCACATCATCATATCTCAAAACTATTACGAGGAATCAAGTTTATTTTGTCCAATGATCTTCATGAAAGTTTTTATTATATCCTTCTTGGATATCTATCACTTTGGAACTAATTTTCATGTTTTGCTTTTGATAAGCTCAAACAAATATAAGTGAAGATCATGAGCATAATATTTAATTTGTCTCAAATTAATTTAAGTGAAGCAAGAGAGAATTTCTTCAAAAAAATACTAAAGCACACCGTGCTCAAAAAGATATAAGTGAAGCACTAGATCAATTCCATAGAGCTTCGTTAACGGGATGTGCGTGCCACTTACCTAGTCTCCCTGGCAACTATTTGTGGACTCTATTTTATTTAAAAACCTTCAGATCTAAGTACTTCATTAAAATAGAAAACAAAAAATGACATTCCAAGGATAGCACACATCATGTGAAGAAGCAAAAACTTAGGCTCAACCGATACTAACCGATAATTGTTGAAGAAAAAAGGTGGGATGCCAGCCGGGGCATCCCCAAGCTTAGATGCTTGAGACTTCTTGAAATATTATCTTGGGATGCCTTGGGCATCCCCAAGCTTGAGCTTTTTCGTCTCCTTAATTCCTCTCATATCACGGTTTTCCTAAATCTCAAAAGCTTCATCAACACAAAACTCAATAAGAAATCGTGAGATAAGTTAGTATAAACCAATGCAAAAACCTTATCATTCTCTACTGTAGCAAATCACTAAAATTATTATTCAACATTTCATACTAAATGCCTCTGCATATTTAATACTCCTATCCTCTAATAGAGTCATTAAACAAGCAAACATATGCAAAAAATGCAAACATAACAGCAATCTGCCAAAACAGTACAGTCTGTAAAGAATGCAAGAGTATCAATACTTCCCTATCTCCAAAAGTTATGAAAATTTTACCACACTGTATAAAATTTATCAGCTTATTTTGCAAAAAGTTTCAACATTATATCACATTCTGACTTTTCTAGGGGATTTTTGCAACAGCGGTAATTTTTCTGTTTTCAAACAGCAACATGTGTACTAAAATAACACCAAGAGTTCGTACTAAAATAACACCAAGTTATTCTTTCTGAATACTAACTGTGAAAGAAAGCACTGTGCAATGAGGCCTCTGATATACGAACTCACACAAGTGAAAGTTTTTTGAGAAATGCGAGTCGAAGGTTTAGTAGAAGATTGTCTGGTAGGTAGCACAGCGCAAAGCTGGCGGTCTGGAGAGAGGAGTGATGTCTACTACGCAACTTTATTCTTGTAGACACGTGTTTGGCCTCCAAGCGCAGAGTTTTGTAGGATAGTAGCAATTTTCCCTCAAGTGGATGACCTAAGGTTTATCAATCCGTGGGAGGTGTAGGATGAAGATGGTCTCTCTCAAACAACCCCGCAACCAAATAATAAAAAGTCTCTTGTGTCCCCAACACACCAAATACAATGGTAATTTGTATAGGTGCACTAGTTCGACGAAGATATGGTGATAAAAGTGTAATATTGATGGTAGAAACATATTTTTATAATCTGAATAAATAAAAACAACAAGGTAGCAAATAGTAAACGGGCACAAAAACGTATTGCAATGCTTGAAAATAAGGCCTAGTGTCCGTACTTTCACTAGTGCAATCTCTCAACGATGCTAATATAATTGGATCTTATAACCACCCCTCAAAGTGCGATGAAGAATCACTCCAAAGTTCTTATCTAGCGGAGAACATAAGAAGAAATTGTTTTTAGCTATTCTTTCCGATCGATCTATCCAAGAGTTCGTACTAAAATAACACCAAGTTATTCTTTCCGATCGATCTATCAAGAGTTCGTACTAAAATAACACTAACTTATTCTTTCCGATCAATCTATCAAGAGTTCGTACTAAAATAACACCAAAGCAAATTCAGATTCATAATACTCAATGCAACACAAAGAACCTCAAAGAGTGCCCCAAGATTTCTACCGGAGAAACAAAAGATGAGAACGTGCATCAACCCCTATGCATAGATTACCCCAATGTCACCACGGGAATCCGCGAGTTGAATGCCAAAACACATATCAAGTGAATCAATACGATACTCCATTGTCACCATGAGTATTCATTTGCAATACGTATATCAAGTGTTCTCAAATCCACAAAAGTATTCAATCCGATAAAACGAAATCTCAAAGGGAAAACTCAATTCATCACAAGATACAGAGGGGAAAACACCATATGATCCGACTATTAACAAAGCCCGCGATACATCAAGATCGTGACATCTCAAGAACATGTGAGAGAGAGATTAAACACATAGCTACTGGTACAAACCCTCAGCCCCGAGGGTGGACTACTCCCTCCTCATCGTGGTGGCCACCGGGATGATGAAGATAGCCACCGGAGATGATTCCCCCTCCGGCAGTGTGCCAGAATGGGGTCTAGATTAGTTCTTGGTGGCTACAGAGCCTTGCGACGGCGGAACTTCTGATCTAGGTTAACCCCTGATAGTTTCTTTATTTATAGGATTTTTGGCGTTGGTTTCATGCTAAGATGGGCCTCGAGGTGAGCACAGCCCACTGGGGCAAGCCAGGCCCACCAGGCGCGCCCTGGTGGGTTGTGCTCTCCTTGTGGTTCTTCTTGCCCTCCCACGAAGCTTCTGGGTCTCTTTTGTTCCCAAAAAACGTCAAAAAGTTTCAACTTATTTGGAGAACTTTCATTTCTACACAAAAAACAACACCACGGTAGTTCTGCGGAAAACAACGTCAGTCCGGGTTAGTTCCATGCAAATCATACCAAAACCATATAAAATTGTTGTAAACATGGCATGAATACTTCATAAATTATAGATACGTTGGAGACATATCAGCATCCCCAAGCTTAATTCCTACTCGTCCCCGAGTAGGTAAATGATAAAAGAAATAATTTATGAAGTGTGAATGCTAGCAAAGTGCATAAGTTTGATGAATGATTATTTCAATCACTTTTCCTAGCATCATAACAACAACTCTTTCTCATAAAACTTATCATGATAAAGTAGTAATTGAAAATGGAGTTTTTGTTGTGGAATGCTACCTATCATATTCATCATAAACTCTTTTCTTTTGTAGCATGGACATTTGGACTTTTATATGGTTCAAAGCAATAGTCTAGTTTTGACATGAGGACTTTAATACTCAAGCATACCAACAAGCAACCATATCTTTCAAAATATCAACGCTAAAATAAGTTATCCCTGGCCCATCATGCTCAATCATTGATCCATTCATGAAACACACTCGCATATTAGCTACACCCAATGCTCAAGTACGATGATAGTGCCTCCTAGTTGGTGCTTTATAAGAGAAGATGGAGACTCAAATTAAAAATAAAAGATTGCATAAAGTAAAAGAAAGGCCCTTTGCAGAGGGAAGTAGGGATTTGTAGAGGTGCCAGTGCTCAAAGCAAAAATTGAGAGATAAAAACATTTTGAGAGGCATACTTTTCCCACCAACGAAAATGACTTATAGCTCCCAACACTTTCCATGCTAGATATATCATAGGCGGTTCCCAAACAGAAAATAAAGTTTATTCCTTTTTCCACCATACTTTCACTTTCCATGGCTAACCGTATCCATGGGTGCCCTCCATACCAACACTTTCCAACGAATTTATTATTTGACAACATAAAGTAAATTCATTTTTCATTTCGGGAATGGGCATCCCTAATACCTTTGCCTTACTCTCATGCAATGACAAGTGACTAAACACTCATCATGAGAATAACACATCTAGCATGGAAAATATTGGCCACACCTCACCGCCTCGTGAGTGGTACGAGCACACAAAAGAGAAATTTATTTTGAAAATTAGAGATGGCACATACAAATTTTCTTAGAATGGCAAAAGAATACCGCATATAGGTAGGTATGGTGGACTCATGTGGCAAAACTGGTTTAAAGGATTTTGGATGCACAAGTAGTGATCATACTTAGTGCAAAATGAAGGCTAGCAAAAGATTGAGAAGCGACCAACCAAGAAACGAATAATCTCATAAGCGAGCATTGAGCATAATTAACACCGAATAATGCACCACAAGTAGGATGTAATTTCATTGCATAACTATTGACTTTCGTGCTTGCATAGAGAATCACAAACCTTAACACCAATATTCTTACTAAGCATAATTACTCATCAACATGACTCACATATCACATCATCATATCTCAAAACTATTACGAGGAATCAAGTTTATTTTGTCCAATGATCTTCATGAAAGTTTTTATTATATCCTTCTTGGATATCTATCACTTTGGAACTAATTTTCATGTTTTGCTTTTGATAAGCTCAAACAAATATAAGTGAAGATCATGAGCATAATATTTAATTTGTCTCAAATTAATTTAAGTGAAGCAAGAGAGAATTTCTTCAAAAAAATACTAAAGCACACCGTGCTCAAAAAGATATAAGTGAAGGACTAGATCAATTCCATAGAGCTTCGTTGACGGGATGTGCGTGCCACTTACCTAGTCTCCCTGGCAACTATTTGTGGACTCTATTTTATTTAAAAACCTTCAGATCTAAGTACTTCATTAAAATAGCAAGCAAAAAATGACATTCCAAGGATAGCACACATCATGTGAAGAAGCAAAAACTTAGGCTCAACCGATACTAACCAATAATTGTTGAAGAAAAAAGGTGGGATGCCAGCCGGGGCATCCCCAAGCTTAGATGCTTGAGACTTCTTGAAATATTATCTTGGGATGCCTTGGGCATCCCCAAGCTTGAGCTTTTGCGTCTCCTTAATTCCTCTCATATCACGGTTTTCCTAAATCTCAAAAGCTTCATCCACACAAAACTCAATAAGAAATCGTGAGATAAGTTAGTATAAACCAATGCAAAAACCTTATCATTCTCTACTGTAGAAAATCACTAAAATTAGTATTCAACATTTCATACTAAATGCCTCTGCATATTTAATACTCCTATCCTCTAATAGAGTCATTAAACAAGCAAACATATGCAAAAAAATGCAAACATAACAGCAATCTGCCAAAACAGTACAGTCTGTAAAGAATGCAAGAATATCAATACTTCCCTAACTCCAAAAGTTATGAAAATTTTACTACACTGTATAAAATTTATCAGAGCTTATTTTGCAAAAAGTTTCAACATTTTATCACATTCTGACTTTTCTAGGGGATTTTTGCAACAGCGGTAAATTTTCTGTTTTCAAACAGCAACAAGTGTACTAAAATAACACCAAGAGTTCGTACTAAAATAACACCAAGTTATTCTTTCCGAATACTAACTGTGAAAGCAAGCACTGTGCAATGAGGCCTCTGATATACGAACTCACACAAGTGAAAGTTTTTTGAGAAATGCGAGTCGAAGGTTTAGTAGAAGATTGTCTGGTAGGTAGCACAGCGCAAAGCTGGCGGTCTGGAGAGAGGAGTGATGTCTACTACGCAACTTTATTCTTGTAGACACGTGTTTGGCCTCCAAGCGCAGAGTTTTGTAGGATAGTAGCAATTTTCCCTCAAGTGGATGACCTAAGGTTTATCAATCCGTAGGAGGTGTAGGATGAAGATGGTCTCTCTCAAACAACCCTGCAACCAAATAATAAAAAGTCTCTTGTGTCCCCAACACACCAAATACAATGGTAATTTGTATAGGTGCACTAGTTTGGCGAAGATATGGTGATAAAAGTGTAATATTGATGGTAGAAACATATTTTTATAATCTGAATAAATAAAAACAACAAGGTAGCAAATAGTAAACGGGCACAAAAACGGTATTGCAATGCTTGAAAATAAGGCCTAGTGTCCGTACTTTCAGTAGTGCAATCTCTCAACGATGCTAATATAATTGGATCTTATAACCACCCCTCAAAGTGCGATGAAGAATCACTCCAAAGTTCTTATCTAGCGGAGAACATAAGAAGAAATTGTTTTTAGCTATTCTTTCCGATCGATCTATCCAAGAGTTCGTACTAAAATAACGCCAAGTTATTCTTTTCGATCGATCTATCAAGAGTTCGTACTAAAATAACACTAACGTATTCTTTCCTACCAATCTATCAAGAGTTCGTACTAAAATAACAGCAAAGAAAATTCAGATTCATAATAGTCAATCCGACACAAAGAACCTCAAAGAGTGCCCCAACATTTCTACCGGAGAAACAAAAGACGAGAATGTGCATCAACCACTATGCATAGATTATCCCAATGTCACCGTGGGAATCTGCGAGTTGAATGCCAAAACTCATATCAAGTGAATCAATATGATACTCCATTGTCACCACGAGTATTCATTTGCAAGACATATATCAAGTGCTCTCAAATCCATAAAAGTATTCAATCCGATAAAACGAAATCTCAAAGGGAAAACTCAATTCATCACAAGATAGAGAGGGGAAAACACCATATGATCCGACTATATTAACAAAGCCCGCGATACATCAAGATCGTGACATCTCAAGTACATGAGAGAGAGTGAGAGATTAAACACATAGCTACCGGTACAAACCCTCAGCCCCAAGGGTGGACTACTCCCTCCTCATCCAGGTGGCCGCCGGGATGATGAAGATGGCCACCGGAGATGATTCCCCCCTCCGGCAGGGTGCCGGAACGGGGTCTCGATTGATTTTCGGTGGCTATAGAGCCTTGCAGCAACGGAACTTCTGATCTAGGTTAACCCCTGATGGTTTCTCTATTTATAGGATTTTTTGGCGTTGGTTTCACGCTAAGATGGGCCTCGAGGTGAGCAAAACCCACCGAGGCAAGCCAGGCCCACCAGGCGCGCCCTGGTGGGTTGTGCCCTCCTCGTGGCTCTTTTGGCCCTCCCACGAAGCTTCGGTGGTCTCTTTTGTTCCAAAAAAATTGTCAAAAAGTTTCAGCTCATTTGGAGAACTTTCATTTCTGCACAAAAAACAACACCATGGTACTTCTGCTGAAAAAAGCGTCAGTCCATGTTAGTTCCATGCAAATCATACCAAAACCATATAAAATTGTTGTAAACATGGCATGAATACTTCATAAATTATAGATACGTTGGAGACGTATCAAGGAGGAAAACCGTGAGATGGACGTCGGTGATGAGGGCACAAGTACGTGGCGTTCGATATCTGGTGGGTGATTTCCTAGGGAATAGGAGAACTCAAGCAGCTGTAGTTCTATAAATTCAGGGGATTTCAGCCAGGTGTCCACCATGCATGGCATGGTATGCTTGCTTAGGTAGCATGACGGGATGCGTAGGCTTTGAACGGAGCCCTGGTGGGAGGAGATGATGGCTCTGGGGAGTTCAAAATCATTGAAGAGAGATAGCTGACGACAGTCGAGATTAAGGGGCACGACACGCCATAGAGGGCGCCACCGAATTGAGAGGACTTGGGTGTAGTAGCAATCCTTGGTGGGGAGAAGCGATATGATCTCCCCAAGCATGGCGTCCGGGAGATCGCTGATGCGGTCCACCTGAGATTCTATGGGTTGTTGGGATCCGGTGGGGGCGGGCTCGCCGCTTCTCCCCGCACTGCCGGGTGCGTGATCTACAACAGGCGTCGCTGCTGGCGGGAGCCTCATCTTCTTGGTGTTGGGGTCAGCTGACTCCATTTTCCTCGAGGGTGTCGCATCGAGCTCACGGATTTGAGCAGAGTAACAAAAGATGACCCTAGTTGTAGTGCGAGTGAAGAAGAAAAGGAGCTGGGATTTTTGTGTAGTAGTGAGGAAGAAGGGGAGCTAGGGTTTTCTATAGGAGTGATGTGAGGAATTTGGGGGTACGAGTGGAGCGAGCTGACGTGAGGTGGGTGGGAGTGAGGAGGAAGAAGAGCACCCAGGTTTGTTTGGGGGGCGGTGTGCTGGGTGTGGGTAGCGCCTCTCATTAAGTAAATAATGGGCTTTTGAATTGATTTTATTATTTACTAGGGTGGATGGGCTGTTTTGTCTTGGGCCCAGAGAAACAATTACTACTAGTACAGTGGAGACACTCTACAGCTACCCAAAAAAATAATTACTACGAGTACAATGGATACACTACCGCTTCTGGCTCCTCCGAGGTCATCGAAACGTCTCCCTCTATTGAATGCCATTTTACTTTTGTTCACCGACATGCGGGCCATGTAGCGCGTGGGCCCAAATGCCATCCACCAAATTAGAAGGCAGTATGGAGGCGGAGAGTCACCCCGATCATAGCGCGACAGTAACGAGCTGTCGTATCACAAAACCCCACCTCCCCGCAGTCTAAGTTTGACGGACGAAGCAACCATCATTTCACTCTTCGCTGAATCCCCTTCTCCCTCACCATCTTCAAGAAAGCCAACACTCGCATCTGCCACTGTTCTTCTCTCCCAACGAAGGGAAGGTAAGCGGATCCATGATGTTGGTATATTTTCATTTAGAGAAAAAAAAGAACTTTTGCAAAGCAGTAACCGATCCTCACTCTATTTTTTTTGTTTCATTGTAATTGCAATTTTGTTTTCCTTTCAGTGGTCTCCTAGTATTCGTCAGTTTCATGATGGACCAAGGAGAACCAGGCAAAGATCTGCCGGTATTGGAGCAGACGCGGGATGCTGATCCCCACGAGACAGAGAGCTCCAAGAAGATGGAGGAAGTCACCGAGCCGACCCTAGATACGCTCACGGCCACTACTGGGATGGTCAACGCCCCATTTGAGGTTACAGCCCCCGTGGCCCTGCAGGAGCAGTTTTCCCCCTTCGAGGATGTGTCCCCCCCGCTGAGCTACCCAAGGTGATTTTCTTCTTTGCCGATCTCGATTGTGGTTTTTCATCTAAGTATGTGGTGTTGAATAATGCAAAATTTTATTAGCTTCGGTGCCATGCTATACATAGTGGTTTAAATAACTTGTGTTTCTTATACTAGAAAGTAATTCAAAATTTGTTTATGTTTCAATTAGAGCCCTGATGTAGACAAGGATTGTGTGGTTGTACATGTCACTTGCTATGAGGTGGATGACCTGAGTATATGCAGTCGGAAAATAGAGTTCTTAGGCTATTGGATTTTGGAAGCCATTTGCGCTTATACCAATGTCGAGTTGTATTCCAGCCTCACTGTTGTCAGGCGTGTTGTCCAGGGTGTACTGAAGCACAAGAAGTTCAAAGCTACTCCTTCGTTTGTGAGGCATACTGTTCTTGTCAAGCTTACGCTGGAATATGACGTGGCATGCCTCCACAAACAAGTTTATGAGTGGCAAGGCCACAAGGTTTTCTTCAGGAAGGTTCATAGGATTGAGCTGCTGCCAGACGTCCTCGATGATGTTCATGGCAAGGTCTGTCTTGTGTCCAGCCCAAATTAGATCAAGGCATGAAATAGTTGCCCCATCTAGTGTTTAATAGTAGTTTGGATTGTGTCTAATTATCCAAACATTTCCTATTATCGAGCCCTCTGGGGCTAGTACTCTGTTTGAATCCGTCTATGGGAACTGTTGCTACTTTTGTGTGCCCGTGAATCATGTGAGAACCATCGTAATTGTTGCCGAAACAGATGCGTCCTCACTAGTTTTTTCATGAATATGGCATGGTAAGACATAAGTTGTCACGGTTTATCATACGAGCAGTGTGTGTTTGATAAAATAGAGTACTCGTTCGAGAAATGTGTGCCGATGTATACCTAGGGTACGTAAGGCTGGTTAAGTACTTGTAAACACTGTTGGTGCTACCCCACTTGTAAGTAGTTGTGCAAAACACGGCACATTGGCTTAGCTCGCTTCAACACTAGGCTATCGACCAGCTAACAATCAATAATCTGCTGTCTGCCATATAAGCAACCACGTATCTGGTTACAGTGGTTCATGCAGTTAACTGAGGCCATAATGTAAATTCCAAACATTCACACGGTAGACCAGCGTTCATGTGGAACACTCACATTAAACTCGTCTTCATAAAAAACTTGAAAAGCATAAGTTAAGAAATTTTATGCATCTCAATGATTCATAGAACATAACAAACATATACTAGTTCACAGCAAAAGACAAAGTTGTGAGAAGGTTTACAAATCAGGAAAAATCAAGCAAGGCTTCTCTGAGCAAAGGGCCTCCCTAGGCAGGCTTTAATTTCCTGGAGTTCACTCTGGTTTTTTCTTGTTGCCACCATCCAGGGTTAGGTTCTCTCATTCAAGAATAACCAATTATACTTGTGTTCTCGGCTGGAATGCTGAACTGAACCATGTAGTGTACTGACCATCTGAAATTCTTGTGCATTCCACTAAATTTAAGCACTGCTATTTGCAGAAATAAGCAGACCACAATGCCTCTTGTCCGTGCACCTGTCCCAAAAACCTCCATGCAACCGTGCCAGCTAGTCCTCGGTCCATGGATGAACTGGTAGAAAGTGCATTCCGTACTAGGATGCAGTTGTTTTCGCTCGTCCCTGCACTGCAATCAGGAAGTAAAACGTATGAATTAGCTTCTTTTAGATTGCGTTGGTCATTCTACCTAGTTACTACCAATGTAGGAAGACCTGGAAGACGGGTGGTTAGAGGACGGCAGCTAGGAATAGCCATCTCATTTTGTGCACTTCTACTAAAACTGAGGTGTGTACTTTTGATTGTGCAGATAGAAACGATATGGAGACAGACATCCCTGCTTGCGCCAATACAAACTACGATTATTTAAAAAATGACAGTTATTTGCTGTGGCATATGATTAACAACAACATCTATTGTGTTATAATTGGCACTACATTGATAGTATGAAAGTGCCCTTAAGTAAGTAGCATCACATCACATCAACACTGCCACTAGATTAACATGCAGAACAATAACATTAGTATTACTATCATGAGAGTAGCACATGGTCAGTAAATGTGCAATCAAATTTGTGCAGTTCCACCGGGATGAAGCAATGTCAGCGGTGTGAGATTTAAGTGTAACTGCAAAAACAAAATTCATGGGAAATAAAGCAAGACGGAAGCACTTCATAAAATGGTGGTGGCATTGCTTCTATTTATTGTAGCGACCAGACCTCAAATGGTCTGTGCTGCTGTGCACCAGTGTCATCCCTGGATCAGTAATGCTGACACGCACAATACAAATGGAGGATTTATAACAGAGTAGCAATCACACACTTATTACATCGAATATCTCCAAAGATAATAAGTATGATAAATATGGCTTAAGGCCATCTAATAACGATAACAGCGGAAGACTTGGAAGATAAGTGAGTCCATCAACTCCAGCGGCATCACTGAGTATAAGACCACGACCTAAGGCACCTTACTCGTCGTCTGAAAAGTCTGCAACATGAAACGTTGCAGCCCGAAAACGGGTCAGCACATAGAATATGCTGGCAATGTAACACATAGAGAATAATGAACAATAATGATGCTATACTACATGCATATATGGCTGGTGGAAAGCTCTATGGTTACAATTTTGCGAAAAGCCAATTTTATCCTACTTCAAAGGAATAAATTTTATTTAACTATCATGGTGGTTGTGAAACATTGAGATGGTTGACAGCATCTCGATCCCAATTAAATGTCATCAATAACCCAACAAAATTAATTAGAAGTAACATAGTGATGAGATTCACATGATAATCCAAATACTAGATACTCAAGTTGTCCATAACCGGGGACACGGCTAACCATGATTAGTTTGTACACTCTGCAGAGGTTTGTGCACTTTTCCCCATAAGACTCGATCTCCTCCGTTGGATTTCTCGCACTACATGGTGTTTCAGAAACGGATGACCGAGACACAGTCTTTCAGAAGTGTTTGCACCTTACGTATGGGTAGACAGTTACACCTACTTTCCCCTACATCTGCTAGTCTACCACTATAAGAGTTCACACAACTTAGTCATAATAGCTTGCGGCTGCACACGGAAGTTTCTAGCATGAATAATCTCATGATCCCTTTGAACCTGGGTGGCGGTCCAAAAGAAAAACAGGCAATCCCGGAATACCCAGGTACCTCAATCCACCCAGATGTGAGTTTTAGTTGCCACCTTAAGTAAACCATTAATTAACAATCTCACATCTGTCATGGAAATCTCTCAAACCCAATCCACGTCTACGAGCATAGCATGGCAATATAATAGCAAACGTAGAAGTAACTCCCAAGGGTTTGAAAGTAAAACAGGTAATAGGCACTACCTCAACTACTTCCCAATACCCACAATTTAATTAGATCCTAATCATGCAATTGTTTGAGGAATAGATCTAATGCAATAAAAACTGGGTATGGAAGGTATATGATCAAAGTGTTACTTGCCTTGCTGATGATCCGCAAAACCTAGCGATTCGAAGTAACAAGCGGCACACTCCGGGTACTCTATCGCAAACAAACAAGCATACAATCAGTACTCATCTAATGCACAGGTAAAACTCGAATGAAAGATCCAACCAGAAAGTTCAACTTAAGAACTCCGGTTTGCAAAAAGAATCAACTCGAAAGAAGCAACGAAAGTCAAACTGCGAAAGAAAGAAGCTTCGTTTACTAATCTGGATCTAGGTCAAGTTTTACTGTAGCACAATCTTGTTTGAGTAGGTTAAACGTAAAGAGAATTTCGAGACGAAACTCTAGGCGCTTGAATCGCCTGATTCCGATAAACGAGCGAGAAGTTAAACAGAAACGAAGATTCGATCAGAAATCGAATCTGAGAAAATAACGGAAAAACTCCGACGAAAAAGAAAAACGGACGAACGGTTAAAGAACGGACGTTCGTTAACAGAGAAAAACCGATGAACGCGTTCGTTAAAACGAACGGTTCGGTGAACGCTCGCAAAATAATAAAACCGAAAAAAAACCGATCTAGGGTTTTTTTTAAACGAAGGGTTTTTTTTAACAAAAACCGGCAACGAACGAGGCGAGGCAGTACCTCGTCGGGGGCGGCTCCGGCGGGGCTCCGGCGAGGGCGGCGGGGTGCGGGGTGCTCGGGGAGGGCGAGGGGCGGCGAGGGGGCGGCGGCAACGGCGGCGGCGGCGGCTCCCGAGCTCAACTCCAGCGGCGGCGGCGGGCAAGGCAGGCGGCGGCGGGGTGAGAGAGGGGGGGGGCGCGGGTATATAAAGGGGGGAGAGCTCGGCTTGGAGGAGGGGGCAAGCTCCGGCGGCGGCTCGGTCCCGTGTCCATGGAGGACACGGCGCGGCGGCGTCCCGTGCGCGGAGAGGAGAGAGGCGCGGGGTGGGCCGGCGGCCTGGCGCGGCTGGGCTCGGCCCGGCGGGCGCGCGCGTTTTTTTTAAAAATACGTTCTGCGGAAAAATTCGTAGAAAAATAAATAAAAGTCAGAAAAATATAAAATAAAATTTTCCCGTCTAGTTAGAAAATCTAGAATAGGGTGAACATTTTTTTAACACAAAATAAATATTTTGAAAACATGCAATATTTTTAATGCAAAAAAAATTGCAAATAAAATCCGAATAAATTCCAATAAATGATTTTAACATTTTTCCTCCAGTATTTCAATTTTTTTGGAGAAGTCATATTTTCTCCTCTCATATATTTTGTTTAATGAAATATTTTTCCAGAGAGAAAATAATTAAAACCAAAATCCTCGTCTTATTATTTGATGAAAATCAAATATGAAAATTCGAGAAAATCCCCAACTCTCTCCGAGGGTCCTTGAGTTGCTTAGGATTTATCGAGGATTTGTCAAAATGCAATAAAATATGATATGCAATGATGATCTATGTATAACATACCAAATTGAAAATTTGGGATGTTACATTTATCGACGTCACTAGACCATTACTTATAGTGACATTAGGTGGCATTTCTTAATGCTTCATGTGATTTTACATTAATGGTAGCGATATGGGCGTAGGGACAGCATGGGCATAAAGTGGTGAGGCAGATGTGGTTGCTGAGAGCAGCAAACACTCAGGCAACATGTCTGCATTTGTCCCATTTTTTATCTCCTCGGCGACATTTTCCTATGTGAGCACAGGAAATCTAGACCTGCTCATTCTCATTTGCGTTGTCCCCCAACACCCCTCACTTTCTTTCCTTTTTTGACCAAGAGACAGGTCCACTTCCCCCCACCCTTCGCCATCCACCATGCTTTCTTTGCCTTTCCAACCAAGAGACCGGTTGGGTAGCCAGTATCCACTACTTTCCCCCGTTTCCTCTTAGAACCAAGTCCTAGATTCATGCTATAGCTTTCCCACTTTCTTCCCTGTTTGAACCAACTCGTAGATTCGACCGTATGAACTAGCTTTACCTCTAATAATAGTAAAAGTCTAGGTGGCTTTGGAACAGCCGACGGAAGTAGAAAAAGATCCACATGCAGCCACATGGGGAGCTGGGGCAGTAGAGCAAGGCAGGTTTCGAAGGAATATATACCTGAGGGTCGTCGACATGTGGCAAAGACAGCGTTGGGAGGCCACATCTTGGCCACAATACCGCAGGGAGGAAGAAGGGGTTGGAGGCCCTCCCGAGCCGGCGCTCTCTCGGAGAGAACGACACGGCCACCGATCGGGACGCGCAGGCAGCCGTTGGTCTCCTCCCTCGCCGACGATGACAGCGTGAATGATGCACCTACACCCCTACCCCGGTCGAGGTGGTCCGACCGAATTTGTGACCAGCCATAAGCAGAGAGAGAGAGAGTGTGGCCACCTATGTCTTGCTTAGATCTGGAGAGCATGAGAGAGTGAAAGAGAGGAACTCTAGTAAAGCAAGCGCTAAGGCTCCTGCTTATATATATATATATATATATATATATATATATATATATATATATATATATATATTGGAGTGATTTTGTTGTACCAGCTAAAAAAATGCGTTCCTACGTGTACCCGTGACTGGGTGTGAGAGAACTAGTGCGTGTGTGCACCGCTTCTCTTCGTGAGAGTACAATATACTATGCCCAAAGAACGTTCGCCACAAGAGTAATAGTATAAGTGTGACGTGTGAGTTAAAATAAAAGGTGCACGACATCTTTTGTTTTTTAGAAGTTTTGAGGGTAGAGTGTGAAGAGCACATATGTGTGTGGTGTCTACCTACAGATAGACGGTGGGTGCGAGAGGACTCGGGAGAGTCGTGACTGGCGAGGGTGCGTGTGTACGTGAGAGAGAGGGGGCACGTATCAATGCAATGCATGTGTCCGTAAATCATATCTGAAAAATGTTTGCCACAAGCCGTTTCCTAACGAACGCTGTGAGAACCGTTAGATCAGCATTCGACAGTGTCAGTTTTGCCATGTCATGTAACATAACATCCACTCCTCCAACACACAAATCTTCCACGTGAGTGTTAGCAACTGTCGTATGCTCCTCCCTCTGTTCCAAAATGCAGTACATATAGCTTTATTGAAAATTCGAACCTCACAAACTTTTACCGAGTTTTTTGTACCAAAATGCACATATAGAATACCCAGTATATATCATTTCATTCATCTGAGAGGTAACTATAAAGATGGGGGAGGAGTGTACAAAGAAAGACCGTCGTATCACCTGCAGCAATTTCAACCATCCTTTGGTGTGGAGGAATATCATAGGAACTCGATATGATATGATTTTTATAGGATTTTTTTCTTTAGAGCCAATTGGTTCATAGTAATAGATTCATATACTCCACATTTCAAAGGAAAATAAACATGACATCATTTTTATAGCTTTAGAGCCACTTGGTTCATATGAATGGATTCCTATACTCCCACAATTTCAAAGGAAAATAAACATTAGCGTATATTCAATAGAAAAGTTCCTATGATGTGAACCAAATGACATCTCTTTTCTAATCCCTCCTCATAGGAATTGAGATAAATGTCATCTCTAGATTCAATAGAAAAGTTCCTATGATGTGAACCAAATGACATCTCCTTTCCAATCCCTACTCATAGGAATTGAGATACATGTCATCTCTTTCCCTACAACTTCCATGTATACATCTTCCCTAAATAGCTAGTACAACCCACTAGTAGCTTTTTTCCTAGACATGCAACTATGGCACAACAACACGTCATGCATGCAAGTCATAAATCACATTGTTTTTGTACTCTATGCATGCAAGTACCAGATCACCAATTCATGGATGTTACTCATAAGTTATTTCTTGCATTAGATTTTGTATTGACAATGTATGTGTTGGTCACATGCACACATATGTAGTTCACATTCACATTTTTGTTAGAAATGTCATTCTTTTAACTGCAATTCATTTTTTCTCTTTGTACTCCATCCTTCTAGGTGTGTAAGTCATCTTCCGAAAACCAAATAATCCCAAAACACTTAGGCATGGTACATTAACCCCCTCCTCGTTTCCTGTTTCGTGACATATCAACCAATAAGAGATGTGGGCCGTGCATGCTTTCAATGGCTTGAGACTTTCAAACATGACATGTAGTGGTTAATTCATTGCATGCAATGCTATTAACTAGCAAAAAAACCTAAGATGACTTATACACCTAGATGGAGGGAGTATTACATTTTCATTTTAAGCATACATTCACTTCCCATTAATTATATATGTTTTTGGAGGAAATTTTATGCATTATTCTGAGTAGAGTAGCAAATTTCACGCGGCCGCAGGTATATCAAAATGTAGGGCCCATGCATCATTGTCTTTCGGTCGAACCTACGTCCACATTTTTTTGTACGTATATCTCCACAGGTCCCCGAACCCAAAATGCTGCCTCGTTCCTGTAAAACCAACCGGCCCACACATATTAAGGCATCGACTCGAACTCAATCCCTCTCCCGTTTACTACGACATGGCCCCGCATGCCGTAGTACTCCTACAAACCCTACTGCCGCACGCATCATCAGTTTTCTTCAAGAGGACGAGGGAGAAGCGGATTTGTAGTGGAGGCGTTTAAAAAAAGGATTTGTAGTGGAGGCTCCTACCCTAGGGTGCCCTAGGTAGCTGCCACATGCATCATTGGTTTTCTATTTTCTTTATGCTCTTGCGCTCTAGAGTGAAATGATGGTTGCTTCGTCCATCTAGCTTAATGCGGAAAAGGTGGGGCTTTGTGATTTGACCCCTCATCGCTCATTTACTACTACTGCGGCACTACGACCGGGGTGCCTCCAAGTCCAACCGCTGCTCTGAATTGTAATTTGGCGCATTGGACATGGAACAAGACGGTGGATGAGCCACATGTCGGCCAAAGGGGTCCTGTTAAGTGTGTCGCCATTTCGTGTGCGGACTGACCCTGCTTGAGTTGCTATGCCAATAGGACAGGAGCAGCCTACCACTTGGTTTTGCTCCTTGGTGAATCCTGATTACATTGATCTAAAAAGATACTACTCCCTCCGTCTCAGTTTATAGGGCGTGCACGTAGTTCTAGGTCATCCATTTGACTAACTAAATATGAGTTGCTATGTCACAAAAAGTATATCATTGGATTCTTAAGCGGATGTAGTTTCTAAACATATACTGTTCATCACATATATAGCCAGTTAAATTCTCAACCTAGAATGACGTGCATGCCCTGTAAACCAATATGGAGGAAGTAGTAAAAATGACATGATTTTACCGAGCGGTGGGCGGGGGAGCATGGCCTGTCATGGGGTCCCACGTGTCATGATGTACCAAGGCGATGCGCGTCCCTCTTGAGGTAGAACAATTGCAGAAGCAATACGTGGCTTTCTTGAAGGAGATGATGGTGAAGCAGATTCAGCGAAGTGGGAAATAATGGTTGCTTCATCCATCTGGGAAGGTGCGGCATTGTGATTTGACGTCTCATTGCTCATTACTACTACTGGGGCTCTACGACTGGGGTGCGTCCCCCTGCTGTTCTGCACTGTTATTTGATGCATGACACGTCAACCCGGTTGCTATATGTCCCACATGTCAGCGAGACGAAGTACATAATTCAAGAAAGCAAGCATCAATGGTGGAGTACAAGACACGGCTTGGTTTTTGCTGCTTCCCGCAATCCATTGATAGAAACCCGGACTAAAAAAGGCAAGGGCGGGTCTTTTCCCGAGCGGCAGGCAGGGGAGTTTGGCATAGTCTGTTCGAGGCAACGAGGCAGGAAGGGAAACAAGCAAATAAAGGTTGAGTGACTTAGTTTTGGGAAAAATCTGATTTTACGGAGTACGTACCCACTATGGGGTAGTACTACTTACTACTCCCTCCTTTCAAGTTTATAGGGCTCATCTAAAAAAATCATTTTTCCGTTTTATAAGTCTCAATTCTACTAGTAGTAGTACCAACACATGTTTGGATTTCGAGGTACTTTCAATCACCCGATGCAAGTAGTGTCAAGAGAAAACTCACCAATGCATGTAGAAGTTCATGGAAATTTAGTGGTCATGCATGCATTCGTTGTAATTAATGCATCGGTAAACATAACTTCTTGAGAAAAACAAGCGTACTAATTACTTGTGCAAACTACGAAATTAATTCCACCACTCACCGTCTACCTTGTTTGGAGAGATTTCGAAATTGAGCCATAAACCAGAAAGGAGGGAGTAGTAACATAGCCAAGGGTATCTTGCTGTACCACGGACTCCAAGGAAATTGCTGTAGTACTACTCCTATGTACCACTGTACTACTCCTACTACTAAAATACATATTTCAAACAATATGATAATCTCTCTAACCAAGGTAGGGATGAGGAGTAACGGAGGGAGTAGTAAATTTTCTCCTCATCCTGCGAGCCACCGTGCGCATGGGCGAGGGAGCGGGCGTAGGCGTAGTACGCAATCTTCTCCTCGTCCTGCGACTCTGCGAGCCACCGCTCCCATGGGCGGGGCAGACGGTGTACTAAGCAAGCCTCTCCTCGTTCTGCGAGTTGACGGGGCACATCAAAAGTACAGAGCATCTCCAGTGTATAGAGCCTTGCCTCTAAGGTAGGCCCCACATGGTTTGCCTCTTATCAAATGAAAAAAAACTAGGCATGTGAGATGGTGAACGGAGGGAGTACGATACCATTAGTACTACAGTTCTTTTGGAAGGGTTTTAGTAGTCCCTCCCATTCACATGTTCACATTACAAGCTTCAATAGAAATGTTGCACGCAAGGATTAAGAGAAACCTCGGCAATGCATGTAATCCCTCAATCCATATAGGGTATAAAATGCGTTATGGAGGCTAACTTTGACCACATGTTAGCGCAATAATATGACATCCAACTTACACAAATCTTACGATCAAATCCATACGTGGTCATTACACTGCTAACACATGCATGTGTTGCAATTAGTACATGGATACAATAGTAAACACTCACTATCTAGTAGTACTAGTAGTACTCTACACTACTACTACTATGAGGCCATCCAACTGTGTCCCGGGCTCCCGACAGAAGACCGCGAACACCGATTATTCATTCATATTTAAATTTGTTTTCACACATCAAAATATCTCTATCTCTACTCTCTACTCTTATAAAAAACCGAGTTGGTGATGATGGTGTGCCTGCCATCGTGTAATATAGACCGTCCGATCTATATCTGATAGATAGAAAGCGAACTATGACAATTTTACAAAAGCTTTCCGCACCTCTCTCCACATTTATAGATAAGGCCTTTCCGTTCATCCTTATCTCCCACAACCTCATTGCTAAGCAATTAAAAAAGGAAGTCTCTGGAACAATCTAGCATGGTGGCCGCTGCCGCCTGCCGGCGCCGTCCATCCCCATGCCTCCGCCCAGTCCGACCACTAGTCACCACCACACCCCACTCCTCCTCACCTTATCTCTCATCTTTCTCGAGATATCATTTTTTCGATGAAATTCTCGAGATACCGTTTTTCTGATAAAATTCTTGAGATACCATTTCTTCGATAAAATTCTCGAGATATCATTAGTTTTTACACGTGGGATTACTCCTGCATGGGTCAATCACAACAGGTGTTTTGTAAAAATATGCATCTTTATGTTCCATGCAATGCACGGGCATCTTGCTAGTCCATGAAAACAACACATGGCAAAATTTCACGGCGAAAGAGGGATTTGAATTTGCTGGGAGGGGCTGTTTGGATCTTGCCCGGGGTAGCCAAAATATTGGCGACCCTTTTGTCCACCGGTGCCTTTGCCACCAATGAACTGGGAATAGCTCGGGTGCTCATGCATCCTCCAGCGCGTGTTGGAGATGAGCTCGCATGAGCTGTGCTTTTTTTGTCCCACCACGCCGCCCGAGCCAGCCGCAGACCGACCGTCGACTCGCAAATTACGCCATCCAACCATAGCCGCACAAATTCTGATAGCAACTCAACCAACCGGATGAAATTCATGGAGACACGGTGATATTTCATATAAACAATGACGAAATTCGTATAAAATACCGGATTTTCATACAAACATGACAGATTTCATTACATTCAAATCAACTAAGCGGTGCTAGTTCTCGACAGCACAAGTATAATAATACCTGGCCTAAATGGTCGCCCGCCAATCCATTTGTGTTCCTCATGTCTGGCAGCACGATCACCAGACCGCTGGGAGCCCCGTAGGTATATGCTTCAGCGCAAAATGGCTCGCTTCCCCACTGCCCAACTGACATCATTGGCTGATGCCCAAGATGGAGTCTGAAGGGGGCTTCTCCGCTTCCGTGGAGCCCATGCGGGGTCGACAAAGGTCCTCGCAACAAAGGGATCCGGCAAGACACCTGTCGTGTACGCTGGCGTCACCTCCGCGGTGGCCTTCATGGGACCCAAGCGGCGGCGGCCTCCCGTGTTCTACTTCTCCTTGATGATGGCGACGGACACGAAGGCGCTGGCCACCGACTCGTCGCTCTCCGCGCACCCGGCTTCTGTCTCTGCTTGCATGGCGCAGCTGCCGATATGGGAGTCTCGGCCACAGAAACGGGAGACACAGCCGCAGACACGAGAGGCGCGGTACGAGGCGGCGGCGTGGAGGACAGTGATGACGCCCGTGCTCTCCACCGGGTCGGCATGGAGCAGCTCGCCGCTCCTCGTCGAGCTGGCCTGGAGCATCGAGTTGCTGAACCGCGCGCCGGCTTGGGGTGGCAACTGGCTCCGTCGGGCGAGGGGAGCGAGGTGGATCAGCGAGCTGCATAGCTCGTATCCGGTGGGCTCGGCGGGCCACCTAGCCAGCTTGGATGCGGGATAACTACTCTTCGTAATCCATTGTAAGAGTGGACATAATGGTGAAGGAAGAGATACGAGAGCGGCAAAGGTGTGCGATTCTTGGCCGGCATCTCGCCTTGTTTAAATAGTTGATTAAATAGACGGCGGACGGGAGGAGCTCGGCCGGCGTTGTGTTTAATGCCCGCCCGGTCATGAATGGACGTGTGTCCAGAGTGGGTTTCTCGGCTTCAACACGGGTTTCATGGAGGCGTTTGAATGCGGCAAGAAGGCGTGTTCAGCCGGGCGTGCAGCGAGCGGCGCCCTCGACTCTGACGTACGACACCACGTCGTTCTTCCACTGACGTGTGGGCTCTTTGGGTACCTGGCCTGCATGTCAGTGACCCAACGCAAGCAGCGCATGGCAGAGGAGCTTTTGGTGGGCCAGGGCGGTCAGAAGTTGGCATTTCATAAACCGATGATTGTTCATTGAGTGTGGCGTCATCTATTTCATGTAGATAAGCCTACTATATAATGTAAGAGAATTTTAAAATTTTCATATATACGTTGATAGCCCGTTCGATACATTGTGATTCATAAAAACCGCTGCAAACATCAATGTTCTGCTTATCACAGATAAGTTTGATTAATACCCGTAACAATCCATGTCTTTAACAAAGGGTGCATGCACGTATAGGTTAAGCGCGTGTCTTGCGTCATGTGTTGCGTGCATGCAGGCATGTGAGTGTTGCGTGTGTGCATGTGTATGTTTCAGTGTTGCATGCATGTGTGCCTGCGTGCGTGTGTTCGTGAGTGCATGTGTACGTGTCGGTGTTGCACGCGTGCATGCGTGCGTGTGTTCGTGAGTGCATGTGTACGTGTCAGTGTTGCTGGCCTGCAGGCATGCGTGTGTTCGTGCGAGTGTTGCGTGCGTGCATGTGTACGTGCGGGGTGAGGTTACACATCAGTCGAGTGACTTTTTCATCTCTGGTCAGTCGATTTTCCAGCCGTTGGATACGAAATCAAGGGCCTGCAGTTCATCTTCAACCTCCACCCCATGAACTGCCAGCCACCACCGGCCGAACCGCCGGCCCCCGCCGCCCCGCCCGCCCCGAAACCACTCCCCACCGCTGGTCCGCTGCTGCCTAGTCCATCCCTCTAGCCACCCCCCCGCGCCGAGCTTTTTCTCCGGCGATCCCCACGCCACCGCCCAATCACCACACCCCCACCGCCGGCGACTGCCAACCAGAGGTCTCATGACTTCGAATCCCCACCGACCACTAATTTATTACCATTTCTATCTTTCATATACGCGCTGACGGGTGGGCCCTATGGTAATGCGCGCTGCTGAATCTGGACCGTTTGACTAGTCAATTGATCGTGTCATCAACAAATTATGGAGCTGTATGGTGAGCCAGTGACCGTATGATCACCATAAAATGTATTTTATTAACACAGAACAGACTCAAACTACCATTTCTTTCTTTCATATACGCGCTGACAGGTGGGCCCCACGGTTACACGCGCTGATGATGCAACACTAGTTGCGCCACGTGGAACGTTTGACTGGTCAATTGATCATGTCATCAACAAAATGATTGTACGGGTGAGCCGGTGACCGTATAATCACGACATGCATTTTTTAACACGGTACAGACGCAAGCGCTCATATATACGCACAAGCACTCACCGCTATAAGTGCACACACGCAGACCCTACCCCTATGAGCACCTTCGAGAGAGTGAGCCAGCATATGATCTTAAGATTTTACAAAGTCACCATAGGTGCCTCGTAGTCGAGGGGAACGTCTCCTCCCACTGTACGCACATCACCGAAAAATACTGAAATTAATCCAGGATAAATGCGAGCACCAGGACTTTAACCCTGGTGGGCTCGGGAAACCACTGTCCTCCTAGCCATCCAACCATAGGTTGGTTAGCACCACAAAATGTATATGGTGACCGTGATGAGCTTATTCTGAAGTCCAGTGACCATATCATGCTTTCACTTCAAATACAATGACCGTAAGTGTCGTCAACAAAATACGGAGCACGCATCAAATACAATGTCCGTCAGTGTCATCAACAAAATACGGAGACGTATCGTGAGCTAGATACCGTATGATCACCACGAGAATGTATATGGTGACCGTAATGAGCATATTCTGAAGTCCAGTGACTGTATAGTGCTTTCGGTTGAAATACAGTGACCGTCATGCGTGAATGTGTCAGGGGCACGCATACTTTTAGAGGGCCGAGAGATAGTTTGTGTGCGTACGTGAAACTGGTGTGGAAAGAGGGGGTGTCCGGTGGAGACAAGGAGAGATATGCCCTTCGTTTCTCTTTCCCGTGACTAATATTTTAGGAGAAGAAAATATAAACATTCACAGTGCAGAAGAATTTTTTTGGATGCACCATGCAATTAACTTTCATGTATAACATTGTACTATTGTATATGCTTATTTTCTTAGTGGCTGATTGCGTGTGTTGTGTGGTGGGCACATCATTTCTAGTTGTGGTGGGTCAACATGAGGACTCATGGGTCAGTTCCATCCTGCGCCACATAGGTTGGACCGAGACGCATTATACGAAGACCCATGTGAGGGACTCGGCGTACAAGACGAAGCTACCAGAGTCATGGAGGACTCTATCCCCACTGATGGTAAGCCGACTATATATGATTTGTAACCCTAGGCCACGAGTATGTTATAGAAGCCCGGGGGCTAGTTCGTTGATAGTATACACACATGCACAATGCCTGGTATTCACGTGTACTTTGTACACACCCCTAGCACTAATATACAGTACCAGGAGTAGGCCTTTTCCTCAACTGCAAGGGCCCGGACTTGGGTAAAACTTTGCCTCATATTACCATCCAGCCTAACAGTCAGGGATATCCTACCGAATGATCTGATGGAATCATATCAGCCAACTACTAAGAGAGAGGTGTGTCTGTGGGGGCGGGGGTGCAATGTGTGCGAGAGAGGCCTAAAGATAATGTGCGTGTGGGAGACACGTAGGCACATATATGTGCGTATAGAGGTCTAGTAGAAACCGTGCATGTGTATATACGCATGTGAGAGAAATAGTGTTTTCCAACTGAGATTAGTGAAAAGAGTGGTACATAGTAGTCAGAAAGAGAGAGAGAGGGAGATATATAGAGAGTGTGTGCGTGAGACACCCTGACACCCCGGGAGAGATTTTGAGCATGTGTGAAAGAGAAATGTCGATGTATATAAAGTGTGTGCACTTATGCGTTAGATAGAGAGATATATAGAGCGTGTGTGAGAACGGGCCGAGGCATAGTGCATTTACGTGTAAAAGGCAGTTCTACGCATTGTCGGTGTACAAAAAGAGGGGTGCGTTTTTGTACCCCTCTACCTGTGCACGGGCAGTCAAAGCCGCGCCTATGGTCACGCCAAGCAGAACAGGAGAGGTGAGCCAAGGTAAGACCGAAGCCCAAGATAATAAGAGCAACGCCAAGGCCAAGACCACAAAGAGCAGAGGGACGAAGCAGATTCCCCCGGCAAGACCCTTGCCGGGGCAGCCTCAGCGGCCCCGGCAAGATCCTTGCCGGGAAAGCTCGCCCCACACCAACAGAGTGAGCCACCCTTGAGCCCACGATCCCCAATGCCATCATCCACGTGGGGCCAGGGCTCGGGAAGCCACCTCTATGGTGGCATGCAGATCTTTGTGAAGACATATTCAAGATCAGATGAGGATTAGAAGACGACGATCCTTGGCAAGATCCTTGCCGAGGAAGGCCACCAGACCCCCGGCAAGGTCCTTGCCGGGGACGACAATGCGCCGCGGCAAGACCCTTGCTGGGCCACCCAGCAAGGCCCTCGCCAAGGACGCCGGCGGGGCCACCGCCAGGCCCGCGCCAACCAAGCTTCCACCACCGTTCACATGCAGCTGCTAGCCCAACCAGCTGGGCAGGCACCTGCGTGGCAATATGCAGCTCCCAGTCCAACTCATCACGCGCCTGCGTGGCGGCATGCAGATCTTCTTGAAGGCTCCACCACCGCGCCACCTCAGCTGCCCGCCTGCCTACATGGCGCTGCACGCATTGCTGGCCAGGGCGCATGTCAAAGCGAGGAGGAGCGGGGACGGACGGGACAGGCCTCGCCCCCGTCCCCAATAAAGCAAGGGGACACCTAAGCTATGCATTAAATGCGTCTTGTCCTGTAATACGAGCGATAAGCTCAGGGCACTGTACGCCTTTCCACCTCCTGTGTGTCACTGTGGCAGCCCCTTTCGACTATAAAAGGAGGCCC
The DNA here is from genome assembly GCF_002575655.3 of Aegilops tauschii subsp. strangulata. Taxonomy (NCBI): domain Eukaryota; kingdom Viridiplantae; phylum Streptophyta; class Magnoliopsida; order Poales; family Poaceae; genus Aegilops; species Aegilops tauschii. Next base: position 145,041,875 of record NC_053035.3, on the reverse strand, counting down.
ATGGCATACTAGAGAAGGATTCGGCTCTTTTGAACCACGCACTGACCACAGCTAGTTCGGGAGCTCAAGAACTCTCTGAAATACACCCACCAAAGCAGGACTAGGGTTTTACGCATCCTCGCGGCCTGAACCTGGGTAAACGATCCTTGTGCTGTCTACTAGCCCTGCTCTTCTCGCAACCCCGCGCCCCGACAACCGTAGTAGGGGTTCTTGTGATCCCATAGGTGTCGTTCCACACCGACTTCTTTGGCGAGCCAGGTAGGGGGCGCAATTGTGAGAATCTGGTCTAGTAGTTCGCCTAGCAGTTCTTCGTCGCCGTGGCTCCTAAGAAGAAGACGGCCACGGCGATCGGCTCGTTGGGAGCCGAACGGCCCGTGCCGGTGCAGACGAGCAGTGGACCGGTCGTGGACAGGACCCGGGCCGCGGTCCGCGAGCACCAGCATCGCCCAGGCAGTCAAAGCCTGGCGAGCGGCGTCGTTCGCGCGCCAGACGACCGGCTACACGTTGCCGGATCCAAAGACGGAGCTGGGCGCCCTGCAGGCGGCGCGGGGCCCTCCAGGGGTGTCGTTGTGCCACCTCCGGGCGGCGCAGCGACCTCCAGGATGCCCACACCGGCGACCACCGCACGCTCTTCCCATGGTGTGCACGCCGAGCAGCGTCACCATGTTGGTGACCCTGGGCACCGCCGTGGGAAGAGCCATGTGTGTCACCCGCAAGATGAAGGGGTTCAGCACGCTTGGCGAAGCGCTGGCGAAAATGGCATGCAGCCGCTGGGTCATAACGGAGCTCCTTCTAACATAGTTAGAAGTCGAAGCGCGCCGCGATCCACGCAGCTATCGCCGCCGCCCACGCCAGCGGACGCTTTGGCGCGTGCGCAGCTGCTCCTCGACTTCCCTCCTGCTGCGAAGAAGCTCGGCGAGTGGAGGGCCACCATCCGAAGCCTCGTCGCCATCGCCAACAAAGACGATCCGCGACCGGCGGGGCCCTCGGGTGGGCGCTCCACCGAGCCACCACATGCTGGCTCGGGGAGGACCGGGGGAGCTGCGGCCATGGTGCACTCTCCTCCTCCTCGCCAGCCGCCGCGGGCGTCGGCCCGTCGTGACGACGTCTGTGATAACATCTCCATAGCGTCGTCCGACCCGTGGACCCTCCGCGACCAGCGCCAGGTCCTTCGGGAACGAGCTCACGAAGATGCTCGAACCACCGTCGAGCGCCGGCGCAAAACGCGCCACCAGTCGGACAAGCGGGCGGGACCCGCTATGGACCACCCGGCACCGGGGGGCTCTGGCGGCCTACCTTATGAGGTGGGCTGCCCGGCCTTTACCCGTGAGCTGCGGCAGTTCCATTGGCCGTCCCACCACACGTTCAAGCCCGACGTCGGCGAGAAGTACACTGGCAAGACCCATCCATCCGAGTTCCTCAGCATCTACACCATCGCGATGCAGGCTGCTGGGGCTCGCGACGACAAGGTGCTTGCCAACTATTTCCCACTTGCGCTCAAGCCCAACGTGATGTCTTAGTTGATGCACTTGCCGGTGGATTCCATTTCTTCTTGGTCGGATCCGTGCCACGAGTTCGTTGGCGCCTTCATAGGAGGCCACCAAGCTCATGGCCAGGCCAGTGATCTGCATATCATTCCCCAGAAGGAAGGGGAGACCCTGCGCAAGTACATCCAGAGATTCAGCCGGGTGCAGTACAACATCCCCGATGTTCATCCCGCCAGTGTGATCAGCGCGTTCCACCAGAACGTGCGCAACCGCAAGATGCGCGAAGAGCTGGCGATGACCAAAGTTAAGGATGTGGCCGAGCTCTATGTTCTGGCGATAGGTACACCCGGGCTGAAGAGGGAAGGAAGTACCCCGGCAAAGACGCCGGCGCGGAAACCGACTCTACCGATGAAGACGCCGCATCCCTGATGAAGAAGGGCCGGCGTCGCAACAGAAAACGCAAAGGCAAGGCCGTGCTTGCCGTTGAGGGATCTGACGACACTGGTGCCGGCAAGAAGGTCAAGGCAGACGCCCCCGATAAGGAGATTACCGGGTGCGCCGCCTGCTGGGCCTTGGCGGCTACCGACAAGCCAGGAAGCTCCGGCAAGCAATACTGCAAGATCCACCCCACCAAGGGCCACGACCTCCAGAACTGCCGACAAGTCGAGCTGCTTGCTGTGAAGCAAAAAGCTGAGTACAAGAGGCGGGACAAGGAGAAGGACCAGGACGATGCCGAGGGATCCGGCAAGAAGCGTGGCGGCCAAGGAGGCCGCCCGACAAGGACAACCAGCAAGAGAGGCCCACCCGGGGCCGCGACAAGAAACAAGAAGACGATGATCACGACGAGGACGACGAGTCTGGTGAGCAAGGATTCCAGAAGGCTACGGAGGCAATGTGCGTCGATGGCGGTGCCTCACTGCATACCTCTCACCGCTAGCTCAAGCAGTGGGCGCGTGAGATTACAGCAGCAGAGCCGTTGTTCGATGCTCAGAAGCCGCTGAAGTGGTCCAGCACGCCCCTCATCTTTGACGCCGAGGACCACCCTGACCGCATTACCGCGGTCGGGTGTTTGCCATTGTTGGTCTCACCAACGATACGCAACCTCAGGGTGAACAAGATGTTGGTTGACGGCGGGGCTGACCTGAACCTGATCTCGCCTGTCGTGATCAAAAAGTTGCAAATCCCTGATGGAGACCTTGAGGAAACGGGCACGTTTCAAGGGGTCAATCCGGGGAGGAGCCAGCCGAAGGGAAAGGTCACACTGCCCGTAACATTTGGAGGAGAGATGAACTACAGGACGGAGAGGATCGTCTTCGACGTGGCCGAGATTCCCTTGCCCTACAACGGGATCCTCGGCCGCCCGGCACTAGCCAAGTTCATGGCGGCGTCACACTACGCCTACAACATGCTAAAGATGCCCGGGCCGTTGACCATCATCTCCGTCCCCTCCAACAAGAAGGACGCGCTGATTTGCGCCGACCAGCTCTACCGGGAGGTAGTTGCAGCAGCTGCCGCCAAGGCACCTGCTCCCGCCGCTGCAGCCCCGGAAGGGAGGAAGAAGCCCGGTAAGACCTCTCGCACCCACTCCGGCAAGCGCACCTCTTCGGAGTGTTGTGCCGCCGTCGAGGACGTGCCAGAGAGCTCTACCGACAAGAGCAAGAGATCCAGAGCCGAGCCACCACAAACCAAGAAGGTGTCCGCCAGGGAGGATGGCACGGGAGGGGCCTTCACCATAGGCTCCACCGCCGACAGCAAATAGGAAGGCGCGCTCGTCACCTTCCTGCGGGCGAATGTCGACATGTTTGCATGGCAAGCATCCGACATCCCCGGTGTTCCCAGGGAGGTGATTGAGCACCACCTAGCTGTCTGCCCCCATGCACGGCCCGTCAAGCAGAAGGTCAGAAAGCAGGCTCTGGAGAGGCAGGAGTTCATCGCAGAGGAGATCAGGAAATTGGAAGCGACAGGTTTGGTGAGAGGAGTGCTCCACCCGACGTGGTTGGCCAATCCGGTAGTGGTGCGCTAGGCGAATGGGAAGTGGAGACTGTGTATTGATTACACAGATATCAATAAGGCTTGTCCTAAGGACCCCTTCCCGTTGCCGCGCATCGACCAGATTGTTGACTCCACAGCCGGGTGTGATCTGTTATCATTCCTCGACGCCTACTCAGGCTAGCACCAGATCTTCATGACGAGAGATGATGAAGAAAAGACAGCGTTCATCACCCCATGTGGTACGTATTGCTTTTTACGGATGCCTTTCGGGTTGAAGAGTGCTGGCTCAACATTTGCAAGAGCAGTCCAAATTGGCCTTCAACCTCAGCTCCATAGAAATATGGAGGCCTACATGGATGACATAGTGGTCAAAACCAAGGACGGGCCAACTCTTATGCAAGATCTGGAAGAGACATTTGCTAACCTGCGCAAGATCAACCTCAAGCTGAACCCTGAGAAGTGTGTCTTCGGCGCTCCATCCGGCAAGCTTCTCGGGTTCTTTGTGTCGCAGTGCGGGATCGAGGCAAATCCAGACAAGATCAAGGCTATTGATCAGATTGAGGCGCCCAAGCGGATCAAGGATGTGCGTCGGCTCATCGGCCGCGTTGCCGCCATGAGCCGATTCATCTCCAAGTCCGCCGAGCGCGCCCTTCCCTTCTTCAAAATCTTGAAGAAGACAGGCCCAATAGAGTGGACCCCAGAAGCCGAGGCAGCATTGCAGGATCTGAAGAAATACGTTTCCTCCACGCCAATACTGGTTGCGCCTAAACCACAAGAGTCGTTGCTGCTGTATCTGGCGGCGACGAATCAAGTGGTCAGCACCGCGCTGGTGGCACAGAGGGAGGTCAACGAGGAGGCAGTGACGGCGGCAGAACCAGCGGATGGCAAGCCCAAAATTCCCCCGGCAAGGCTTGGTGCCAGCAAGGCGAGGCCCCCGGCAGAGTCTGATGCCGCCGAGGCAGTGCCCGCACAGTCATGTGAGGTGGTGCAGAAGAAGAAGATGATGCAGCACCCGGTTTACTTTGTCAGCTCCCTCTTGTAGGGAGCTAGATCGAGGTACTCCGGTGTGCAGAAATTGCTCTTCGGCCTCCTTATGGCCTCGAGGAAGCTGCGTCATTACTTCCATGCCCACGAGATCACTGTCGTCACCCGCCTCCCATTACAACAGATACTGCATAACCCAGATGCGACTGGAAGGATTGTGGAATGGGCCTTGGAATTGTCAAGCTTTGGTTTAAAGTTTGAAAGCACCTCGACAATTCAGAGCAGAGTCTTGGCGGAGTTCATTCAGAATGGACCTCGACGCCTGACGAAGATATCCAGGAGAGCACTCTCCCCGGCAAGGAAGCAGACTGCGACTGGATCATGTACTTTGATGGGGCTTTCTCGCTGCAAGGCGCCGGTGCCGGTGTGCTGCTCGTCGCACCCACCGGAGAGCACCTCAAGTACGTGATCCAGATGCACTTCCCAGGGAGATGTCCACCAACAACACTGCTAAGTACGAGGGATTTCTTGCCGGTCTCAGGATCGCGGCCGACCTCGGGGTTAAGAAGCTCATTGTCAGGGGTGACTCGCAGCTCGTTGTCAGACAGGTCAACAAGGATTATCAGAGCCCATTGATGTAAGCTTACGTAGATGAGGTGAGGAAGCTGGAGGAACGCTTTGACGGTATCCAGGCGGAGCACGTCCCCCGAGCGGAGAACGACATTGCCGATTACCTGTCAAAGCGTGCCGCATTCAAGCTACCTGTGGAACTAGGTACCTTTTTGCTCCGGTTAACTCAACCATCCGTCGAACCATCAGCGGGGCAGAACAAGCAGAGGAAATCAGGTCCCGGCAAGTACTTTCCTACCGAGCCCCCTGGGGCTGCCGGCAAGGGTGCTGCCGCGGACGCTGAGCCTGCCCAAGAGCAACTGGCTCCGGCAGGGCGTCAAGCCCTGGCCGTAGAGACAGCCGCTCCCATGGCGGAAGAGATGCCTTTGGTCCTTGCCGTCGAGCCCCAGGCTCCGGCATGGGCGCATCATACCATCCAATTCCTCCAAACAGGGGAGCTTCCTGAGGGTCAAGAAGAAGCGGAGAAAGTAGCCCGTCGGCCCGCCCTGTACCAGTTCGTCGATGACGTCCTGTACAGGAGAAGGCCGAACGGTGTGAAACTAAAGTGCATCCCTCGGGAGGAAGGACTGGAGCTGTTGGCGGAGATACATGGAGGCATATGTGGCTCCCACATAGGGTCGAGGGCCCTTGCCGGAATGGCGTTCCGGCAAGGTTTCTTCTGGCCCACCGCCCTCCAGGATGCGACGGCACTAGTAACTAAGTGTGAAGCGTGCCGGTTCCATTCAAAGAAGCTTCATCAACCAGCTCAAGCCCTTCAAACAATCCCTCTCTCCTGGCCATTCTTGGTCTGGGGGCTCGATATACTGGGCCCTTTCCCCTGCGCTGTCGGGGGCTTTGAGTACTTGTACGTTGCAATCGACAAGTTCACAAAGTGGCCGGAAGTGGAAGCAGTGAGAAAGGTGACTGCTCAGTCAGCCGTCAAGTTCTTCAAGGGACTGGTCTGCCGTTTTGGTGTGCCAAACAGAGTCATCACCGACAACGGCACACAGTTCACAAGCCACGCCTTCATGCAGTACATTCAAGACCTCGGTAGCAAGGTCTGTTTTGCTTCCGTGGCACACCCACAGAGCAACGGCCAAGCGGAGAGGGCAAATGCTGAAGTGTTGCGAGGCCTGAGAACGAAGACCTTTGACAAGCTGCACAAGAGTGGAAGGCACTAGATTGATGAGTTGCCGGCGGTTCTTTGGTCGATCAGGACGACGCCAAATCGAGGCACCAGCCAGACACCTTTTGCCTTGGTATACGGGGCAGAAGTAGTTCTTCCCACGGAACTCATATACGGGTCACCTCGAGTGCTCGCTTATGATGAGCTTGAGCAAGAGCAGTTGCGCCAAGATGACGCAACGCTCCTTGAGGAAGATCGTCTTCGGGTGCCTGTGAGAGCAGCACGCTACCAGCAAGCCTTGCGCCGCTACCATAGCCGCAAGGTTCATGCCCGAAGCTTGAGGAAGGCGACCTTGTTCTTCGGCGCGTTCAGTCGGCCAAGAATTCCAACAAGTTGACGCCGAAGTGGGAAGGCCCTTATCGGGTAATGCGAATCATCAGACCCGACAAGTCCGCCTGGAGACCGAGGATGCTGTCCCAGTGAGCAACTCCTGGAACATCGAGCATCTTCGCAAGTTTTACCCGTAAGGCGCGGCTTGCCGGGCCTCCCGGCAAGCCACCTTTTGTACAAGATTTGCCGGCAAGGCATGTGACCCTTTGTACAAAGCCAGGCGCAGACCCTGAGCATAAATAAATGAAGCGCTGGCGCCCTAAGTCATAGCATGCATGCTAGGTCGAGTCTCTTCCTTGCTTAGGGTTGATAGTGCTCAGCAGCGACTAACCCCTAGCTTAGAGGTCGAGTGCGCGTCTATCTATTTCTCTTCTGTCCTCTTTTGGTTCGCAGGGCACATGAACACTTCTGCTGAGCTACTTGGAAGAAAGAAAACGGACCGGCGTCCCGACCCCGGCAAACCAGAGTTGCCGGGGGCTGCAAGCACGGGGATCCAACCGCGGCAAGACAAGGTTGTCGGGGGCTGCAGATCCAGATAAGTCTTTTATCCTCTGTCATGCATTTCGGAACAGGACTGGGGCATGTGAAACCTCGTTTTTATCTCTAGGCTGCCGTGCTCCCCTTTTTCCTATACCTAAGGATTATTTCCTGGGTCCGGATTTGGTTGTAGCCGTGGCGGTCGAGTGGAGTGGGGGGACGGCAAGGCCTGTTGCCGGGCGAAAAACGTTTATCTTAAACAATAACAAGGATTCGCTCCTTGTCGCGGGACATACCCACGAACGAAAAACCCGGCAAGCATCCCTTTTTCATTAAAAACATCCCATACAGGTACAGTTCGTACGAAATGAAAAACATGAACAAAGGGGGTTACAAGCTTTAAATTTAACAAGGCCCGCAGGCTTACAGATTAAAAAAGAGATAAGGTGCACGTGATCCCTTTCTTGTCCCTCTCCTCAGGAGGTAGGTCAAGGAGGCGAGAGGACAAAAGGGGCGCCTAGGCGAGCTACGAGCAGCAGAAAGCACCATGCTATATTATCTACTGATGACGGTGCCGGGAAAGCAGCTGGAAGACGAGGCGGCAGGACCGGCAATACGCGACTGATACGTCTCCAACATATCTATAATTTTTGATTGCTCCATGCTATATTATCTACTGTTTTAGACATTATTGGGCTTTATTATTCACTTTTATATTATTTTTGGGACTAACCTATTAACTGGAGGCCCAGCCCAGAATTGCTGTTTTTTGCCTATTTCAGAGCTTCGCAGAAAAAGAATATCAAACGGAGTCCAAACGGAATGAAACCTTCGGGAACGTGATTTTCAGAATGAATATGATCCAGGGGACTTGGACCCTACGTCAAGAAATAAAGGAGGAGGCCACGAGGTATGGGGCGCGCCTACCCCCCTAGGGCGCGCCCTCCACCCTCGTGGGCCCCCTGTTGCTCCACCGACGTACTTCTTCCTCCTATATACCTACGTACCCCCAAACGATCAGATACGGAGCAAAAAAACCTAATTCCACCGCCGCAACCTTCTGTACCCACGAGATCCCATCTTGGGGCCTGTTCTGGAGCTCCGTCGGAGGGGCATCGATCACGGAGGGCTTCTACATCAACACCATAGCCCCTCCGATGAAGTGTGAGTAGTTTACCTCAGACCTTCGGGTCCATAGTTAGTAGCTAGATGGCTTCTTCTCTCTTTTAGGATCTCAATACAATGTTCTCCCCCTCTCTCATGGAGATCTATTCGATGTAATCTTCTTTTGCGGTGTGTTTGTTAAGACCGATGAATTGTGGGTTTATGATCAAGTTTATCTATGAACAATATTTGAATCTTCTCTGAATTCTTTTATGTATGATTGGTTATCTTTGCAAGTCTCTTCGAATTATCAGTTTGGTTTGGCCTACTAGATTGATCTTTCTTGCAATGGGAGAAGTGCTTAGCTTTGGGTTCAATCTTGCGGTGTCCTTTCCCAGTGACAGTAGGGGCAACAAGGCACGTATTGTATTGTTGCCATCGAGGATAACAAGATGGGGTTTTTATCATATTGCATGAATTTATCCCTCTACATCATGTCATCTTGCTTAAGGCGTTACTCTATTTTTATGAACTTAATACTCTAGATGCATGCTGGATAAAGGTCGATGAGTGGAGTAATAGTAGTAGATGCAGGCAGGAGTCGGTCTACTTGTCTCGGACGTGATGCCTATATACATGATCATACCTAGATATTCTCATAACTATGCTCAATTCTGTCAATTGCTCAACAGTAATTTGTTCACCCACCGTAAAACACTTATGCTCTTGAGAGAAGCCACTAGTGAAACCTATGGCCCCCGGGTCTATCTTCATCATATTAATCTTCCAACACTTAGTTATTTCCTTTGCTTTTTTACTTTGCTTTTATTTTACTTTGCATCTTTATCATAAAAATACCAAAAATATTATCCTATCATATCTATCAGATCTCACTCTCGTAAGTGACCGTGAAGGGATTGACAACCCCTTATCGCGTTGGTTGCAAGGATTTATTTGTTTTGTGTAGGTGCGAGGGACTCGCGCGTAGCCCCCTACTGGATTGATACCTTGGTTCTCAAAAAACTGAGGGAAATACTTACGCTACTTTGCTGCATCACCCTTTCCTCTTCAAGGGAAAACCAACGTAGTGCTCAAGATGTAGCAAGAAGGATTTCTGGCGCCATTGTCGGGGAGGTCTACGCAAAAGTCAACATACCAAGTACCCATCACAATCCCTTATCTCCCGCATTACATTATTTGCCATTTGCCTCTCGTTTTCCTCTCCCCACTTCACCCTTGCTGTTTTATTCGCCCTCTCTTTTTCGTTCCCCTCTTTTTCGCTTGCTTTTTGTTTGCTCGTGTGTTGGATTGCTTGTTTGTCACGATGGCTCAAGATATTACCAAATTATGTGACTTTACCAATACCAACAATAATGATGTCCTTAGCACTCCGATTGCTCCTCTTACCAATACTGAATCTTGTGAAATCAATGTTGCTTTGTTGAATCTTGTCATGAAAGATCAATTCGCCGGCCTTCCTAGTGAAGATGTCGCTACTGATCTAAATAGCTTCGTTGATTTGTGTGATATGCAAAAGAAGAAAGATGTTGATAATGATATTGTTAAATTGAAGCTATTTCCTTTTTCGCTTAGAGATCGTGCTAAAGCTTGGTTTTCGTCTTTGCCTAAAAATAGTATTGATTCATGGAATAAGTGCAAAGATGCTTTTATCTCTAAGTATTTTCCTCCCGCTAAGATCATCTCTCTTAGAAACTATATTATGAATTTTAAGCAACTTGATCATGAACATGTTGCACAAGCTTGGGAGAGGATGAAATTAATGATACGTAATTTCCCTACACATGGTTTGAATTTGTGGATGATTATACAAAATTTTTATGCCGGATTGAATTTTGCTTCTAGAAATCTTTTAGATTCGGCCACGGGAGGCACTTTTATGGAAATCACTTTAGGAGAAGCTACTAAACTCCTAGATAATATTATGGTTAATTATTCTCAATGGCACACTGAAAGATCTACTAATAAAAAAGTGCATGCGATAGAAGAAATTAATGTTTTGAGTGGAAAGATGGATGAACTTATGAAATTATTTGCTACTAAGAGTGTTTCTTCTGATCCTAATGATATGCCTTTGTCTACTTTGATTGAGAATAATAATGAATCTATGGATGTGAATTTTGTTGGTAGGAATAAATTTGATAACAACGCGTATAGAGGAAACTTTAATCCTAGGCCTTATCCTAGCAATTCCTCTAATAATTATGGAAATTCCTACAACAACTCTTATGGAAAGTTTAATAAGATGCCCTCTGAATTTGAGACTAGTGTTAAAGAGTTTATGAATTCGCAAAAGAATTTCAATGCTTTGCTTGAAGAGAAATTGCTTAAAGTTGATGAATTGGCTAGGAACGTTGATAGAATTTCTCTTGATGTTGATTCTTTAAAACTTAGATCTATTCCTCCTAAGCATGATATCAATGAGTCTCTCAAAGCCATGAGAATTTCCATTGATGAGTGCAAAGAAAGAACCGCTAGGATGCGTGCTAAGAAAGATTGCTTTATGAAAGCGTGTTCTTCAAATTTCTATGAAAATAAAGATGAAGATCTAAAAGTTATTGATGTGTCCCCTATTAAATCTTTGTTCTGCAATATGAATCTTGATAATGATGGGACTGAATATGATCCACCTTTACCTAGAAGGCGTTCCAAAAATTCGGAGTTTTTAGATCTTGATGCTAAAATTGATAAAAGTGGGATTGAAGAAATCAAAACGTTGGATATTAATAAACCCACTATTTTGGATTTCAAGGAATTTAATTATGATAATTGCTCTTTGATAGATTGTATTTCCTTGTTGCAATCCGTGCTAAATTCTCCTCATGCTTATAGTCAAAATAAAGCTTTTACCAAACATATCGTTGATGCCTTGATGCAATCTTATGAAGAAAAGCTTGAGTTAGAAGTTTCTATCCCTAGAAAACTTTATGATGAGTGGGAACCTACTATTAAAATTAAGATTAAGGATCATGAGTTCTATGCTTTACGTGATTTGGGTGCTAGTGTTTCCACTATTCCCAAAACTTTGTGCGATTTGCTAGATTTCCATGATTTTGATGATTGCTCTCTAAACTTGCACCTTGCGGATTCCACTATTAAGAAACCTATGGGAAGAATTAATGATGTTCTTATTGTTTCAAATAGGAACTATGTGCCCGTAGATTTTATCGTTCTTGACATAGATTGCAATCCTTCATGTCCTATTATTCTTGGTAGACCTTTCCTTAGAACGATTGGTGCAATTATTAATATGAAGGAAGGGAATATTAGATTCCAATTTCCATTAAAGAAAGGCATGGAACACTTCCCTAGGAAGAAAACAAAATTACCATATGAATCTATCATGAGAGCCACTTATGGATTGCCTACCAAAGATGGCAATACCTAGATCTATCCTTGCTTTTATGCTAGGGGCGTTAAACGATAGCGCTTGTTGGGAGGCAACCCAATTTTATTTTTAGTTTTTTGCTTTTTGCTTCTGTTTAGGAATAAATATTTGTTCTAGCCTCTGGTTAGATGTGTTTTTACGTCTTAATTAGTGTTTGTGCCAAGTTAAACCTATAGGATCTTCTTGGATGATAGTTATTTGATCTTGCTGTAATTTCCAGAAACTTTCTGTTCACGAAAATAATTGTTAAAAATCACCAGAACGTGATAAAATACTGATTCCAATTGCTTCTGATCAATAAACAAATTTTATAGGTCTTCCTATTTTGTCTGATTTTTTGTAGTTCCATAAGTTTGCGTTAGTTACAGATTACTACAGACTGTTCTGTTTTTGACAGATTCTGTTTTTCGTGTGTTGTTTGCTTATTTTGATGAATCTATGGCTAGTAAAATAGTTTATAAACCATAGAGAAGTTGGAATACAGTAGGTTGAACACCAATATAAATAAAGAATGATTTCATTACAGTACCTTGAAGTGGTCTTTTGTTTTCTTTCGCTAACGGAGCTCACGAGATTTTCTGTTGAGTTTTGTGTTGTGAAGTCTTCAAGTTTTGGGTGAAAGATTTGATGGATTATGGAACAAGGAGTGGCAAGAGCCTAATCTTGGGGATGCCCATGGCACCCCCAAGATAATCTAAGGACACCATAAAGACAAAGCTTGGGGATGCCCTGGAAGGCATCCCCTCTTTCGTCTACTTCCATCGGTAACTTTACTTGGAGCTATATTTTTATTCACCACATGATATGTGTTTTGCTTGGAGCGTCTTGTATGATTTGAGTCTTTGCTTTTTATTTTAACACAATCATCCTTTCTGTACACACCTTTTGAGAGAGCCATACTTTATTTGGAATTTGTTAGAATACTCTATGTGCTTCGCTTATATCTTTTGAGTTATATAGTTTTGCTCTAGTACTTCACTTACATCTTTTAGAGCATGGTGGTGGATTTGTTTTATAGAACTATTGATCTCTCATGCTTCACTTACATTATTTTGAGAGTCTTATATAGCATGGTAATTTGCTTAAATAATCCTAATATGCTTGGTATTCAAGATTAGTAAAAACTTTCTTATGAGTGTGTTGAATACTAAGAAAAGTTTGATGCTTGATAATTGTTTTGAGATATGAAGATGGTGATATTAGAGTCATGCTAGTTGAGTAGTTGTGAATTTGAGAAATACTTGTGTTAAAGTTTGTGATCCCCGTAGCATGCACGTATGGTGAACCGTTATGTGATGAAGTCGGAGCATAATTTATTTATTGATTGTCTTTTCCTACCAATCTATCCCCCTAGGAGCATGCGCGTAATACTTTGCTTTGATAACTTGTAGATTTTTGCAATAAGTATATGAGTTCTTTATGACTAATGTTGAGTCCATGGATTATACGCACTCTTCTTCCTTCCACCATTGCTAGCCTCTCTAATACCACACACTTTTCGCCGGTATCATACACCCACCATAAACCTTCCTCAAAACAGCCACCATACCTACCTATCATGGCATTTCCATAGCCATTCCGAGATATATTGCCATGCAACTTTCCACCGTTCCGTTTATTATGACACGCTCCATCATTGTCATATTGCTTTGCATGATCATGTAGTTGACATCGTATTTGTGGCAAAGCCACCGTTCATAATTCTTTCATCACTCTTGATTCATTGCATATCCCGGTACACCGCCGGAGGCATTCATATAGTCATATTTTGTTCTAAGTATCGAGTTGTAATTGTTGAGTTGTAAGAAAATAAAAGTGTGATGATCATCATTTTTAGAGCATTGTCCCAAGTGAGGAAAGGATGATGGAGACTATGATTCCCCCACAAGTCGGGATGAGACTCCGGACGATAAAAAAAAGAGGCCATAAAAAAAGGAAAAGGCCCAAATAAAAAATGAGAGAAAAAGAGAGAAGGGACAATGTTACTATCCTTTTACCACACTTGTGCTTCAAAGTAGCACCATGATCTTCATGATAGACAGTCTCTCATTTTGTCACTTTCATATACTAGTGGGAATTTTTCATTATAGAACTTGGCTTGTATATTCCAATGATGGGCTTCCTCAAAATGCCCTAGGTCTTCGTGAGCAACCGAGTTGGATGCACACCCACTTAGTTTCTTTTGTTGAGCTTTCATATACTTATAGCTCTAGTGCATCCGTTGCATGGCAATCCCTACTCACTCACATTGATATCTATTGATGGGCATCTCCATAGCCCGTTGATACGCCTAGTTGATGTGAGACTATCTTCTCCTTTTTGTCTTCTCCACAACCACCATTCTGTTCCACATATAGTGCTATGTCCATGGCTCACGCTCATGTATTGCGTGAAGATTGAAAAAGTTTGAGAACGTCAAAAGTATGAAACAATTTCTTGGCTTGTCATCGGGGTTGTGCATGATTTAAATACTTTGTGTGGTGAAGATAGAGCATAGCCAGACTATATGATTTTGTAGGGATAACTTTCTTTGGCCATGTTATTTTGAGAAGACATAATTGCTTTGTTAGTATGCTTGAAGTATTATTATTTTTATGTCAATATTAAACTTTTGTCTTGAATCTTTCGGATCTGAATATTCATACCACAATTAAGAAGAATTACATTGAAATTATGCCAAGTAGCACTCCGCGTCAAAAATTCTGTTTTTATCATTTACCTACTCGAGGACGAGCAGGAATTAAGCTTGGGGATGCTTGATACGTCTCCAACATATCTATAATTTTTGATTACTCCATGCTATATCATATACTGTTTTGGACATTATTGGGCTTTATTATTCACTTTTATATTATTTTTGGGACTAACCTATTAACCGGAGGCCCAGCCCAGAATTGTTGTTTTTTTGACTATTTCAGAGTTTTGCAGAAAAAGAATATCAAACGGAGTCCAAACGGAATGAAACCTTCGGGAACGTGATTTTCAGAACGAATATGATCCAGAAGACTTGGAACCTATGTCAAGAAATAAAGGAGGAGGCCACGAGGTAGGGGGGCACGCCTACCCCCCCAGGGCGCGCCCTCCACCCTCGTGGGCCCCCTGTTGCTCCACCAACGTACTTCTTCCTCCTATATATACCTACGTACCCCCAAACGATCAGATACGGAGCAAAAAAACCTAATTCCACCACCGCAACCTTCTGTACCCACGAGATCGCATCTTGGGGCCTGTTCCGGAGCTCCGTCGGAGGGGGCATCGATCACAGAGGGCTTCTACATCAACACCATAGACCCTCCGATGAAGTGTGAGTAGTTTACCTCAGACCTTCGGGTCCATAGTTAGTAGCTAGATGGCTTCTTCTCTCTTTTTGGATCTCAATACAATGTTCTCCCCCTCTCTCGTGGAGATCTATTCGATGTAATCTTCTTTTGCGTTGTGTTTGTTGAGAACGATGAATTGTGGGTTTATGATCAAGTTTATCTATGAACAATATTTGAATCTTCTCTGAATTCTTTTATGTATGATTGGTTATCTTTGCAAGTCTCTTCGAATTATCAGTTTGGTTTGGCCTACTAGATTGATCTTTCTTGCAATGGGAGAAGTGCTTAGCTTTGGGTTCAATCTTGCGGTGTCCTTTCCCAGTGACAGTAGGGGCAGCAAGGCACGTATTTTATTGTTGCCATCGAGGATAACAAGGTGGGTTTTTTATCATATTGCATGAATTTATCCCTCTACATCATGTCATCTTGCTTAAGGCGTTACTCTGTTTTTATGAACTTAATACTCCAGATGCATGCTGGATAGCGGTCGATGAGTGGAGTAATAGTAGTAGATGCAGGCAGGAGTCGGTCTACTTGTCTCGGACGTGATGCCTATATACATGATCATACCTAGATATTCTCATAACTATGCTCAATTCTGTCAATTGCTCAACAATAATTTGTTCACCTACCGTAAAACACTTATGCTCTTGAGAGAAGCCACTAGTGAAACCTATGGCCCCCGGGTCTATCTTCATCATATTAATCTTCCAACACTTAGTTATTTCCTTTGCTTTTTTACTTTGCTTTTATTTTACTTTGCATCTTTATAATAAAAATACCAAAAATATTATCCTATCATATCTATCAGATCTCACTCTCGTAAGTGACCGTGAAGGGATTGACAACCCCTTATCGTGTTGGTTGCGAGGATTTATTTGTTTTGTGTAGGTGCGAGGGACTCGCGCGTAGCCTCCTACTGGATTGATACCTTGGTTCTCGAAAAACTGAGGGAAATACTTACGCTACTTTGCTGCATCACCCTTTCCTCTTCAAGGGAAAACCAATGCAGTGCTCAAGAGGTAGCAGCGACGAAGGCGTTGGTGCCCGCGTACTCCGAGTTGACGGCCTTGCCGCCCGCCCTCTTCCTCTTCCGCCGCCTCCCGACACCAGCCACCCAAGGAGACGGCCCTGAAAAGTTCAAGGAGCTGGCCCCACCCCCGGCAAAGCCCTGCCAGAGGAGCGGCCAGGTGCAGATGCTGCTGCTGCTGCACCCGCCCAGGCGCGGGGCGTCCGATGCCTAGTCGGACTCATCCCGTCATCTGCCCCGCTGTCCTCCTCATCACTTTCGCTCGAGGAAGAGCTTCCATCGTCGGAATCTCCATCGGAGGAGCTCTCCACGCAGCACTTCAGGCGAGTTCCAAACTCTCCGAAGACCTTGACGGAGAGCAGGCCGTCCTCCATTAA
Source organism: Aegilops tauschii subsp. strangulata (assembly GCF_002575655.3). Taxonomy (NCBI): domain Eukaryota; kingdom Viridiplantae; phylum Streptophyta; class Magnoliopsida; order Poales; family Poaceae; genus Aegilops; species Aegilops tauschii. Next base: position 145,025,573 of record NC_053035.3, on the reverse strand, counting down.
TTTGAAGTAGAGGACGAGCCCCGCCGTCAGGCTGTGGATGCGAGCGAACGTCTTCCATCCACGGCGGAGGTACATAACCTGAGGAGCCGGGAAGTCGACGTCGACCCGCGTGCCCCCATTCCCACAGCCCCTCTTGTGCAACCTGAGGGTCTGGGGCGGGTCACGCTCCATCACCCGAGCAAACGGGGCGGGGAGATGAAGACGATGACGCGGAGGCCGTCGCAGCCTGATGAAGAACTCGCAAGGCTGGTCTTCAACGTGGCCCTCCATCGGGAAGGGCATCATTGGCGGGGGCAAGGCCGGCGCGCCGCCCCGTCCTCCTCTTCCCCGAGCACTACGGCCTCTGCCCCGGCCTAGCCCACGGCCTCGCCCCCTCCCCCTGCCCCTCGCGGCCGGTTCCAGCACCGTGGGCTCAGGAGGAGGAGGGACGCGCTGTCGAGCGGCGACCCTCGCCGCCACCGTCGAGGGACCAGGATTCCCCTTCTCCATGGCGACTGAAAGGGAGAAGTAGAAGCAAGAGAAGATAGATGACAGAAGGGTGCAGGGCGCCATCCCCCCTTCCCCCTCTTTATAAAGAGGCGGGGTCAGGGCTCGGCCGCCCCGCTCGGCCAATCCAGCCACCAGAGGCGCATGGAATCAGGACCGACCCGCTGCCCCAACCAGCGACGGCCCGGTTTCCCGCCTCCACCGCTTACCACCCCAGGCGCATGAGGGACGCGTGGCAGGCGTGCAGAACCGAGGGGACGGGTGAAGCGACCTCTCCCCACCCCGTGATCGTGGGGACTGGACGCCTTGAAGACCGCGACCTGGCCCCGTTCAGTAAATGAGCCGCGCCTCCACGCCTCCCTCTTTTTACGGGGAAGGCGCGAGCCGCCTCTTTACTGCGATGTGACGCATGCGTGTGGAAACTGCCCCACGCATGCCGCCCACGTCACGCACACCCCTCCACACCGCGCCGCGCGCACGGGTCGTGGGAAGCGCAGCACGCGAAAAGTCTTACCACGGTAAAAACAGCCCCGCCTGCCCGCACACCGTTTTGGGCCTGGCCCAACAACGTGTCGCGCTTATGTGTGGCCCAGGCCCGGGGGCTCCTGTCGGTGTACAAAAAGAGGGGTGCGTTTTTGTACCCCTCTACCTATGCATGGGCAGTCGAAGCCGCGCCTACGGTCACGCCAATCAGAACAGGAGAGGTGAGCCAAGGTAAGGCCGAAGCCCAATATAATAAGAGCAACGCCAAGGCCAAGACCACAAAGAGCAGAGGGACGAAGCAGGTTCCCCCGGCAAGACCCTTGCCGGGGCAGCCTCAGCGGCCCCGGCAAGATCCTTGTTGGGACAGCTCGCCCCACACCAACAGAGTGAGCGACCCTTGAGCCCACGGTCCCCAACGCCATCATCCACGTGGGGCCAGGGCTCGGGAAGGCACCTCTATGGTGGCATGCAGATCTTTGTGAAGACATATTCAAGATCAGATGAGGATTAGAAGACGACGATCCTCGGCAAGATCCTTGCCGAGGAAGGCCACCAGACCCCCGGCAAGGTCCTTGCTGGGGACGACAACGCCACACGGCAAGACCCTTGCCGGGCCACACGGCAAGACCCTTGCTGGGCCACCCAGCAAGGCCCTCGCCAAGGACGCCGGTGGGGCCACCGCCAGGCCTGCGCCAACCAAGCTTCCACCGCCGTTCACATGCAGTTGCTAGCCCAACCAGCTGGGCGGGCACCTGCGTGGCAATATGCAGCTCCCGGGCCAACTCATCGAGCGCCTGCGTGGCGGCATGCAGATCTTCGTGAAGGCTCCACCACCGCGCCACCTCAGCTGCCCGCCTGCCTACATGGCGCCGCACGCATCTCTGGCCAGGGCGCGTGTCAAAGCGAGGAGGAGCGGCGACGGATGGGACGGGCCTCGCCCCCATCCCCAATAAAGCAAGGGGACACCTAAGCTACGCATTAAATGCGTCTTGTCCTGTAATATGAGCGATAAGCTCAGGGCACTGTACGCCTTTCCACCTCATGTGTGCCACTGTGGCAGCCCCTTTCGACTATAAAAGGAGGCCCATGGCATACTAGAGAAGGATTCGGCTCTTTCGAACCATGCACTGACCACAGCTAGTTCGAGAGCTCAAGAACTCTCTGAAATACACCCACCAAAGCAGGACTAGGGTTTTACGCATCCTCGCGGCCCGAACCTGGGTAAACGGTCCTTGTGCTGTCTACTTGCCCTGCTCTTCTCGCAACCCCGCGCCCCGGCAAACATAGTAGGGATTCTTGTGATCCCATAGGTGTCGTTCCACACCGACACGCATTAAATTGAAATATAAATGGCATTATTATTTTTGGATGAGATCATGAATTTTGCAATTTGCGTATGAACGAAAATCGGTCTATCAGACACCCATACTCTATTGAATTCTAGCATGTGCATGTGTTTATTTCATATTATCGATCCATAGAGTGAGAGCGGTTTGAAATACAGACAATGCATTGCTTTTGTAATTCATATATAAACATTAATTAGTGCACTCCATGTTGTTAGTGTGAAGCACTTTATACATTTGTTACTTACATGGATACATTCCAAATTGCTAGCTACCAAATAGAATACATGTTGAATTCAACATAAAGGGGTTTTTGAAGATTCCACATCATAGGAAGTGCATTCATCTATTTGAATATGAGATAATGGCATTTGTAAATCAGATCTAAGAGGGGGCATCAATCTTTGTTGTGCGTTTGAACATGCTATATATTCATAGGCATGTCTAACTATTTTTTTGCAACCCAGGAGATTATATCTGGAACCATGCATGAACTGAGGTAAGTTGCATATTTTATAATATATACTCGTGTACAATGTATATTCAAATGCACCCCCTCCATTCCAAAATAATCATAGTTTTAGGATTTTCAAGAGTCAAGATTTGTGAAGTTTGACAAATCCTGGAAGTTCAATTCAAGAGAACTGAAAACGTTAATGCTTCTGCTCCCAAATATTGAACGAAGCGCCAAATAAGCCTCTGGTCACCCGAAACCGCGCGAGACTAATGTTTGGTGGTAGGAAATTACTATCTTGACTCTGGCCCGTGTAGCCTATCAACCCGATGTCCAAAGGTCTAAACCGAGGTAGGTTTGTAACTTCACCAAGACGCCAGTCTCAACCGCCTCCAAGAAGCATTCATACGCCGTGGGCGCCTAAACACCCATGCGCTCGGCTGAAATCTATCCCGCCCACCATTTGGGACACCTGAGATTACTGTCCTACCCCCAACCCGCAATATGTCTGAAATTTTAGATGGGGGCAAAGTTTGTAACTTTCCCCAAATTTCAGACAAGCGCGTCCCAAACCGAAACATTGTTCCCCCTTAGTTCCCCTCCCTCCGTTTCCCCATTCATACTCCGTGGGCGCCAAAACGCCCTCTCCACCAGCCATGAAACCCCAGCCTCCTCCGTCCTCCACCCCATCGCGCCCAATACACCGCCGCCGTCCTCCATCACGCCAAAGCCAATACCCCGACGTCGTTGTCCAATGCAACCGCAACCGGAACACCCTCAAGGACTTAGCAGCTGAAGCCGAGGCAGAGCTGCCTCCATGACGCCGACGCCGACATGCGCCGTACTAGAACCACTTCGACCACGCCGTCCCGCACCTCACCGCTGCCGCTCCACTATTGCAACCGTCCACCGCAGCGGAGCTGTTCTTGCTATGTCGTCGTTCACCGCCTCGGATCTGGTTCCCCGCCACCGACAGACGGCCACCGCACCACACTCAACAACTTGGCCATGGGTTCGTCCAAGGCTCCACCGTCCTCCACAACTTCTCGTTTCCAGCAAACCACAAGGAGATCATTGGAAAAATAGGAGGACACAACACTGCCAACAGAAAGAGGTACTCCTCTTCCCTTATTCGTGCAAATCTTACGTCTCTGCTCACACCATATTCATGCCACGAAAGAAACTAGTTGAGCGCTTCTTACCACATCTTCTTCGTGATACTAAATGCACAAGGTTTCCTCCCATTTACTATTTCACCTTGGCTAGAGGTCAGTAGCCCGTTTGGATTTTGATCCAGGACCAGTTGAATCACAATTAAAAGAAGCAGCACACGCTTAGGCGCGCGAAGCACCTAGTCCGCATGTTCGCCGGGGAAGCGGCGCATCGGTGTCTATCATAGGGGTGTGGGGCGCAGGAGCTGCTTGCGTCTGATCTGGAGGTCAGCGGGGCTCGAAGGGATGGCCGGGGGGCGGTGCCAAGCATGGCGGTGCGGTGAGGTCGAGGGGAGGGTAGAGGCAGGGGACTGGGTCGGTGGTCGCTGGCGTTTCGAGGAAGATCGTCAACACTGACTGGCTGGAGGTAGATGAAGGCGATCTGCCCGTTCTTTGTACATCGGATGACGCAAAAAAATGGACTGACCTATTTGTTTTCAGTCGACTGTTATTTTCATAGGACCACACCTTGTGGTGTGCTAGAGGAGCATCTGCATTTCCCAGCCATCCCTGTGCTCATATTTCAAAATCCTAGAATCTAGTAATTTCGTGCGCCATGCATGTTGTAGAGCTATCATATGTCTCCCGTCATTTATTTCTCACCGACCTGCTATCTGCTACTTTTACACTGTACTACTTGTGCACACACTTCACCCATACTCACACTATTGTTTTTTATGCATGGCTATTTCAGACTCTGACGCAGTGTTGATGAATACACAAAAGAAAAGACAGAAGTCGCTCCAGTGTATTTCGAAGATAAGCACTAAGCGTTTCACCGCTGAAAGTGCGTTAAGTTGACTAGAGGGGGGTGAATAGGCAAGTTTTATGAATTCTTCACTAAGGAATTTCAGAGAGAGGAAATTCCTAAGAGAAGAACTACTTGCAGCAGAATAAGTACTCAGATGCAAACATAACAGAACTTAAGCATGGTCATCATGATGAAATGAAAACAAGCACAGAGTACAGAAAGCATAAACACAGGATAAAACAGGATGAAGACAAACAAACTGAAGAAATTGAACTAAGGAAATTGAGAAAGTCTTCAGTCAAAGTCTTCAAACAGATATGAACAAGCACAGAACACAGTAATGAGGAAATGGAAGGGTTGAGGAAATAGAACTAGTTGGCTTGGTGAAGACAATGATTTGGTAGACCAGTTCCAACTACTGTGACAGTTGTACGTCTGGTTGGAGCAGCTAGGTATTTACACCTGAGGACACACAGTCTCGGACACATAGTCCTCACCGTATTCTCCTTGAGCTAAGGTCACACAAACCTCGCCCAATCACTCGTGGTAAGTCTTCAGGTGACTTCCAAACCTTCACAAACTCGGTCACTCGGCGATCCACAATTTCCTCTTGGATGCTCTAGACCATGACGCCTAACCGTCTGGAAGATGCACAGTCTTGAAAGGTAACAAGCGTCGGATCCACGCAGGATCAATCTCTTCAGTGATGCTCAATCACTTTGGGTTTGTAGGTGTTTGGGTTTGAGTTTTCCTCACTTGATGATTTTCGCTCAAAAAAGTCCTCAGAGGATGGGATGCTCTCAAATGACAAGTGTCAGTTTCTCTCGGAGCAGCCAACCAGCTAGTGGTTGTAGGAGGGCAGCTATTTATAGCCTAGGGAGCAGCCCAACATGATAAGACATAAATGCCCTTCAATGATATGACTGTTAGGTGGGTAGATATTTTGGGACAGCTGGCGCGTAGCACAGCAACGGTCGGAAATTTGACTATCAAATTTCTCAGGGCTATCATGTTCCTCACTTGTAGGCAATCCGCAATGGCGAATTCCTAACTCCTCAGTCAGAACAAATTCCTCAGAGACCAGAAGAACTTCGTCTCTGTCACTGAAGAAATTGACTGAACTGCATGAGATTTCCAATGGCTTCACTCGAAAGGATTGGTAGCTATAGGATTTTGAGTTGAGCATCACTTGGAAAATTTTCCTTAGTTTTTCCTCGACCCCCTTTAATAGTACAGTGTTTCCTATGACTCAAGAAAGAGAGAATGAAACTACAAAAACAAAAGTCTTCACACTTCATGTTCCTTGCATGAAATCCAAGTCTTCAGGGTCACACCAATTTCTTCACTTTCAAAGTCTTTAGAAATTCTTCAGAAATCCAAAGTCTTCAGTCGAAGAACTTCAATTTTAGGGGCCGACTTTCTCTGTAAATATCAAACTCCCCATAGACTTATAGACCTGTGTACACTCACAAACATATTAGTTCCTTAACCTATAAGTCTTCAATACACCAAAATCTCTAAGGGGCACTAGATGCACTTACAATCTCCCCCTTTTTGGTGATTGATGACAATATAGGTTAAGTTTTCAACGGGGATAAAACATATGAAGTGTAAATGCTGATATTGAGGAATATGATTGCAAGATATAGAAGAACTCCCCCTGAAGATGTGCATAGTGAGGAATTTGCTTTTGAAGCAATGCACATTTGAAGAGGGGAACCATGGAGATCTCCCCCTATATCTTGTAATTCATACACGCATTTAACATATAATATGAAGAATTTGAAATGCATGATGAAATATGGTGAGTGATGTAATTCAGCATGCGTGCATTAACATATATGAGGAATAAGCATGCAGAAGAACACAACAAAAGTATCAGACCACCATCGGGTTTAAGTTTACAACTCGATCCAACAAAGTCTTCAAAAGAACGAGAGTTGTAACTTTTCAAAAAATGCCCATGTATAGACCCGCTTGAAGACTAACTCAAATTTCCCCCCCTTTGTCATCGAATGACCAAAAGGGTCAAAAAATGAGGACTAACACCCCTAAAGAATATCATGTTGGAGGAGGAGCGCCAGCGTTGTTGGGGTTGGTTGTTGTAGTAGGGCCTGCCGCAGTGTCATCCAAATCTTCATGCTCATCTGTGTCGCGCGATGAAGAATATGAGCTGGCCACCAAGGAGGGAACTTTGACTTTCTTGAATTTCTTCGCTGGTGGCTGAGACCAGTCAAAGTCCTGCTTGAGGCCCATTTGCTTCAGATCTTCTTCACCATAGAGATGAGACAGAACAACCCAGGTGCGACCGAAGACTTCATGGAGGTAGTAGTGGTTCTTCTTCACTGCATTGTGTGTAGCAGCCATGTTGTGAAGAATTGAACCAAACTGGCGCTTAACCCATTTGTGGTTGCGATCGACCTTCTGGTGAAGACTGAGGAGAAGTTCACGATCAGTCATCACCCTTGGAGCTGTGCCTTGAGGATTTTTCTTTGAGGCATTGGCGGCAAAGTCATGAGTGGCAGCGTCATCATTGGTGGAGTAGGATGCAGCTTTGCGGAACTGACCATCCAATGGACGAATGCGTTCATCAATAACAGCAGTGGCCTTGCCCTTTTCATCAGCTGGGGAAAATGTCCATTGGAGGAATTCAATGGGGGGCAAATAGCTGAGATGATTTTGAAAGTCAGCCTTGTAGTTGAGTGAAGACCTTGTTCTGAGGAATCTCATAATCCAGGGAGCATAAGGCTTCAACTCAAATGGAGATAATGCAACATTGGCCAGAGTCCTCATGAAGAAATCACGGTAGTTGACAGGAATGCCATGAATGATGTTGAAAAGCAGATTCTTCATGATGCCAACGACCTCTTCATCATTTGAGTCATGGCCTTTGATTGGACTCAATGTCTTCGACAGAATGCGATAGACAGTCCGAGGCACATACATCAATTCCTTCACAAGGAATTTGGTCCTTGGGGCTTGACCGGGCTTCAGTGGCTTCATCAACACTTGCATGTAGTTATCTGTAAGCTCAGGTTCATGATATATACAACGAGCACCTTCAAGGGGAGGACTGACATGCAGGGCATGAAGCAATTCAGAGGCCGGTGCTTTGAAGTGAGTGTTTTCTGTCATCCAGTCCAATACCCAAGAATTTACATCTTCAGCATTTCCTGTGATGTGCAGCATTGCATAGAATTGAAGAATGAGTTCTTCATTCCAATCACATATATCAGTGCAAAAGTTGAGCAGTCCAGCATCGTGAAGAACACTAAGAACTGGCGTGAAGGAAGGCAGTGATTCCATGTCCACGTGAGGAATATGCTCATGGTCGAAGACTTTGTCTTTGTTGAAAAGCATTGAAGAATAGAAGTTGGCTTGGCTGGCAGACCAGAAACGCTTCCTTCTAAGACGAGCAAAGTCATATGGGTTGTAATCCGTGAAGAGCACATGCTCGTGGAAGAAGTCATCAGCCTTGAATTTTTGCTTCTTTGAGAAAGGATCCTTTGGCTTGGGCTGAGGAGTGTCTGTCAATTGCATCACAACCTCAGGAATCGCAATCACAAGATCCACAGGCTGAGAAATTTCAGTTCCTTCGTCGGTGGCAGCCTAGGTCTTCAATTCTTCAGCAGCAATTTCATCAACACTAATGGCTGGAATCTCTTCATGAATAGACGGAGTGGTGCGAGGATCTTCAGAGCCCATTTGAACTTCAGTATGCACTGGGGACTGAGGAATTTGTTGCAGTGGCATGAACAAAGGAGAGTTGGGGTGCTGACTTTCCCAAAAGTCATCATTCATCAGTAGTGTGGTGCTTCCAATGTCCACGTCCTCATCTTCTTCATTTAACTCTTCAACGCCTGCCTCTTCAGTTGTGAACTGAGGCACTGGCAATGAGACAACTGGGGTTGAAGGGATATCATCCACTTTAATTTCTTCATCCAACTGCTCTGAAGAAGCAGAAGAAGGAATATCTTCATCAGATCCTCTTGGGATCGCATAGTCTTCACCAAAGGGAATGAGTTCCTTTGATGGCATGCATGAGACTGGAACAACATCAATTGGATTCTCAAGAGAGCTTGTCAATTTCTTCATCTTCTTCAGAGCTGAAGATTCTGATGAAGTTGATGCTTTCCTTTTCTTCACAGTTGCACGCTCTGCAGCCTTGGTCTTCTTCGCATCTGATGCAGAAGGAAGAATTGGCCTTGGTGTAGGTGCAGGAGGAGCAGAGGAAATTGGTTCAGTTTCTTTAGGCACAACTGATGCAGTTGCCCTAGCATGGTCAGTTTCTTCAGGCACAACGGTTGAAGCTTCAGCTGGTCTGGCTTGTTCTTCAGGCGCAACACTAGTGGTTGCCCTGGCAGATTCATCAGCGACTGGAATGCAGTCATCAACCCAGGTACTAGCAGTTTCATCAGCAACCTGATTTTCATCAGCGATGCTGGCATGCTCTTCTGTAGGCTGAGCAGATGCCTCAGCCTGAGGAATTTCTTGTGGCGATGGTGCTGCAACATTGGTAGTGAGTTTCTCAGTTATCTTCACAAATCTGACCTTGGCTCCAAGCCAGTGAGCATAGTAGCGATCAAATTCATCACTTAGATTCTTGATCTCTGATTGCAGAGCTACAAGTTCTTCAGGTGAAAGATTCAAGACATTTTTCTTCAGAAAGCGCTCTTTCTTGTACTGCGCTTTCTTCACCTTCCTCCCCTGTTCATATTTCCATTTCTCTTCATCAATGAAGGCAGTCAACACATGACTTTGACCAGGAGTGAGGTTCATCTCAGGCAGAGGTGTGTTGGGCTCCTCGTGCCATAAGTCGATGAAGTCGAGGATTAACTTTGGATCCAGCATCAATGGCACATTACTGCCTTTGGCTCTAGTGGCCCTCTGCTGCGTGTCTCTGATGATTTCAGCGAGTTCTTCATCATCAGCTTCGTCGTCATCAGACGGTACTTGGAAGGCGACCTGCTTCTTGTGAGGACTTGGTCGAGAACCTCGTCCGGCAGTGGCCTTAGTCTTCAGCAGAGTGGGGCCTGTTGAGGAATTTGGAGGAGCTGAAGAACTTGTGGAGGCTCCTAAGGCAATAGAGATGCCTGTTGTCCTTTGGCACGAGGCGAGATGCGCAGGTGCTGAGGATTTGGAAGGAGGAGCTGGAGCATCATGAGGGATTTGCTGAGAGGGCTTTGCAGAACTGGGCCGTGAGGGCATTGCTAAGGAGCTTGGCCGTGAGGGCATAGAAGTTGAAGCACTGGGCTTGTGAGCAGGCTTCTTGGGCATAGCCTTCTTAGGCTTGCTAGCAGAGGCCTTAGCAGTGGCAGCAGCAGAATCTTCATTAAATTTCTTCACTACCTCTTTAGCCATTTTGGCCAGTTTAGCTTGACGCTTGGCCCGTTCCTTGGGAAATTCCTCAATTCTTCTGATGCTAGAGGGATCAGCAACTTGGCCAGGTGAAAGTGCGTTATATCGACTAGAGGGGGCGTGAATAGGCGATTTTTATAAATTCTTCACTGAGGAATTTGTGGGTGAGGAAATTCCTTAGCGAAGAACTACTTGCAGCGGAATAAGTACTCAAAAGTATGCATAGCAGAACACAAGCATAGTCATCATGATGAAATGAAAACAAGCACAGAGTACAGAAAGCGTAAACACAGGATAACACAGGATGAAGAAAAACAGACTGAGGAAATTGAACTAAGGAAATCGAGAAAGTCTTCAGTCAAAGTCTTCAAACACAGATATGAACAATTGCACAACACGGGAATGAGGAAATGAAAGAGTTGAGGAAATAGAACCAGTTGGCTTGGTGAAGACAATGATTTGGTAGACCAGTTCCAACTGCTGTCTCAGTTGTACATTTGGTTGGAGCGGCTAGGTATTTAAACCTGAGGACACACAGTCCCGGACACCCAGTCCTGAACACACAGTCCAGGACACCTAGGCCTCACCGTATTCTCCTTGAGCAAAGGTCACACAGACCTCGCCCAATCACTCGTGTAAGTCTTCAGGTGACTTCCAAACCTTCACAAACTCGGTCACTCGGCGATCCACAATTTCTCTTGGATGCTCTAGACCATGACGCCTAACCGTCTGGAAGAAACACGGTCTTCAAAGGTAACAACCGTCGGATCCATGCAGGATCAATCTCTTTAGTGATGCTCAATCACTTTGGGTTTGTAGGTGTTTGGGTTTGGGGTTTTTCCTCACTTGACGATTTTCGCTCAAAGTCCTCGGAGGATGGGATGCTCTTAAATGACAAGTGTCAGTTTCTCTTGGAGCAGCCAACCAGCTAGTGGTTGTAGGGGGCGGCTATTTATAGCCTAGGGAGCAGCCCGCATGATAAAACATAAATGCCCTTCAATGATATGACCATTAGGTGGGTAGATATTTTGGGACAGCTGGCGCATAGCACAACAACGGTCGGAAATTTGAGGTTCAAATTCCTCAGGGCTATCATGTTCCTCACTCTGTAGGCAATCCACACTGGCGAATTCCTAACTCCTTAGTCAAAACAAATTCCTCAGAGACCACAAGAACTTCGTCTCTGTCACTGAAGAATATGACTGAACTGTATGAGATTTCCAATGGCTTCACTCGAAGGGATTGGTAGGTGTAGGATTTTGAGTTGAGCATCACATGGAAATTTTTCCTTAGTATTTCCTCGACCCCCTTTAACAGTACGATGTTTCCTATGACTCAAGGAAGAGAAAATGAAACTACGAAAACAAAAGTCTTCACGCTTCATATTCCTCAAATGAATACCAAGTCTTCAAGGTCACACCAATTTCTTCACTTTCAAAGTCTTCAGAAAGTCTTCAGAAATCCAAAGTCTTTAGTCGAAGAACTTCATTTTTAGGGGTTGACTTTCTCTGTAATTATCAAACTCCTCATAGACTGATAGACCTGTGTACACTCACAAACACATTAGTCCCTTAACCTATAAGTCTTCAATACACAAAAATCACTAAGGGGCACTAGATGCACTTACAATCTCCCCCTTTTTGGTGATTTATGACAATATAGGTTAAGTTTTCAACGGGGATAAACATATGAAGTGTAAATACTAATATTGAGGAATTTGATTGCAAGATATAGAAGAACTCCCCCTGAAGATGTGCATAGTGAGGAATTTGCTTTTGAAGCAATGCACACTTGAAGGGTTGAATCATGGAGATCCCCCCCCTATATCTTGTAATTCATACACGCATTTGACATAATATATGAAGAATTTGAAATGCATGATGAAATATGGTGACTGATGTAATTCAGCATGCGTGCAATAACATTAACGAGGAATAAGCATGCAGAAGAAACAACAAAAGTATCAGGCCACCATAGAGTTTAAGTTTACAACTCGATCCAGCAAAGTCATCAGAAGAAGGAGAGTTGTAACTTAGGAAAAAAACGCCCATATAATAGACCCGCTTGAAGACTAACTCAAATTTCTCCCCCTTTGTCATCAATTGACCAAAAGGGTCGAAAATGAGGACTAACGCCCCTGAAGAATATCAAGGTGATGAAGGAGCGTCAGCGTTGTTGGGGTCGGTTGTTGGAGTAGGGCCTGCCGCAGTGTCGTCCAAATCTTCATGTTCATCAGTGTCACGTGATGAAGAATAGGAGCTGGCCACCAAGGAAGGAACCTTGACCTTCTTGTACTTCTTCGGAGGAGGTGCAGCCCAGTCAAGATCGTCCTTGAGACCCATTGTCTTCAGATCTTCTTCACTATAGACTTGAGACAGAACAACCCAGGTGCGGTTGAGGATTTCATGAAGGTAGTAGTGGTTTTTCTTCACTGCATTGTGGGTAGCAGTCATGTTGTGAAGAATTGAACCAAACTGACGCTTGACCCATTTATGATTGCGATCAACCTTCTGGTGAAGACTGAGGAGAAGCTCACAGTCAGTCATCACCCTGGGTGCTGTGCCTTGAGGATTTTGCTTGGGTGCGTTGGCGGCAGAGTCATGGGTGGCAGAGTCATCATTGGTGGAGTAGGATGCAGCCTTGCGAAATTGTCCATCCAATGGACGAGTGCCTTCATCAATTACAGCAGTAGCCTTGCCCTTTTCATCAGCTGAGGAAAATGTCCGTTTGAGGACTTCAATTGGGGGCAAGTAGCTGCAATGGTTCAGTGTATCAGCTTTATAGTTGAGTGAAGACGTTGTTCTAATGAATCTCATAATCCAAGGTGCATAAGGCTTCAAGTCAAATGGTGACATGGCGACATTAGCCAGAGTCCTCATGAAGAAATCATGGAAGTTGATGGGAATGCCATGAATGATATTGAAAAGCAGATTCTTCATGATGTCAACGACTTCTTCATTTGAGTCGTGGCCCTTGATTGGACTCAATGTCTTCGTTAGAATGCGATAGACAGTCCGAGGCACATACAACAATTCCTTCACAAGGAATTTTGTTCGTGAGGTCTGACCTGGCTTCAAAGGCTTCATCAACACTTGCATGTAGTGATCGGTTAGCTCAGGATCATTGTAGACGCAACAAGCACCTTCAAGGGGCGGACTGAGAGGTAAGGCACGAAGCAATTCAGTAGCTGGTGCCTTGTAGTGAGTGTTTTGAGACATCCAGTCCAGCACCCATGAATTCACATCTTCATAATTTCTAGTGATGTGCAGCGGTGCATAGAATTGAAGAATAAGTTCTTCATTCCAATCACAGATGTCAGTGCAGAAATTTAACAGTCCAGCGTCGTGAAGAGCACTGATGACTAGCACGAAGCACGATAGAGATTCCATGTCCACGTGAGGAATGTGCTCATGATCGAAGACTTTGTCTTTGTCGAACAACACTGAGGAATAGAAATTTGCCTGGCTGGCAGTCCAGAAACGCCTCTTCCTTATGCGAGCAGAGTCATAAGGGTTGTAATCAGTGAAGAATACATGCTCGCCAAAGAAGCCATCAGTCTTGAATTTTTGCTTCCTGGAGAATGGATCCTTTGGTTTGGGCAGAGGAGTGTCAGTGAGTTGCATCACAACCTCAGGAATCACAATCTCAGGTTCTTCAGGCTGAGGAATTTCTATTTCCTCTTCAGTGGCAGCCTGGTTCTTGAATTCTTCATTTTCAGTTTCTTCAGCACTAGCGGCTGGAATGTCTTCATGAGCTTCATCAGATCCCATTTGAACTGTAGTGACTGGGGACTGAGGAATTTGCTGCAGTGGAGTGAAGAGTGGAGAATTGGGGTGCTGACTTTCCCAAAAGTTATCATTCATCACAGGTGTGGTACAGCCAATGTCCACATCTTCATCTTCAATTTCTTGAACGCCGGCCTCTTCAGCAGTAAACTGAGGCACAGGCGAGGAAACAACTGGGTATGAAGGGATTTCATCCACTTCAATTTCTTCATCCATCTGCTCTGACGTAGCAGCAGAAGGAGTTTCTTCATCAGATCCGCTAGGGATCACATATTCTTCACCAAAAGGAACAAGGTCCTTTGATGGCATGGTTGAGATTGGAACAGCATCAATCGGGTTTGCAAAAGAGCTGGTCATAGGCTTCATTTTCTTCGGAGCAGAAGAATCTGAAGAAGCTGATGCTTTCCTTTTCTTCACTGCTGCACGCTCTGCAGCCTTGGTCTTCTTCACATCTGATGCAGATGGAAGGATTGGAGTTGGAGTAGGCGCAGGAGGAGCAGAGGAATGTTGTTGATTTTCTTCAGGCACAACTGATGCAGTTGCCCTGACCTCTTGATTTTCTTCAGGCGCACCACTAGTGGGTGCCCTGGCAGTTTCATCAGCGGCTGGAATGCAGTCATCAGCCCTGGAACTCACATTTTCTTCAGCAGCCTGATTTTCATCAGCGGTGCTGGCATGTTCTTCAGTTTGCTGAGCAGATGCTTCAGCCAGAGTGACTTCAATATGCACAGGGGCAGCGACACTTGAAGTGAGTGTCTTCATCAGATTGACGAATCTGACCTTGGCTCCTTTCCAATCAGCATAGTAAGCGTTGAAATCATCGCCGAGGACTTTGATTTTAGACTGGAGCTTTACAAGTTCATCAGTTGTCATAGAGACAACGTTGTTCTTCAGGAACTTCTCCTTCCTGTACTGTGCTTTCTTGAGTTGCCTGGCCTTCTCATATTTCCATTTTTCTTCACTCATGAAATGGGTCAGCATGTGACTTTGGCCAGGTGTCAACTTGAAATCAGGCATAGGAGTGTTTGGGTCCTTGTGCCAGAGATCAATATAGTCGAGGATCAGCTTTGGATCCAAAAGCAGTGGCACTTCTGTGCCCTTGGCTCTAGCGGCCCTGACTTGCCTGACTCTGATGATTTTAGCAAGTTCTTCATCATCAGCTTCGTCTTCATCAGACGGTACTTGGAAGGTGAACTGCTTCTTCTGAGGACTTGGGTGAGAGCCTCGTCCTGTAGTGGTCTTAGTCTTCAGCAGAGAGGGTCCTGTTGAAGAATATGGTGCAGCTGAGGAACTAGCTGAAACTCCTGAGGCAATGGAGATGCTTGTAGTCCTTTGGCACGTGGCAAGATGCACAGGTGCTGAGGATTTTGTCGGAGCAGCTGAGGACTTTGGAGGAGCAGGAGCGCCTTGAGGAATTTGCCGTGAGGGCTTAGCTGAGGAAATTGGCCGTGAGGGCATTGAAGAAGAGGCACTTGGCTTGTGCGCAGGCTTCTTTGCCATGGATTTCTTCGGCCTTACAGAGGCCTCAGCAACAGCAGCAGTGGAATCTTCGTTGACTTTCCTCACTGCATCTTTTGCCTGTTTGGCCAACTTGGCCTGGCGCTTGGCCCATTCTTCAGGAAAATCCTCACCGCGCTTGATGCTAGTGGGATCTGCCTCTTGGCCAGATGCCAATGGAGGTCTTGAGCATGGAGGAGTAACAGCGAATTTCTTCATGTATTTTGGAGTCACATACCTGTACTCCCTCCACTCTTTTGCCCATCTCCTTTCTATCCTCTGAATGCGCACCTTGCGCTGATTTTTATCTTCCTCAGGGGGTGTGCAGTACCCAGCATAAACGTCCTCAGGGATTTCAAAGGCAGTATTAACCTCAGTCTTCTTTCCTCCTTTCTGTGGCCTCTTTTCATTAGCCATTTTCTTTAGTTGAGGAATTTGAACAATTGAACTCTCTGAACAAGTATGCAACTTTTCTTTAAGGAATGCTGCAAATGAGTTAAGTTGATGAGAACCTAGTGATTCAGCAGCGGACATGAGTACCTGTGAACAGAGTATAGTTGCGAGGAATTTGGAGAGGTCATATGCGTTCTCAGAAGGTTTTTCAATAAGAACAAGTTTGAGGAATTTGAACAGATTGGTCTTGAAGAATTTCACTAAGCGTTCTTTGTCTTAGGTTCCAGAGTTGTATAGATTGAAGATCCACACAATTGAGGAATCTTGAAGAAAAGTGATGCTTAGAGAAACGAATCAAGAGCAGATGACATGTGACGTGTTTAGTGTGTGAGGATTTGAAGAAAAACACCTTTGAAGATTTTGTAGTAAACATTTGAATCAAAGTGGGCAGTAAAAGTAACTTTTAATTACCCCAAACGAAGAACACGATGAACTGGGATGTGGAGAAGTGAAGCTCGTCTGTGCAGATCTTCCACGCCCTAACTTGGCGGAGGAAGACGGCTACGGCGGCGGCGGAGTGAAGATTTCCGCGGCCGGCATGAGTACGGCGGCGACGAGGTCGAGGCAGTGAAGCTCTTCCTCACCGGCGTCGATGATGTAGCGGCGGCGCTAGGGTTTGAGAAGCTCGAGCTTGGAGAGAGGTCGAGCAGAGTAAAATAAATGAGGCAGGGAGAGGGGGTATTTATAGCCACGGTGAAAAACGGTTCGCCCAAAGAAATTGGACGAACGTGCCCCTGACCCTTCTCATTCGCATGACATGTGTCACCCACGTACTAAGAAGTGGAGATCATGTTAGATCGTGGTTGAATAGATGAGTATATCGTGAGAAGCGGAACGGTTTGAGCTGCAAAGCCAAAAATTTGGATAAGATAAGTTAAAAGTTCCATTCGCAAATTCTTCAGCTGACAAGGACACAGTGAAGATTTTGAACGAGTTTCAAATAGAACGCACATGAAGAATTTGTAAATATATTGGGTTGAGTATAGCATAGAGGGGGAAGGGTCCGATCACATTCACTTAGCAGAAAAACCAACTTGAAGAATTAGCCATAAGTGAATGTTGTAGAGGACATAAACTCATATATATATATATATAGCCAATAAAGAGAAACGGCGGAAACAGTGAAGATTTTGCAAAGTTGAAGAATATGAACAACTGAGGAATTTCAAAACTGAGGAAAAAATCAAATTGAAGATTTTCAACTTTTGGTGGTGGCGTGACCCACCGTATAAGAATGATGATTTCAGACACCGCGTACAATTGTCGTAGGGTTCTGAGAATCAAATTCTTCATTAATTTCTTCACACTTAGAGTGTTATTCTTCATTGATTGAAGAAAAACGTTTCTTCATGTCTTGCACATCTAAGTCATCAATTTTGCATAAGTGTTAGGATGTGTGTCCTTTTCAAAGAACATTCGAAGATTCTAAGATATTTAGCTCACACCGCAACTTGCTAAATCTCTTCTCATCCAAGGGCTTTGTGAAGATATCGGCTAGCTGTTCTTCAGTCTTCACATGCTGAATAGAAACGTCACCCTTCAACACAGGATCGCGAAGAAAATGATGACGAATCTGAATGTGCTTTGTCTTTGAGTGCTGAACTGGGTTGTGAGCAATCTTGATGGCACTCTCATTGTCACAGAAGAGAGGCACATTCTTCACGTTGACGCCGTAGTCCTTGAGAGTTTGTTTCATCCATAGAAATTGAGCACAGCAAGAACCAGCAGCAATGTACTCAGCTTCAGCAGTAGACAATGATACGCAGTTCTGTTTCTTCGAGGACCAAAAGACCAAAGATCGTCCGAGGAAATGACACGTACCAGATGTTGACTTGCGATCCACACGATCACCAGCATAGTGAGAGTCAGAATATCCAACGAGAACAAAAGCCGAGCCCTTGGGATACCATAATCCTAGTGTTGGTGTGTGAGCTAGATATCGAAGAATATGCTTCACAGCCTTATGGTGTGATTCCTTCGGTGTAGCTTGAAATCGGGCACACATGCAAACACTAAGCATAATATCTGGCCTAGATGCACATAAGTACAATAAAGAACCAATCATGGAGCGATATACCTTTTGATCAAAGTCAATACCATTTTCATCAGTGCACAGATGGCCATTTGTGGGCATAGGAATTTTGACGCCTTTGCAATCTTGCATGCCGAATTTCCTTAGTACATCCTTGAGGTATTTCTCCTGAGATATGAATATGCCATTGCGCTGTTGACGAATTTGAAGACCTAAGAAGAATTTCAAGTCTCCCATCATAGACATTTGATATTCTTCACTCATCATATAGGCAAATTCATCACTATAACGTTGGTCAGTACAGCCAAAAATGATGTCATCAACATATATTTGGCATACAAACAATTCATCATCATATGATTTAGTGAAAAGAGTAGGGTCGAGTGAACCGGGTTTGAAGCCTTTCTTCATGAGGAATTTCTTCAAAGTATCATACCACGCCCGAGGGTCCTGCTTGAGGCCATAGAGGGCCTTATTTAGTCTGAAGACTTTGTCAGGATGCTTAGGATCTTCAAAACCTTGGGGTTGAGCAACATATACTTCTTCCTCAAGCTTACCATTGAGGAATGCACTTTTCACATCCATTCGATATAAGGTGATATCATGATGGTTAGCATAACAAAGTAATATGCGAATAGCTTCAAGTCTAGCAACAGGTGCAAAAGTTTCATCGAAATCAATTCCTTCAACCTGTGTGTAGTCTTGAGCTACTAGCCATGCCTTATTCCTCACCACAAGGCCAGTTTCGTCTTGCTTGTTGCGGTAGATCCACTTTGTGGCAATGATATTGTGTTTGCGAGGATCTGGACGATTGCCAGTTCCCAAACGTTGTTGAGCTCGAACTGATGTAATTCTTCTTGCATGGCCTGAATCCACTCAGGCTCCAGAAATGTTTCATCTACCTTAGTGGGCTCTGAGATAGAGACAAAAGCATAGTGCCCACAAAAGTTAGATAAATGTGAAGCTTTTGAGCGTGTGAGAGGACCTGGTGCTTCAATGTCATCGTTGATCTTCTCAACTTGCACTCCTTTTGCAACGCGAGGATGAGTAGGTTGTCGTCGAGGAATTTGATCAGCATTTTCTTCAGCAATTTCTTCAGGTGCATTAGCTCGACGTTCTTCACGTTCTGGAATGAATTCTTCAGCAGATTCTTCGGTAGGAATGACATCCTCAGTAGCCTTGAACTTGAGAGTTTCCTCAGGTGCTGGTTCATCTATCATAGAGGGTAGGTGCTCTCTTTGCAAGCCATTAGTTTCATCAAACCGCACATCTACAGTTTCAACAACCTTGTGAAGAACGGTGTTGAAGCTCTGTAGGTGTGCGAGTCCTTTCCGTAACCAAGCATAAAACCTTCATGTGCTTTCGGTGCAAATTTAGCATTGTGACGAGGATCTCTAATCCAATATTTAGCACCGAAGACTTTGAAATAACTCACATTGGGTTTCTTGTCAGTGAGGAGTTCATAGGCAGTCTTCTTGAAGAATTTGTGAAGATATACCCTGTTGATGATTTGGCACGCAGTATAAATTGCCTCAATCCAGAAGTGACGAGGCGTCTTGTACTCATCAAGCATAGTGCGAGCCATTTCAACAAGAGTTCTGTTCTTGCGCTCCACGACGCCATTTTGCTGAGGAGTGTAAGGAACAGATAACTCATGAGTAATACCAAGTTCATCAAGATAGTCATCAAGACCAGAATTCTTGAACTCAGTTCCATTGTCACTTCTGATGTGCTTGATCTTCACACCAAAGTTGGTTGAAGCCCTCGAGGAAAATCGTTTGAAAACTTCCTGCACTTCATGTTTGTAAGTAACAATGTGTACCCATGTGTAACGAGAGTAATCATCAACAATAACAAGCCCATAGAGGGATGCGTCATTTGTGACAGCTGAGTAATGGTTAGGACCAAAGAGGTCCATGTGAAGAAATTCGAATGGTCGAGTAGTGGTCATGATAGTTTTCGCTGGATGCTTAGCCTTGGGCATCTTTCCAGCTTCACAAGCTCCACATAGGTGATCCTTGAGGAATTTGACATTCTCAATGCCAATGACATGCTTCTTCTTCGCAAGCGTGTGCAAATTCCTCATGCCTGCATGACCAAGTCGTCGATGCCATAGCCATCCTTCTGAAGCTTTTGCAAGTAGGCACACGGCTGGTTGCGGTCCTGTAGAGAAATCAACAATATACAAGTCTCCTCTCCTAAAGCCTTCGAAGACTTTGGAATTGTCAGCTTCCATAACCACAACACAACGATACTTGCCAAAGACAACTACCATATCAAGATCAGAAAGCATTGAGACAGACATGAGGTTGTATCCTAAGGACTCGACAAGCATGACTTTGTCCATGTGTCGATCCTTTGTGATCGCAACCTTACCTAGACCCAATACCTGACTTTTGCCTTTGTCAGCAAAGATGATATGCTTCAGATGCGATGGTGATAAGGGAGCATCAATCAATAGATTCTTGTCACCAGTCATGTGATTTGTACATCCACTATCGAGGACCCACTCAGTGGCTTTGGGTTGATCATCCTGCAGATGAATTAGTGTAGCTTACGAACTTCATATACTTCATCAGTAAAGAATATGACATCAATTCATTAGATCAATTTCATCAAGCAATAGAATAGATAAAGCAGTATGAGGACGTGAGAAATGAAAGTTCATTTCTTCATGATTAGCCTGCGCCCTTTCAGGCAAACTTCAGGTCTCCAGCAAATTCTTCAGACGTTCAAGTACATCTGGAGACCTGACCCTGCAGAAGAGATTAGTTCTTTTTCTTCACCACCCACATCTCAAGGGGTGGCAAAGAGTTCATCACTCTGCGAGCTCCATACGAGAAAGGTCGCATAGAAGCCAATCCATTTCGTTTCACATAAGAGGAGTTAGGGTAAGCATATGAATAAGCAGAGAAATTCTTCGAGGACTTATGAACATAATGATTAGAAGAATAATGCTCATATTCATAGCCCTTGGCTCTTCCCTGCGAAACAGAGTTGTCAGCATGATGATGTTCATATGAGGACTTTGATCCTTTTGAAGAATTTGATCCACGTGACGAATTTGGTCTGTATGAGGACTTGGATCCATATGAAGAATTTGGTCCATATGAAGAATTTGATCTGGGGTTCCTATTCTTCACAGGTGGCGTCATGAGGACATTCACCTGAAGACTTTCAAGGAACCTTTTGGGAACCCAGATTTTCTTCATAGGAGAACCGTTCCTGCAGTTAGTGCCAACATATCTAGCAAATACTTCACCATTCTGATTTTTGAGCAGTTTATAGTTGGAGTCAAATGACTCATCAGAAGAATGAGGAGATTCACATGTAAAGCCAGATAAGTTAGATGGATCAACTGGAGATCCCTTAGCAGCAACCCATGAGGTTTTGGGGTACTGCTCAGGCTTCCAATATGTACCATCAGCATTGAGTTTTCTCTCAAAGGCAATACCCTCTTTCCTAGGGTTTCTGTTGAGGATCTGCTTTTTAAGCACATACAAAGAGTCTGATGCCCTTTGAGACTTTTGTACATGCCTGTCATGTACAATTCCTTCAGCCCTGCATCGTCAGTGCAACTAGCAATGTCCTCAGATGAGGAATTAGTGATAGCAGAGACAGTTGAAGAATTTGTAGCATTAGAAGCATTTGAACATTCAGGTGAAGAATTAGCAGATTCACGTTCAATGCATTTCAAACATGGAGGAACAAATTCTTCCTGAGTAGCGCTGATTTGTTGAGCAAGTAGTGAATCGCGCTCCTTCTGAAGATCTTCATAACTCACTTTTAGCTTCTCTAGATCTTGCTTTCTTTGAAGAAATTCATAAGAAAGCTTCTCATGATCAGACAAAAGAGTGTTATGATGACCTTGAAGGTTGTCATACCTAGTCTGAAGTCTCTGAAGATTTTCAGTCAAGGTTTTAGTGCGATCCATTTCTTCACCCAACATATTATCACTCTTGTCTAGCATGTTTTGAACCTTTTCCAAGGCCTTTTGTTGTTTAGTGGCAATACAAACAAGCTTGGTATAGCTAGTTCCAAAATCATCATCAGATTCATCATCACTAGACTCGGATGAGGAACATTTGGTTACCTTGGCACCTTTTGCCATGAGGCATGGTGCAGAAGATGATGGTTCAGGTTTGAAAGTCATCGTTTTGAGTGATTCCTTGAAATCCTCAAACCAGGGATCATGACAAGTTCGATGACCTTCATAGACGTCAGAGATTCGGTCCCAGATAAGCTTCGCATTGCAAAGATGCATAATGCGCCTGAATTCATCTCTGGATAGGCAGGAACAGATGATATCCTTCGCCATGATGTCAAGTCGAGTGTACTTGCGAATATCATCAGTGTCTGCCATCTTGCATAGATCGGTAAGACCAATCTCAGTGACGGTCCACAGCTCGCTATTCATTGCCATGAGGCGTTTCCTCATCATGGCCTTCCACTTGGGGTAATCATGACCGTCAAAGATGGGGCATGTCACTTTCTTCATACTTGCGGTTGACATAACTAAAACTCCAGGCGGTTAAACCAAAATCAAACAGAACAAGGGAGTACCTTGCTCTGATACCAATTGAAAGTGCGTTATATCGACTAGAGGGGGGTGAATAGGCGGATTTTATAAATTCTTCACTGAGGAATTTGCGGGTGAGGAAATTCCTTAGCGAAGAACTACTTGCAGTGGAATAAGTACTCAAAAGTATGCATAGCAGAACACAAGCATAGTCATCATGATGAAATGAAAACAAGCACAGAGTACAGAAAGCGTAAACACAGGATAACACGGGATGAAGACAAACAGACTGAGGAAATTGAGAAAGTCTTCAGTCAAAGTCTTCAAACACAGATATGAACAATTGCACAACACAGGAATGAGGAAATGAAAGAGTTGAGGAAATAGAACCAGTTGGCTTGGTGAAGACAATGATTTGGTAGACCAGTTCCAACTGCTGTCTCAGTTGTACATCTGGTTGGAGCGGCTAGATATTTAAACCTGAGGACACACAGTCCTGGACACCCAGTCCTGAACACACAGTCCAGGACACCTAGGCCTCACCATGTTCTCCTCGAGCTAAGGTCACACAGACCTCGCCCAATCACTCGTGGTAAGTCTTCAGGTGACTTCCGAACCTTCACAAACTCGGTCACTCGGCGATCCACAATTTCCTCTTGGATGCTCTAGACCATGACGCCTAACCGTCTGGAAGAAGCACAGTCTTCAAAGGTAACAAGCATCGGATCCACGCAGGATCAATCTCTTCAGTGATGCTCAATCACTTTGGGTTTGTAGGTGTTTGGGTTTGGGTTTTTTCCTCACTTGATGATTTTCTCTCAAAGTCCTCGGAGGATGGGATGCTCTCAAATGACAAGTGCCACTTTCACTCGGAGCAGCCAACCAGCTAGTGGTTGTAGGGGGCGGCTATTTATAGCCTAGGGAGCAGCCCGCATGATAAGACTTAAATGCCCTTCAATGATATGACCGTTAGGTGGGTAGATATTCTGGGACAGCTAGCGCATAGCACAGCAACGGTCGGAAATTTGATGTTCAAATTCCTCAGGGCTATCATGTTCCTCACTGTGTAGGCAATCCGCACTGGCAAATTCCTAACTCCTCAGTCAGAACAAATTCCTCAAAGACCAGAAGAACTTCATCTCTGTCACTGAAGAATATGACTGAACTGCATGAGATTTCCAATGGCTTCACTCGAAGGGATTGGTAGGTGTAGGATTTTGAGTTGAGCATCACATGGAAATTTTTCCTTAGTATTTCCTCGACCCCCTTTAACAGTACGGTGTTTCCTATGACTCAAGAAAGAGAAAATGAAACTACGAAAACAAAAGTCTTCACGCTTCATATTCCTCAAATGAATACCAAGTCTTCAAGGTCACACCAATTTCTTCACTTTCAAAGTCTTCAGAAAGTCTTCAGAAATCCAAAGTCTTCAGTCGAAGAACTTCATTTTTAGGGGTCGACTTTCTCTGTAATTATCAAACTCCTCATAGACTTATAGACATGTGTACACTCACAAACACATTAGTCCCTTAACCTATAAGTCTTCAATACACCAAAATCACTAAGGGGCACTAGATGCACTTACACCAGGTGCCAATGGAGGTCTTGGGCATGGAGGGTGTACAGCGAATTTCTTCATGTACTTGGGTGTAACGTAGCGATATTCCCTCCATTCTCAAACCCATCTCCTCTCAATCATGTGTATGTGCACTTTGCGCTCATTCTTCGTTTCATGAGGATGAGTGTAGTACCCTGCATGGATGTCATCAGGAATCTCAAATGATTTGTTGACTTCCAGCTTCTTTCCTCCCTTCTGAGGTTTCTTGCCATCAGCCATTTTCTTCAGCTAAGGATTTTGAACTATTGAGTTCTCTGACGAGGTATGTAACTTTTCTTCGAGGAACGCTGCAAATGAGTTAAGTTGGTGAGAATATAGTGATTCAGCAGCGGACATGTGTACCTATGAATAGAGTATAGGTGCGAAGAATTTGGAGAGGTCATATGCGTTCTTAGAAGTTTTTGCAAATAGAACAAGTTTGAGGAATTTGACCAGATGAGTCTTGAGGAATTTCACTAAGCGTTCTTTGACTTAGGTTGCAGAATTGTACAGATTGAAAATCCACACAATTGAGGAATCTTGAAGAAAAATGTTGCTTAGGGAAACAGATCAAGAACAAATGTTATGTGAGGTGTTTAGTGTGTGAAGATTTGAAGAAAAAACACCTTTTGAAGATTTCGTAGAAAACATCGGAATCAACAAGGGCAGTAAAAGTAACTTTTAATTACCCTTGACGAAGAACGCGATGAACTATGAAGTGTAGATTTAGAAGCTCGTCAGTTCGAATCTTCCACGCCCTAACTTGGCAGAGGAAGACAGCTACGGCGGCGGCGGAGTGAACAAATCCGCGGCCAGCGCGAGTACGACGGCGACGAGGTCGAGGCAGCGAAGCTCTTCCTCACCGGCGATGATGGAAGTAGCAGCGGCGCTAGGTTTTGAGAGAGCTCGAGCGAAGGAGTGAGGTCGAGCGGAGTAAAAACGAAGTGAGGAGGGAAGGGGTATTTATAGCCGAGGTGAAAAACCGCTCGCCCGAGGAAATTGGACGAACGTGCCCCTGACCCTTCTCATTCGCATGAAATGTGTCACCCACGTACTAAGAGGTGGCGATCGTGCGAGATCGTGGGTGAATAGATAAATCCATCGTGGAATGGGGAATGGTTTGAGCGGCAAAAGCCGAAAACTCAGATATGATAACTTTAATGTTTCGTTCGCAAATTCTTCAGCTGACAAGGACATAGTGAAGATTTTGAACGAGTTTCAAATATAACACATATGCAGAATTTGTGAACAGACTGGGTTGAGTTTAGCATAGAGGGGGAAGGGTCCGATCACATTCACTTAGCAGAAAAGGCAACATGAAGAATTAGCAATAAGTTAATGTTGTAGAGGACATAAACTCATATATATATATACATATATATATATATATATATATATACAACGGAAAGAGCGAAGACATGGAAAAGTTGAAGAAATTGAACAACTGAGGAATTTCAAAAATGAAGAAAAACTCAAATTAAAGATTTTCAACTTTTGGTGGTGGCGTGACCCACTGTATAAGAATGATGATTTCAGACACCGCGTACAATTGTCGTAAAGCTCTAAGAATCAAATTCTTCGTTAATTTCTTCACACTTAGAGTGTTAGTCTTCATTGATTGAAAAAAAACGTTTCTTCGTGTGTTGCACATCTAAGTCATCAATTTTGCATAAGTGTTAGGATGTGTGTCCTTTTCAAAGGACATTCGAAGATTCTAGGATATTTAGCTCACACCGCAACTTGCTAAATCTCTTCTCGTCCAAGGGCTTTGCGAAGATATCGGCTAGCTGTTCTTCAGTCTTCACATGCTCAATAGAGATGTCCCCCTTCAACACATGATCATGAAGAAAATGATGATGAATCTGAATGTGCTTTGTCTTCGAGTGCTGAACTGGGTTATGAGCAATCTTGATAGTACTCTCATTTTCACAGTAGAGAGGCACATTCTTCATGTTGACGCCGTAGTCCTTGAGGGTTTGCTTCATCCATAGCAATTGAGCACAGCAAGAACCAACAACAATGCTCAGCTTCAGCAGTAGACAGTGATACGCAGTTCTATTTCTTCAAGGACCAACAGACCAAGGATCGTCCGAGGAAATGGCATGTGCCTGATGTTGACTTGCGGTCCACACGATCACCAGCATAGTCAAAGTATGAATATCCAATGCGATCAAAAGCCGAGCCCTTGGGATACCATAATCCAGGTGTTGGTGTGTGAGCTAGATCTCGAAGAATATGCTTCACAGCCTTATGGTGTGGTTCCTTCGGCGTAGCTTGAAAGCGGGCACACATGCAAACACTAAGCATAATATCTGGCCTAGATGCACATAGATACAATAAAGAACCAATCATGGAGCGGTATACCTTTTGATCGAAGTCAATACCATTTTCATCAGTGCATAGATGGCCATTTGTGGGCATAGGGATTTTGACGCCTTTGCAATCTTGCATGCTGAATTTCCTCAATACATCCTTGAGGTATTTCTCCTAAGATATGAATATGCCATTGCGCTGTCGATGAATTTGAAGACCTAAGAAGAATTTCAGTTCTCCCATCATAGAAATTTGATATTCTTCACTCATCATATAGGCAAATCATCACTATAACGTTGGTCAGTACAGCCAAAGATAATATCATCAAAATATATTTAGCACACGAATAATTCATCATCATAGGTTTTGGTGAAAAGAGTTGGGTCAAGTGAACCGGGTTTGAATCCTTTCTTCATGAGGAATTCCTTCAAAGTATCATACCACGCCCGAGGGGCCTGCTTCAGGCCATAGAGGGCCTTATTGAGTCTGAAGATTTTTCAGGATGCTTTGGATCTTCAAAACCTGGGGGTTGAGCAACATATACTTCTTCCTCAAGCTTACCATTGAGGAATGCACTTTTCATATCCCTTTGATGGTTAGCATAAGCAAGTAATATGCGAATAGCCTCATGTCTAGCAACAGGTGCAAAAGTTTCATCAAAATCAATTCCTTCAACCTGTGTGTAGCCTTGAGCTACAAGCCGTGCCTTATTCCCCACCATAAGGCAATTTTCATCTTTCTTGTTGCGGTAGATCTACTTTGTGCTAATGATATTGTGCTTGCGATGATCTGGATGTTTGACGAGTTCCCAGACGTTGTTGAGCTCGAATTGATGTGTTTGCTCTTGCATAGCTAGAATCCACTCAGGCTCCAGAAATGCTTCATCTACCTTAGTGGGCTCTGTGATAGAGACAAAAGCAAAGTGCCCATAGAAGTTAGATAAATGTGAAGCTTTTGAGCGTTTGGGAGGACCTGGTGCGTTGATGTCGCTGATGATTTTCTCGATCTGCAGTTCATTTGCAACGCGATGATGAGCGGGTTGACCTCGAGGGATTGGATCAGCATTTTCTTCAGCACCATTTTCCTCAGGTGCATCAGCATGATGTTCTTCATGTTCTGGAATGACTTCTTCAGCAGATTCTTCAGTAGGAATGACATCCTCAGTGGCCTTGAACTTGATGGTTTCCTTAGGTGACTGTTCATCTAGCACAGGAGGTAGGTGCTCTCTTTGCGAGCCATTAGTTTCATCGAACCGCACATCTACAGTTTCAACAACTTTGTGGTGAACGTTGTTGAAGAATCTGTAGGTGTGCGAGTCCTTTCCGTAACCAAGCATAAAACCTTCATGTGCTTTCGGTGCAAATTTAGAATTGTGATGAGGATCTCTAATCCAACATTTAGCACCGAAGACTTTGAAATAACTCACATTGGGTTTCTTGTCAGTGAGGAGTTCATATGCAGTCTTTTTGAAGAATTTGTGAAGATATACCCTATTGATGATGTGGCACGCAATATCAATTGCCTCAATCTAGAAGTGACGAGGTGTCTTGTATTCATCAAGCATAGTACGAGCCATCTCAACAAGAGTCATGTTTTTGCGCTCCACGACGCCATTCAGCTGAGGAGTATAAGGAGCAGATAACTCATGAGTAATACCAAGTTCATCAAGAAAGTCATCAAGACCAGTATTCTTGAACTCAGTTCCATTGTCACTTCTGATGTGCTTGATCTTCACACCAAAGTTGGTTGAAGCCCTCGAGGAAAATCGTTTGAAGACTTCCTGCACTTCACGTTTGTAAGTGACAATATGCACCCATGTGTAAGAGAGTAATCATCAACAATAACAAAGCCATATAGAGATGCTTCATTAGTGAATGCAGAGTAATGGTTAGGACCAAAGAGATCCATGTGAAGCAATTCAAATGGTCGAGTGGTAGTCATGATAGTCTTCGCTGGATGCTTGGCCTTGGTCATCTTTCCAGCTTCACAGGCTCCACACAAGTGATCCTTGAGGAATTTGACATTCTCAATGCCAATGACATTCTTCTTCTTCGCAAGTGTGTGCAAGTTCCTCATGCCAGCATGACCTAGTCGTCGATGCCATAGCCAGCCTTCTGAAGCTTTTGCAAGTAGACATATAGCTGGTTGTGGTCCTATAGAGAAATCAACAATATACAGATCTCCTCTCCTAAAGCCTTCGAAGAATTTGGAATTGTCAGCTTCCATGATCACAACACAATGATACTTGCCAAAGATGACAACCATATCAAGATCAAAAAGCATTGAGACTGACATGTGGTTGAATCCTAAGGACTCGACAGGCATGACTCTGTCCATGTGTCGATCCTTTGAGATCGCAACCTTACCTAGACCCAATACCTTGCTTTTTCCTTTGTTAGTGTAGGTAATGTGCTTCAGATGCGATGGAGATAAGGGAGCATCCATCAATAGATTCTTGTCACCAGTCATGTGATTCGTACATCCACTATCGAGGACCCACTCAGTGGCTTAGGGTAGATCATCCTGCTGATGAATTAGTGCAACTTACGAACTCATATACTTCATCTGTGAAGAATATGACATCAATTTCATCAGATCAATTTCATCAAATCAATAGAACATATGAAGTAGTATGAGGACGTGAGAAATGAGGATTCATTTCTTCATGATTAGCCTGCGTCCTTTCAGGCATATTCCGGTCTCCAGCAAATTCTTCAGACGTTTAAGTTCGTCTGGAGACCTGACCCTGCATAAGAGATTAGTTCTTTTTCTTCACCACCCACATCTGAAGGGCTGGCAAAGAGTTCATCATTCTGCGAGCTCCGTAAGAGAACAGTGGCATAGAAGCCAGTCCACTTCGTTTCACATAAGAGGAGTTAGGATAAGCATATGAATAAGCAGAGAAATTCTTCGAGGACTTATGAACATAATGGTTAGAACAATAATGCACATATTCATAGCCCTTAGATCTTCCCTGCGAAACAGAAGTGTTAGCACGATGATGATCATATGAGGATTTTGATCCTTTTGAGGAATTTGATCCATGTGAGGAATTTGGTCTGTATGAGGACTTGGATCCATATGAAGAATTTGATCTGGGGTTCCTATTCTTCACAGGTGGTGTCATGATGACATTCACCTGAAGACTTTCAAGGCACCTTTTGGAACCCATATTTTCTTCATAGCAGAACCGTTCCTGCAGTTAGTGCCAACATATCTAGCAAATACTTCACCATTCTGTTTTTTGAACAGTTTGTAGTTGGAGTCAAATGACTCATCAGAAGAATGAGGAGATTCACATGTAAAGCCAGATAAGGTAGATGGATCTACTGGAGGTCCCTTTGCAGCAACCCATGAGGTTTTGGGATACTGCTCAGGCTTCTAGTAAGTCCCATCAGCATTGAGTTTCCTCTCAAAGGCAATACCCTCTTTCCTAGGGTTCCTGTTGAGGATCTGCTTTTTAAGCACATCACAAAGAGCCTGATGCCCTTTGAGGCTTTTGTACATGCCTGTCATATACAATTCCTTCAGCCCTGCATTGTCAGTGATACTAGCAATATCCTCAGATGAGGAATTAGTGATAGCAGAGACAGGTGAAGAATTTTTAGCAGTAGAAGCATTTGAACATTCAGGTGAAGAATTAGCAGATTCACGTTCAATGCACTTCAAACATGGAGGAATGAATTCTTCCTGAGCAGCGCTGATTTGTTGAGCAAGTAATGGATCACGCTCCTTCTGAAGATCTTCATAACTCACCCTTAGCTTTTCAAGATCTTGCTTTCTTTCAAGAAATTCATAAGAAAGCTTCTCATGATCAGATAAGAGAGTGTTATGGTGACTTTGAAGATTGTCAAACTTGGACTGAAGTCTCTGAAGACTTTCAGCCAAAGCTTTCGACTGATCCATTTCTTCATCCAACATATCATCGCTCTTATCCAGCATGTATTGAACTTTTTCCAAAGCTCTTTGTTGTTTAGTGGCAAGGGAAGCAAGTTTGACATAACTGGGTCCAAATTCATCACCAGATTCATCATCACTGGACTCGGATAGGTAGCATTCAGTTACCTTAGCACCTTTTGCCATAAGGCATGGTGTAGAAGATGATGATTCTGGTTCGAATGTCATAGCTTTGAGTGATTCCTTGAAATCCTCAAACCAAGGATCATGACGAGTTCGATGACCTTCATAGACCTCACAGAGTCGGTCCCAGATAAGCTTCGCATGGCTGAGATGAATGATATTCCTGAACTGATTTTGAGACAGACAGGAGCAAATGACGTCCTTCGCCGTGAGGTTGAGAAGAGTGTACTTGCGAATGTCATCAGTTTCCGCCATCTTGCACAGATCGGTAATACCAATCTCAGTGACGGTCCACAGCTCGTTGTTCATCGCCATGAGGCGCTTCTTCATCATGGCTTTCCACTTAGGATAATCGTGACCGTCAAAGATGGGGCATGACACGGTCTTCATTCCCGTGGTCGACATAACTAAAACTCCAGTTGGTTAAACCAAAATCACACAGAACAAGGGAGTACCTTGCTCTGATACCAATTGAAAGTGCGTTAAGTCGACTAGAGGGGGCGTGAATAGGCGATTTTTATGAATTCTTCACTGAGAAATTTTAGAGAGAGGAAATTCCTAAGAGAGGAACTACTTGCAGCAGAATAAGTACTCAAATGCAAACATAACAGAACATAAGCATGGTCATCATGATGAAATGAAAACAAACACAGAGTACAGAAAGCGTAAACACAGGATAAAACAGGATGAAGACAAACAGACTGAAGAAATTGAACTGAGGAAATTGAGAAAGTCTTCAGTCAAAGTCTTCAAACAGATATGAACAAGCACACAACACAGTAATGAGGAAGTACAAGGGTTGAGGAAATAGAACCAGTTGGCTTGGTGAAGACAATGATTTGGTAGACCAGTTCCAACTGCTGTGACAGTTGTATGTCTGGTTGGAGCGCCTAGGTATTTAAACCTGAGGACACACAGTCCTCGCCGTATTCTCCTTGAGCTAAGGTCACACAGACCTTGCCCAATCACTCATGGTAAGTCTTCAGGTGACTTCTAAACCTTCACAAACTCGGTCACTCGGCGATCCACAATTTCCTCTTGGATGCTCTAGACCATGACGCCTAACCGTCTGGAAGATGCACAGTCTTCAAAGGTAACAAGCGTCAGATCCACGCAGGATCAATCTCTTTAGTGATGCTCAATCACTTTGGGTTTGTAGGTTTTTGGGTTTGGGTTTTCCTCACTTGATGATTTTCGCTCAAAGTCCTCGGAGGATGGGATGCTCTCAAATGACAAGTGCCAGTTTCTCTCGGAGCAGCCAACCAGCTAGTGGTTGTAGGGGGCGGCCATTTATAGCCTAGGGAGCAGCCCGACATGATAAGACATAAATGCCCTTCAATGATATGACCGTTAGGTGGGCAGATATTTTGGGACAGCTGGCGCGTAGCACAGCAACGATCGGAAATTTGACTATCAAATTCCTGAGGGCTATCATGTTCCTCACTTGTAGGCAATCCGCACTGGCGAATTCCTAACTCCTCAGTCAGAACAAATTCCTCAGAGACCAGAAGAACTTCGTCTCTGTCACTGAATAAATTGACTGAACTGCATGAGATTTCCAATGGCTTCACTCGAAAGGATTGGTAGGTGTAGGATTTTGAGTTGAGCATCACTTGGAAATTTTTCCTTAGTTTTTCCTCGACCCCCTTTAACAGTACGGTGTTTCCTATGACTCAAGAAAGAGAAAATGAAACTACGAAAACAAAAGTCTTCACGCTTCATGTTCGTCGCATGAAATCCAATTCTTCAGGGTCACACCAATTTCTTCACTTTCAAAGTCTTCAGAAATCCAAAGTCTTCAGTCGAAGAACTTCATTTTTAGGGGTCGACTTTCTCTATAAATATCAAACTCCTCATAGACTTATAGACCTGTGTACACTCACAAACATACTAGTTCCTTAACCTATAAGTCTTCAATACACCAAAATCACTAAGGGGCACTATATGCACTTAGAACCGCTCTAAAGGGTGTAGTGCCAGCAGATGGAGACAGTAAACATAGCTGTGCAGTTGATGATCTCAATTGCCACACACAACCATCCCAGGTGCTTGCTATAACTTCGTGCTGTCAAATGTGGTTGCATGTTGCATATGGTGTCTAGCGTGTATTGCTTCTAATTTGGTTAAATTGCATCAGCTTACTTTTCACATTATACCTTTGATAATGACATGCCTTCCTATTTTTGATACGTACTACATATGTCTATTAACCATGTTCGTACATCAAACTAATGCTCTTTTGTATCCCTCATCAATCTCTTATGATGAGACAGTCACCCCAGTGGGTTACTGTGAGACACGCTACTCGTTTAAAGAGTGCAGTGTCATCCTCCCCACATGATTCTCAAGAAACAGCAAGGCTAAATGAAGATAGTCAACGTTGCTCTCTAGTTGATGACCGCAATTCTCCTACACCACCATCGCAGGTGCTTGCTCTTACTTGGCAGTGTGATATGTGGTTGCGTGTTGCATATGGTGTCTACCTTGTAATGCTTCTAATTAGGGTAAATTGCATCTGCTTAGTTAACACATTATACCTGTGAATATGACATGCCTTCCTGTTTTTGGTACATACAACGTCTTTCTATTAACCATGTTCTTACATCAAATTAGTTTTCTTGTGTATCCCTCATCAATCACTTCTGACGAGACACCTTCAAGTTGACAGTGTAATATTGATTGCATCTTGCATATCATTTCAAACATGTATTGCCTCTAATTTTTGAAGTGCCACTTATAATGAGACACATCTAACTTGGTAGAGTGATTTTGGTTGGATCTTTCATATGATGTCTAGATTGCATTTCTTCCAATTTGTTGAAATTCCTTCTGCTTAGCATTTTTTCGTACATATTCCATCATCCTACAATGTGGTTGCCATACATAAAAGTTGTGTTCGTCAGTATCATGCATCAACAAATTTGGAAGTGCGAATTTAATTCCTTTTTCTTGGGTGTTTACTTGACAAGGCAAAATCTAAAAGGACGAAGGCACAAAATGATGGTGGTCCTCTGGAGCAACCGAAACAAATGATCTCTGCAGATTCTCCTGCTACTCCTACTGCAGTGCAAGTTCCAAATCTCATCTCCCCTACTCCACAACCCCAGGTGCTTGCTCTAACATGGCAGTGTGATATCTGGTTGCATGTTGCATATGGTGCCTAGCTTGTATTGCTCCTAATTTGTTAAATTGCATCTCCTTAGATTACACATTATACATGTGAATATGACACGCCTTCCTGTTTTTTGTACATACTACATCTGCCTATCACACCATGTTCTTACATCAAACTACTGTTCTTGTGTATCCTGCATCTATCGCTTATGATGAGACAGTCACGCCCGTGGGTTAGTATGAGACGTGCTACTCTTATAAAGAGTGTAGTTTCATCCTCCCCACATGATTCTCAAGAAACAGTAAGACTAAATGAAGATATTGAACGTAGCTCTGTACTTGAAGACCACATTTCCCCTACACCAGCATCACAGGTGCTTGCTCTAACTTCGCAGTGTGATATGTGGTTGCATGTTGCATACGATGTCTAGCTTGTAATGCTTCTAATTAGGGTAAATTGCATCTTCTTAGTTTACACATTATACCTGTGAATATCATATGCCTTCCTATTTTTGGTACATACTACATCTATCTGTTAACCATGTTCTTACATGAAACTACCTCTATTATGTATCCTGCATTAATCACTTACGATGAGACACCTGTATTCGTTGCATATTGCATATTATTTCTAGCATGTTGCCATGTATTGCTCCTAATTTGGTCAAATACATTTAGGAGGCCACCCTTTTAATTTGGCAGAGTGATATTGGTTGCATCTTTCATATGGTATCTAGCTTGCATTGCTTCCAACTAGTTCAAACACCTTGTGCTTAGTTTACACTTTATACATCATACATGTCAATATGTCATGTCGTCCAGTTTTTCATACACATTCCATCCTCCTATCATGCGGCTGCCTTACATGAAAGTAGTGTTCGTCAGTATCATGCATTAATGAGTTCTGAAGAGCAAATTTTATTCGTTTTTCTTGTGGGTTTGACTTGACAAGGCAAAATCAAAAAAGAGGAAGGAAAAGAGTAAGGAAGGCGATGATGGTGGTCCTCTGCAGCAACGTAAATGGAACATCTGTACGGATTCTCCTCGTACTGCTAGTGCATTACAAGTTCCAAGTCTCCGCTCCCCTACTCCACCATCCAAGGTGCTTGCTCTAACTTGGCAGTGTGATATCTGGTTGCATGTTGCTTATGGTGTTGATACGTCTCCAACGTATCTATAATTTTTGATTGTTCCATGCTATATATTATCATTCTTGGATGTTTTAAAATCATTTTATAGTCATTTTAAATCATTTTTTGGTACTAACCTATTGACATAGTGCCAAGTGCCAGTTGCTGTTTTCTGCATGTTTTCTACATCGTAGGAAATCAATACCAAACGGAGTCCAAACATAGCGAAACTTTTTGTGGATTTTTTTGGACCAGAAGACATCAAGTGGGCCAGAGAAACGCCTGGAGGGGAGGCCCAGGTGCACCCTGGTGGGTTATTCCCACCTCGGGTGCCCCCTGAACCGACTCTTTGCTCTATAAATACCCCAATATTCCATAAACCCTAGGGGAGTCGACGGAAATCAATTCCAGCCACCGTAGAGTCCAGAACCACCAGATCCAATCTAGACACCATCACGGAAGGGTTCAGCACTTCCATTGGTGCCTCTCCGATGATGCATGAGTAGTTTCTTGTAGACCTTCGGGTCTGTAGTTAGTAGCTAGATGGCTTCCTCTCTCATTTGATTCTCAATACAATGGTCTCTTGGAGATCCATATGATGTAACTCTTTCTGCGGTATGTTTGTTGGGATTGGATGAATTTGAGTTTATGATCAGATCTATCTTTTTATCCATGAAAGTTATTTGATTCTTCTTTCATCTCTTATATGCATGATTGCTTATAGCCTCGTATTTCTTGTCCGATATTTGGGTTTTGTTTGGCCAACTTGGTCTATTTATCTTGCAATGGGAAGAGGTGCTTTGTAGTGGGTTCGATCTTACGGTGCTTGATCCCAGTGACAGAAGGGGAACCGACACGTATGTATCATTGCTACTAAGGATAAAACGACGGGGTCTATTTCTACATAAATAGATCTTGTCTACATTAAGTCATCATTCTTGTTGCATTACTCCGTTTCTCCATGAACTTAATACACTAGATGCATGCTGGATAGCGGTCGATGTGTGGAGTAATAGTAGCAGATGCAGGCAGGAATCGGTCTACTAATCTCGAATGTGATGCCTATATAATGATCATTGCCTGGATATCGTCATGATTATTTGAGGTTCTATCAATTTCCCAACAGTAATTCGTTTACCCACCGTTTGCTATTTTTCTCGAGAGAAGCCACTAGTGAAACCTACGGCCCCCGGGTCTCTTTCTCATATATTTGCCTTTGCGATCTATTTTGTTTGCCTTTTATTTTCAGATCTATTAAACCAAGAATACAAAAATACATTGCTGCACTTTATTTTATTTGGCATTCAATCTTTCAATTATTACAACTCTCTCATGCCCGTTTGCGAATTTCTGGCGCCGTTGCCCGAAGGGATTGACAACCCCTTTTACACGTCGGGTTGCGAGTATTTGTTATTTGTGTGCAGGTGTTGTTTACGTAGTGTTGCTTGGTTCTCCTACTGGTTCGATAACCTTGGTCGCATCACTGAGGGAAATACCTACCACCGCTGTGCTGCATCATCCCTTCCTCTTTGGGGAAATACCGACGTAGCTTCAAGCCACATCAATAGGAATTTCTGGCACCGTTGCCAGGGAAGATGTTTAACATCTACTAGGTTCCTAATCACAAATCTCATATCCTCGCAATTTACATTACTTGCCATTTGCCTCTCGTTTTTGTCTCCCCCACTTCACAAAAATTTGCCGTTTTATTCGCCCTCTTTTTCCTTCACCGTTTTCTTGCCGGATCTGTTTTTGAGTGCAATCTTGTTGCATAGTCATAATAACTCAAGAGAACACCAAGTTGTGTGATTTCTCAAATACCAACAACGGTGATTTTATTGGCACTCCTATTGCTCCTCCCGTCACTAGTGCGGAATCTTGTGATATTAACACTGCTTTGCTGAATCTTGCCATGAAAGATCAATTTTCCGGTACTCCTAATGAGGATGCCGCGTCCCATCTTAATACCTTCATGGAATTATGCGATATGCAAAAGAAAAAAGATGTGGACAATGATGTTGTGAAGATAAAATTATTTCTGTTTTCTTTGCGAGATTCTGCAAAAAATTGGTTTTCTTCTTTGTCTCGCAATAGTATTGATTCTTGGAATAAGTGCAAAGATGCTTTTATCACTAAGTATTTTCCGCTCGCAAAAATTATTTCCCTTAGAACCCAGATCATGAATTTCAGGCAACTTGAACATGAGCATGTTGCACAATCTTGGGAAAGGATGAAAATGATGCTAAGAATTTCCCAACTCATGGGTTAAAGCTTTGGATGATCGTACACAAATTTTATGCGGGGTTGAATTTTGTTTCTCGTAATCTTTTAGATTCCGCCGCAGGTGGTACTTTTATGGAAATTTCTTTGGGTGAAGCCACCAAATTGCTTGATAATATCATGGCAAATTACTCACAATGGCATACCGAAAGAGCTCCTACTAGTAAAAAAGTTAATTCGGTTGAAGAAATTTCTTCTTTGAGTGAAAAAGTTGATGCTCTTATGAAATTGGTTGCTAGTAAAAGTGCTCCTCTTGATTACAATGATATGCCTTTGTCTACTTTGATTGAGCAAAATAGTGATGCCGTAGATGTGAATTTTATCTCATGAAACAATTGCAATAACAATGCTTATAGAGGTAATTTTAATCCTAGGCGTTTTCCTAGTAATTCCTCTAATAATTATGGTAATTCCTATGGTAATCTTTCTTATAATAATAATGGGAACACCTCTGATCATGAGAATAATATTAAAGAATTTATCAACACGCAAAAAGTTTTCAACACTACCATAGAAGAAAAGTTGAATAAGATTGATGATTTGTCTAGAAGTATTGATAGAATTTCTCATGATGTAGAAAATATCAAGATGAAAATTTTTATGCCTAAAGTTGAGGAATCAATTAACGCTCTTTATGTTTCCATGGATGAAAGTAAGAAAAGAACCTCTATGCTTAGAGCTAGAAGAGAATTTTTAGAAAAAACGTTTTCTAGTGATTGCTTTCATAAAAATAATGAAGATCTTAAGATGATTGGTGTTTCTTCTATTGATTCCCTGTTTAGTAAAATTAAGATTGATGAAAAAGGGACTGGAGAAGAGTCAACTTTAATTAGAAGGCGTCCGGATAATTTGGAGGGTGAAAATCTTGTAGAGAAAATTGATAAAAGTGGGTTTGAAGAGGTCAAGACTTTAACTAGTGATGTGCCCACTCTTTTGGATTACAAAGACTTTAATTATGATAGTTGCTCTTTGATTGATTGTATTTCTTTGTAGCAATCCATGATAAATTCACCTCATGCTTATGAACAAAAAAAAGCTTTTACTAAACATATTGTTGATGCTATGATGAAAGCTTTAGAAGAAAAGTTGGAATTAGAAGTTTCAATTCTTAGAAAATTACATGATGAATGGGAACCTACTATTAAAGTCAAGATTAAAAATTATGAATGTTTTGCTTTGTGTGACTTGGATGCTAGTGTTTCTACAATTCCGAAATCTTTATGTGATGTGCTTGGTCTTACCGATATTGAAGAACGTTCTTTAAATTTGCACTTGGTGGATTCTACTATTAAAAAGCCTATGAGAAGAATTAACGATGTTCTTATTCTTGCAAATAGGAATTATGTGCCTATAGATTTTATTGTTCTTGATATTGATTGCAATCCGTCTTGTTCAATTATTCTTGGTAGACCGTTTTTACGAACTATCGGTGCCGTGATTGATATGAAAGAAGGAAATATGTAACATCCCGATTTTCGGAATGTTTTAAGAAAAAGTTTACCAAAAATCAGGGCAAGAAAATTTCATTTGTTTTATTTGGTAACAAAGCTTAAATTGGACTTTTATAATTTGGAGGATTTAACTTGATCTAATGCAAACTTAAATTTAAATTGAGTTTTGTTCTTCTCTTTTAGTTGGGTTTTGTTTTTCTCCCTTCAGCATATTAAATTATGCGCATTTGTATTTTGGAACTTCTTTTGAATTTGTTAGCTTCTATTCCTTTTCTTGATTTTCCTAAGAAGGAAAATATATTTAATTTCTTTTCCAAACTCTGGGCAATATTCGATGCCCAATCTACCTTTTCTATTTTCCCTGTGTTCCTTATTCCTCTCACCCGAATGGACCCAGCCCATCTTTTTTCTTTCTTTCCCCGTCTCTTTTGGACCGTAGCCCAACAACTCCCTCTCTCTATTTTTTCCTGCTTCCCTCCTTGCTCATGGGCCTGGCCGATCTGGCCCATCTCACCCAGCAGAGCGACCTCTCTTCTCCTCCCTCTGTGTACGTTCACAATCCTACATAAAGAAAGGAAACGTCAACAGCCATGATTCCTCCTCTCCTTTTATTTCCCATAAACTCATCGGTTTCCAAAACTGAAAGGCCTTATTGTGCGCCTCCACCTCTTCTTCCACCTCGATCACTTCATCTCCTTCCTTCACCCACGCTTACACACGCACCCATTACAGAGAAGAGAAAACCTACAGCCACTATGCACCCCTCCTCTAACTTCCTTAATACTTCACCGTTTCCAAATCCGTGAGTACATGGACGAGCGCCCCGATCTCCTCCTCTCATTCCTCTCAGCCCTCCTGCCTTCTCCCTTCTTTGTCTTGCAAGAACCCTCCTCAAACTGCTGCTGCTCCATGGACACGAGAGCTCGTTCCCGGCGACTCACAACACCTCCATCCAAATCCTTGCGCTCGAAGGTCCTGCTCCATGTTGTGGTTCCATTCAGAGAAGGAGGAACGCGTTCCGTCGACCACACGCGAAGAATTTCACATGTGCGTGTACACTATTCGTCAAGTTCACCACACCGTTCCGTCCAACTCGGTGAGCCTCTATCCAATTCCTCATGCACACCTTCTCAACATCACCCGTAGTATCTCATAGACATCATGTTTCAACCTATCTATCTCGTTGGCCGTGCTTGTCCAAAACATATTTTGTTTTGATGGTATCGGCTTGTTTCTTTATTTTCTATCCGTCAAATGGTCTCGTGTTCAACATATGAAACACTTCTTATGGCTGTAGCAATCTCATGGTGGAGTTAGATTGTTTGTTTGGACAACCGTGTTTAAGTATAAACTTTATCTTAGTCGTTTTTGTACAGAGTCCAAGTACGTTTTGTGTTTGATAAAATTTTTATGTTGCTATGTTAGTTCCGTATGTATCTTTATGCTTATGAATCACTCGTATTTGTTTTGGATAATTTTAGGAGCAACATGTGATGTATTAGATTTACTTCTAGGATTATTTAAATTATTAGAAATTTGTACTACAGGTCGTGGCAAGTTGATAATATATTTTTGTATTGTTAATTGTCTCATGTTAGACACGTGTATAGATTTTAATATAGTTTTGTAAGGTATCATGTTGATAAAGTTTGATGCATCTTGTAGTCCTCTTTGCTGCGTGCGTACAAATTTTGGTGATTGTTTGTCGTGCACATAATTTCATAGAATTATTCAAGGGCTTAATTTGTTCACCTAATCGTGAAATATTTCTTGTTTTGATTGTTTTTTTAGCACAAAGATATCTTAGATATGGTTTACATATTTATTTTTACGGATGTCTTATGTTTGTTTTAATGGTTTGAAATCATGCTATGTCTACGATAGATGTTTATATTTTTTTAGTACGTGATGTCGCATAGTTTCTTTATGCTTGAAGTCAAATGGAATGCTCTGTTGTTTGAGAACAAATCCATTGTATTTCCATGTCGCATAATATATTGTCGCCTAGTTGTTAACACTATGTTGTAGATGATTGTTATCCAAGATTTACATGCTTGATGCTTTATGTCATGGTTATATGTGTATTGCTTTATATAAGTTATTCTTGTGACATACAACTTAGTTTATTGCCTGTTGGTAATTATCATGTGTGTTTGTTTACCTTAGTTTCTTATCATGTTATGATAGCCATTGCTTCAGGTAGAATGCATGTTTTGGTTGTGTCCTATCATGTGTTATGGGATTGCTAGTTGCTTCGTATTTTCGCACATGTGGTTGGCCTTTACTTATTAGTAGATGCATGCTAGTAGTTATGATTGCATATGTTTTAAATGCATATGAGCCCTTCTTGCTTGGTCAATATCATGCCCTAATGTTGTGATTGTATAACTCGATTGCATAACGTGTGTGTACCAATCCATGTGTTGTCTGATGCTTACTTGTGTACCTTTTATATATTTGCAAGTGTAGGATGACTAAATAGAAATGCATGTCATCTTGTTATTCATGCTTCTATAACGCATGTTGATTTGGCTGATCAGATGATCTAGTTGCTTACCTTCCTACATGCTTAGTATGCTTTCATGTGTTAGTTATCATAACTAGCATGGTAGTGTTGTATGCTAACGTCGTGCTTGATCTCCATGTTAGTTGTTATCGACTAAGTTATCTCATAGTTACGAGTTGTATTCTATTAGTAGCATATTTTTTGCATCTCGTGTGATGATCATCCGTGCATAGCATTATATTAGGTTTATCTTACTATTGCATTTGTTGTATGTCATGTCTTTCTTTATGTTTTGGTTACCTTTCCATTGCGTTATTGTATGCCTAGACATCATTCATGCAAGTAGTCTCACATGTCATATTATGTTCCATGTGTTATAGTTTACTATTAAGTTCATTGTGCTCATTATAGATGACTGCCTTGTCACATGTTAGTACTATGAGTGTTTTATGCGTGATGCAATGGACCATCACACGCATAGGATAGTTTACTTTTCATGTTAGTTGATTGTTTTGTGGTGATAATATAACTGCTAGTGGTTATTGGTATTAGTTGTTATGATTGATGTTTAGTCTTTGCTTGTTGTTGACCATTCTAAGTATTTGGATTCATCCAGATCTTTATTAGTGGTTGATTGTTACTCTTAATCATATCATGCCTAGGATAGCTGTTCATCCATTTGCTCCATGTGTTGTATAGTTTCTTGTTAATTGTTTGATAAATGAATTGGTTTGATATAATGGAGTTGATCCTATCTTATTTTAACGTGCTTAGGGCTAGACCTAGATCAAATCAATTCATGTTGTTGAATGATGTTTGATTGCTTAACTTGTTGCCCTTATGTTTGTTATATAGTGGTTCCCTTTATTTAGTCGTGATTTGTAGTGGGCACTACTACTGGATAGTAGCACAGTTCATACTAGAACATTAGTCTTGATCGCCAAGTCTTCCATAGCTGTGTCAACCTAAACCTTGTCACTTCATTGAATCCTCTCTACTTACCTCCCTATCGTGTTATCTCATTTCAAATCTCCATCTCGATCAATATCTTGATATCCATCCACTCTTAATTTGTTTTGGATGTTATTTGGATTTACTTTTGCTTTGGTATTTATTTGTTTGTCTTTGCTATCGCTACGACGAGTAGGGAGTGGCGACGATGTTGGACATTGACAGAACCAGGTTACCGAAGATGGACTCAACAACGAAGGCATGCCTCCTTCTTTGATCATACTTATCCTATGCTTTACAAAATTGCATTGTGTTTTATGGTTACTACATGCATGCTTTTTTATTCTCGTAGATAGCATGTCGATTGACACATTACCTTGATCCGCTTGTCGCCTATTCATTTGACACGTGAGTAGAATTATAGTATTCTGGTAGAGTAGAAATGCTTAGCCATGCTTATTACCCTATAGGTGCTTTGTTGAATGACCTTTGAGTCATTGGCACTTGAAACTTATCGCTGAGCTAGGCCAGTTGGCCCTTATTGACCCTCTCTATCCTCTTCTACTCTGGGTGAAACTTACCTTCTGAATACTGGCGCGGGCGACAACTGAATCAAGGATTGAAGGAGCGATTGGCTGCCCTTCACAGTTTGAAGGGGGCAATCAGTCGTCCGTGCCACATGAGGCCTAATAAGTCTTGGATTTGAAGATTGTGATAACAGTACAGCCACATGCTATATGGGCACTGGCTTGGTCAAGTAAGCTAGTCAGCCTTAGGTGTCGATGTCGCCGTACCGCAGATGGGATAGCTGCCTTGCGAGGAGTATCCTAGGCACAGATGGGGGGACCGGTTTGAGGACGTACTCTCAGTTCTGTGCGCCAGACCCGGTGGGCATGTCACATCTTTGGGGGATCTAGTCCAAAGACCTCGTCACAATCTCCCTGCCGGTATACCGAATGGTGTACTACGCTAGCGACGGCTAGTGGCAACAAGTCGGGATTGTGTCGTGTGGGTAAAGTGTACAACCTCTGCAGAGTGTAAAACTATTCGAATAGCCGTGTCCACGGTCATGGACGACACATGAATCTTTCTTGACATACAGGACCTGTCTTGCTTATTCCCTCTTTGCCCCTATTCTTGGAACCTATGAAGGACGTGAGTTGATCGAGGATCCTCACTTTGATGAAAGTTATTCTGGAGATAAAACATGTTTTCATCCATAACTGCTATTATCCAAGTACTATGTTATTTCAAACAAAATTAGCTTTTATGCAAATGAGTCATAAAGCCTTCCGTTGAAGCCACATGTAGCTATTAGGTCCTCTCCGAGGGAGGCATGTTGAGTACGTAATGTACTCATGGCAATAATTTTGTTGACAACAGAGTTCCATGAAGATGAAGGTGACGACTACTACTACTTGGGCGATCCGTAGGAGTGAGGTCACGTGGACTACATCGACTGCCTGTGGCTGAGATGGAGTCGCTACGCATTTTACTTTCTGCTGTTTTTTGATTGTAATTAATGTCATGAGATGTTTCACTATGTATGTCTTGTGAAAAATATACTGCATTTAATTCTTTTACGTATTCTGCAATGATACCATTTCACTGTGTTGTCAACAATGATCCTGGGGTTGACAATTAAACACAGGAGGATCTGGAAGATAATTCCGGGTTCTCACAAAATATTAAGTTCCAATATCCACTAAGGAAGGGTATGGAGCACTTCCCTAGAACAAGAATTAGGCCACCATATGAATCAATCATGAGGGCATCTTATGGATCTCGAAAGAAAGATGACAAAACATAGATCCTTGCTTTATGCCTAGCTAGGGGCGTGAAACAATAGCGCTTGTTGGGAGGCAACCCAATGAACAAAATTTATTTTTGCTTTTAGCTTTCTGTTCTTGAGTGTTAGCACAATTACGCTACTGTTATGATTGTGTTTTTTGTGTTTTAATTAGTGCTTGTGCCATTTAGAACCTTGAGGATCTTCTTGGGTGATAGTTGTTTGATCTTGCTGAAAAAGGCACTTTTGCGTCCAGAGTTAGAATTTTTAAAAATCACAGAAGTGACGAAAAGTTCCAATTTTCTTTTACAGTAGATTGATATACAAATTGCTCAGCCATCCTAATTTTGAAGGATTTTTGGAGTTACAGAAGTATTCAGAATATCTAGATTACTACACACAGTTCTGTTTTTGATAGATTCTGTTTTCTTTGCATTGTGTGCTTGTTTTGATGATTCTATGATTTCCTTTGAAGAGTTTTTGCCATAGAAAAGTTGGAATACAGTAGATATAATGCAAGAATAAAATATGAATGGGTTGCAACAGTACTTATAGTAGTGATTTGCTTTCTTATACTAACGGATCTCACGAAGGTTTTGTTGAGTTTTGTGTGATTGAAGTTTTAAAGTTTTGGGTGATCTTACGATGGATGAAGGACTAAGGAGTAAGAAGAGCCTAAGCTTGCGGATTCCCATGGCATCCCAAGCTATTATCCAAAGAGAAGCAAGCAACTACACTTGGGGATGCCCCGAGTGGCATCCCCTCTTTCTTCTAATGACCATCGGTATTTTACTCGAAGCTATATTTTTATTCGTCACATACTATGTGTTTTGCTTGGAGCGTCTTGTATGATATGAGTCTTTGCTTGTTTTGCTTTGTGTTTTAAGTCTTGATTCCTTGCTGGACACAGCTATTTGAGAGATCCAAAATTATGCCATGACTTGTTAGAATTGCTCTCTATGCTTCACTTAAATCTTTATGATCTATGGAATTGCTCTAGTGCTTCACTTATATCTTTTTGAGCACGGTGTGCTTTAGTATTTTTGAAGAATTGCTCTCTTGCTTCACTTAGATTTATTTGAGACTTAGTAAAATTTTCAAGAAATTCTCTCTTGCTTCACTTAAATTAATTTGAGAGAAAGAAATATTATGCTCATGATCTTCACTTATATTTGTTTGAGCTTATCAAAAGCAA
Organism: Aegilops tauschii subsp. strangulata; assembly: GCF_002575655.3. NCBI lineage: Eukaryota > Viridiplantae > Streptophyta > Magnoliopsida > Poales > Poaceae > Aegilops > Aegilops tauschii. Next base: position 144,980,792 of record NC_053035.3, on the reverse strand, counting down.
CACATGAAAATTAGTCCCAAAGTGATAGATATCCAAGAAGGATTTAATGAAAACTTTCATGAAGACCATTGGACAAAATAAACTTGATTCTTAGTAATAGTTTTGAGATATGATGATGTGATATGTGAGTCATGTTGATGAGTAATTATGCTTTAGTAAGAATATTGGTGTGAAGGTTTGTGATTCCCTATGCAAGCACGAAAGTCAATAGTCATGCAATGAAATTACATCCTACTTGTGGTGCATTATTTGGTGTTAATTATTCTTAATGCTCGCTTATGAGATTATTCGTTTCTTGGTTGGTTGCTTCTCAATCTTTTGCTAGCCTTCATTTTGCACTAAGTATGATCACTATTTGTGCATCCAAAATCCTTTAAACCAGTTTTGCCACATGAGTCCACTATACCTACCTATATGCGGTATTTTTTTCCGTTCTAAGCAAATTTGTATATGCCATCTCTAATTTTCATAATAAATTTCTCTTTTGTGTGCTCGTACCGCTTGCGAGGCGGTGAGGGGTGGCTAATATTTTCCATTCTAGACGTGTTATTATCACGATGAGTGTTTATTCACTTGTCATTGCACGAGAGTAAGGCAAAGGTATTAGGGATGCCCGGTCCCAAAATGAAAAATGAATTTACCGTATGTTGTCAAATAAGAAATTCCTTGGAAAGTGCTGGTATGGAAGGCACCCATGGATACGGTTAGCCATGGAAAGTGAAAGTATGGTTGAAAAAGGAATAAACTTTATTTTCTGTTTGGGAACCGCCTATGATATATCTAGCGTGGAAAGTGTTGGGAGCTCTTAGTCGTTTTCGTTGGTGGGAAAAGTATGCCTCTCAAAATGTTTTTATATCTCAATTTTCGCTTTGAGCTCTATCACCTCTACAAATCCCTACTTCCCTCTGCGAAGGGCCTTTCTTTTACTTTATGCAATTTTTATTTTGAGTCTCCATCTTCTATTATAAAGCACCAACTAGGAGGCACTATGATCGTACTTGAGCATTGGGTGTAGCTAATATGCGAGTGTGTTTCATGAATGGATCAATGATTGAACATGATGGGCTAGGGATAACTTATTTTAGCGTTGATATTTTGAAAGGCATGGTTGCTTGTTGATATGCTTGAGTATTTAAGTCTCATGTCAAAACTAGACTATTGCTTTGAACAATATAAAAGTCCAAATGTCCATGCTATAAAGAAAAGAATATGAGATGACATGTTAGGCAGCATTCCACATCAAAATTCTGTTTTTATCATTTACCAACTCGAGGATGAGCAGGAATTAAGCCTGGGGATGCTGATACGTCTCCAACGTATCTATAATTTTTGATTGTTCCATGCTATTATATTATCATTCTTGGATGTTTTATAATCATTTTATATCATTTTTTGGTACTAACCTATTGACATAGTGCCAAGTGCCAGTTGTTGTTTTTGGCATGTTTTTTTACATCGTAGGAAATCAATACCAAACGGAGTCCAAACGCAGCAAAACTTTTTGTGGATTTTTTGGACCAGAAGACATCTAGTGGGCCAGAGAAGCGCCTAGGGGGTGCTCCGAGGGGAGCACAACCCACCAGGGCCCGCCTGGAGGCCCAGGCGCGCCCTGGTGGGTTGTGCCCACCTCGGGTGCCCCCTGAACCGACTATTTGCTCTATAAATACCCCAAATATTCCAGAAACCCTAGGGGAGTCGACGAAAATCAATTCCAGCCGCCACAGAGTCCAAAACCACAAGATCCAATCTTGACACCATCACGGAGGGGTTCATCACTTCCATTGGTGCCTCTTCGATGATGCGTGAGTAGTTTCTTGTAGACCTTCAGATCCGTAGTTAGTGGCTAGATGGCTTCCTCTCTCTCGTTTGATTCTCAATACAATGGTCTCTTGGAGATCCATATGATGGAACTCTTTCCGGTGTGTTTGTTAGGATCGGATGAACTTTGAGTTTATGATCAGATCTATCTTTTTATCCATGGAAGTTATTTGAGTCTTCTTTGATCTCTTATAGGCATGATTGCTTATCCGCGTATTTCTTCTCCGATATTTGGGTTTTGTTTGGCCAACTTGATCTATTTATCTTGCAATGGGAGGAGGTGCTTTGTAGTGGCTGCTTGATCCCAGTGACAGAAAAGGAACCGACACGTATGTATCGTTGCTACTAAGGATAAAATGATGGGGTCTATTTCTACACAAATACATCTTGTCTACATCATGTCATCGTTCTTATTGCATTACTCCATTTCTCTATGAACTTAATACACTAGATGCATGCTGGATAGCGGTCGGTGTGTGGAGTAATAGTAGTAGATGCAGGCATGAGTCGGTCTACTAATCTTGGACGTGATGCCTATATAATGATCATTGCCTCGATATCGTCATGATTATTTGAAGTTCTATCAATTACCCAACAGTAATTCGTTTACCAACCGTTTGCTATTTTTTTGAGAGAAGCCACTACTGAAACCTACGACCCTCGGGTCTCTTTCATATATTTGCCTTTGCGATCTATTTTATTTGCTTTTTATATTCAGATCTATTAAACCAAAAATACCTTGCTGCACTTTATTTTATTTGGCGTTCGATATCAATTATTACAACTCTCTCACGTCCGTTTACCAATTTCTAGCGCTATTGCCTGAAAGGGATTGACAACCCCTTTTACACGTCGGGTTGTGAGTATTTGTTATTTGTCTGCAGGTGTTGTTTACATAGTCTTGCTTGGTTCTCCTACTGGTTCGATAACCTTGGTCTCATCACTGATGGAAATACCTACTACCGCTGTGCTGCATCATCCCTTCCTCTTTGGGGAAATACCAACGTAGTTTCAAGCCGCATCAGGTGTCTAGCATGTATTGCTTTTAATTAGTGTAAACTGCATCTGCTTAGCTTACACATGATACGTGTGAATATGACACGCCTTCCTATTTCTGGTACATACTATATCTGTCTATCACACCATGTTCCTACATGAAACTACTCTTCTTGTGTATTATGCATCAGTCACTTATGATGGGACACCTTTAAGTTGGCAGTGTGATATTGGTTTGCAGTTTGAATTTGATTTCGAGCATATAGTGCTTCTAGTTTGATGAACGCCACCTATGACGAGACGGTTTTAACTTGGCAGAGTGATATTGATTGCACCTTCCATATGGTGTCTAGCTTGCAGTGCTTCTAATTTGTTGAAGTGCCTTCTGCTTAGTTACCACATCATAGGTGTAAATATGTCAAGCTATCCAGTTTTTCGTACATATTCCATCGACTTTGCCTTTCATCAGAGTAGTGTTCGTTAGTATTGTAACGTCCCAAAATTCTAAATTTTGGAATGTTATATTAAATAAATAGTTTTGATTGTTTGTTTGATTGTGGTGTGGTTGCTCGTGTGAAATTGAGTGAAATTTGAAACTTTTTGAAAGTTAAATGAGAGGGAATAAAATGACTTTCCCAAAACTTTCATTTTGAATTTATGATCTGCGTGAATTCAAATACTTTTCAAATACAAAACCCTTGAGTGAAGATGATATGACTTCTTCCATTTAATTAAATGAAAAGGGTATTCGAAAATATTTGAATTTCATTTGGAACTATTTCCAAATTCAGAAACTTTAAGCAACTCAATGATTTTCATGAGAGAAGATAAAATGACTTCTTCAAAACATATGAAATATGAGTTGGAAGTTTAAAAGCATTAAATTTAAAGTCCCATTGGAAGTATTTTCAATTTGGAGTTATTTGGGTTTTATTCAAATTATTTTTCTCCAAAAATAAAATATATGGAAATTAGGGTAAAATGATTCCCTACATCAGAAAATTAGAGAGAAATAAATTTGAATTTATTTTGGTATTTTTAAGATGATTTTTATTGGGTTTTATTGTAGCAGTAGCACTGTTTGAATTATTTGAATTTGTGTGGATTTTATTTGACTCTAGAAAAATGTTCATGTCATAGAAAATGCTTTTTGAAAATTTTGATATATTATATGCCTATGTAATATTTCTTATTTATTTTTGTTTGTCTGAAAATGTAAAAAAAAACCTTTCCCCGCGAACCGAACTGGACCGAAGGCCCAGCCGGCCCAGGACGCCGCCGCCTAGCTCGCGTGCGCGCGCCGGACTGCGTCGCCGCTGCCATACGCCGCCCGGACTCCCCGCGCCGCCCTTGCCCCTCTGCCACGCCAGCGCCTGCCATCCCCTCCTATAAATCCGGAGCCCCGGGCCCCGTCTCTCTCTTTACTCGCGCCCCCGCCGGAGATCCCGCCATCGCCACTTCAAAGCCGCCGCCGCCGACGCCGCCTGGTCCACCGCTCCGCCGTCGCCCGCATCGAGCCGCAGCGCCGCCTGCTCGCCTCGCCGCTGCCATGCTCCGCCGCCCCCAACCGCCGCCCGCCCCGCCAGATCTCGCCGGAGCCCGCCGCCGCCGCCAACCGTCGCCACCGCCGACGGTTTTTCCTCGCCGAACCACCGAACCGGTAATAAACCGCCACGGTCCGGTTTATTCTTTTAGGTTTTCTTCGGTTTTCTTTTTAGCCGGTTTTATTTTTTGGATTATATTATTTAGAGAACGTTCGTTATTTTAGCCTTTGCAGCGAACGGTTTACGTTAGCTAGCGTTTGGCAGCGAACGTTCGTTCGGTAGAATTTTTCTTTTTCTTTTTATTTTCGGCCAGGGACCCATCTGTGAATATTTTTCTTCGCAGATTAGTCCCTGATCTTCAATCTATCACAACTTTTTGCTTGTTGGTCCAAATCCAACAAAACCAATGCCCACTTCTTCGTGATGATCTCCTCTTTCCAGTAAAACAACTTAAACATGCTTTTGAAGGTTTTAAAATTTGAATTCAAATAGATTTGTATTTGAACTTCGTTTGATCATAACTTGAGTTTTATAACTCCGTTTTAGTTGATTCTTTTTGCAAATCAAAGCTCTTGACCTAAACTTTCTGATAAGGCCAAATTCACCTAATTTTGGTACTGTTAGAAATTGGTTTCTGTTGCAAGAGTTATTTTCTTGGTTTTGATGTTTTCTGAATTGTTTTCTTCGTTCTTCCCGATCTTTCGAGTGATTTCTTATGTGTGGTTACTATTGCTTGCTTACGATAGATTGACGGGAGTGTGACGAGTAGAACTATCAGGAGTTATGAGTGCGAATCATCTTGATCAACAGTACAAGGCAAGTTCACACTTTGATAATACCCCTTTACTACCTAGTTTTTATGCATTAGTTTCAACCCTCAAACATTGCATGGTTAGGAATTGTTAACATGTGGGTTTGGGAAATAGTTGATGAGGTAGAACCTATTATCCTGCATTCTAACCTTGGGAGTTACTTCTACGTTATGCTTATACAGCTCTGCTATGCTCATAGACGTGGGTTGGTTGAGTGTATTCATGACAGATGTGAGAGTTATCATTAATGGTTAACTTAAGTGGCTACTTTAATACACATCTGGGTGGAATGGTAGGGGCACCCTGGAGCACCCAGTGGTCTGCCCGGGCACCCGGAGAACCCAGTGCTTTCCCAAGGGGATCCCGGAGGACCCGTGTGATCGACCTATGGAATGCCACCCAGGCTCAAAGGGATCATAAGATTATTCATGCTAGAAACTTCTGTGTGCAGCCACAAGCTATTATGGGCTCTAGCATAGTTGAGTATGTTGCATGACCTCTTTCAGTGGTGGGCTAGCAGATGTAGGGGAAAGTAGGTGTAACTGTTCATCCAGAGTAAAGAGTTGCTTCTGAAAGACTGTGTTTCGGTCATTCATTTCTTAAACACTATGTAGTGCGAGAAAACCAACGGAGGAGCGAGTCTTGTGGGGAAAAGTGTGCAAACCTCTGCAGAGTGTACAAACTAATCATGGTTAGCCGTGTCCCCGGTTATTGACATCTTGAGTCTCTGGTACTTGGATTATCCTATTGATCTCATCACGTTACTTAAATAATTTGTTGGGTTATTGATGTTAATTTGGGATTGAGTTGGAGGAACCTTCTCAATATTTATCAACCAACTTTGTAGTTAAATAAATTATATTCCTTTGCAGTAGGGAAAAATTAGCTTTTTGCAAAAATAAACTTACAGCTTTCCACGAGCCAAATATGCTTGTAGTCATAGCTATTATTCATCATTATCTTATGGTGTGAATTTGCTAGTATATTCAATGTACTGACCTATATGGCTGCAACGTCTCATGTTGCAGGATTCTTACGACAAGTAAGTGATACGTTAGGGTTACGATTTCTACACTCAACTTTGCGGTTGGTGTTGATGGGAATCCACAACCTTGTTGTTGCTTCCGCTATTTGGATTGAGGTAATAGTCTTTACGTTACTTTATACATGTGGTTTACCTCTGTTATAAATCCTCGAGTACTGTGTGTGTCAGCATACCGATCCAGGGATGACACTTAAGCACAGAGACTTGACCGTCTGAGGTCGGGTCGCTACAAGATGGTATCAGAGCACATATTGACTGTAGAACTTGACCCCTAGAAACTGGCAAGCCCATAGGAAAGATTTTCTCAAAAACTTCATTTTCAAAAGATCTTTTACCTCTCCTCTCTTCTGAGCTTATTCAAATATTCCCTTTTAGTTAGACTATACCCCTTTCCGCTTTTGACCACACGAAGATTCGGCTGATGAGACCACTCCAAGAAGTACAAGATATCGGACAACTTAGACCACTTCGGAATGAAGGGGATTTTACCATGCATTATGATAATGGAAACTACAACGGTTGAAGACTCCGAAGACTAGGAGAATTTGAAGGCTTTGAAGATTTTCCAGATTTGTATGACCTAGGAAGGCTACCCTTATGGAACTTGGCAGACTATGGAAGCTGTCAAAACCCGAGATCAAGGTGTATCGGAGAAAGATTGGAACATGGAGCATTAGAACTCAAAGTTTTGATAAGAAAACCCTAAGGCAGGAGATATCAACTATGGAATGATAGCTCATGGGAATGACAAGAGCAGAAACATGGCCATCCATGATGTTATCACCCGCTTATGGTATTGTCACCGTGCTGAGTTAAGCCTGCATTTCTTCTGAAGGATTGGAGGGTAGAAGGCCGATGGAGCACCTATCAGCAAGAGATGAAGTCTTAACCTTAGCTGGAGTATCACCAGGATCTGGAGAGTTACATCAAGAAGTTAAGGGTGGACCTTTATGAAGCCGTATTTTGAGATGGAAGTATTTTGTGATGAACTCTGGACCCAGAAGCTGAAAGTAGCCAAGCTAAAGGAGCAAAACCTCGAGATACCGGAGATTCGTCAGGAACTGAAGGGCAGTAGGACCACGGTTCATGCCAAGGATGTTGAAACCCAGAAGTTTGGAACACAACTCCAGAATATTGAAGGACGTCATGAGAGACTTCGCGTCAACAGTGATGATCTGGCAAGAGAACTTGAGAAGGACAAGCACGATCGGAAGAAGCCATCGGAGACATGAACAATACTTGAAGAGTTTGGCGACGTTGACCTTTAGAAGACCAAACCCTTGTTATATACCTACGTTAGATGCGACGATTGTGAGCTGTCCTTTGTTTGATGTTTTTCCGACAACCACAAAATGAAGTCTGTCTTTTCAAAACTATTGCTTGCATTGTGTGTATCCTTCTCTATCTCTCTCATCTCACCCCAAAACCCATGGACCCAATAGAGGATTAATGGAGACGAACTCACATTTCCGGGACCGATAAGTCAATTGGAGACAGACCGATGGATTCAGAACATGGAAGATCATATGGAGAATAACCCTATAGTCGGAAAGGATATGACCTAGCATGCTCTTTAGTGCTTTGAAAGAGGTGCTGCTACTTGGTGGAGGATGTACCAAACCATCAATGGATGGCAAGGAGTAACCACTTGGAAAGAATTTAAGTTGACTCTGCTAAAGTCTCGTCTTGTGTCCCCGAATTTGAAGCCTTATGGAAGTGATATGAAGAAACCTTGTGCATGCAAGCTTTGTGGAGAAATAGGATACAACCATAAAGAACACAAGGATGAATGCCCTAATTGTGAAGGAAGTCACCCAGCTGAAGAATGCCCAACTAGGCTGATTACTTGTTTCTCATGTGAAGGGACTACCCACTACCCTGCTCAGTGTCACATTTACCCCATGGTACAAAGAACCGTACAACAGAAGAAAGAAGCAATGAAAGGAGCCCTCATGGAAATTTTAGAAGAACCTGTGATGAAGGAATAGGTGGAGGACACAACCAAAGAAGAACCAATTAGACCTTGCACCAAGTCATGCTATTCATGTGGAGAAGAAGGACACATCTCCCAAAATCGTATGAGGGGGGATCTAGTAGAATTCCCGACAAAAGAAGTAGAGTATGACCCACAGGAAATAGAAGCCCTGATTGGAACAGAAAAGACCAGGAAGAGAAGTAGATTGGATTCCAGGAAGGACCTGAGTCATATCACCTGTTTCAGGTGCAAAGAGTCTGGGCACTACCTTAGCAGTTGCCCAAAAAGGAAGCCGAGGACCCAAGGAGGCTATGTAGTCATAAGGAAACCACGAGACTGGTTGGAAGTAATATGTTTTTGTTGTAATGAAGCAGGGCACTTTGCCAGAGATTGTCCCGAGGAGAAGGAGACTTGTGATAACTAGTTGTGTCTGTGAGAAGTATAGTAGTAGTAGTGAGAACATTTTCCTTTATCTTGAGGTGATGAGTTGAGGCATGTAATGGAAAAGCAAGAGCTTATAATCGTTGGAGAATCAATAAAGTTAGCATCATTGGTATTGATTGGATTTTATGAGTTGTTACTCTATGAAGAAAGATTTTGACCGTTTTCGAGGATATGAGAAATATGGTCTATGGAAGATTGGAGCATTTTAAGGCTGGTAGTACCCTGTGAGGGCACTTGACCCTTGGTAAAGATAATGATATTCCACGGAGTGGAGTTCGGACAAAATAAGTATGAGTTTTATCTCAATATGTTGGATACCCCAAGAATATGAAGGGATGAAGTACTATTGGATATAAAGGAGGTAGAATGTTGCTTACGGAGCAATTGTAACTCCACGATGAGTCTGAGTATTCATGTCTTAGTTTGGTACAAATAGAAGGAAGGGAGACAGTACAATTGGATGGATTTAAGAATGCTGGGAAGCTGGATGTTGGAATAATGATCAGTTTCCCCGATGGTGAGTGCAAGGTTTACAAGTGATGAGATGGGCCATAACCCACAGGCCCCAGGACCTGCCAAGAAGCAAGCACACTCTTGCTGAAGGAAAAACCCTGGAAGAAGATACGACCTTATCGACAGACGATTTTATAGGAGTAACGCAAAACCTGAGAGTTGTGAAGGAACGATAGATGTTTTGTTTGGCTTGCAGAATCAATGGATTTATCCGAACTTAGTTCGTCGACAAGAAAATTCTGCAATGCTTGTGAGGCTGACCGAGTGTTAGCATGCGAGATTCGCTAAACCATATACAAGGTAATGATTTGGGTGCGGGATGGATTGATCACCATACCGACTTACTCTTATTATTCGCCTTGCTATATGGGATGGTAAATCTGAGTGACTTACCTATAGTAGAGTGACGACGATCAAAACCTTATTTAAACCTTAGAATGGTATGATAATGCTTTCCCTTGTACACGACAGTTGTTGCCAATTGTAGGACATACGGTGAGGTTCAACCCAGACCCATTTCCTGCAGGAGAAACCATAAATTATTGACCACCATGAGATATCGATAGTTGTTTAGTATTGGCGCCAGACCCGTCAGCTAAGAAGACCCAGTCTCGGAATAACCTTACCAAGATGAAAGGACAGAAGTATTGAGGAAAAAGGTTATGACACTACCCGAAGAGCCCAGAGAAGGAATTTTCCTGAGAATCTGAGAAGACCGACCCTTACAACAAAAAGGATGGAGTATATAAGTTTTGATGGAACCGTAACCATGTTTCTAAGGGTGGTAGCACCCCAGACCCCCTGTGATGATCGATGGATTTTGAGAAGACCCCCAAACCTAACCTATTTCTTTCTAGCCTCTCCGAATATCGAGGACGAGATTCATTTTAAGGGTGGTAGTTTGTAACATCCCAAAATTCTAAATTTTCAAATGTTATATTAAATAAATAGTTTTGATTGTTTGTTTGATTGCGGTGTGGTTGCTTGTGTGAAATTTGAAACTTTTTGAAAGTTAAATGAGAGGGAATAAAATGATTGTCCCAAAACTTTGATTTTGAATTTATGATCTCCGTGAATTCAATACTTTTCAATTACAAAACCCTTGAGTGAAGATGATATGACTTCTTCCATTTAATTAAATGAAAAGGGTATTCGAAAATATTTGAATTTCATTTGGAACTATTTCCAAATTCAGAAACTTTAGGCAACTCAATGATTTTCATGAGAGAAGATAAAATGACTTCTTCAAAACATATGAAATATGAGTTGGAAGTTTAAAAGGATTAAATTTAAAGTCCCATTGGAAGTATTTTCAATTTGGAGTTATTTGGGTTTTATTCAAATTATTTTTCTCCAAAAATAAAATATATGGAAATTAGGGTAAAATGATTCCCTACATTAGAAAATTGGAGAAACATAAATTTGAATTTATTTTGGTATTTTTAAAATGATTTTTATTGGGTTTTATTGTAGCAGTAGCACTGTTTGAATTATTTGAATTTGTGTGGATTTTATTTGACTCTAGAAAAATGTTCATGTCGTAGAAAATGTTTTTTTTGAAATCTGTGATATATTATATGCCTATGTAATATTTCTTATTTATTTTTGTTTGTCTGAAAATGTTAAAAAAAAACTTTCCCCGCGGACCGAATTGGGCCGAAGGCCCAGCCGGCCCTGGACGCCGCCGCCTGGTCGACCGCTCCGCCGTCGCCCGCACCGAGCCGCGCTGCCGCCTGCTCGCCTCGCTGCTGCCGCACTCCGCCGCCTGCTCGCCTCGCTGCTACCGCGCTCCGCCGCCCGCCGCCACCGCCCGCCCCGCCAGATATCGCCGGAGCCCGCCGCCGTCGCCGATGGTTTTTCCTCGCCGAACCACCGAACCGGTAATAAACCGCCCGGTCCGGTTTATTCTTTTAGGTTTTCTTCGGTTTTCTTTTTAGCCAGTTTTATTTTTTAGATTAGACTATTTAGAGAACGTTCGTTGTTTTGGCCTTTGCAGTGAACGGTTTTTCGTTAGTTAGTGTTCGGTAGCGAACGTTCGTTCGGTAGAAATTTTCTTTTTCTTTTTAATTTTGGCCAGGGACCCATCTGTGAATATTTTTCTTTGCAGATTAGTCCCTAATCTTCAATCTATCATAACTTTTTGCTCGTTGGTCCAAATCGAACGAAACCAACTCCCACTTCTTCGTTATGATCTCCTCTTTCCAGTAAAATAACTTAAACATGTCTTTGAAGGTTTTAAAATTTGAATTCAAACAGATTTGTATTGGAACTTTGTTTGATCATAACTTGAGTTTTGTAACTCCGTTTTAGTTGATTCTTTTTGCAAATCAAAGCTCTTGACCCAAACTTTCTGATAAGGCCAAATTCACTTAATTTTGGTACTGTTAGAAATTGGTTTCTGTTGCAAGAGTTATTTGCTTGGTTTCGATGTTTTCAGAATTGTTTTCTTCGTTCTTCCCGATCTTTCGAGTGATTTCTTATGTGTGGTTACTATTGCTTGCTTACGATAGATTGACCGGAGTGTGATGAGTAGAACTATCAGGAGTTATGAGTGCGAATCATCTTGATCAACAGTACAAGGCAAGTTCACACTTTGATCATACCCCTTTACTACCCAGTTTTTATGCATTAGTTTCAACCCTCAAACATTGCATGGTTAGGAATTGTTAACATGTGGGTTTGGGAAGTAGTTGATGAGGTAGAACCTATTGTCCTGCATTCAAACCTTGGGAGTTACTTCTACGTTATGCTTATACTGCTCTGCTATGCTCATAGACGTGGGTTGGTTGAGTGTATTCATGACAGATGTGAGAATTATCATTAATGGTTAACTTAAGGTGGCTACTTTAATACACATCTGGGTGGAATGGTAGGAGCACCCTGGAGCACCCAGTGGTCTTGCAGGCACCTGGAGAACCCAGTGCTTGCCCAAGGGGATCCCGGAGGACCCGTGCGATCACCCTATGGAATGCCACCCAGGCTTAAAGGGATCATAAGATTATTCATGCTAGAAACTTCCGTGTGCAGCCACAAGCTATTATGGGCTCTAGCATAGTTGAGTATGTTGCATGACCTCTTTCAGTGGTGGGCTAGTAGATGTAGGGGAAAGTAGGTGTAACTGTCCATCCAGAGTAAAGAGTTAGTGCTTCTGAAAGACTGTGTCTCGGTCATCCGTTTCTCAAACACCATGTAGTGCGAGAAAACCAACGGAGGAGATCGAGTCTTGTGGGGAAAAGTGCGCAAACCTCTGCAGAGTGTACACACCAATCATGGTTAGCCGCGTCCCCGGTTATGGACATCTTGAGTCTCTGGTACTTGGATTATCCTGTTGATCTCATCACGTTACTTAAATAATTTGTTGGGTTAATGATGTTAATTTGGGATTGAGTTGGAGGAACCTTCTCAATATTTATCAACCAACTTTGTAGTTAAATAAATTATATTCCTTTGCAGTAGGGAAAAATTTGCTTTTTGCAAAAATAAACGTAGAGCTTTCCACCAGCCAAATATGCATGTAGTCATAGCTATTATTCATCATTATCCTATGGTGTGAATTTGCCAGTACATTCAATGTACTGACCTATATGGCTGCAACATTTCATGTTGCAGGATTTTTACGACGAGTAAGTGATACGTTAGGGTTACGATTTCTACACTCAACTTTGCCGTTGGTGTTGATGGGAATCCACAACCTTGTTGTTGCTTCTGCTATTTGGATTGAGGTAATAGTCTTTACGTTACTTTATACATGTGGTTTACCTCTGTTATAAATCCTCGAGTACTGTGTGTGTCAGCATACCGATCCAGGGATGACACTTAAGCACAGAGACTTGACCGTCCGAGGCTTGGTCGCTACAAGTATCATGCATGAATGAGTTATGAAGAGCGAATTTTATTCCTTTTTCTTACCGGTTTGACCTCATAATGCAAAATCAACAAAGCGGAAGGAAATTGGTAAGGCATTGCATGATGGTGGTCCTTCCGAGCAACTGAAACAGAGGGTATCTACAGATTCTACTCCGCCATCCTCCCAACAGGATTCGCAAGACAACGCAAGGCTAGATAGTCAACGTAGCTGTGTAGATGATGAGCACATCTCCCCAACTCCACTATCATAGGTGTTTGCTCTAACTTGGCACTATTATATGTGGTTGCATGTTGCGTATGATGTCTAGCTTGTATTTCTTTTAACTTTGTTGAATTACATCTGCTTACTTTACACATAATGCCTGTGAATATGACATGTGTTCCTGTTACTAGAACATACTATATCTGATCACACCATGTTCTTACATCAGACTACAGTTCTTGCATATCCCGCATCAGTCACTTATGATATGGCACCTTTAAGTCGCCACCGTGATATTGGTTGCATCTTGCATATGATTTCTAGCATGTACTACTTCTAATTTGTTGGAACGCCAGACAGATTGAACTTGCCAGAGTGATATTGGTTGCATCTTTCATATGGTGTCTAGCTTGCAGTGCTTCTAATTTGTTGAAATGTCTTCTGCTTATTTACCACATCATAGGTGTGAATATGTCACGCCGTCCTATTTTTCGTACATATTCCATCCTCGTATCATGTGTTTGCCTTCCATCCGAGTAGTGTTCGTCAGTATCATGCATGAATGAGTTCTGAAGAGCGAATTTTATTCCTTTTTCTTATCGGTTTGACTTCACAATACAAAATCAATACAACTTAAGGAAATTAGTAAGGAAGTGGATGATGGTGGTCCTTTGATAACCCACAAGTATAGGGGATCACAATAGTTTTTGAGGGTAGAGTATTCAACCCAAATTTATAGATTCGACACAAGGGGAGCCAAAGAATATTTGAAGGTATTAGCAGCTGAGTTGTCAATTCAACCACACCTGGAGATTAATTAACTGCAGCAAGTAATCAGTAGCAAAGTAATATGATAGTTTTGATAGTAGTGACAGCAGTAACAGTAACAGTGATAGCAGTAATTTTGTAGCAAGTGTAACGGTGATGATAGCAGTAGTAACTTAGCAAGAACAATATATGATAAATTCGTAGGCATTGGATCGGTGAATTGTTGGATGATATTCATCATGAGACAGTTATAACCAAGGGCGATACGACACTAGCTCCAGTTCATCAATATAATGTAGGCATGTATTCCGTAAATAGTCATACATGCTTATGGAAAGAACTTGCATGGCATCTTTTGTCCTACCCTCCCGTCGCAGCGGGGTCCATATTGGAAACTAAGGGATATTAAGGCCTCCTTTTAAGAGGGAACCGAAACAAAGCATTAACACATAGTGAATAGACGAACTCCTCAAACTACGGTCATCACCGGGAGAAGTCCCGGTTTTTGTCACTTCAGGGTTGCCGGATCATAACACGTAGTAGGTGACCATAACATGCAAGATCGGATCTAGAACATGGATATAATGGTGATAACATAAATAGTTTAGATCTGAGTTCATGGCACCCAGGCCCAAAGTGACAAGCATTAAGCATGGCAAAGTCATAGCAACATCAATCTTAGAACATAGTGGATACTAGGGATCAAGCCCTAACAAAACTAACTCGATTACATGATGAATCTCATCCAACTCCTCACCGACCAGCGAGCCTACGAAGGAATCACTCACTCCCGGTGGGGAGCATCATGGAATTGGCGATGGAGAAGGGTTGGTGATGACGAAGATTGAAGACCCCCCTCTCCGGAGCCCCAAACGGACTCCAGATCTGGCCTCTCGATGAAGAACAGGAGGTGACGGCAACTCCGTCTCATGGATCGTGATAATTCTTTCTCCTTGATTTTTTCTAGAAAAACAGGATTTTATAGTGTCGGTTTCAGGGTCTGCGGGGCCACCAGGTGGGGACAACCCACCTGGGTGCGCCAGGAGAGGGGGCGCACCCTGGTGGGTTGTGCCCACCCAGGTGCCCCTCTCCGGCAGGTCTTGGCTCCAGAAATTCTTATTTATTACATAAAAATTCCTTGCAAAGTTTCGTTTCATTCTGAGAACTTTTATTTCTGCACAAAAACAACACCATGGTAGTTCTTCTGAAAACAGCGTCAGTCTGGGGTTAGTTTCATTCAAATCATGCAAATTAGAGTCCAAAACAAGAGGAAAAGCGTTAGGAAAAGTAGATACGTTGGAGATGTATCAACTCCCCCAAACTTAAACCTTTGCCTGTCCTCAAGCAATTCAATTGATAAACTGAAAGTGAAAAAGAAAAACTTTTACGAACTCTTTTGCTCTTGTTTGCATAAATAAGCTTAAACAACACCCAGGTTTTCAACCAACATTATAACTAACCATGCTGACAATAACTTTTACAGATTATAATGACTCATATCAATGACATAATCAGCTAGCGAGCAATAATAAGATATCTCAAATGGCAACACGTTGTCAAAACAACCATGATATAATATGACAATAGTGGTATCTCGCTAACCCTTTCTGAGACCGCAAAACATAAATGCAGAGCACCTCCAAAGTTCAAGCAGCGACTAAGCATTGTAATTCATGGTAGAAAAGATCTAGTCATGATGCACCCAATATTAGCTACACACAATGCATAAGTCGTGACAGTTGTGCTCTCAGGTTCTAGCACTTGTTTTAGAAGGTGATGACACAACATAAAAGTAAATAGATAGTCCCTTCGCAGAGGGAAGCAGTGATTTGCAGAGGTGCCAGAGCTCAAGTTTTAATACAGAGGAAAATGATATTTTGAGACATGCACCCTTCTTATTTACTTCACGACCATCAGTTATCAATATCTTCCATGCTAAGCACACTAGTGGCGGTTCCCAAGTGATAAAAGTAAAGGTTTTGACTCCATTGAGAGTTTTTGTTTGATTATTTGAGAGATTAACTCTTTTTCAGTTTGTAATTTGGGACTGGGCATCCCTATTACCACCCTTTTCTTGTGCGATGGCGAGTGAATAAACACTCTACCTGAGAATAACCCGCTTAGCATGGAAGATATCGACCACCTCCTGTCGTTCCATGAACGATCCAGGCACACAAAATAGATATTTATTTATAAGTTTTTAGAGGTGGCCATGCAAATTTACTTAGGACGGCAGGGTAATACCGCATATAGGTAGGTATGGTGGACTCATCTGGAATAACTTTCGGTTCAAGGTTTTTGATGTACAAGCAGAATTCCCACTTAGTACAGGCAAAGGCTAGCAATTAGATTTAGAAGCGGCCAGCTAGAGAGCAACAACGGTCATAAACATGCATTATGCATAACTAACATTTGACACTAGCATGAGTAGGATATGACCACCATGAACATAAATATCATATAGGCTATGTTGGTTTGGATTCAACTACATGCATGAACATGTGCTAGGTCTAGGCACTCGAACATTCAGAGGAGGATACCATATCATCATACTACATCATAATCATTTTAACGCAATGTTGATATCCAAGAAAAATCATTATCCACTCCTAGCTACTTATGCATGGCATGAGAAACTATAATCTCTAATTGTCATTGCAAACATGTTTAAGCATAATGGGTTGAATCATGGACACTAGGTTAAACATATTCACACAAACAGAACAAGTCGAGTTCATACTAGTTTCTCTCTTCCACGGCCAGTTCATCGAATATCATCATTATTGCCTTTCACTTGCACGACCGAACGATATGACAATAATAATAGTGCAGGAGTGCCGTGGACTAAGCTAGAATCTTCAAACATTTTATTCAACAGGAGAAGACAAGGTAAAATGTGCTCTTTATTAGTTCAACAATTATTCATATGAGGGCCACTCAACATTTTCATCGTGGTCTTCTCCTTGGTACAACTCGAATAAGAAGAAAAGAAATTCAGAGAAACACACTGGAATATTTTTGGAGTTTTTTGTTTTCTTGAACAAGCAAATAAAAGGGAAAAGCAAAAACGAGAAAAACTATTTACACAAGAAAGCTCCCAACAAGCAAAAGAAGAATAAGGAAATCTTTTTGGGTTTTCTTTTTAGTATTACAACTAAGCATGCATAGAAAGTAAACTACTACAACTAATTTTTTTTGGTTTTTCTAAAGTTTTTCAAACACACAAGAAGAAGGCAAGAAAATAAATCTAAGCATGGATGATACAATAAAAAAGTGTGAACACCGACTAATGAAAGATGTGGACATGAATGTAATGTCGGTGAGAAACACGTACTCCCCCAAGCTTAGGCTTTTGGCCTAACTTGGTAGTCGATCAATAGCCTGGATAGTAGTTGGCGTGGTAGCTCACGGAGGCTCTCGATGCGGATGCCTCAGCCTGCCGTGCTGCCTCCACTGCTGCGTTGTGAGCTCGGGCCTCGCTCTCAAGAACAAAATATCTTCCTTTGCTGTGATAGTCAAAAATAGCAGGCGCAGGCAAATTTGTGTGCACAACAGATTTTTGGTTAAACAATAAATAATAAGTGAAGCTATCAACCTTCCCTTGAGAATCTTATGATCTTTTAAGGTGTCAAAATCTAAATACTGCGTGGGTAGGATAGGATCAAAGGGCAAAGGTGAAACACCTAGCCCTCGTGCTAAACGCGTAGCATATATTCCACCATAGAAATAGCCACTGTTAGCGTTGTGTTGAAGTCTGCGTGCAAGAATTGCTCCAAGGTTATAATTACTTTCACCAGTGAGAGAAGTGCAAATGAGGCTCAAGTCTAGAGAACAAAGTGTACTACAATCTTTCTTGCCTACTATGCATTTCCCATTAAATAATGCAAAGTATTGAATTGCGGGAAAGTGAATGCTCTTTATTCTACCTTGTGACACTCCCCTCGTCTCACCGCAGCACAGACTAGTTAAGAATGTTTGGTACTCATCCCTTGGCGGTTCATCAAGCGAACCCCAGAATGGGAGTTTGCAGTGGTACGCAAAATTCTCTAGTGAGATGGTAAATGGATTATCATAAAGCATAAATGACACCCTAGACTCACGGGGAAGGAATTTAAATCCTTTGACAAATGATTAAGTGAGAAGATGGCGTTGTTCACACTTATTTGAAAGGTAGGGACCGAGACCGGCATTGTGAACATATTGCTCAAATTCCTCTTTAAACTCACACACATCATATACTCACCGCAAGGCCATAAGCATGTTTTGGTGGCGGCATCTCGAGTGGAACTTTCACTTGGTTCAAAATATGACCGGCGAGCGGAGCTGTCACTAGAAGATGCCCCCGAGGATCGCCTCCTCGAAGAACTCCTTCCAAAAAGGTTCATCATGTTCGCGTACAATTTTCTGAAATTTTTTGGGTGACAAAAATTTGTCAACAAAACTTTATTAAATTGATAGCAACTACTCATAGGGATACATAGAGGCCATAGCAAGCATTCAAACTACTTAGAACTCTAAGAATTCAACATGCAAGCTCAACTACAGCAGCACCAAAATAGCTAATTATTCAAATATAAACCACTAAAACAAAAACTAATTGGACAAACAGTGGAGTCACATACCAAGCAACAATCCCCCGAAACAGTTTCGGAAACGGAGCTTCGAGCAAAGAGATCAAAATCCGCGGGTTTGAGAGCAAGAACACGGGAGAGAGAGCAATGGAGATTTTTTTCTGGAGGTAAGTGGTGATGTGGGAAGAAGAGATAAGTGAGGGGGGCCACGTGGGGACCACAACCCACCAGGGCGTGCCCAGGTGGGTTGTGCCCACCTCGTGCACCTCCCTCTGATATTATTTGCACCAGAGATTCAGAAATATTCAGAAAAAATCGTATTAAATTTTCGGGGCATTCTGAGAAATTTTATTTTTGGGTCATTTTTTTATTGCACGGGAAATTCAGAAAACAGACAAAACATGGCATTTTATTTTTTTAACTAATAAAAATAGAAAACCAAAAGTAGGGACAGAAGGTAGTGCTTACTAAATTCATCAACTTCATACCGCTCAAAAATGATACATTAATAAGGTTGATCAGGTCTTATTAACAACCACTTTCGATTAGCTTGAAACCGAAGAACTTTCATAAATCACTAAGTTACCTCAATGGGGATATGAATGTCCCCAACAATAAGCATTTCATATTTCCTTTTGACAGTAGGTAGAGGTATTTGAAAACTTCCAATAGTGATTGTCGGAGATTTTTCACTAACATTAATACCATTCACTTGGAATTGTTTCTTCGAAAAGTGCACCGTATGCTCATTACCATTGATATGAAAAGTGACCTTGCTTTTATTGCAACCAATAACAACCCCTGCAGTATTCAAGAAGGGTCTACCAAGGATAATCGACATGTTGTCCTCCTCGGGCATCTCAAGTATAACAGAGTCAGTCAAAATAGTAACATTAGCAACTACAACGGGCACATCCTCACAAATACCGATAGGTATGGCAGTTGATTTGTCAGCCATTTGCAAAGATATTTCAGTAGGCGTGAGTTTATTCAAATCAAGTCTTTTATATAAAGAGAAAGGCATAACACTAACACCAGCTCCTAAATCACTCAAAGCAGTTTTCACATAATTCTTTTTGATGGAGCAAGGTATAGTTGGTATTCCCGGATCTCTAAGTTTTTTAGGTACTCCGTCCTTAAAAGTATAATTAGCAAGCATAGTGGAGATTTCAGCTTCTGGTATTTTTCTCTTATTGGTGATGATGTCTTTCATATACTTTGCATAAGGAGGCATTTTAAGGATATCTGTCAAGCGAGTACGCAAAAAGACTGGCCTCAGCATTTCAGCAAAGCGTTCAAATTCTTCATCATATTTATTTTTAGTTGACTTGGGTGGAAAAGGCATAGGTTTTTGAACCCGTGGTTATCTTTCTTTACCGTGTTTTCTAGCAAAGAAGTCTCTTTTATCATATCTTTTATTCTTAGGTTGTGGATTATCAAGACCAACAGGTGGTTCTATATCAACATCATTATCTGGTTCTCTTTCATTATTTGGTTGAGATTCTTCATGAACCTCACCATTGTCTTTTTCATTATCACTAGGTGAGTGTTCATTACTAGATTGAGTTTCAGCATCAGAGATAGAAGTTTCATTATCATTATCAGGAGGTTTTTCCATTTCAGGTTCACTAGAAGTATGCAAAGTCCTATCATTTTTCTTCTTCTTTTTATTTTTAGAAGGACTAGGTGCATCAGTGTTAACTCTTTGTGAATCTTGTTCAATTCTTTTAGGGTGTCCCTCAGGATAAAGTGGTTCCTGAGTCATTTTACCTCCTCTAGTTGCAACTCTAACATCAAAGTCATGCATATTGTAATTCATCTCATCAAGCAATTCTCTTTGAGATTTAGCAACTTGTTCTAGCTGAGTTTGAACTATAGAAGCACGTTTTCCAACACCTCTAACATCATTTGATATTGTAAATAACAAGTCACTCAAGCGAGCAAACATATCAGAATTCTATTTCAATTGTTTCATAACATTTGCATTTAAGTGATCTTGTTTTCTAATATAGTTTTCAAACTCATAAAGGCATTTGCTAGGCTGCATATTGTGAGGATTGTCATTATCATTAAACATCATTAAAGAATTTACCTCTACCACCTTAGGCATTGGTGGTGTATTAAGCCCATGCATTTCTTCAATAGGAGGTAAAATTTTAACATCCTCGACTTTAATACCTTTTTCCTTCATAGGTTTCTTTGCCTCTTGCATATCTTCATGACCGAGATATAATATACCCCTCTTCTTCGGAGTGGGTTTAGATGATGGTTCAGGAAGAGTCCAATCATCATAGTTTTTCAATATATTATTCAATAATTCTTCAGCTTGCCCAACAGTTCATTCCCTGAAAACACAACCAGCACAACTATCTAGGAAGTTCCTAGAAGCATCGGTTAGTCCATTATAGAAGATATCAAGTATTTCATTTTTCTTAAGAGGATGACCAGGAAAAGCATTAAGTAACTAGCAAAGCCTCCCCCAAGCTTGTGGGAGACTCTCTTCTTTAATTTGAACAAAGTTAAATATTTCCTGTAAGGCAGCTTGTTTCTTATGAGCAGGAAAATATTTTTCAGAGAAGTAATAAATCATATCTTGGGGACTACGCACACAACCAGGAGTAAGAGTATTGTACCAAGCTTTAGCATCACCCTTTAATGAGAACGGAAATAATTTGAGAATAAAGTAGTAGCGAGTCTTCTCATCATGAGTAAAAAGGGTGGCTATATCATTCAACTGAGTAAGATGTGCCACAACAGTTTCAGTATCATAACCATGGAAAGGATCAGATTCAACCAAAGTAATTAACTCTGGGTCGACAGAGAATTCATAATCCTTATCATCAATAAAGATAGGTGAAGTAGCAAACTTAGGATCATATTTCATTCTAGCATTCAGAGATGTTTCTTTATACTTGCATAATAATTTCTCTGGATCATCTCTATCTCTGCAAGCAAGACTATCTCTAGTTGTCTCCTATTCATAACATAACCTTCCGCTACCTTAGGCAATTCATATCTAGGAAGGCTAGTTCTAGCAGGTGTTTTAGGAGATTCAGTTTCAAGCTCATCATCAGATTCAACAACATCATGTTGTATTACTCTAGCAATTTGTTTATCAAGAAAATCACTAAGTGGCACATCATCATTATCAAGCAAGGTACTAGCATCATCATAAGCATTATCCATAGCAGAAGTAGCATAATCAAAAACTTGCGACATATCAGAATTAATAGCATGTGGTGGTGTTGCAAGTTTACTCATAACAGAAGGTGAATCTAAAGCAGAACTGGATGGCAGTTCCTTACCTCCCCTCGTCTTTGAGGGAAATATCTTAGTCTTAGCATCCTTCAGATTCTTCATAGTGATAGTGTGATAATAATCCCAACTGACTCAACAAATATAGCTATGCTCCCCGGCAACTGTGCCAGAAAAAGGCCTTGATAACCCACAAGTATAGGGGATCGCAACAGTTTTCGAGGGTAGAGTATTCAACCAAAATTAATGGATTCGACACAAGGGGAGCCAAAGAATATTTGAAGGTATTAGCAGCTGAGTTGTCAATTCAACCACACCTGGAGATTAATTATCTGCAGCAAGTAATCGGTAGCAAAGTAATATGATAGTTTTGATAGTAGTGACAGCAGTAACAGTAACGGTAACAGTGATAGCAGTAATTTTGTAGCAAGTGTAACAATGATGATAGCAATAGTAACTTAGCAAGAACAATATAGGATAAATTCGTAGGCATTGGATCGGTGACTTGTTGGATTTCATCATGAGACAGTTATAACCTAGGGCGATATGGCACTAGCTCCAGTTCATCAATATAATGTAGGCATGTATTCCGTAAGTAGTCATACGTGCTTATGGAAAGAACTTGCATGGCATCTTTTGTCCTACCCTCCCGTGGCAGCGGGGTCCATACTGGAAACTAAGAGATATTAAGGCCTCCTTTTAATAGAGAACCGGAACAAAGCGTTAACACATAGTGAATACATGAGCTCCTCAAACTACGGTCATCGTCGAAAGAAGTCCTGGTTTTTGTCACTCTGGGGTTGCCGGATCATAACACGTAGTAGGTGACTATAACTTGCAAGATCAGATCTAGAACATGGATATAATGGTGATAACGTAAATGTTTCAGATCTGAGTTCATGGCACCCGGGCCCAAAGTGAGAAGCATTAAGCATGGCAAAGTCATAGCAACATCAATCTTAGAACATAGTGGATACTAGGGGTCAAGCCCTAACAAAACTAACTCGATTACATTATGAATCTCATCCAACTCCTCACTGACCAGCGAGCTTACGAA
Source organism: Aegilops tauschii subsp. strangulata (assembly GCF_002575655.3). Taxonomy (NCBI): domain Eukaryota; kingdom Viridiplantae; phylum Streptophyta; class Magnoliopsida; order Poales; family Poaceae; genus Aegilops; species Aegilops tauschii. The sequence goes on along the minus strand of NC_053035.3, from coordinate 144,957,925 downwards.
GGAATTACTCACTCCCGATGGGGAGCATCATGGAATTGGCGATGGAGAAGGGTTGGTGATGACGAAGAACGAAGATCCCCCTCTCCGGAGCCCCAAACGGACTCCAGATCTGGCCTCCTGATGAAAAACAGGAGGTGACGACGGCTCCGTCTCGTGGATCCCAATAATTCTTTCTCCTTGAATTTTTCTGGAAAAATTGGATTTATAGCGTCGGTTTCAGGGTCTGCGGGGCCACCAGGTGGGGACAACCCACCTGGGCACGCCAGGAGAGGGGGGCGCGTCCTGGTGGGTTGTGCCCACCTAGGTGCCCCTCTCCGGCAGGTCTTGGCTCCAGAAATTCTTATTTATTATATAAAAGTTCCTCGCAAAGTTTCGTTCCATTCTGAGAACTTTTATTTCTGCAGAAAAACAACACCATGGTAGTTCTGCTAAAAACAGCGTCAGTCCGGGGTTAGTTTCATTCAAATAATGCAAATTAGAGTCCAAAACAAGAGGAAAAGCGTTAGGAAAAGTAGATACGTTGGAGACGTATCATCCTTCAGAGCAACTCAAACAGAGGGTCTCTACAGATTCTACTCCACCATCCTCCCAACAAGATTCGCAAGACAACACAAGGCTAGACCGTCAACGTAGCTGTGTAGATGATAAGCACGTCTCCCCTACTCCACAACCATAGGTGCTTGCTCTAACTTGGAACTGTTATATGTGGTTGCGTGTTCCGTATGATGTCTAGTTTGTATTGCTTAGAATTTTGTTGAATTGCATCTGCGTAGCTTACAACTTATACATGCAACAATCAGTTACCCATAAGACAAATTTAACTTGGGAGTGTGATGTAGGTTGCATCTTGCATTATCTTCTAGCTTGTACTGCTTAAAATTTCTTGAAATGACACTTACGACGAGACACTTTTTTACCTAATAGTGATATTGGTTGCATGTTCATAAGGTGCCCAGCTTTCATTTGTTCTAATTTTGTTGAAATGCCTTCTGCTTACTTTTTTTCATACATATTCCATCGTCCTATCGTACGTGTGAATATGCAATGTTTTCCTTTTTTGTATATATTCCATCCTCCTATCATGCGCTTGCCTTATATCAATGTAGTGTTCGTCTGTATCATGCATCAACCAGTCAGAGCTACTTTTATTCATCTTCTTGTGGTTTTGACTTCATAAGGCAATATCAGAAAAAGAGGAAGGAAAAGAGTATGTTAGGGGATGTTGGTGGTCCTCCGGACCGACGCAAACAGAGACTCTCCAGATTTGCCACTGCTACTGCTAATGCAGTTGAAGTCCCACGTCTACATAATGAGTTCATCTCCCGTACTCCACCACCGCAGGTGCTTGCTCTAAGTTGACAGTGTGATAATTGGTTTCATGATGCATATGTTGTCTAGCCTACATTTCTTGTATTTTGATTAAATTGCACCTGCTGAGTTTATACGTTATACATGTGCATATGACATGCCTTTCTGTGTCTAGAATACACTGCATCTATCTATCATACCATGTTCTTACATCAAAGTACTGCTGTTGTGTATCCCGCATCAGTCACTCATGATTGGACGCTTTTAACATGGCAGTTTGATAGTGGTTGCATCTTGCATTGATTTCTATATTGTACTGCTTCTAATTTTTGGAAATGAAACTTATGACAAGACACTTTTAACTTGGAAGAGTGATATTGGTTGCATCTTTCATATGGTGTCTAGCTTGCATTATGCAACACCCCGGATGTACCTTTCCATATTTGTAACTCCGACTCTTGCCATTTTCGGCTTTATTATATGATATTTTCCTCGTGGTTGGGTTTTTGTCTTTCATTTTGCATTTTGTTCATGTCATGCATTTCATCTCATGTCATCATGTGCACCGCATTTGCAATCATGTTCGTCACATGCATCCGGTCTTTTTCCCCGTTGTTCGTTTCGCAATCCGACACTCTCACATGCACCCGTTGTACCCCTCTAATCTCGTTTCATGAGCGGGAGAAAAATGTTCTCGGAATGGGCTGAGATTTGTCGAGTGGCCTTGGTATATCACCGGTAGACCGCCTATCAAATTTCGTTCCATTTGGAGGTCGTTTGATGCCCCAAAGGTTAACCCGGTAACCGTAAAAGCCCTCTCTTGTTGCAGCCCAACACCCCTTCATAACAGCCCACTAGCCCATCTTAACCCCCCCATGCTCTCCGTTGTTGGATCACGATCGTGTGGGTGAAAATCACACCTCATTTGGACTCTCCTAGCTCCCCCTACCTATATATATGTCCCTCTCCCCCGAAAATCCGGATGAATCCCTAGTCTACCACCTCCTCCGCGCCGTCGGACGCATCCACGCCTCGCCGGACATGTCCGCCGCTCCCCTCCACGTCGCTCCGACCAATGGCAAGCCGCCACCTCAGCATCACCGCCGCCCGCATCCAACCACACGCCGCCACCTGTCGCCGTCGTCCTCCTCCATCGCGCGGGCCCGCGAGCCCATCCGACCCCGACCGTCGGGCCCGGTCGTCGCCGCCCGCACTGCCCGGCTCCTCGAGCCGCCGCGCCGCCTGTCAGCCTCCTCCGCCGCCGTCCGCCTGCGCCTCCGGCGACCTCGCCGCCGGCCACCGGAGGGCTGCGCCGCCCTTGTTCCTCCCGCCGGCGACCAGTGCCGCGCCCCCGCCTCTCTAGCGCCGCCCCGTGCCTCCCCTTCGCCGCGACCCCGCCGTGCTCCGGCGACCTGGCCTCGCCGCCGCTCCTCGCCGCCCCGTGCCGGATCCTGCGAGATCCGTCCGGAGGACCGCCACCGCGCCCAGATCCGGACCGGACCAACCTCGCCGGCGTCTTCCCCGATGACCCCGAGCCCCGGCGACGTCTTCTTCCAACTCCGGTGAGCCCTCCGTCCATCCTCGATCAGCGTGCTGGGTCAAACCCTAGATCTCGCGGGGTGAGATTTCCACCAAGTCCCGAAATCTCTGTAAATCTTTATGCCTCCTTCATCATGTCGTATCTCGGTGACTGTGGCTCCAAATCATGCATTTGATATGTCGAACTGTTCGTCTCGTGATTCTCTTCGTGTTAGTTTCATTTGCCTGCATTTTACTGTCCGTATTGACTCCATTATCCTTGTTGCAAAAGTGCTATATGATGTTAGCTGCTGGCATTTATCATAACATGGTGATTTGTCATTTTCGTTGCAGTTTGTGTGTGCATCCTATGAGCATGATGTCTACATGTGTTTTGAGCTCCATCATTCCGTCTTTACAGAGGTGCAATCCATGTTTTTATGGAGATTTCGAGTGAGTGCATCATGCTCGTGAAGTAGGGTACTTGCTGTTGCCGTTTTGTTAGGCTGAATCTGTCATATCATGTTGCTATGTTTGATTGGTGCTACCATCACATCCATGCATAATCTGGAGATGAACCTTTAGGATGTTTTGTATATATTGCTATGCTCTATCCAGCCATTCCTCTGGTTTCAATTTTGGAGTGCTCTAGATTGTCACTTCAATGCTCCACTTTTGCTAAGTAATGTTCCTGGCAGATTTTTAACATGATAATCAATATTGCCATATGTTTTGCTAGTAATCCATGTATCCTATGAACTTGCTATTGCCATTATTAGCTTCTTGAATATGTCTTATTACTGTCTGTTACCTTGTCATGCCATGTATTGCTTTGTGGTGAGTGCTTTGATCTCGTAAAGTTGCTATCATAAATCTGATTATGCCATGTTCTAAAACTGTTATCATTTGCATTTTTGCCGTGCTGTTTTAGGCTTATTGTATTGAGTTCTAGCCATAGCTCAGTGTTCATGTTTTGTAGAGTTTCACCTTTAATTTCATGCCATTTGATTTTTTGCCATGTTGGAGTGTTGTAGCTTAATTACTTGTTGCATCTAAAGTGCTATGTTGCTGTTAAGCGCAGTTTTGCATTATACTTGTGTTGCTTGCCATTTGCAAACCGTGCATCCGTTTCCGGTGATCCTTATATCGATTTCAGCCGAAATCATCTCATCTTTCCAGCGGAATACTTGGTTTTCCAAGTTGATGCATTGTTCATCATTTTCCCTTCCGGAGTACCCATATGCATTGCACATCATATCTTGAATTCCATGCCATGTCTTCATCATGTTGCTTGTGCATTGCATCGTGATTGATTGTTGTTCCGTTGCTTTTGTTCTTGCCTTGGGTAGAGCCGGGATACGAGTTTGTGAACGAGTAACCTGTTGAGTACTGATAACCCACAAGTATAGGGGATCGCAACAGTTTTCGATGGTAGAGTATTCAACCCAAATTTATTGATTCAACACAAGGGGAGCCAAAGAATATTCTCAAGTATTAGCAGTTGAGTTGTCAATTCAACCACACCTGGATAACTTAGTATCTGCAGCAAAGTATTTAATAGCAAAGTAGTATGATAGTAACGGTAACGGTAGCAAAAGTAATATTTTTGGGTTTTGTAGTGATTGTAACAGTAGCAACGGAAAAGTAAATAAGCGAAGAATAGTATGTGAAAAGCTCGTAGGAATTGGATCGGTGATGGAGAATTATGCCGGATGCGGTTCATCATGTAACAATCATAACATAGGGTGACACAGAACTTGCTCCAATTCATCAATGTAATGTAGGCATGTATTCTGAATATAGTCATACGTGCTTATGGAAAAGAACTTGCATGACATCTTTTGTCCTACCCTCCCGTGGCAGCGGGGTCCTAGCGGAAACTAAGGGATATTAAGGCCTCCTTTTAATAGAGTACCGGACCAAAGCATTAACACATAGTAGGTGACTATAGACTTGCAAGATAGGATCAAGAACTCACATATATTCATGAAAACATAATAGGTTCAGATCTGAAATCATGGCACTCGGGCCCTAGTGACAAGCATTAAGCATAGCAAAGTCATAGCAACATCAATCTCAGAACATAGTGGATACTAGGGATCAAACCCTAACAAAACTAACTCGATTACATGATAAATCTCATCCAACCCATCACCGTCCAGCAAGCCTACGATGGAATTACTCACGCACGGCGGTGAGCATCATGAAATTGGTGATGGAGGATGGTTGATGATGGCGATGGCGACGGATTCCCCTCTCCGGAGCCCCGAACGGACTCTAGATCAGCCCTCCCGAGAGAGTTTAGGGCTTGGCGGCGGCTCCGTATCGTAAAACTCGATGAATCCTTCTCTCTGATTTTTTCTCCACGAACACGAATATATGGAGTTGGAGTTGAGGTCGGTGGAGCTCCAGGGGGCCCACGAGGCAGGGGGCGCGCCCAGGGGGCAGGCGCGCCCCCCACCCTCGTGGAAATGGTGTGGGCCCCCTGGCCTTGATTCTTTCGCCAGTATTTTTTATTATTTCGAAAAATAATCTCCGTGAAGTTTCAGGTCATTCCGAGAACTTTTGTTTCTGCACAAAGATAACACCATGGCAATTCTGCTGAAAACAGCATCAGTCCGGGTTAGTTCCATTCAAATCATGCAAGTTAGAGTCCAAAACAAGGGCAAAAGTGTTTGGAAAAGTAGATACGACGGAGACGTATCAAGTACGCTAACGAGGAGCAAGCTTTTGATAACTCTGAGAACTTTGCAGGCAAGATGACCATTACCCTCGATATCACTTCTATCTTTGGTTGCTAGTTGTTCGCTCTATCGCTATGCTTGCAGTACCTACCACTTGTTTATCATGCCTCCCATATTGCCATGTCAAGCCTCTAACCATCCTTTCCTAGCAAACCGTTGTTTGGCTAAGTTACCGCTTTTGCTCAGCCCTTCTTATAGCGTTGCTAGTTGCAGATGAAGATGAAGTTGGTTCCATGTTGGAACATGGATATTTTGGGATATCACAATATCTCTTATTTAATTAATGCATCTATATACTGGGTAAAGGGTGGAAGGCTCGGCCTTATGCCTGGTATTTTGTTCCACTCTTGCTGCCCTAGTTTCCGTTATACCGGTGTTATGTTCCTTGATTTTGTGTTCCTTACGCGGTTGGGGTTATGGGACCCCCTTGACAGTTCGCTTTGAATAAAACCCCTCCAGCAAGGCCCAACCTTGGTTTTACATTTGCCTCACCTAAGCCTTTCCCTTGGGTTTTCGCAAGCCCGAGGGTCATCTTATTTTACCCCCCGGACCAGTGCTCGTCGTGAGTGTTGGTCCAACCTGTCAACCGCCGGTGGCCACCAGGGGCAACTCTGGGCTGGCCTACCGGAAGTTTGGACAATCCGATGTGCCTTGAGAACGAGATATGTGCAGCTCCTATCGGGATTTGTCGGCACAGTCGGGTGGTCTTGCTTGTCTTGTTTTACCATTGTCGAATTGTCTTGTAACCGGGATTCCGAGACTGATCGGGTCTTTCCGTGAGAAGGAATATCCTTCGTTGATCGTGAGAGCTTGTGATGGGCTAAGTTGCGACACCCCTAGAGGGTACAATCTTTCGAAAGCCGTGCCCGCGGTTATGTGGCAGATGGGAATTTGTTAATGTCCGGTTGTAGAGAACTTGACACTTGACTTAATTAAAATGCATCAACCGTGTGTGTAGCCGTGATGGTCTCTTTTCGGCGGAGTCCGGGAAGTGAACACAGTTTGGGTTATGTATGAACGTAAGTAGTTTCAGGATCACTTCTAGCTTCTCGACCGTTGCGTTGCTTCTCTTCTCGCTCTTATTTGCATACGATAGCCACCATATTTGCTTAGTGCTTGCTGCAACTCCACCTCATTACCCCATCCTACCCATAATCTTAAATAGTCTTGATCTCGCGGGTTTTGAGATTGTTGAGTCCTCGTGACTCACAGATACTACCAAAACAGTTGCAGGTGCCGATGATACCAGGGCAGGTGACGCAACCGAGCTCAAGTGGGAGTTCGACGAGGACCTTGGTCATTACTATGTTTCGTTTCCGGTTGATCAGTAGTGGAGCCCAGTTGGGACGATCGGGGATCTAGCATTTGGGGTTATCTTCTTTTTATTCGGATTTATCCGTAGTCGGACTATGTGTGTACTCTGAATGATGTATGATTTATTTAAGTATTGTGTGAAGTGGCGATTGTAAGCCAACTCTCTTTATCCATTTCTTGATCATTACATGGGATTGTGTGAAGATGACCCTTCTTGCGACAAAACCACAATGCGATTACGCCTCTAAGTCGTGCCTCGACACGTGGGAGATATAGCCGCATCGTGGGTGTTACACATTACTTCTATTTTCTTGAAAATCCTTCTGCTTAGTTTACACATCGTAGCTGTGAATATGTCACGCCGTCCTGTTTTTCTTACATATTCCATCCTCATACGGTTGTCTTACATCAAAGTATTGCTTGTATGTATCATGCATCAATGAGTTCTGAAGATTGATTTTATTCTTTTGTGTTGTGAGTACGCTTGACATGGCAAAGTCAAAAAAAGAGCAAGGAAAAGAATATAGTAGGGAATGGTGTTACTCGTCGGGTGAAACCAAAAAGGATCTGCCCTCGAGATTCTGTTGGTACTTATAGTACTGTAGAAGGTCCAAGTCCACCGGCTAAATCTACAAACACAGTATCACCTGCTCCACCAGCTACACCATCCGCTTCAACTGTACCAGCATCTCAACGAGTTACTCGTTCGTTTACTCCGGAACTGGCCAGTTCCCAAGCTACCTTCACACCTAACAATACTTCTGAAGCACTGCTGACACAACAGGACTTGGCAAGATCAGATGAAACTCATGAGCATCAACACCAAGATGATACCTGACCGAGTCAAGTTGCAGTTGCATGCTCCTTTATATGTACTCTCATAGTTTGATGTGCACTAACACTTTCCATATTCGTTGTTGAACTAGCACCACGGCGCAGGCAGAAATAGACATCAGGGATAATGCTTGACAGATTAACAAAATCTAAAGGAGGAAGAATGGAGATCCATTTTGAGGCAGGTTTAGTATCAGAGGCAGCCGTTGCCGTTAGGTGTCATGCACGTATCCTCCCAACGTGGATCCAATACAGGAATGAGAAAGACAATACCCAGTTTAACACCTTCCTTGACCATTTATCCGTAAGTAATGTTATTCATCACAATTTGTAATATTGTCTTGCTATGTCCCATACTTTCTAGCTTCCTCCTAATAAGACTCGCATTCTTTTTTCAACAGATGAGGTTCAAGTTGGATCCAAAAGATGATGCATCTAAACAAGCATGCACTCATGTTTTCAGTCTGCTCTCCGACAGTATCGGCACCACCTTAGAAGAGCTCACTTGAAGGCATGGCTAACAATGAAATCGCCCAAACATCTCCAGTGGAATATAATACAGATGAAGACTGGACAACCCTTGTTAAACACTGGTCTGATCCAAAGTATCAGGTTGGGTGTATGTATTTGATCAGACCACATATTGAACTTGTATTTATGTATGTGGCTTACAAGTGTATCTTTTCCTAGGCTAACTGTTTGAAGAACAAGACCAACCGTTCTAAAGTGAAATTCCAACAGACAATAGGATCTCGTAGCTATATTGCACACTGTGAGGCTCTTGTAAATAGCTGCTAGTTCCTTCTTTTTTCTGTGCCATATTATCGTATCTATATTGACTTGTTCCAAACATAGAGGAAAGCCCGTGCAGACCAAAAAGAACCTGAACCGAATGCAGTGCAAATCTTCAAGGATTGCCACACCAGCAAGATGAAGGGCATGAGCACACCAGTTCAAGCCGCTGTTGTAAGTCCTTACTCCTCCTGCCTTTGAACTGATTGGTACTATGATGTGTTCATTTAACTGCTTGGTTTGCAACCAATGTTAGTTACTCTATTCACTTGTATACATAGTTGTCTTTTCATTTCACCTTACATGGTTTAAAAGAGATGAAGGATATTCTTTTGGTCTTGATCTGTAATCTAGTTGTGATGTTCACGTGCGCACACAATGGTACAATAGCCTGTTTGTTTTATATCTGTTTGTCCATGATATGAATGATGTCATACTATGTTCATCCTACTTTAAACCATGTCTCTTTATCCTTAGATGTCAACGAATGTGAGGAAATAGACAATACAGTAGGCATGCTACATGGACATATGTTCCGAAAGTGATTTTATTATGTAGTTGGCACTACAATACATGCTAATGTATTACAGTAGTTCACCAAAATAAGTTATGTATAAACGTGAAACCTACTTTGTTTGTTTTTGTCTCATTAGTAACTTATCTGGTACACTAATCTACAAGTTCAAACTTTCAGCAAGCTATGGAACAAATGATTCAACAGCCACAACCACCTAAAGGTGACAAGGCTACCACAGGCACAATGTCACCTCTTGCTGCAGTGCGTCAGTATCTCTCCACTAACCGTGCAAAAAGCACCTTCCTATGTAATTCTGGGTTGGTTGTCAAGGTAACCTCGTCCAAATAGCCTACAGAACAAAATCTTTTGACTAGACAGAGTGATATATCTGTGCTCCAGACACAAGTCCAATCCCTAATGGACGTCGTTTCGGAAACAAGAATAGTAGTTGACAAATGTCTTCAAGATATGAATGGTTTTGAAACTAGACTATCAGACATTTGCTTCCTTGTTCAAGAGCAATGGCGGAAAGAAGGGGAAGATCATGCTGCTCCATCAGATTCTACAGCTTGAAACATTAGCACTCAGGTCAAATGATCTGTGCTTCTCTACATCTGATGGTGCTTTTATCTGCAAGGACTGTAAACTTTATGCCAACAGGCCTTTTGTTGTATGGTTGGAATTTATTTTACTGTGATACAACATTTATGATGCTGCCAAAGGCTACAGTAATTACGACGCTATTTTTGTATAGTGTAGGTTTATCTTAGTAATGTATTCGGCCAAAAGCTTCGTAGGAGCCCAACGTGCCAACATTCGTCGGGCCCATTCCAATTGGGCTAAAAACGATTATGGGCCGTAATTTGCATGTAGCCCACTAAAAATATTTGGGCCTAAATCAGCATAAGCTTTCATATTTGTTTGGTAGGCCTGTGCCCATAGTGGGCCTTTAACATGCCTAAACATAATTTGGGCCCTCAATAGCAATAGGCCATTTACAGGTGTAAATATCTCGAGCCCATAAAAAAGATGGGCCTTTAATAGGCCAAAAGTGAGATTGGGCCCTGATTGTGCCAAATAAACCACTGGTCATTAGCAGGCCGAAATGGTGGCCCATTTACAATGCGGATTTTTCACAGGCCGAAATTCAGACGGGCCATAAATGCGCCGACCTACTACACGGGCCTTTAACAGGCCGGAAGTTTAGTCGGGCTTGATTAGTGTCAGTTTTATATGGGCCGTTAATAGGCCCGATGTGACGTTGGGCCACATATGGCCCATGGATTTCGTCCGACGTTAACATGCCAAAAATCACAATAGGCTGAAAGTGGGCCAAATCTATAGTGGGCCTCTAACAGGCCGAATGTCAGACATGGCCGAATATGACCCAAATCCTTCACGGTCATTTATGGGCCGAAAGTTTCAATGGCCTATAAATGGGCCCAAATGAAGCAGGACCTTTAACAGGCCGGAAACACACCAGGCCGTAATTCGGCCCAAATACTTAGCGGACTGTTAACGGGCCAGAAGTGACCATGGGCCGCGATGATGACAAGTTTAGGATGGGCCGTTGACGGGCCGATTTGACACTAGCCGTACGGGCCTTAACTGCAAATGGGTTGGTCTGCAAGCAGGCCGTTAATGGGTCGGCCCGCTAATTTTGACTGGGCCAGCCTTTTTAACCTAAATGGGCCGCTGTTGGGCCTGGCCATGTGTCGACGTATCATAGGCGCCTCCTGTCCATTGGGCGGTTGACATCTGTCCTTTTGTGGTGCTGACACGTGGTTGCTATAGCCAACGATAATTTTACATGTGGAAAATCCTCATTGGTCCCGGCTGTTAACGGGTTATCCGATCCAAACTAGAACCCGATAGCTTAACAACGACCCGTTACGGTGGATGCCACGTGTCGGTTACCCTTGACCAAAGCACTTCTATGGCGCGCGATTTATCGTCATGGAAGTGGACACTTCCGTGATGATAATTTTGGTAATGCCATGGAACGCTTCTACGACAGCACATGTATGACTATCTTGATTCTATCATAAAATCATCATGGATGTACATGCATGAAAAAAACGTGACCTATTGTGACAAACACGTATCATCACGGAAGTGTATTTTTTTTGTAGTGCAATCTGAGGTTTTGAGACAAAGATCGGATATAGGAGATGAACTAGGGTTTGAGAGGAGATGGTGCTGGTGAAGATGTTGATGGAGATTAACCCCCTCTCGATGAGAGGATCGTTGGTGATGACGATGGCGACGATTTCCCCCTCTCGGAGGGAAGTTTCCCGGCAGAACAGCTCCGCCGGAGCCCTAGACTGGTTCTGCCCAAGTTCCGCCTCAAGACGGCGGTGCTTCATCCCGAAAGCTTCCATCTGATTTTTTTAGGTCAAAACACACCATATAGAAGAAGATGGGCATCGGGGGCCTGCCAGGGGGCCCACAAGACCGGAGGGCACGCCCAGGGGGTAGGGCACGCCCTCCACCCTTGTGGATGGCATGTGGCCCCCCTCTAATGCTTTCTACGACCAATATTTTTTATATATTCCAAAAATATTCTCCGTGAAGTTTCAGGACTTTTGGAGTTGTGCAGAATAGGTCTATAATATTTGCTCGTTTTCCAGTCCAGAATTCCAGCTGCCGGCATTCTCCCTCTTCATGTAAACCTTATAAAATAAGAGAGAAAAGGCATAAGTATTGTGATATAATGTGTAGTAACAGCCCATAATGCAATAAATATCAATATCAAAGCATGATGCAAAATGGACGTATCAACTCCCCCAAGCTTAGACCTCGCTTGTCCTCAAGAGAAAGCCGAAATCGAAAAATATGTCCACGTGCTTAGAGATAGAGGTGTTGAAAAATAAAATACAGACATGAGGGCATCATGATTATCTTTAGGATAGCGACATATATTGTCATATAAGTTTTTATGCTAAATTAACAATTCATTCACAAAGTAAAGTATGAATCAGAAACTTTATTGAAAACTAACAAACTATGATCTCGGTCATTGAAGCAATTGCAATTTATCATAACATCGGAAAGAGTCAATTCAAGAGCTTTTCAACAAGTCCACATACTCAACTATCATTTAGTCTTTCACAATTGCTAAGACTCACGCAATACTTATGGGTTCAAAGCTTCAATCGGACACAGAGAAAGATAGGGGCTTATAGTTTCGCCTCCCAACCTTTTATCTCAAGGGTAATGTCAACAATAATACTATCTGATAACCTACATCCGAGTGGATATATATATATATATATATATATATATATATATATATATATATATATATATATATATATATATATATATATATATATCCAGACCTCTCCAACACATAGTGCTTGCCAAAGGAAAAAGTGTAAAAAGGGAAGGTGAAGATCACCATGACTCTTATATAAGGGTAGAAGATAAAAGTAAAAGATAGGCCCTTCACAAAGGGAAGCAGAGGTTGTCATGCGCTTTTATGGTTGGATGCACAAAATCTTAATGCAAAAGAACGTCCCTTTATATTGCCGCTTGTGATAAATAACTTTATTATGCAGTCCGTCACTTTTATTTCTTCCATATCACAGGTTCGTATAAAGCTTATTTTCTTCACACCAATAGATCATACATATTTAGGGAGCAGTTTTTATTGCTTGCACCGATGACAACTTACTTGAAGGATCTTACTCAATCCATAGGTAGGTATGGTGGACTCTCATGGCAAAACTGGTTTAAGGGATGTTTGGAAGCACAAGTAGTATCTCTACTTGGTGCAAAGAATTTGGCTAGCATGAGAGGGAAAGGCAAGCTCAACATGTTGGAGGATCCATGACAACATAACTTCTATTCGGATATAAGAAAACATAACCCATCATGTTGTCTTCCTTGTCCAACATCAACTTTTTGACATGTCATATTTTAATGAGTGCTCACAATTACAAAAGATGTCCAATATAATATATTTATATGTGAAGCCTCTCTATCCTTATTACTTCCTATTAATTGCAACAATGACCAAAACTATGTTTGTCAACTCTCAACAAATTTTATTCGTCATACTCTTTATATGTGAAGTCATTACTTTCCATAAGATCAATACATGATCTTTTTATTTATTATTATTTCTTATTTTATTTAATCCCTCAAGATAATAGCAAGAAAGCAAAGCCCTCCATTCAAAACTACTCTTTATTATATATAACTCACAGACTCGATTACATAGATAGAGATCAAAACAAAACTCAAAGCTAGATCATACTAAAAACTTTATTCTACTAGATCAAGATATAACCAAAAGGATCGAACTAAGAAAAACGATAAAGGTAAAGGTGTGATGGTGATATGATACCGGGGCTCCTCCCCCAAGCTTGGCAGTTGCCAAGGGGAGTACCCATACCCATGTGTTTATGTCTCTTTCTTCAGAGGTGGTGATGATGGAGTTGTTGATGAAGTAGTACCACACATCGAGCGTAGGAGATGCTCCAATTTACGAATAATGCCCTAGAGTGCGATGATATGCTCTTTCAACAGAATATTTTCACGAGTGAGATATTTATTTTACACACAAACTATTTCAATGATCTTGAAAGCTTCAATTTCAGTAGGGGTAAGATGATTGTAGTAAGGTTGAAGGATGTCTTCTTCTTCTGCTGCCGGAGCTTGATCTCCCGCGTCCTTCTTGATCTTATCATCCTCGTTAGTTTCCCCAAGTTCTTCTCTCTTCATCTCTATCTTCATCAGCCAAGCATCGTTGCCCGTGTTGTTGGAGGAGGGGGACGACATGATGCCTGATCTTGAAAACTCTAGCAGAAAACAACTCAAAACGAAAACAAGGGATTTTGCCGTGGTACGGTGGTCAAAACCTTCGGGAGATTATATAATGAATTTTTACTGACCAAAAGAAGTATCGTGCAAGAAAATGGAGTCCAGAGGGCATATGAGGTGGCCACAAGGCAGGGGGCGTGCCCAATGGGGTAGGGCGCCCCCTCCACCCTTGTGGTCACCTCGGGTCTCTTTCGGACTACTTTTAATTTTTCCTAATTTTTTAAATATTCTGAAACAGAGAAAAATTGCTATTAGAACAGTTTTGGAGTCTGTTTACTTATCGTACCACATACCTATTCCTTTTTGGAGTGTCCCTTATGTACTCCTCCGGTGTTACGATGTCAATTATATTGGTCTCAACATTTATGGGATTACCTGAGATATAATGTTTAATTCTTTGACCATTTACCACCTTCAGATTTGTGCCTTAGGCATTGTTGATTTTGATGGCACCGGAATGATAGACCTCCTCGATAATGTAAGGACCTTCCCATTTAGAGATAAGATTTCCTGCAAAAAATCTTAAACAAGAGTTGTATAGAAAAACATGATCACCTACATTAAACTCACGCTTTTGTATCCTTTTATCATGCCATCTTTTAACTTTTTCTTTAAACAACTTGGCATTCTCATAGGCATGGGTTCTCCATTCATCAAGCGAGCTAATGTCAAATAACCTCTTCTCATCGGAAAGTTTGAAGTCATAATTGAGCTCTTTAATAGCACAATATGCCTTATGTTCTAGTTCGAGAGGTAAGTGACATGATTTTCCATAAACCATTTTATACGGAGACATACCCATAGGGTTCTTATAAGCAGTTCTATAAGCCCATAATGCATCATCAAGTTTATTAGACCAAAACTTTTCTAGATCTATTAACAGTATTTTGCAAAATCAATTTAATCTCTCTGTTGCTCAATTCTACTTGACCACTAGACTGAGGATGATATGGACATGCAATTCTATGGTTAACATCATACTTAGCAAGCATTTTATGGAAAGCACCATGAATAAAATGTGAACCACCATCAGTCCTTAAATATCTAGGGACTCCAAACCTCGGAAATATAACTTCTTTAAGCATCTTAATAGAAGTGTTATGATCAACACTACTAGTTGGAATAGCTTCTACCCACTTAGTAACATAATCAACAGTAACTAGAATATGTGTATACCCATTAGAGGAAGGAAAAGCTCCCTTATGATCTAAGCCCCAAACATCAAATGGTTCAATAACAAGTGAATAATTCATAGGCATTTCCTGACGTCTACTAATATTCCCAATTCTTTGGCATTCATCACAATACAAGACAAACTTACGAGCATCCTTGAAGAGAGTAGGGCAATAAAAACCGGATTGCAATACCTTGTGTGTAGTTCTATCTCCAGCGTGATGTCCTTCGTAAGGCTCAAAGTGGCACTTGCGTAGGATCTATTCATGTTCATGCTCAGGTACACAACGTCTAATAACACCATCTACTCCTTCTTTATAAAGGTGTGGGTCATCCCAAAAGTAATGTCTTAAATCATAGAAAAACTTTTTCTTTTGCTGGTATGTGAAACTAGGTGGTATAAATTTAGCAACAATGTAATTAGCATAATCAGCATACCATGGAGTGTTACGAGAAGCATTTATGACAGATAATTGTTCATCAGGAAAACTATCATCAATAGGCAGTGGGTCATCAAGAACATTTCGAACCTAGACAAGTTGTCTACAGCGGGGTTCTCAGCTCCCTTTCTATCAACAATATGATAATCAAATTCTTGTAGCAAGAGAACCCATCTAATAAGTCTAGGTTTAGCATCTTTCTTTTCCATAAGATATTTAATAGCAGAATGATTAGTGTGAACAGTTACTTTGGAATCAACAATATAAGATCTGAACTTATCACAAGCAAAAACAACTGCTAAAAATTCTTTTTCAGTAGTAGCATAATTTCTTTGGGCACTATCTAGAGTTTTACTAGCATAATAAATAACACTTAATTTCTTATCAACTCTTTGCCCTAGAATAGCACCAACAACATAATCACTAGCATCACACATAATTTCAAAGGGTAAACTCCAATCAGGCGGCTAAACAATAGGTGCAGAAATCAATGCTTTCTTAAGTATTTCAAATGCTTCTACACAATCATCATCAAAAACAAAAGGAACATCTTTTTGCAAGAGATTAGTGAGAGGCCTAGAAATTTTAGAGAAGTCTTTAATAAACCTCCTATAGAAACTAGCACGACCAAGGAAACTTCTTATACCTTTGATATCTTTAGGACACGGAATCCTTTCAATAGCATCTACTTTAGCTTTATAAACTTCAATACCTCTTTCAGAAATTTTATGCCCCAAAACAATACCTTCATTAACCATAAAGTGGCACTTCTCCCAATTCAAGACAAGATTAGTTTCTTCACATCTCTTCAATCTCGATCAAGGTTGCTTAAGCAATCATCAAAAGAAGTTCCATAAACGGAGAAATCATCCATGAAAACCTCAACAATCTTTTCACAAAAATCAGAGAATATAGCAGTCATACATCTTTGAAAGGTAGCAGGTGTATTGCATAAACCAAGAGGCATACGTCTATAAGCAAAGGTACCGAAAGGGCAAGTAAAAGTGGTCTTCTCCTGATCATCTTTTGACACAGGTATTTGAGAGAAACCAGAATAACCATCTAGAAAGCAAAAATGTGTATGTTTGGATAGTCTTTCTAGCATTTGATCAATAAAAGGTAGAGGGTAATGATCCTTCCTAGTAGTTTTATTCAATTTTCAAAAATCAATTACCAGTCTATAACCTGTAACAATTCTTGTGGAATCAATTCATTCTTATCATTAGGAACAATAGTAATACCTCCCTTCTTAGGGACACAATGAATGGGACATACCCATCTACTATCAGCAATAGGATAAATTATACGTGCCTCCAGAAGATTTAGTATTTCATTTCTTACCACTTCTTTCATATTAGGATTTAACCGTCGCTGATGATCAACAACTGGTTTAGCATCATGCTCCAAATTAATTTTGTGCTGACATAGAGTGGGACTAATGCCCTTAAGATCATCAAGAGTATATCCAACAGTGGCACGATGCTTCTTCAGAGTTTTCAATAATTTATTTTCTTCATGCTCTGAAAGCTTTGCAGTAATAATAACATGATATATCTTCTTTTCATAGAGATAAGCATATTTCAAAGTATCAGGTAATTGCTCAAGATCAAACACGGGATCACCCTTGGGTGGAGGAGGATCCCCAAGGATTTCAACAGGCAAATTGTGTTTCAAAATAGGTCCCTGATTAAAGAATATGTCATCTATTTCCCTTCTTTCATTCATGAACATACCATTTTCATGGTCTAGCAAATATTGTTCTAAAGGATCAGTAGGAGGCACGGCAATAGAAGCAAGACCAATAATTTCATCCTTACTAGGTAATTCTTTATCATGGGGTTGTCTACGAAATTTGGAGAAATTAAAATCGAGACAGATCCCCTAAACCAACAGTAACAATATCTTTCACGCAGTCTATCTTAGCATTAACAGTATTCAAGAAAGGTCTACCAAATATAATCGGACAAAAGTCATCTTGTGGGGAAGCAAGAACAAGAAATCAGTAGGGTATTTTATTTTCCCACACAAGACTTCAACATCTCTAACAATCCCAATTGGTGATATAGTATCTCTATTAGCAAGCTTAATAGTAACACCAATATCTTCTATCTCAGCAGGTGCAATATCATTCATAATTTATTCATATAGAGTATAAGGAATGGCACTCGCACTAGCACCCACATCACATAAGCCATGATAACAATGATCCCCAATTTTAACAGAAACAACAGGCATGCCAAGAACGGGTCTATGTTTAGCTTTAATATCAGGTTTAGCAATTCTAGCAGCTTCATCACAGAAATAAATAACATGCCCATCAATATTATCGACCAAGAGATCTTTAACCATAGCAATACTAGGTTCAGCTTTAATTTTTTAGGGGGTGTAGGTGTTCTAGTATAACTCTTACGAACCACAGTTGAATCTTTAGCATGATCCTTTATTCTAACAGGAAAAGGTGGTTTCTCAATATAAGCAGTAGGAACAATAGGATCAACATTTTAAGTAATAGTTTCTTCTTCAACTTTAATAGGTTCTACTACTTTAACTTCAATAGGAGGATGATATTTAAACCACTTCTCCTTAGGGAGATCAACATGAGTAGCAAATGATTCACAGAAAGAAGCTACTATCTCAGAGTCAACTCCATATTTATTGCTAAAATCACGAAAAGCATCGGTATCCATAAAAGACTTAACATAATCAAACTTAAGGTTTATACCCGACTCCTTACCTTCATCGAGTTCCGAATCTTCAGAGTTGCATTTAATTCTTTCCAATAAATCCAATTTGAATTCAATATCCTTCTTCCTAAAAGAACCAGTACAAGAAGTATCGAGCATGGATCGATCATTATGAGAAAGCCGAGCATAATTTTTTTGAATAATAAGTTCTCTTGAGTGTTCATGATTGGGGCATGAATATAACATTGACTTAAGCCTACCCCAAGCTTGAGCAATACTTTCTCCTTCACGAGGCCAAAAATTATATATATAATTCCGATCACAATGAACCAGATGCATAGGATAAAACTTCTGATGAAATTCCAATTTCAATCGGTTGTAGTTCCATGATCCAATATCATCACATAGCCTAAACCATGTCAATGCCTTTCCCTTCAAAGATAAAGGGAAGAACTTCTTCTTGACAACATCCTTGGGCATACCTGCAAGCTTAAATAATCCACAAACTTCATCCACATAGATTAGGTGCATATCAGGTTGTAATGTTCCATCTCCTACATAAGGATTAGCTAGAAGTTTCTCTATCATACCCGAAGGAATTTCATAATAAATATTTTCAGTAGGTTCAGTAGGTTGAGGAGTAACTCTTTGCTCTTCCGGTCGAGGTGCAGATACCCCGAACAAGCCCCTCAAAGGATTACTTTCCATAGTAACAAGTGACAGTAAATTTCAGCATACTATATAAATGTTTCCTTACCAAAGGCGCTCCACTCCCGGCAACGGCGCCAGAAAAGAGTCTTGATGCCCCACAAGTATATGGGATCTATCATAGTCCTTTCGATAAGTAAGAGTGTCGAACCCAACGAGGAGCAGAAGGAAATGACAAGTGGTCTTCAGCAAGGTATTCGCTGCAAGCACTGAAATTATCGGTGACAGATAGTTTTGTGATAAGGCAATTCGTAACGGGTAACAAGTAATAAAAGTAAACAAGGTGCAGCAAGGTGGCCCAATCCTTTTTGTAGCAAAGGACTAGACTGGATGAACTCTTATATAATGCAAAGCGCTCCCGAGGACACATGGGAGTTGTTGTGAAGTTAGTTTTCATCACGCTCATATGATTCGCGTTCGTTACTTTGATAATTTGATATGTGGGTGGCCTGGTGCTTGGGTGCTGCCCTTCCTTCGACAAGCCTCCCACTTATGATTAACCCCTCTCGCAAGCATCCGCAACTACGAAAGAAGAATTAAGGTAAACCTAACCATATCATGAAACATATGGATCCAAATCAGCCCCTTACGAAGCAACACATAAACTAAGGTTTAAGCTTCTGTCACTCTAGCAACCCATCATCTACTTATTACTTCCCAATGCCTTCCCCTAGGCCCACAATGGTGAAGTGTCATATAGTCGATGTTCACATAACAACACTAGACGAAAGACAACATACATCTCATCAAAATATTGAATGAATACCAAATTCACATGATTACGTATAACATGACTTCTCCCTTGTCCTCAGGAACAAACGTAACTACTCAAAGCATATTCATGTTCATAATCAGAGGAGTACTAATTATCATTAAGGATCTGAACATATGATCTACCACCGAATAAACCAACTAGCATCAACTACAAGGAGTAATCAACACTACTAGCAACCCACAGGTACCAATCTGAGGTTTTGAGACAAAGATCGGATACAAGACATGAACTAGGGTTTGATAGGAGATGGTGCTGGTGAAGATGTTGATGGATATTGACCCCCTCTCGATGGGACGATCGTTGGTGATGATGATGGCGATGACTTCCCCTCCCGGAGGGAAGTTTCCCCGGCAGAACAGCTCCACCGGGGCCCTAGATAGGTTCTGCCCAAGTTCCGCCTCGAGACGGCGGCTCTTCGTCCCAAAAGCTTCCTTCTGATTTTTTCTAGGTCAAAAACACCATATAGAAGAATATGGGTGTCGATGGCCTACCAGGGGACCCACAAGACTGGAGGGCTCGCCCAGGGGGTAGGGTGCACCCCCACCCTTGTGGATGGCAGGTGGCCCCCTCTGGTGCTTTCTTCACCCAATATTTTTTATATATTCGAAAAATATTCTCCATTAAGTTTCAGTACTTTTGAAGTTGTGTAGAATAGGTCTCTAATATTTGCTCCTTTTCCAGTCTAGAATAGCTGCCGGCATTCTCCCTCTTCATGTAAACCTTATAAAATAAGAGAGAAAAGGCATAAGTATTGTGATATAATGTGTAGTAACAGCCCATAATGCAATAAATATAAATATAAAAGCATGAAGCAAAATGGACGTATCAGGCCGCACCTACTCTATGGCGAACACGGCATGAACCAGCTTGGGTGGTGACGCCGGCTCCTGGTCGGAAGCCATGTCCATCGTCTGATTGTCGTCGCTAAGCTCGGCAAGCTCACTAGCGAGACAACATGTCCGGCTGCTGGACTGGACCTCTGCCAAGCATGAGTCTGACCGCCCTCGCCCACCGAGACCCCCTCCCTCGCCCGCACGCGCTTTCCGCCTGAAACGGTTAGCGCCGCCCGCGCCGCTTCCCGGTGCAGGCGATTGCTCCGTGTTCAAACAACACATGTGTCGTCCGTCCGTCCGTCTGCCACCCACATTAATGATATGCGGTTGCTGAGGCGGCTACTCCGGCGCCACCCGTCCATCCCTCTGCCGCCCACCATTGCTATATAAACTGCTACGCCAGCCATAGTCACAGTCATCCGCCTCCATTCCCTTTCTCCTGTCCACACCACTCACACCATGGCTTCCTCGCGCTCCAGCGCTCTTCAGGACGGGTGGGCGACCGACCAGAAGGAGATGGCAGCCATTGCTGCCGACTGGCTGGCCGGCAGGTAGCCGGAGGATGGCGAGGTCCCAATGGAGAATGTGGTAGTCGACAATCCGACGCCAACCCCCTCCTCCGCGCCATCCTCGCCGGTGCATCGCACCATGACCATCGGCGAGGCCCGTGCCCAATACATGGACATGGTGAGGTAGAAGCGTGAGGAGCAGTTCCGGGAGGCGCAGGCCGACGCCGCCTACGACCACCATGTCCTCCAGGAGCACCTGCAGGCGGAGGAGCAGATTGCCACGGAGCGGGTGGAGCAGCAGGAGCTGCTCGAGTCGTAGCGCTACGCTCGCGAGAGCCACCTCGCGCGCTGGCGGTATCGCATGCGGGTGGCGGAGGTTGCGACCGCCTACAAAGAGGACGATTAAGCGGGCGAGGCACTGTTTGGCGAGACCGGCGACGAGGCAGAGGACAATGCCGGCTCCACCGAGGCCCTGCTCCGCCGGCACTGAGGCGGAGGACTTCGCTGGCTTCGGCGAGGCCCTGCTCCGCAGAGTTCCCGCCCCGCCAATAATGAGGCAGAGAACATCGCCGGCTCCGCCGAGGCCCCGCCCTGCCGGCAACGAATGGGCGGATTTCTCCCGCTCCGGCGAGGTGCCGCCCCGCCGGCAACGAGACAGAGGCCATCGCCGGCTCCATCGAGGCATCGCCCCGTTGCCAACGAGGCCGTGCCACACAGAAAACGAGGAAGAGTAGAATACGGTAGGTCGCCGTCGCTCGGGTCCAAGTAAGGCCACCGCCGCTACCCTCCGGTTGAAGCTAAGCATGGAAGGTTAAACATTGACGGCCGATTGGCTTCTTGGCGGCGACATGGAGTCAGAGAGCTGAGATGGAGAAGAAGCTTCTGTTCGGCTCAGCCGGACACGGGAAATGGGCGCCGGAGATCATAGATTAGGTTAATTAATTATACCTCCAGCGCACCCCTTTTTAGTTGAAGAATGTATGAAATGTAATGAAATCTGGCGTGTTTATATGAAATACGGCTATGTATGAACGAATTTAGTTCTATTAGTTCAAATTCTTGTATCACTGGCATTGGATCAACATGCAAAAAAATACGTACTAGCATTATTCCTAGGACGCATGGTGATCACCTCATTTGCAGCAGTTTCACACATACAAAAAGTTTGAGCAGCTTTTTAGCGTGCCTGTACATTGCAATCAAACTCACAGGCCTGGCAATTGATAGAGAACATTCAAAACAATCGATGATTATATATCTCAGTGATTCACATGTCAGAGCCAATATTTACTTCACAAGTAAAGAATAAAGAAAAATCGATCGATGTTGCTGACAGCAAAGGGCGTCCCATTCGAAAATATCAAACGCATGTCTACTTGCTAAGATCAATCAGCAAAAATTTGACAAGGTTGTCCCATTTCAAAATATCAAATGTGTGTCTTTGCGTACATCAATGAGCAAACTTTGACAAGGGTTTCCCGTTCCAAAATATCAAATGCCCATGATTGTGGAATGGGTGGGGTTTGCCATCAGTTCGGACATTGACATGTCACCTCGTGCTAAATAAACCAGTTGTTCTTTTTGTGTAGTTCCACTAAAATCAACCAACTTTGCGGGTAGCTTGTATGATTTCGCCTTTATATGTTGCAACGCCTTGAACATATCTGCACCTCCTTTCTTGTAGCTATTATGGCTGGAGGTGGAAATGCATGATTCAAGAACATTCGATGTATTGTGCATGATGAAGTATAATGGAGGGCACGAACCATTAGAACATTTTCTGTAGTTCCCATTGAAATCAAGTTGAGCATCCCTGTTTGCATAAATACAAAAAAGTGATTAGTATAAAGCAAACTGTACTATGAATTGACAGTTTAAATAGGCAACCTACATGATCCATGCATAGCACACATTTAAAAAATGGAACTCACCGAAAAGAATCCTAAAACAACATTGTATTGCCCATCACAGCAACAAAGGTGGAGATCCGTGAGTCCTTCTGAGCTGAAGTTAATTTGTTGTTGTGGGCAATAATGTAACCATCCACTAGTACAGCGAGCTCCTAAACAAACGGTTTAAAACCCCTTTCCGCGATGACATCTGGAACCGTTGCCAAGTGAGTGTGGGCGATAGGGGGGTCCTTCCCACACGACCCAGAAACCTTCGGGGATATGCCCTACTGGCACACACGTTCGGCAAAATGAGGTCATGTGCAACCGGCGAGCGCTCAAATACGGAAATACGTATAGTAGAGCTAAAAAATACAATTATACGGCAAGATTGTTTCTGGTCGCAAGTACATCCCACACAGTCAGTCCCCGCTAAACGTTTCCGTTCGTATGTACATCCCACACAGTCGCTCGAAGGAAAACGTTTCCATTCACAGGTACATCACACACAATTTTTCCCGTTAAATTGCTTGCGTTATTGAATATATCACACACGGTCCGTGGAAGAAACTGTGTGGCAAAGGCTGTCCATCACACACAGTTTTCAGGTGGTAAACGTTTGCGCAAGGTGACCTAACGCAAACAATTTTCAAGAGAAAGTCGTGTGCTATTGTTCATTGATCCAACATGGTTTATTCCTAGATATTGTGTGCGTTGCCTGAGGTCTCCGCCCACGGTATTTTTTAACAACTGTTTGCAATAGCAAAACCCAATTAGCAGGCTAATTCGCCACTAGCAGGCTAATTATCCGATTATTCATAATCCATTTATTAATCTAATTGACAGTTCATATTAAGCACACCATATATTTCATTTTCATAATTGAAATACATCAAAGTACAACATCATATAGCTTTAGCACTCAGCTACCCCATTACACAACTACACCAGGACCAAGTTTCACATGCAACATCTATAACCTTTCGAAATTAGCATCATAGACGGTACATAGACAGATGTATCTCATCTGGAAAACTGCTGAAGCAGAAGGCGAATGAGCCTTCATTGATGTTGAAGGTCTTTGTAACTTTAGGCTAGTTCCTGTGGATGATTGACCGTCCATCCTTCGTCCTCTTCAGGAACACTTCAATATTGAACCGTGGGTGTTGTATGAATAACTTCCTCGCCTCCTGACCATACAGGTGGTTTGAGAGGTAATCATCATGAACTGCTTTGGAAAGGCCTGAAAACAAGGATGTTCATAAATATCTTCTCTATATTGGAAATGGGGCAAAGGAATAAAAAAAGGCAAGGTATAATAGTTAGTACTATCCTGTAGTGAACTGGTGTCTTCTTCATTGTGCAGACAAAGATCTTGTTGTTTTTTGTCGCTAATTTCTTTATCCTAACAATCTTTCTGAGTTTCTTGACTTGACTGATATTCATGGACAACTCATTTCCCCATATGCAAAAAGGGTCGAATAGTGGATCAAAACCTCTGACAGCAGGACCTACATGTGCAAGACCAAATTGTTAAAAACCTAAATATTAGAATGGTTCCTGCAATTGCACAATAATGTGCTATTAGACAACGGACCATGCATGTGCTAACCTCGATTGTAAACCTCAGTGCTTCCCATTGTTTCCCTACAACACATATAAGTTAGTTAGTCATCAGGTTAAGTAAGGGTTCGCATGCTATCAGTAAAATATGTTGATGAAAAATTATCAAATTGCAGATTTATCAGATTAATTCAAGCCACAGGGAAAACCCATTTATCCAAACCAAGCATGATTAAGAACTAGGAAATATAGCACTTGTATATGCCATGTATTAAGTGCAGCCAAATTCGATTTATTCCTCACATGCACAACGATACAAAATTCTACCCACGGCAATTGGACATCACATTGCAGAATTGAACCAAGCAGTTAACTAAACACCACAACAAATGAACCAAACATTAACTGAGCACCACATTGCACAATATAACATTGAACCAAGGAGTTAACTAAACACCACAACTAATGAACGAAACATTAATTGAGCACCACATTGCACAATATAACATACTCCTAATAGAAGATCAGACAGTTAACCAAACAGTTAACTACAGCCAATTGTAGCAATTGTATTTGTTTCTCATGTATTTACTACAGCCAAATTCAATTTAATTTATTCCTCACATGGTATACAATAACAGAATGCACCCACCATTTTGTAAAGATAAATTCGATTTATTTCTCACATGGAAGACAATACAAAATTGCAGCCTGAAGAATTGGACATCACATTTGAAGAATTGGACCAAACAGTTAACTGAAGACGACAACTAATTAACAATACAGTTAATAAGTGAGCACCACACTGCACGACATATAGAACATATACACTAGAGCAACAGATTGCATGGTAAAATTAGATAGCACAATTCACTAGAATTTGTGAAGGAAAGGCAGGAGCAGCACACGCAACGGGTAAACCGAGCATGCATAACCGGCGTAGCTAGCAAATGGCAAGTTGCTCCTTCAAGATCTGGGGGTCGGCACGAATGGCAGCCATCGCGACCTCATCCGCATGTGCAGACGCGATTTGCTTCTCCGCTGCCAAATGCTCCTTGAGGTCCTGGCTATACCGCGTGCACCATGGCTTAGGCCGGCGCTTATTTGGTGGAGGGGTCGGTGATTTGGGTGGAAGGTGTTGTGCTCGCACCGGCGGTAGGGGCATGTGGTATGTGGAAGGAGGAGGAGGATGGAGGTCGGGTGTGGATTACCTGCCTGGATAGGCGAGGCCGAGGAGCGTGAAGGAGGGTCGCCGGCGAGGAGGCGGAGGTGCTGCAAGCAAGGAGTGAAGGTTTCAACTTGGAAAGGAAGGCAGAAAGAGGGGAAATGTGGCCTTTGGTAAGGGAGAGGGGGCGGGGAGGTAGATATTTCCGCGGAAGCGGAAAATTTGGAATCGCTTCAACCAAAAAACTGGCGCGCAAAGTGTCATCGGACACGGTCCCTTATTCAGAACTCTGTATGATATGTGAACATCACAAATGATTCAGATAGCTAAACTCGTATGTGTTGAGTTTGAATGTCAAAATTTTTGGTTCGAATTTCCCTGGTTACAGTGGTCATCCACGTCATTGCATAATTTCGGTACACAAAGGAGACTAACTTCTTAATCGAGCAAGTTCAGCAATTAAACAGATCTAGCTGACCTAAACATTACTCTAACAAATTAAAGATCGGCGCTCTTAATTAAACAAAACAAAGAGTACAACTACGGCTGGTGCTCGTCGATCTCCACCGCCGCCTCCATGTCCAGCTCGCACCCGACAGTCTCTTGGGGAAGGGGCTCCATGGCATCCATCGCACCATACTCGGTAAGCATCTCGCCATCCGCATCCGCCATCTCTTTGGAATCAGCCGCCACGAGCTCGGCGTGGGCGGACGCCATCTGGGCTCTGGCGGGCTCCGTCATGGCAAGGTATGCCGCGCAGGAAAGGACGGCTGCTTGAACTCTCTCGGCGATTGCCAGCTATTTGGCCGTGGGTTGCCGACCGTTGTCGGAGAAGCTTCGTTCGATTTGTGAGATGACCGCCACGAGCTGGGCGTGGATGGCCTCGACATGGTAGTGGGCGGCCTCCAGCAGGGCTAAGCCTGCCGCTGCGGAACGGACAGCTGTTGTGCCGCTCCCGCCAGTTGCTATCCCCGAGGCAGATGCTACTGTCGCCGCCTGAGAAGCAACAACGGCCGTTTTGGCTGCCTTGGCCACCCGGACACAGACTGTGGTTGCCCTCATGAAGCTTGTTAGCACGCGCCTGGCGGCTGCGGCCGCTCTCTCGCCGGAGTGGGCCGCCGAAGTTGGCCTGACGACGTGGGTCCACATCCCCATCTTTCACCGGCGACGAATGAACAGTGAAATGATATTTGGGGAGTGAGCTAGTGTGCTTGACACACCGGCTGTGGACTGTAGCCGACGTACCTTCTCTCGTAAGCCATGGGCATACTATACACCGACGGTGCTCCAAGATATTTTGTGCTGCATCTCACACGGTTGGTGATAATAAACTGTGTGCGATCTACATGATTTATCGTCTTGATCATTTGAATTACGTAATGGGGTCACAGCTACAAAGGATGGTGTTTGAATTGTTAGAACTTATATCTGCAGTGAACATGCAACTATAGGTGTGTCGTCAAATAATTGGAATGATTCAGTGTTCGTTTGTAGGTTTTTATACATTAACTGGGTTTTCCAGGCATTTTATCCGCATAATTCAAATTTGAACTACATGCACATGCTCCAGTGCATATAAACTTACTGAAAAATCGAATACGTGTCCTTGGTTGCATGCTTAGGTCCCATGCAAGAAATGGGAATGAAATTCAAACACCCTGCCACTGTCACTCGGCCGCAAACATTGAGATGCCTGGTTTTTAAATTCTAGTAAATCCAAAACTCGTCTGAAATTCATGAAACTTGGCATGCTATCATGCAGCGGCATCAAAATGCCGTGGTACAAATTTTTCCCCATTTGGGGCTGGTTTGGGTATATGCTTCTCAAAAACCGGAGCTTCTGACAACAAGCATGATAATTTTCGGTAGGGAACGTCCCACCTTTGAGGACGAAACAATATCCATTGCCTCTTATTGCTTTCAATTTTTTTTCTCGTGTCAACATAGAACAACAGGAGTGTTGTGTGAATTTTCGTGATTTCTCAGGGTTCGTTTGGACATTTTTATGCATTAACTGAGTTTTCAACACATTTTATGTGCATAATTCAAATTTGAACTACATGCACATGCTCTAGTGCATATAAATTAGTTGAAAAATCAAATCTGTGTCCTTGGGTGCATGCTTAGGTCCCATGCAAGAAATGGGACTGAATTTCAAACACCGGGGCACCGTTGACTGCCGGCAAAAAATTGAGATGCCTGGTTTTTAAAATTCTAGTAAATTCAAAACTTGTCTGAAATTCATGAAACTTGGCATGCTCTCATGGAGCGGCATCAACATGCCGTGGTACAAATTTTGTCCCATTTGGGGCAGGTTTGGGTATATGCTTCTCACAAACCGGAGCTTCTAATAACAAGCATGATGGTTTTTGGTAGGGAACGTCCCACCTTTGGGGACGAAACGATATGTATTGCCTCTTATTGCTTTCAATTTTTTTTTCTCGTGTGAACATAGAACAAGAGGAGCGTTGTGTGAATTTTTGTGATTTTTCGGGGTTCGTTTGGATATTTTTATGCATTAACAGGGTTTTCAATGCATTTATGTGCATAATTCAAATTTTTGAACTACATGCACATGCTCCAGTGCATATAAACTGGTTGAAAAACAAATCTGTGTCCTCGGGTGCATGCTTAGGTCCCATGCAAGAAATGGGAATGAATTTCGAACACCAGGGCACCGCTGATTGCCAGCAAAACATTGAGATGCCTGGTTTTTAAATTCTAGTAAATAAAAAACTCGTCTGAAATTCATGAAACTTGGCATGCTATCATGGAGCGGCATCAACATGCCGTGGTACAATTTTTTCCCCATTTGGGGCAGGTTTGGGTATATGCTTCTCACAAATCGGAGCTTCTGACAACAAGCATGATGGTTTTCGGTAGGGAACGTACCACCTTTGGGGACGAAACGATATCCATTGCCTCTTATTGTTTTCAAATTTTTTTCTCGTGTCAACATAGAACAACAGGAGTGTTGTCTGAATTTTTGTGATTTTTGGCGTTCATTTGGACATTTTTATGCATTAGCTGAGTTTTTAATGCATTTTATGCGCATAATTCAAATTTGAACTACATGCACATGCTCAAGTGCATATAAATTGGTTGAAAAATTAAATCTGTGTCCTTGGGTGCATGCTTAGGTCCCATGCAAGAAATGGGACTGAATTTCAAATACCGGGGCACCGTTGATTGCCGGCAAAACATTGAGATGCCTGGTTTTTAAATTCTAGTAAATCAAAAACTCGTCTGAAATTCATGAAACTTGGCATGCTATCAGGGAGGGGCATCAAAATGTCGTGGTACAAATTTTGTCCCATTTGGGGCAGGTTTGGGTATATGCTTCTCACAAACCGGAGCTTCTCACAACAAGCATGATGGTTTTCGGTAGGGAACGTCCCACCTTTGGGGACGAAATGATATCCATTGCCTCTTATTGCTTTATAATTTTTTTCTTGTGTCAACATAGAACAACAGGAGTGTTGTGAGAATTTTTGTGATTTTTCGAGGTTCGTTTGGACATTTTTATGCATTAATTAAGTTTTCAACGCATTTTATGTGCATAATTCAAATTTGAACTACAGGCACATGCTCCAGTGCATATAAATTGGTTGAAAAATCAAATCTGTGTCCTTGGGTGCATCCTTAGGTCCCATGCAAGAAATGGGACTGAATTTCAAACACCGGGGCACCGTTGATTGCCGGCAAAACATTGAGATGCCTGGTTTTTAAATTCTAGTAAATCCAAAACTCGTCTGAAATTCATGAAACTTGGCATGCTATCATGGAGCGGCATCAACATGCCGTGGTACAATTTTTTCCCCATTTGGGGCAGGTTTGGGAATATGCTTGTCACAAACCGGAGCTTCTGACAACAAGCATGATGGTTTTTGGTAGGGAACGTCCCACCTTTGGGGACGAAACGATATCCATTGCCTCTTATTGCTTTCAATTTTTTTTCTCGTGTCAACATAGAACAACAGGAGTGTTGTGTGAATTTTTGTGATTTGTCGGGGTTCGTTTGGACATTTTTATGCATTAACTGAGTTTTCAATGCATTTTATGTGCATAGTTCAAATTTGAACTACATGCACATGCTCCAGTGCATATAAATTGGTTGAAAAATCAAATCTGTGTCCTTGGGTACATGCTTAGGTCCCATGCAAGAAATGGGACTGAATTTCAAACACCGGGGCACCATTTATTGCCGGCAAAACATTGAGATGCCTGGTTTTTAAATTCTAGTAAATCCAAAACTCGTCTGAAATTCATGAAACTTGGCATGCTATCATGGAGCGGCATCAAAATGCCGTGGTACAAATTTTGTCCCATTTGGGGCAGGTTTGGGTATATGGTTCTCACAAACCGGAGCTTCTCACAACAAGCATGATGGTTTTCGGTAGGGAACGTCCCACCTTTGGGGACGAAATGATATCCATTGCCTCTTATTGCTTTATAATTTTTTTCTCGTGTCAACATAGAACAATAGGAGTGTTGTGAGAATTTTTGTGATTTTTCGGGGTTCGTTTGGACATTTTTATGCTTTAATTAAGTTTTAGACGCATTTTATGTGCATAATTCAAATTTGAACTACAGGCACATGCTCCAGTGCATATAAATTGGTTGAAAAATCAAATCTGTGTCCTTGGGTGCATGCTTAGGTCCCATGCAAGAAATGGGACTGAATTTTAAACACCGGGGCACCGTTGATTGCCGGCAAAACATTGAGATGCCTGGTTTTTAAATTCTAGTAAATCAAAAACTCGTCTGAAATTCATGAAACTTGGCATGCTATCATGGAGCGGCATCAAAATGCCGTGGTACAAATTCTGTCCCATTTGGGGCAGGTTTGGGTATATGCTTCTCACAAACCGGAGCTTCTCACAACAAGCATGATGGTTTTCGGTAGGGTACGTCCCACCTTTGGGGACGAAATGATATCCATTGCCTCTTATTGCTTTCAAATTTTTTTCTCGTGTCAACATAGAACAACAGGAGTGTTGTCTGAATTTTTGTGATTTTTGGGGTTCATTTGGACATTTTTATGCATTAACTGAGTTTTCAAAGCATTTTATGCGCATAATTCAAATTTGAACTACATGCACATGCTCCAGTGCATATAAATTGGTTGAAAAATCAAATCTGTGTCCTTGGGTGCATCCTTAGGTCCCATGCAAGAAATTGGACTGAATTTCAAACACCGGGGCACCGTTGATTGCCGGCAAAACATTGAGATGCCTGGTTTTTAAATTCTAGTAAATCCAAAACTCGTCTGAAATTCATGAAACTTGGCATGCTATCATGGAGCGGCATCAACATGCCGTGGTACAATTTTTTCCCCATTTGGGGCAGGTTTGGGAATATGCTTGTCACAAACCGGAGCTTCTGACAACAAGCATGATGGTTTTTGGTAGGGAACGTCCCACCTTTGGGGACGAAACGATATCCATTGCCTCTTATTGCTTTCAATTTTTTTTCTCGTGTCAACATAGAACAACAGGAGTGTTGTGTGAATTTTTGTGATTTGTCGGGGTTCGTTTGGACATTTTTATGCATTAACTGAGTTTTCAATGCATTTTATGTGCATAGTTCAAATTTGAACTACATGCACATGCTCCAGTGCATATAAATTGGTTGAAAAATCAAATCTGTGTCCTTGGGTACATGCTTAGGTCCCATGCAAGAAATGGGACTGAATTTCAAACACCGGGGCACCATTTATTGCCGGCAAAACATTGAGATGCCTGGTTTTTAAATTCTAGTAAATCCAAAACTCGTCTGAAATTCATGAAACTTGGCATGCTATCATGGAGCGGCATCAAAATGCCGTGGTACAAATTTTGTCCCATTTGGGGGAGGTTTGGGTATATGCTTCTCACAAACCGGAGCTTCTTACAACAAGCATGATGGTTTTCGGCAGGGAATGTCACACCTTTGGGGACGAAATTATATCCATTGCCTCTTATTGCTTTAGAATTTTTTTATTGTGTCAACACAGAACAACAAGAGTGTTGTGTGAATTTTTGTGATTTTTCGGCGTTTGTTTGGACATTTCTATGCATTAATTAAGTTTTCAATGCATTTTATGTGCATAATTCAAATTTGAACAACATGCACATGCTCCAGTGCATATAAATTGGTTGAAAAATCAAATCTATGTTCTTGGGTGCATGCTTAGGTCCGATGCAAGAAATGGGACTGAATTTCAAACACCGGGGCACCGTTGATTGCCGGCAAAACATTGAGATGCCTGGTTTTTAAATTCTAGTAAATCCAAAACTCGTCTGAAATTCATGAAACACGGCATGCTGTCATGGAGCGGCATCAACATGCCGTGGTACAAATTTTGTCCCATTTGGGGCAGGTTTGGGTATATGCTTCTCACAAACCGGAGCTTCTCACAACAAGCATGATGGTTTTCGGTAGGGAACGTCCCACCTTTGGGGACGAAATGATATCCATTGCCTCTTAGTGCTTTATAATTTTTTTCTCGTGTCAACATAGAACAATAGGAGTGTTGTGAGGATTTTTGTGATTTTTCGGGGTTTGTTTGGACATTTTTATGCATTAATTAAGTTGTCAACGCATTTTATGTGCATAATTCAAATTTGAACTACATGCACATGCTCTAGTGCATATAAATTGGTTGAAAAATCAAATCTGTGTCGTTGGGTGCATGCTTAGGTCCCATGCAAGAAATGGGAATGAATTCCAAACACCGGCGCACCGTTGATTGCCAGCAAAACATTGAGATGCCTGGTTTTTAAATTCTAGTAAATCCAAAACTCGTCTGAAATTCATGAAACTTGGCATGCTATCCTGGAGCGGAATCAACATGCCGTGGTACAATTTTTTTCCCCATTTGGGGCAGGTTTGGGTATATGCTTCTCAATAACAGGAGCTTCTGACAACAAGCATGAAGGTTTTCGGTAGGGAACGTCCCACCTTTGGGGACGAAACAATATCCATTGCCTCTTATTGCTTTAGAATTTTTTTCTTGTGTCAACACAGAACAACAGGAGTGTTGTGTGAATTTTTGTGATTTTTCGGGGTTCGTTTGGACATTTTTATGCATTAATTAAGTTTTCAATGCATTTTATGTGCATAATTCAAATTTGAAGAACATGCACATGCTCCAGTGCATATAAATTGGTTGAAAATCAAATCTGTGTCCTTGGGTGCATGCTTAGGTCCCATGCAAGAAATGGGACTGAATTTCAAACACCGGGCCACCGTTCATTGCCGGCAAAACATTGAGATGCCTGGTTTTTAAATTCTAGTAAATCAAAAACTCGTCTGAAATTCATGAAACTTGGCATGCTATCATGGAGCGGCATCAAAATGCCGTGGTACAAATTCTGTTCCATTTGGGGCAGGTTTGGGTATATGCTTCTCACAAACTGGAGCTTCTCACAACAAGCATGATGGTTTTCGGTAGGGAACGTCCCACCTTTGGGGACGAAATGATATCCATTGCCTCTTATTGCTTTCAAATTTTTTTATCGTGTCAACATAGAACAACAGGAGTGTTGTTTGAATTTTTGTGATTTTTGGGGTTCATTTGGACATTTTTATGCATTAACTGAGTTTTCAATGCATTTTATGCGCATAATTCAAATTTGAACTACATGCACATGCTCCAGTGCATATAAATTGGTTGAAAAATCAAATCTGTGTCCTTGGGTGCATGCTTAGGTCCCATGCAAGAAATGGGACTGAATTTCAAATACCGGGGCACCATTGATTGGCGGCAAAACATTGAGATGCCTGGTTTTTAAATTCTAGTAAATTGAAAACTCGTCTGAAATTCATGAAACTTGGCATGCTATCATGGAGCGGAATCAACATGCCGTGGTACAAATTTTTTCCCATTTGGGGCAGGTTTGGGTATATGCTTCTCACAAACCGGAGCTTCTCACAACAAGCATGATGGTTTTCGGTAGGGAACGTCCCACCTTTGGGGACGAAATGATATCCATTGCCTCTTATTGCTTTAGAATTTTTTTCTTGTGTCAACACAGAACAACAGGAGTGTTGTGTCAATTTTTGTGATTTTTCGGGGTTCGTTTGGACATTTTTATGCATTAATTAAGTTTTCAATGCATTTTATGTGCATAATTCAAATTTGAACAACATGCACATGCTCCAGTGCATATAAATTGGTTGAAAAATCAAATCTGTGTCCCTGGGTGCATGCTTAGGTCCCATGCAAGAAATGGGACTGAATTTCAAACACCGGGCCACCGTTGATTGCCGGCAAAACATTGAGATCCCTGGTTTTTAAATTCTTGTAAATCCAAAACTTGTCTGAAATTCATGAAACTTGGCATGCTATCATGGAGCGGCATCAACATGCCGTGGTACAAATTTGTCCCATTTGGGGCAGGTTTGGGTATATGCTTCTCACAAACCGGAGCTTCTCACAACAAGCATGATGGTTTTCGGTAGGGAACGTCCCACCTTTGGGGACGAAATGATATCCATTGCCTCTTATTGCTTTTGAATTTTTTTCTCGTGTCAACACAGAACAACAGGAGTGTTGTGTTAATTTTTGGGATTTTTCGGGGTTCGTTTGGACATTTTTATGCATTAATTAAGTTTTCAATGCATTTTATGTGCATAATTCAAATTTGAACTACATGCACATGCTCCAGTGCATATAAATTGGTTGAAAAATCAAATCTGTGTCGTTTGGTGCATGCTTAGGTCCCATGCAAGAAATGGGAATGAATTTCAAACACCGGGACACCGTTGATTGCCGGCAAAACATTGAGATGCCTGGTTTTTAAATTCTAGTAAATTCAAAACTCGTATGAAATTCATGAAACTTGGCATGCTATCATGGAGCGGCATCCATATGCCGTGGTACAATTTTTTTCCCACTTTGGGCAGGCTTGGGTATATGCTTCTCACAAACCGGAGCTTCTGACAACAAGCATGCTGGTATTCGGTAGGGAACGTCCCACCTTTGGGGACGAAACAATATCCATTGCCTCTTATTGTGTCCAAATTTTTTTCTCATGTCAACAAAGAACAACAAGAGTGTTGTGTGAATTTTTGTGATTTTTCGGGGTTTCTTTGGACATTTTCATGCATTAACTGAGTTTTCAACACATTTTATGTGCATAATTCAAATTTGAACTACATGCACATGCTCCAGTGCATATAAATTGGTTGAAAAATCAAATCTGTGTCCTTGGGTGCATGCTTAGGTCCCATGCAAGAAATAGGACTGAATTTCAAACACCGGGGCACCGTTGATTGCCGGAAAACATTGAGATGCCTGGTTTTTAAATTCTAGTAAATCCAAAACTCGTCTGAAACTCATGAAACTTGGCATGCTATCATGGAGCGGCATCAACATGCCGTGGTACAAATTTTGTCCCATTTGGGCAGGTTTGGGTATATGCTTCTCACAAACCGGAGCTTCTCACAACAAGCATGATGGTTTTCGGTAGGGAACGTCCCACCTTTGGGGACGAAATGATATCCACTGCCTCTTATTGCTTTAGAATTTTTTTTCTTGTGCCAACACAGAACAACAGGAGTGTTGTGTGAATTTTTGTGATTTTTCGGGGTTCATTTGGACATTTTTATGCATTAATTAAGTTTTCAATGCATTTTATGTGCATAATTCAAATTTGAACAACATGCACATGCTCCAGTGCATATAAATTGGTTGAAAAATCAAATCTGTGTCTTTGGGTGCATGCTTAGGTCCCATGCAAGAAATGGGACTGAATTTCAAACACCGGGGCACCGTTGATTGCCGGCAAAACATTGAGATGCCTGGTTTTTAAATTCTAGTAAATCCAAAACTCGTCTGAAATTCATGAAACTTGGCATGCTATCATGGAGCGGCATCAGCATGTCGTGGTACAAATTTTGTCCCATTTGGGGCAGGTTTGGGTAGATGCTTCTCACAAACCGGAGCTTCTCACAACAAGCATGATGGTTTTCGGTAGGGAACGTCCCACCTTTGGGGACGAAATGATATCCATTGCCTCTTAGTGCTATGTAATTTTTTTCTCGTGTCAACATAGAACAATAGGAGTGTTGTGAGAATTTTTGTGATTTTTCGGGGTTCGTTTGGACATTTTTATGCATTAATTAAGTTTTCAACGCATTTTATGTGCATAATTCAAATTTGAACTAAATGCACATGCTCCAGTGCATATAAATTGGTGGAAAAATCAAATCTGTGTCGTTGGGTGCATGCTTAGGTCCCATGCAAGAAATGGGAATGAATTTCAAACACCGGAGCACCGTTGATTGCCGGCAAAACATTGAGATGCCTGGTTTTTAATTCTAGTAAATCCAAAACTCGTCTGAAATTCATGAAACTTGGCATGCTATCATGGAGCGGCATCAACATGCCGTGGTACAGTTTTTCCCCATTTGGGGCAAGTTTGGGTATATGCTTCTCACAAACCGGAGCTTCTCACAACAAGCATGATGGTTTTCGGTAGGGAACGTCCCACCTTTGGGGACGAAATGATATCCATTGCCTCTTATTGCTTTTGAATTTTTTTCTGGTGTCAACACAGAACAACAGGAGTGTTGTGTGAATTTTTGTGATTTTTCGAGGTTCGTTCGGACATTTTTATGCACTAACTGAGTTTTCAATGCATTTTGTGTGCATAATTCAAATTTGAACTACATGCACATGCTCCAGTGCATCTAAATTGGTTGAAAAATCAAATCTGTGTCCTTGGGTGCATGCTTAGGTCCCATGCAAGAAATAGGACTGAATTTCAAACACCGGGGCACCGTTGATTGCCGGAAAACATTGAGATGCCTGGTTTTTAAATTCTAGTAAATCCAAAACTCGTCTGAAATTCATGAAACTTGGCATGCTATCATGGAGCGGCATCAACATGCCGTGGTACAACTTTTTTCCCATTTGGGGCAGGTTTGGGTATATGCTTCTCAAAAACCGGAGCTTCTGACAACAAGCATGATGGTTTTCGGTAGGGAACGTCCCACCTTTGGGGAAGAAATGATATCCATTGCCTCTTATTGCTTTCAATTTTTTTCTCGTGTCAACATAGAACAACAGGAGTGTTGTGTGAATTTTTGTGATTTCTCAGGGTTCGTTTGGACATTTTTATGCATTAACTGAGTTTTCAACACATTTTATGTGCATAATTCAAATTTGAAGTACATGCACATGCTCCAGTGCATATAAATTGGTTGAAAAATCAAATCTGCGTCCTTGGGTGCATGCTTAGGACCCATGCAAGAAATGGGACTGGATTTCAAACACCGGGGCACCGTTGATTGCCGGCAAAACATTGAGATGCCTGGTTTTTAAATTCTAGTAAATCCAAAACTCGTCTGAAATTCATGAAAGTTGGCATGCTATCATGGAGCGGCATCAACATGCCATGGTACAAATATTGTCCCATTTGGGGCAGGTTTGGGTATATGCTTCTCACAAACCGGAGCTTCTCATAACAAGCATGATGGTTTTCGGTAGGGAACGTCCCACCTTTGGGGACGAAACGATATCCATTGCCTCTTATTTCTTTCAATTTTTTTCTCGTGTCAACATAGAACAACAGGAGTGTTGTGTGAATTTTTGTGATTTTTGGGGTTCGTTTGGATATTTTTATGCATTAACTGAGTTTTCAATGCATTTATGTGCATAATTCAAATTTGAACTACATGCACATGCTCCAGTGCATATAAACTGGTTGAAAAATCAAATATGTGTCCTCGGGTGCATGCTTAGGTCCCATGCAAGAAATGGGAATGAATTTCGAACACCAGGGCACCGTTGATTGCCAGCAAAACATTGAGATGCCTGGTTTTTAAATTCTAGTGAATCCAAAACTCGTCTGAAATTCATGAAACTTGGCATGCTATCATGGAGCGGCGTCAACGTGCCATGGTAAAAAATTTTCCCATTGGGGCAGGTTTGGGTATATGCTTCTCAAAAACCGGAGCTTCTGACAACAAGCATGATGGTTTTGGGTAGGGAACGTCCCACCTTTGGGGACGAAACAATATCCATTGCCTCTTATTGCTTTCAATTTTTTTCTCGTGTCAACATAGAACAACAGGAGTGTTGTGTGAATTTTTGTGATTTCTCAGGGTTCGTTTGGACATTTTTATGCATTAACTGAGTTTTCAACACATTTTATGTGCATAATTCAAATTTGAACTACATGCACATGCTCCAGTGCATAAAAATTGGTTGAAAAATCAAATCTGTGTCCTTGGGTGCATGCTTAGGTCCCATGCAAGAAATGGGACTGAATTTCAAACACCGGGGCACTGTTGATTGCCGGCAAAACATTGAGATGCCTAGTTTTTAAATTCTAGTAAATCCAAAACTCGTCTAAAATTCATGAAACTTGGCATGCTATCATGGAGCGGCATCAACATGCCGTGGTACAAATTTATTCCCATTTGGGGCAGGTTTGGGTATATGCTTCTCACAAACCGGAGCTTCTGACAACAAGCATGATGGTTTTCGCTAGGGAACGTCCCACCTTTGGGGACGAAACAATAGCCATTGCCTCTTATTGCTTTCAATTTTTTTTCTCGTGTCAACATAGAACAACAAGAGTGTTGTGTGATTTTTTGTGATTTTTCAGGGTTCGTTTGGACATTTTAATGCATTAACTGAGTTTTAAACACATTTTATGTGCATAATTCAAATTTGAAGTACATGCACTTGCTCCAGTGCATATAAATTGGTTGAAAAATCAAATATGTGTCCTCGGGTGCATGCTTAGGTCCCATGCAAGAAATGGGAATGAATTTTGAACACCAGGGCACCGTTGATTGCCAGCAAAACATTGAGATGCCTGGTTTTTAAATTCTAGTAAATCCAAAACTCGTCTGAAATTCATGAAACTTGGCATGCTATCATGGAGCGGCATCAACATGCCGTGGTACAAATTTTGTCCCATTTGGGGCAGGTTTGGCTATATGCTTCTCACAAACCGGAGCTTCTCATAACAAGCATGATGGTTTTCGGTAGGGAACGTCCCACCTTTGGGGACGAAACAATAGCCATTGCCTCTTATTGCTTTCAATTTTTTTCTCGTGTCAACATAGAACAACAAGAGTGTTGTGTGATTTTTTGTGATTTTTCGGGGTTCGTTTGGACATTTTTATGCATTAACTGAGTTTTGAACACATTTATGTGCATCATTCAAATTTGAAGTACGTGCACATGCTCCAGTGCATATAAATTGGTTGAAAAATCAAATCTGCGTCCTTGGGTGCATGCTTAGGACCCATGCAAGAAATGGGACTAGATTTCAAACACCGGGGCACCATTGATTGCCGGCAATACATTGAGATGCCTGGTTTTTAAATTCTAGCAAATCCAAAACTCGTCTGAAATTCATGAAACTTGGCATGCTATCATGTAGCGGCATCAACATGCCGTGGTACAAATTTTGTCCCATTTGGGACAGGTTTGGGTATATGCTTCTCACAAACCGGAGCTTCTCATAACAAGCATGATGGTTTTCGGTTGGGAACGTCCCACCTTTGGGGACGCAACGATATCCATTGCCTCTTATTGCTTTCAATTTTTTTCTCGTGTCAACATAGAACAACAGGAGTGTTGTGTGAATTTTTGTGATTTTTGGGGTTCGTTTGGATATTTTTATGCATTAACTGAGTTTTCAATGCATTTATGTGCATAATTCAAATTTGAACTACGTGCACATGCTGCATTGCATATAAACTGGTTGAAAAATCCAATATGTGTCCGCGGGTGCATGCTTAGGTCCCATGCAAGAAATGGGAATGAATTTCGAACACGAGGGCACCATTGATTGCCAGCAAAACATTGAGATGCCTGGTTTTTAAATTCTAGTAAATCCAAAACTCGTCTGAAATTCATGAAACATGGCATGCTATCATGGAGCGGCATCAACATGCCGTGGTACAAAATTTTTCCCATTTGGGGCAGGTTTGGGTATATGCTTCTCAAAAACCGGAGCTTCTGACAACAAGCATGATGGTTTTCGGTACGGAACGTCCCACCTTTGGGGACGAAACAATATCCATTGGCTCTTATTGCTTTCATATTTTTTTCTCGTGTCAACATAGAACAACAGGAGTGTTGTGTGAATTTTTGTGATTTCTCAGGGTTCGCTTGGACATTTTTATGCATTAACTGAGTTTTCAACACATTTTATGTGCATAATTCAAATTTGTACTACATGCACATGCTCCAGTGCATATAAATTTGTTGAAAAATCAAATCTGTGTCCTTGGGTGCATGCTTAGGACCCATACATGAAATGGGACTGAATTTGAAACATCGGGGCACCATTGATTGCCGGCAAAACATTGAGATGCCTGGTTTTTAAATTCTAGTAAATCCAAAACTCATCTGAAATTCATGAAACTTGGCATGCTATAAAGGAGCGGTATCAACATGCCGTGGTACAAATTTTGTCCCATTTGGGGCAGGTTTGGGTATATGCTTCTCACAAACGGGAGGTTCTCATAACAAGCATGAGTGTTGTGTGAATTTTTGTGATTTTTCGGGGTTCGTTTGTATATTTTGATGCATTAACTGAGTTTTCAATGCATTTATGTGCATAATTCAAATTTGAACTACATGCACATGGTCCAGTGCATATAAACTGGTTGAAAAATCAAATATGTGTCCTTGGGTGCATGCTTAGGTCCCATGCAAGAAATGGGAATGAATTTCGAACACCAGGGCATCGTTGATTGCCAGCAAGACATTGTGATGCCTGGTTTTTAAATTCTAGTGAATCCAAAACTAGACTGAAATTCATGAAACTTGGCATGCTATCATGGAGCGGCATCAACATGTCGTGGTACAAATTTTTTCCCATTTGGGGCAGGTTTGGGTATATGCTTCTCAAAAACCGGAGCTTCTCACAACAAGCATGATGGTTTTCGGTAGGGAACGTCCCACCTTTGGGGACGAAACAATATCCATTGCCTCTTATTCCTTTCAATTTTTTTTCTCGTGTCAACATATAACAACAGGAGTGTTGTGTGAATTTATGTGATTTTTCGGGGTTCGTTTGGACATTTATATGCATTAATTAAGTTTTCAATGCATTTTATGTGCATAATTCTAATTTGAACTACATGCACATGCTCCAATGCATAAACATTGGTTCAAAAATAAAATCTGTGTCCTTGGGTGCATGCTTAGGTCCCATGCAAGAAATGGGACTGAATTTCAAACACCGGGGCACCGTTGATTGCCGGCAAAACATTGAGATGCCTGGTTTTTAAATTATAGTAAATCGAAAACTCGTCTGAAATTCATGAAACTTGGCATGCTATCTTGGAGCGGCATCAACATGCCGTGGTACAAATTTTTTCCCATTTGGGGCAGGTTTGGGTATATGCTTCTCAAAAACCGGAGCTTCTGACAACAAGCATGATGGTTTTCGGTAGGGAACTTCCCACCTTTGGGGACGAAACGATATCCATTGCCTCTTATTGCTTTCCATTTTTTTCTCGTGTCAACATAGAACAACAGGAGTGTTGTGTGAATTTTCGTGACTTTTGGGGTTCGTTTGGATATTTTTATGCATTAACTGAGTTTTCAATGCATTTATGTGCATAATTCAAATTTGAACTACATGCACATGGTCCAGTGCATATAAACTGGTTGAAAAATCAAATATGTGTCCTCGGGTGCATGCTTAGGTCCCATGCAAGAAATGGGAATGAATTTCGAACACGAGGGCATCGTTGATTGCCAGCAAGACATTGAGATGCCTGGTTTTTAAATTCTAGTAAATCCAAAACTAGACTGAAATTCATGAAACTTGGCATGCTATCATGGAGCGGCATCAACATGTCGTGGTACAAATTTTTTCCCATTTGGGGCAGGTTTGGGTATATGCTTCTCAAAAACCGGAGCTTCTCACAACAAGCATGATGGTTTTCGGTAGGGAACGTCCCACCTTTGGGGACGAAACAATATCCATTGCCTCTTATTCCTTTCAATTTTTTTTCTCGTGTCAACATAGAACAACAGGAGTGTTGTGTGAATTTATGTGATTTTTCGGGGTTCGTTTGGACATTTATATGCATTAATTAAGTTTTCAATGCATTTTATGTGCATAATTCTAATTTGAACTACATGCACATGCTCCAATGCATAAAAATTGGTTCAAAAATAAAATCTGTGTCTTTGGGTGCATGCTTAGGTCCCATGCAAGAAATGGGACTGAATTTCAAACACCGGGGCACCGTTGATTGCCGGCAAAACATTGAGATGCCTGGTTTTTAAATTATAGTAAATCGAAAACTCGTCTGAAATTCATGAAACTTGGCATGCTATCATGGAGCGGCATCAACATGCCGTGGTACAAATTTTTTCCCATTTGGGGCAGGTTTGGGTATATGCTTCTCAAAAACCGGAGCTTCTGACAACAAGCATGATGGTTTTCGATAGGGAACTTCCCACCTTTGGGGACGAAACGATATCCATTGCCTCTTATTGCTTTCCAT
This sequence comes from Aegilops tauschii subsp. strangulata, assembly GCF_002575655.3. Taxonomy (NCBI): domain Eukaryota; kingdom Viridiplantae; phylum Streptophyta; class Magnoliopsida; order Poales; family Poaceae; genus Aegilops; species Aegilops tauschii. Next base: position 144,915,856 of record NC_053035.3, on the reverse strand, counting down.
TTTTTTTCTCGTGTCAACATAGAACAACAGGAGTGTTGTGTGAATTTTCGTGACTTTTGGGGTTCGTTTGGATATTTTTATGCATTAACTGAGTTTTCAATGCATTTATGTGCATAATTCAAATTTGAACTACATGCACATGGTCCAGTGCATATAAACTGGTTGAAAAATCAAATATGTGTCCTCGGGTGCATGCTTAGGTCCCATGCAAGAAATGGGAATGAATTTCGAACACGAGGGCATCGTTGATTGCCAGCAAGACATTGAGATGCCTGGTTTTTAAATTCTAGTAAATCCAAAACTAGACTGAAATTCATGAAACTTGGCATGCTATCATGGAGCGGCATCAACATGTCGTGGTACAAATTTTTTCCCATTTGGGGCAGGTTTGGGTATATGCTTCTCAAAAACCGGAGCTTCTCACAACAAGCATGATGGTTTTCGGTAGGGAACGTCCCACCTTTGGGGACGAAACAATATCCATTGCCTCTTATTCCTTTCAATTTTTTTTCTCGTGTCAACATAGAACAACAGGAGTGTTGTGTGAATTTATGTGATTTTTCGGGGTTCGTTTGGACATTTATATGCATTAATTAAGTTTTCAATGCATTTTATGTGCATAATTCTAATTTGAACTACATGCACATGCTCCAATGCATAAAAATTGGTTCAAAAATAAAATCTGTGTCCTTGGGTGCATGCTTAGGTCCCATGCAAGAAATGGGACTGAATTTCAAACACCGGGGCACCGTTGATTGCCGGCAAAACATTGAGATGCCTGGTTTTTAAATTATAGTAAATCGAAAACTCGTCTGAAATTCATGAAACCTGGCATGCTATCATGGAGCGGCATCAACATGCCGTGGTACAAATTTTTTCCCATTTGGGGCAGGTTTGGGTATATGCTTCTCAAAAACCGGAGCTTCTGACAACAAGCATGATGGTTTTCGGTAGGGAACTTCCCACCTTTGGGGACGAAACGATATGCATTGCCTCTTATTGCTTTCCATTTTTTTTCTCGTGTCAACATAGAACAACAGGAGTGTTGTGTGAATTTTCGTGACTTTTGGGGTTCGTTTGGATATTTTTATGCATTACCTGAGTTTTCAATGCATTTATGTGCATAATTCAAATTTGAACTACATGCACATGGTCCAGTGCATATAAACTGGTTGAAAAATCAAATATGTGTCCTCGGGTGCATGCTTAGGTCCCATGCAAGAAATGGGAATGAATTTCGAACACCAGGGCACCGTTGATTGCCAGCAAAACATTGAGATGCCTGGTTTTTAAATTCTAGTAAATCCAAAACTCGTCTGAAATTCATGAAACTTTGCATGCTATCATGGACCGGCATCAACATGCCGTGGTACAATTTTTTTTCCCATTTGGGGCAGGTTTGGGTATATGCTTCTCAAAAGCCGGAGCTTCTGACAACAAGCATGATGCTTTTCGGTTGGGAACGTCCCACCTTTGGGGACGAAACAATATCCATTGGCTCTTATTGCTTTCAATTTTTTTCTCTTGTCAACATGGAACAACAGGAGTGTTGTGTGAATTTTTGTGATTTCTCAGGGTTCGTTTGGAAATTTTTATGCATTAACTGAGTTTTCAACACATTTTATGTGCATAATTCTAATTTGAACTACATGCACATGCTCCATTGCATATAAATTGGTTGAAAAATCAAATCTGTGTCCTTGGGTGCATGCTTAGGTCCCATGCAAGAAATGGGACTGAATTTGAAACATCGGGGCACCTTTGATTGCCGGCAAAACATTGAGATGCCTGGTTTTCAAATTCTAGTAAATCCAAAACTCGTCTGAAATTCATGAAACTTGGCATGCTATCATGGAGCGGCATCAACATGCCATGGTACAAATATTGTCCCATTTGGGGCTGGTTTGGGTATATGCTTCTCACAAACCGGAGCTTCTCATAACAAGCATGTAGCGACCAGACCTCAAATGGCCTGTGCTGCTGTGCACCAGTGTCATCCCTGGATCAGTAATGCTGACACGCACAGTACAAATGGAGGATTTATAACAGAGTAGCAATCACACACTTATTACAACGAATGACTCTGAAGAGTTTAAGTATGAAAACATGGCTTAAGGCCATCTAATAACGATAACAGCGGAAGACTTGGAAGATAAGTGAGTCCATCAACTCCAGCGGCATCACTGAGTATAAGACCACGACCTAAGGCACCTTACTCATCGTCTGAAAAGTCTGCAACATGAAACGTTGCAGCCCGAAAACGGGTCAGCACATAGAATATGCTGGCAATGTAACACATAGAGAACAATGAACAATAATAATGCTATACTATATGCATATATGGCTGGTGGAAAGCTCTATGGTTACAGTTTTTGCGAAAAGCCAATTTTATCCTACTTCAAAGGAAATAAATTTTATTTAACTATCATGGTGGTTGAAACATTGAGAAGGTACCTCCAACTCAATCCCAATTAAGTATCATCATTAACCCAACAAAATTAATTATAAGTATCACGGTGATGAGATTCAAATGATAATCCAGGTAGTAGATACTCAAGTTGTCCATAACCGGGGACACGGCTAATCATGATTAGTTTGTACACTCTGCAGAGGTTTGTGCACTTTTCCCCACAAGACTCGATCGCCTCCGCTTGATTCTCGCACTGCATGATGTTTGAGGAACGGATGACCGAGACACAGGCTTCCAGAAACAATCATTCTTTACTCTGGATGGACCGGTACACCTACTTTCCCCTACATCTGCTAGTCCACCTCTTCAAGAGATCCTGTAACCTACTCAGCTATGCTAGAGCCCATAATAGCTTGTGGCTGCACACGGAAGTTTCTAGCATGAATAATCTTATGATCCCTTTGAGCCTGGGTGGCGGACCTTATACATACAGGCAACACTGGGTTCTCCAGGTGCCTCAATCCACCCAGATGTGAGTTTTAGTTGCCACCTTAAGTTGAACCGTTAACAAACATCTCACATCTGTCATGAATATCTCTCAAACCCAATCCACGTCTACGCATAGCATGGCATTGATAAAGCAACGTAGAAGTAACTCCCAAGGGTTTGATAAAGTAAAACAGGTAATAGGTACTACCTCAACTACTTCCCAATACCCACAGTTTATTTAGATCCTAATCATGCAATGTGTTTGAGGAAAACAGATCTAATGCAATAAAACTGGGTATGAACGGGAAATGATCAAAGTGTTACTTGCCTTGCTGATGATCCGCAAAACCTAACGAGTCGAAGTAACAAGCGGCACACTCCGGGTACTCTATCGCAAACAAACAAACATACAATCAGTACTCATCTAATGCACAGGTAACACTCGAATGAAAGATCCAACCAGAAAGTTCAACTTAAGAACTCCGGTTTGCAAAAAGAATCAACTCGAAAGAAGCAACGAAAGTCAAACGGCGAAAGAAAGAAACTTCGTTTGCTAATCTGGATCTAGGTCAAATTTTACTGTAGCAAAAACTTGTTTGAGTAGGTTAAACGGAAAGAGAATTTCGAGAAGAAACTCTAGGCGCTTGAATCGCCTGATTCTGATAAACGAGCGAGAAGTTAAACAGAATCGAAGATTCGATCAGAAATCGAATCTGAGAAAATAATGAGAAAATCCGACGAAAAAGAAAAACGGACGAACGGTTAAATAACGGACGTTCGTTAACAGAGAAAAAACAACGAACGCGTTCGTTAAAACGAACGGTTCGGTGAACGCTCGTAAAATAATAAAACAAAAAAAACCGATCTAGGTTTTTTTTTAAAACGAAGGGTTTTTTTTTACAGAAAACCGGCAACGACGGGAATCGCGGCAGCGGCGGTACCTTGACGGCGGGCTCCGGCGAGGGGCTCCGGCGGGGGCGGGGCTTGGCGGCGGGGTGCGGGGCTCGGGGGTGCGGGGGCGGCGGCGGCGGGGCAAACGGCAGCGGCGGCGGGGCGAGATGAGGGGCGGCGGCGGCGGCTCGGCGGTGAGGAAAGAGAGGGGGCGCTATATATATAGGAGGGGGGGTCCGAGCTTGGGGAAGGGGGCACCGGGCGGTGGCGTAGCCGGCCGGGACTCGGCGGCGATCCCGTCTCCGGGACGGAGACGACGGGCGGCGGGGCTGGGCCGTCGGCTGGGCCTTTGGCCCAGTCGGCGCGCGGGCATTTTTTTTAAGAAGTTCCGTGGAAAATAATACGTAGAAAAATAAATGAAAATCAAAAAAATATGAAATAAATTTTCCCCATCTAGTTAGAAAATCTAGAATAGGGTGAACATTTTTATAATCAAAAATAAATATTTTGAAAACATGCAATATTTTTAATGCAATAAAAATTGCAAATAAAATCCAAATAAATTTCAAATAATGATTTTAACATTTTTCCTCCAGTATTTCAATTGTTTTGGAGAAGTCATATTTTCTCCTGTCGTTTATTTAAAATGAAATATTTTTCCGGAGAGAAAAATAATTAAAACCACAATCCTCGTTTGAAAAATCGAATTTGAAAATTCGAGAAAATCCCCAACTCTCTCCGGGGGTCCTTGAGTTGCTTAGGATTATCAAGGATTTGTCAAAATGCAACAAAACATGATATGCAATGATGGTCTATGTATAACATTCCAAATTGAAAATTTGGGATGTTACAAACCTACCCCCCTTAAGATGAATCTCGCCCTCGAGATTCGGGTTGGCTAGAAAACAGGTGGGAGTGGTTTTTCCGTAGATCTTCCTCTCGCTCCCAGGTGGCTTCATCCTCCGTGTGGTGACTCCACTGAACTTTGCAAAACTTGATAACCTTGCTGCGGGTAACTCGGCTGGCATACTCGAGAATCTTAACTGGCTTCTCCTCATAGGTCAAATCACTTTCCAACTGAATCGCTTCCAGTGGCACAGTATCTCTCAGCGGTATCTCAACCATTTCTGTGTGGCACTTCTTCAACTGCGAAACGTGAAATACATCATGTACTCCAGACAATCCTTCGGGCAATTCCAACTTGTAAGCAACTTCTCCCATACGTTCCAACACTCTGTATGGACTGATAAAACGGGGCGCTAACTTTCCTTTAACTCCAAAACGCTTCACTCCTCGAAGTGGTGATACTCGAAGATACACTCTGTCTCTGACTTCGTGAACTGTCTCCTTTCGTTTAGAATCGGCATAACTCTTCTGCCTGGACTGGGCTACCTTGAGCCTATCGCGAATCAACCTTACTTTCTGTTCAGATTCCTTAATCAAATCTGGTCCAAACAGCTGACGGTCTCCAACTTCGTCCCATAACAACGGTGTTCTACACCTCCTTCCGTACAAAGCTTCGAAAGGGGCCATCTTCAAACTGGTTTGATAACTGTTGTTATACGAAAACTCCGCATATGGCAAATTGTCGTCCCAACTATATCCATAATCTAGTGCACATGCTCTCAACATGTCCTCCAAAATCTGGTTGACTCTCTCGGTCTGTCCATCTGTCTGTGGGTGGAAAGCTGTACTAAATTCCAGCCTGGTTCCCAATGTTTCATGTAACTGCTTCCAAAACTTCGAGGTAAATTGGGTTCCTCTGTCTGATACAATGGTCCTCGGAACTCCATGCAAACATACGATCCTGGTCATGTATATCTTTGCCAACTTAGCACTGGTGTAAGTGGTCTTCACTGGAATGAAATGAGCCACTTTCGTCAAACGATCGACTACAACCCATATCGAGTCATAGCCTGAACAAGTCCTGGGTAATCCCGTGATAAAATCCATGCCTATTTTATCCCACTTCCATTCGGGTATCGGCAATGGCTGTAGCAATCCTGCTGGCTTCTGATGCTCTGCCTTCACTCTCTGACATACATCACAACTGCTACATACTCCACAATATCCTTTTTCATTCCGGTCCACCAGAAAGTATTCTTCAAATCCAAATACATCTTGGTATTCCCTGGGTGAATCGAGTACGGTGAATCATGGGCTTCTTGCAAAATCAACTTCCTGATCTCCGGATCATTTGGTACATATATGCGGTCCTCAAACCATAAGGTATTGTGCTCATCCTCACGAAATCCCTTGGCTTTTCCTTTGCTCATCTTCTCCTTTATCTCTTCAATCTCCTTGTTTGACTTCTGAGCTTCTCTGATCCTTTCCATCAAGATAGACTGAATCTCCAACGTCGATAAATAGCCTCGTGGAACTATCTCCAAACATAGCTCGCGAAGGTCCTCGGCTAACTCCTGAGGTAACTCTCCTGTCATGAGGGTGTTGACATGACTCTTGCGGCTCAACGCGTCTGCTACTACGTTAGTCTCTCCAGGGTGATAATGCAATCTCATATCATAGTCTTTGATGAGCTCCAACCATCTCCTCTGTCTGAGATTTAACTCCTTCTGCGTGAAAATGTACTTCAAACTCTTGTGATCCGTGTACACTTCACAATGGTTTCCGATGAGAAAATGTCTCCATGTCTTCAATGCATGCACCACGGCTGCTAATTCCAAATCATGCGTAGCATAATTATTCTCATGGGGTTTAAGTTGTCGTGAAGCATACGACACAACTCTTCCTTCCTGCATAAGCACTGCTCCAAGTCCTCGACGAGAAGCGTCGCAATAAACTTCATAGTCCTTGTGTTGATCGGGCAGAATCAACACTGGTGATGTAACCAATCGTTTCTTCAGCTCTTGGAAACTAGCTTCACATTCCTCAGTCCAATTGAATTTGGTGTCCTTCTTTAATAGCTCAGTCATGGGCTTAGCAATCCTTGAGAAATTCTTGATGAATCTCCGGTAGTATCCTGCAAGTCCAAGAAAACTCCAGATTTCTCCAACTGTCGTGGGTGATTCCCAACTTGTCACTGTGTCAACCTTGGCAGGGTCCACTGCTATTCCTTCTCCAGAAATAACATGTCCAAGGAATCCAACTTCCTTCAACCAAAACTCACATTTGCTGAACTTGGCATATAACTGATGTTCTCTGAGCTTCTCAAGTACCAATCGTAAATGCTCCTCATGCTCTTCTTCATCCTTGGAAAAGATTAAAATATCATCAATGAACACCACGGCAAACTTATCCAAAAACTCCATAAACACTTTGTTCATCAGGTTCATAAAATAGGCAGGTGCGTTAGTCAGTCCAAATGACATAACGGTATACTCATATAATCCATATCTGGTGGTAAATGCCGTCTTGGGTATATCCTGCTCTCGAATCTTTAACTGATGGTATCCTAATCGTAGATCGATCTTGGAAAAATACTTTAGCTCCTTGCAAGCGGTCAAACAAATCATTGATCATCGGCAGTGGGTACTTGTTTTTGATGGTCACTTCATTCAATCCTCGGTAATCAACAACCATCCTTAGTGATCCATCTTTCTTCTCCACTAGAAGTACTGGTGATCCCCAAGGTGATGAACTTGGGCGAATATAGCCTTTATCCAGTAACTCCTTGATCTTCTTCTTAATTTCCTCCAAATCCTTTGCGGGCATCCTGTACGGTCTCTTAGATATTGGCCCTGTGCCTGGCAAAAGTTCAATCAAAAACTCAATGTCTCTATCTGGTGGCATGCCTGGCAACTCTTCTGGAAATACATCCGGATAGTCTTTCACCACTGGTACTTCCTCCTGTACAACTCCTGATAAGGAATTCACTTGAGTCCTCTTCGGCATATGCCGGGATACATACTTGATCCTTTTTCCTTCTGGGGTGGTAAGCAAAATCGTCTTGCTGGCACAATCGATGTTTCCTCCATACAACGATAGCCAATCCATTCCCAAAATCACATCCAAACCTTGCGATTCCAAAACAATGAGGTCTGAGGGGAAAACATGCCTACCAATGGCCAACGGTATCTGAAAACATCCTTGGGTGGCCATATACTCTGCTCCTGGCGAGGTTACTAACATAGGGCTTTTGAGAACTTGGGTGGACATCTTAAACTTGTTTACGAATCCCCTTGATATGTATGAATGTGATGCACCGGTATCGAAAAGAACGGTTGCAGTAAATGACTTAACCAAAAACTTACCTATTACTGCATCAGGCTGAGCTTCAACCTCCTCCACGCTCACGTGGTTCACATGTCCTTTGTTGAACGGGTTCGGCTTCTTCCCAGAGCTTCCATTGCCATTTCCATTTTGGGCTTCGGGACAATCAGTAGCATAGTGTCCCGTGTTCTGGCACTTGAAACAAGTAATGTGACTTAGATCTCTCTTGGTTGGGGTGGATGGGTTGGTGCGGTTCTGTCCGTTTCCTCCTCCATTCCCATTACCATTCTTGGAGCCATTATGGTTGTGCGAGCTACCTCCTCCATGGGTATGCTGAAACTGTCCTCCCGGCTTCGGGGTAAATCGTGGCTTCTGCTGGGCTCCAGAATTGTACTTCCCTTGTCCATACTTCCTCTTGCGGTTTTCAATCTACTGATGCTTCCCTTCAATCATGAGAGCTCTATCTACCAGCTCCTGGTAGTTGTTGAAGGTTGCTACCATCAACTGCATACTCAGCTCATCATTCAGTCCATCCAAAAACTTCTCCTGCTTGGCAGCATCTGTAGCAACGTCATCTGGTGCATAACGTGCTAACTTACTGAAATCCTCCACATACTGGCCTACGGTGCGTCCTCCTTGGCGTAGGTTACGAAACTCACGCTTCTTCATAGCCATAGCTCCTGCTGAAACATGAGCTGTACGGAAAGCTTGCTGAAACTGGTCCCATGTGACAGTGTCAATAGGGTGCGTGGCTGTATAATTCTCCCACCATGATGCTGCGGGTCCATCAAGCTGATGTGCGGCAAAACGCACTCTTTCCGCATCTGTGCATCCTGCAGTGGTCAACTCCCTTCCAACTTTGCGGAGCCAATCATCTGCAACAATTGGCTCGGTGCTACTGGAAAACACCGGCGGGTTTAGCCTTAAGAAACGGGCTAAGTGATCAACAGGTGGTGGTGGCGGTGGGTTGTTGTTGTTGTTGTTGCCTTGGTTCTGAACTAACACTTGCATCAGGGCATTCTGTTGCTGAATCAACTGGGTGATCTCTGGCGGAAAAACAAATCCGGTGTCGCGTCTCGGAGGCATCTGATAGGTTTAGAAAAGATGAGAGTTAAGAATAGAATGAGGTCTAGAGAGAAAACACTACCCATATGCTCATGAGACAAATTCAATCAATATCACTCAATCAATCCAAACAAGGCAAAACAAACGGTCTAACTAGCGTTACAAAGTGCTTGAGCTATACTATTAAATGGGGGAAAACTACTACTGATATGGTGGTCTACTAGAAATTCTGATCCGTTGAAGACTCCATGATGTCTGCTCCAGCTTCATCAATCCATTCGTCTTCACTTGGTTCCGAGTCGGTGTCGTCGATGATGATGTAGTTATCCGGACAAGTGCATTCATCGACTTCTGCTTTTGGCACTGGATTTCCCACGAATGCTCCAATCTTATTCTCCAGGTCGTCAATCTTCCCTACTAGTGCGTTGATTTCCTCCAAATAATCTTCGCGTGTAGTCTTGAGTTCTTCTTGGAGTTCCTTGATCTTCGTGAATGCCTTCTTCAGTTCTTCCTTGTCCGTGCACATTTGATTCTCCTGGCGTCGAATATGTTGGTTCTGCTCCTGGATGAAAGCTGCAATTGATCCATCCTTCTTGGTCTTGATCATCTCCCATTGCGCGTCTCGACGTCCACAAATCTGATAAATTGTATCCTTAAGCTCCTGGTGATAGACTTCTCCAATGCGTCCCATGGCGATGTGTGCGGCCATGCTCTTCCCTAAACTCCAAGTTGGTGCTTCGAAAACCAATCTCATGGGTTCCGTAATTGGCACAAACGTCCTTCCTGGAATGATAACTTGAATCTTCCAGCTCTCCTCTTCAGGTAATGTGGCGTTGTAGGTTCCGGTGACGCTTGGTATTCCTATGTTCAAGTACTTGGTGACTTCCTTCAAGTGTCGTCCAAACGGCGTGTCTTCATCTGGTTGCATGAACTTGCTCCTTGCATTTGCCATTCCTAAAAGAGTAGAAAGTGGAGAGGGGTCAGAAATGAGAAGAGAGAAGTTTTCTAGGGCTTAAGCTTAGTGGTCAGGTCCTATAGTCAACCTGGCTCTGATACCAACTTTGTAGCGACCAGACCTCAAATGGCCTGTGCTGCTGTGCACCAGTGTCATCCCTGGATCAGTAATGCTGACACGCACAGTACAAATGGAGGATTTATAACAGAGTAGCAATCACACACTTATTACATCGAATGACTCCGTAGAGTTTAAGTATGAAAACATGGCTTAAGGCCATCTAATAACGATAACAGCGGAAGACTTGGAAGATAAGTGAGTCCATCAACTCCAGCGGCATCACTGAGTATAAGACCACGACCTAAGGCACCTTACTCGTCGTCTGAAAAGTCTGCAACATGAAACGTTGCAGCCCGAAGACGGGTCAGCACATAGAATATGCTGGCAATGTAACACATAGAGAACAATGAACAATAATAATGCTATACTATATGCATATATGGCTGGTGGAAAGCTCTATGGTTACAGTTTTTGTGAAAAGCCAATTTTATCCTACTTCAAAGGAAATAAATTTTATTTAACTATCATGGTGGTTGAAACATTGAGAAGGTACCTCCAACTCAATCCCAATTAAGTATCATCATTAACCCAACAAAATTAATTATAAGTATCACGGTGATGAGATTCAAATGATAATCCAGGTACTAGATACTCAAGTTGTCCATAACCGGGGACACGGCTAATCATGATTAGTTTGTACACTCTGCAGAGGTTTGTGCACTTTTCCCCACAAGACTCGATCGCCTCCGCTTGATTCTCGCACTGCATGATGTTTGAGAAACGGATGACCGAGACACAGTCTTTCAGAAACAATCACTCTTTACTCTGGATGGACCGGTACACCTACTTTCCCCTACATCTGCTAGTCCACCTCTTCAAGAGATCCTGTAACCTACTCAGCTATGCTAGAGCCCATAATAGCTTGTGGCTGCACACGGAAGTTTCTAGCATGAATAATCTTATGTTCCCTTTGAGCCTGGGTGGCGGACCTTATACATACAGGCAACACTGGGTTCTCCAGGTGCCTCAATCCACCCAGATGTGATTTTTAGTTGCCACCTTAAGTTGAACCATTAACAAACATCTCACATCTGTCATGAATATCTCTCAAACCCAATCCACGTCTACGCATAGCATGGCATTGATAAAGCAACGTAGAAGTAACTCCCAAGGGTTTGATAAAGTAAAACAGGTAATAGGTACTACCTCAACTACTTCCCAACACCCACAGTTTATTTAGATCCCAATCATGCAATGTGTTTGAGGAAAACAGATCTAATGCAATAAAACTGGGTATGAACGGGATATGATCAAAGTGTTACTTGCCTTGCTGATGATCCGCAAAACCTAACGAGTCGAAGTAACAAGCGGCACACTCCGGGTACTCTATCGCAAACAAACAAACATACAATCAGTACTCATCTAATGCACAGGTAACACTCGAATGAAAGATCCAACCAGAAAGTTCAACTTAAGAACTCCGGTTTGCAAAAAGAATCAACTCGAAAGAAGCAACGAAAGTCAAACGGCGAAAGAAAGAAACTTCGTTTGCTAATCTGGATCTAGGTCAAATTTTACTGTAGCAAAAACTTGTTTGAGTAGGTTAAACGGAAAGAGAATTTCGAGACGAAACTCTAGGCGCTTGAATCGCCTGATTCCGATAAACGAGCGAGAAGTTAAACAGAATCGAAGATTCGATCAGAAATCGAATCTGAGAAAATAACGAGAAAATCCGACGAAAAAGAAAAACGGACGAACGGTTAAATAACGGACGTTCGTTAACAGAGAAAAACCGACGAACGCGTTCGTTAAAACGAACGGTTCGGTGAACGCTCGTAAAATAATAAAACCGAAAAAACCGATCTAGGGTTTTTTTAAAACGAAGGGTTTTTTTTACAGAAAACCGGCAACGACGGGAATCGGGGCAGCGGCGGTACCTCGACGGCGGGGGCGGGGCTTGGCGGCAGGGTGCGGGGCTCGGGCGTGCGGGGGCGGCGGCTCCCGGCGGCGGCGGCGGGGCAAACGGCGGCGGCGGCGGGGCGAGATGAGGGGCGGCGGCGGCGGCTCGGCGGTGAGGAAAGAGAGGGGGGCGCTATATATATAGGAGGGGGGTCCGAGCTTGGGGAAGGGGGCACCGGTCGGCGGCGTAGCCGGCCGGGACTCGGCGGCGATCCCGTCTCCGGGACGGAGACGACGGGCGGCGAGGCTGGGCCGTCGGCTGGGCCTTTGGCCCAGTCGGCGCGCGGGCATTTTTTTAAGAATTTCTGCGGAAAATAATACATAGAAAAATAAATAAAAATCAGAAAAATATGAAATAAATTTTCCCGTCTAGTTAGAAAATCTAGAATAAGGTGAACATTTTTATAATCAAAAATAAATAATGTGAAAACATGCAATATTTTTAATGCAATAAAAATTGCAAATAAAATCCAAATAAATTTCAAATAATGATTTTAACATTTTTCCTCCAGTATTTCAATTGTTTTGGAGAAGTCATATTTTCTCCTCTCGTTTATTTAAAATGAAATATTTTTCCGGAGAGAAAAATAACTAAAACCACAATCCTCGTTTGAAAAATCAAATTTGAAAATTCGAGAAAATCCCCAACTCTCTCCGAGGGTCCTTGGGTTGCTTAGGATTATCGAGGATTTGTCAAAATGCAACAAAACATGATATGCAATGATGGTCTATGTATAACATTCCAAATTGAAAATTTGGGATGTTACAAAGCATGATGGTTTTCGGTAGGGAACGTCCCACCTTTGGGGACGAAACGATATCCATTGCCTCTTATTGCTTTCAATTTTTTTCTCGTGTCAACATAGAACAACAGGAATGTTGTGTGAATTTTTGTGATTTTTGGGGTTCGTTTGGATATTTTTATGCATTAACTGAGTTTTCAATGCATTTATGTGCATAATTCAAATTTGAACTACATGCACATGGTCCAGTGCATATAAACTGGTTGAAAAATGAAATATGCGTCCTCGGGTGCATGCTTAGGTCCCATGCAAGAAATGGGAATGAATTTCGAACACCAGGGCATCGTTGATTGCCAGCAAGACATTGAGATGCCTGGTTTTTAAATTCTATTAAATCCAAAATTAGTCTGAAATTCATGAAACTTGGCATGCTTTCATGGAGCGGCATCAACATGCCGTGGTACAAATTTTGTCCCATTTGGGGCAGGTTTGGGTATATGCTTCTCACAAACCGGAGGTTCTCATAACAAGCATGAGTGTTGTCTGAATTTTTGTGATTTTTCGGGGTTCGTTTGTATATTTTTATGCATTAACTGAGTTTTCAATGCATTTATGTGCATAATTCAAATTTGAACTACATGCACATGCTCCAGTGCATATAAATTGGTTGAAAAATCACATCTGTGTCGTTGGGTGCATGCTTAGGTCCCATGCAAGAAATGGGAATGAATTTCAAACATCGGGACACTGTTGATTACCGGCAAAACATTGAGATGCCTGGTTTTTAAATTCTAGTAAATTCAAAACTCGTATGAAATTCATGAAACTTGGCATGCTATCATGAAGCGGCATCAATATGCCGTGGTACAAATTTTTTCCCTTTTCGGGCAGGTTTGGGTATATGCTTCTCACAAACTGGAGCTTCTGACAACAAGCATGCTGGTATTCGGTAGGGAATGTCCCACCTTTGGGGACGAAACAATATCCATTGCCTCTTATTGCTTTCAATTTTTTTTCTCATGTCAATACAACAGGAGTGTTGTGGGAATTTTTGTGATTTTTGGGGTTTCTTTGGACATTTTCATGCATTAACTGAGTTTTCAACACATTTTATGTGCATAATTCAAATTTGAACTACATGCACATGCTCCAGTGCATATAAATTGGTTGAAAAATCAAATCTGTGTCCTTGGGTGCATGCTTAGGTCCCATGCAAGAAATGGGAATGACTTTCAAATACCGGGGCACCGTTGATTGCCGGCAAAACATTGAGATGCCTGGTTTTTAAATTCTAGTAAATCGAAAACTCGTCTGATATTCATGAAACTTGGCATGCTATCATGGAGCGGCATCAACATGCCTTGGTACAAATTTTGTCCCATTTGCGGCAGGTTTGGGTATATGCTTCTCACAAATCGGAGCTTCTCACAACAAGCATGATGGTTTTCGGTAGGGAACGTCCCACCTTTGGGGACGAAATTATATCCATTGCCTCTTATTGCTTTTGAATTTTTTTCTCGTGTCAACATAGAACAACAGGAGTGTTGTGTGAATTTTCATGATTTTTCGGGGTTCGTTCGGACATTTTTCTGCATTAATTAAGTTTTCAATGCATTTTATGTGCATAATTCAAATTTGAACTACATGCACATGCTCCAGTGCATATAAATTGGTTGAAAAATCACATCTGTGTCGTTGGGTGCATGCTTAGGTCCCATGCAAGAAATGGGAATGACTTTCAAACACCGGGGCACCGTTGATTGCCGGCAAAACATTGAGATGCATGGTTTTTACATTCTAGTAAATCCAAAACTCGTCTGAAATTCATGAAACTTCGCATGCTATCATGGAGCGGCATTAACATGCCGTGGTAAAAATTTTGTCTCATTTGGGGCAAGTTAGGGTATATGCTTCTCACAAACCGGAGCTTCTCACAACAAGCATGATGGTTTTCGGTAGGGAACGTCCCACCTTTCGGGACGAAACGATATCCATTGCCTCTTATAGTTTTCAAATTTTTTTCCCGTGTCAACATAGAACAACAGGAGTGTTGTGTGAATTTTTTTGGTTTTTCGGGGTTCGTTTGAACATTTTTATTGATTAACTGAGTTTTCAATGCATTTTATGTGCATAATTCAAATTTGAACTACATGCACATGCTCCAGTGCATAAATTGGTTGAAAAATAAAAAATGTGTCCTTGGGTGCATGCTTAGGTCCCATGCAAGAAATGGGAATGAATTTCAAACATCGGGGCACCGTTGATTGCTGGCAAAACATTGAGATGCCTGGTTTATAAATTCTTGTAAATCCAAAACTCGTCCGAAATTCATGAAACTTGGCATGCTATCATGGAGCGGCATCAACATGTCGTGGTACAAATTTTGTCCCATTTGGGGCAGGTTTGGGTATATGCTTCTCACAAACCGGAGCTTCTGATAGCAAGCATGATGGTTTCCGGTAGGGAACGTCCCACCTTTGGGACGAAACGATATCCATTGCCTCTTATTGCTTTCAAAAAAATTTCTCATGTCAACATAGAACAACAGGAGTATTGTGTGAATTTATGTGATTTTTCGGGGTTCGTTTGGACATTTTTATGCATTAATTAAGTTTTCAATGCATTTTATGTGCATAATTGAAATTTGAACTACATGCACATGCTCCAGTGCAAATAAATTGGTTGAAAAATCAAATCAGTGTCCTTGGGTGCATGCTTAGGTCCCATGCAAGAAATGGGTCTGAATTTCAAACACCGTGGCACCGTTGATTGCCGACAAAACATTGAGATGCCTGGTTTTTAAATTCTAATAAATCGAAAACTCGTCTGAAATTCATGAAACTTGGCATGCTATCATGGAGCGGCATCAACATGCCTTGGTACAAATTTTGACACATTTGGGGCAGCTTTGGGTATATGCTTCTCACAAACCGGAGCTGCTCACAAGAAGCATGATGGTTTTCGGTAGGGAACATCCCACCTTTGGGGATGAAATTATATCCAGTGCCTCTTATTGCTTTAGACTTTTTTTCTCGTGTCAACATAGAACAACAAGAGTGTTGTGTAAATTTTTGTGATTCGTTTGGACATTTTTATGCATTAATTAAGTTTTCAATGCATTTTATGTGCATAATTCAAAATTGAACTACATGCACACGCTCCAGTGCACATAAATTGGTTGAAAAATCAAATCTGTGTCGTTGGGTGCATGCTTAGGTCCCATGCATGAAATGGGAATGACTTTCAAACACTGGGGCACCGTTGCTTGCCGGCAAATATTGAGATGCCTGGTTTTTAAATTCTAGTAAATCCAAAACTTGTCTGAAATTCATGAAACTTGGCATACTATCATGGAGCGGCATCAACATGCCGTGCTACAAATTTTGTCCCATTTGGGGCAGGTTTGGGTATATGCTTCTCACAAACCGGAGCTTCTCACAACAAGCATGATGGTTTTCGGTAGGGAACGTCCCACCTTTGGGGACGAAACGATATCCATTGCCTCTTATAGCTTTCAAATTTTTTTCTCGTGTCAACATAGAACAACATGCGTGTTGTGTGAATTTTTGTGGTTTTTCGGGGTTCGTTTGGACATTTTTATAGATTAACTGAGTTTTCAATGCATTTTATGTGCCTAATTCAAATTTGAACTACATGCACATGCTATAGTGCATATAAATTGGTTGAAAAATAAAAAATGTGTCCTTGGGTGCATGCTTAGGTCCCATGCAAGAAATGGAAATGAATTTCAAACATCGACGCACCGTTGATTGGCGGCAAAACATTGAGATGCCTGGTTTATAAATTCCAGTAAATCCAAAATTCGTCCGAAATTCATGAAACTTGGCATGCTATCATGGAGCGGCATCAACATGCCGTGGTACAAATTTTCTCCCATTTGGGGCAGGTTTGGGTATATGCTTCTCACAAACCGGAGCTTCTCACAACAAGCATGATGGTTTTCGGTAGGGAACGTCCCACCTTTTGGGGACGCAATGATATCCATTGCCTCTCATTGCTTTAGATTTTTTTTCTCGTGTCAACATAGAACAACAGGAATGTAGTGTGAATTTTTGTGATTTTTCGTGGTTCGTTTGGACATTTTTATGCATTAATTAAGTTTTCAATGCATTTTATGTGCATAATTCAAATTTGAACTACATGCACATGCTCCAGTGCATATAAATTGGCTGAAAAATCAAATATGTGTCGTTGGGTGCATGCTTAGGTCCCATGCAAGAAATGAGAATGAATTTCAAACACCGGGGCACCGTTGATTGTCGGCAAAACATTGAGATGCCTGGTTTTTAAATTCTAGTAAATCCAAAACTCATCTGAAATTCATGAAACTTGGCATGCTATCATGGAGCGGCATCAACATGTCGTGGTACAAATTTTGTCCCATTTGGGGCAAGTTTGGGTATATACTTCTCACAAACCAGAGTTTCTCACAACAAGCGTGATGGTTTTCGGTAGGGAACGTCCCACCTTTGGGGACGAAACGATATCCATTGCCTCTTATAGCTTTCAATTTTTTTTCTCCTGTCAGCATAGAACAACAGGAGTTTTGTGTGAATTTTTGTGATTTTTCGGGGTTCGTTTATACATTTTTATAGATTAACTGAGTTTTCAATGCATTTTATGTGCATAATTCAAATTTGAACTACATGCACATGCTCCAGTGCATATCAATTGGTTGAAAAATCAAATCAGTGTCCTTGGGTGCATGCTTAGGTCCCATGCAAGAAATGGGTCTGAATTTCAAACACCGGGGCACCGTTGACTGCCGGCAAAACATTGAGATGCCTGGTTTTTAAATTCTAGTAAATCCAAAACTCGACCGAAATTCATGAAACTTGGCATGCTATCATGGAGCGGTATCAACATGCCGTGGTACAAATTTTGTCCCATTTGGGGCAGGTTTGGGTATATGCTTCTCACAAACTGGAGCTTCTCACAACAAGCATGATGGTTTTCGGTAGGGAACGTCCCACCTTTGGGGACGAAACGATATCCATTGCCTCTTATTGCTTTCCATTTTTTTCTCGTGCCAACATAGAACAACAGGAGTGTTGTGTGAATTTTTGTGATTTTTTGGGGTTCGTTTGGACATTTTGATGCATTAACTGAGTTTTCAATCCATTTTATGCGCATAATTCAAATTTGAACTACATGCACATGCTCAAGTGCATATAAATTGGTTGAAAAATCAAATCTGTGTCCTTGGGTGCATGCTTAGGCCCCATGCAAGAAATGGGCATGAATTTCAAACACCGGGGCACCGTTGATTGCTGGCAAAACATGGAGATGCCTGGTTTTCAAATTCTAGTAAATCCAAAACTCGTCCGAAATTCCTGAAACTTGGCATGCTATCATGGAGCGGCATCAACATGTCGTGGTACAAATTTTGTCCCATTTGGGGCAGATTTGGGTATATGCTTCGCGCAAACTAGAGCTTCTGACAACAAGCATGATGGTTTTCGGTAGGGAATGTCCCACCTTTGGGGACGAAACGATATCCATTGCCTCTTATTGCTTTTAATTTTTTTTTCTCGTGTCAACATAGAACAAAAAGAGTGTTGTGTGAATTTTTGTGATTTTTCGGGGTTAGTTTGGAAACTTTTATGCATTAACTGAGTTTTCAATGCATTTTATGTGCATAATTCAAATTTCAACTACATGCACATGCTCCAGTGCATATAAATTGGTTGAAAAATCAAATCTGTGTCCTTGGGTGCATGCTTAGGTCCCATGCAAGAAATCGGCATGAATTTCAAACACCAGGGCACCGTTGATTGCCGGCAAAACATTGAGAAGCCTGGTTTTCAAATTCTAGTAAATACAAAATTCTGTTAACCATTCATGTGGCCCCATGTGTCTTGGTTTTAATGGCTGTAGGAGGTGCCGTGTGGACAATTGCTTGACCTTGACTGAATGGGAGGCGTGCGAGCACCGTCCGGTGCGTAGGCTGACCGAGAGGCATGCAAGCTATCCTCGAGTGCGCAGGCTCTCCGGGAAGCGTCTGAGCTGTATGCTGTGCAGGCTCACTGGGAAGCGAGCCCTATGATTTCCATGGCCGCTCGCCTTGCTCGTGTCCTCTCCATTAATGGCGCCCAAGCCGCAGTTTAATTTGCTTTTTAAATATAAAACACTCATCGCTGAACCGACCAAACTTCTCCCCAATTGTTGCCAACCACGTACTGAAATAGCTAGTTCAACTATATATACTACCTAATTGTATGTACGTTGTATAGTTCGACCACACATCTATAGTCAGATGAACTGAAAAAATAGCCCCTAAATACTACTACCACGGAGGAGCTTTATGCTACTTCCGGCAGCCTCTCCTCTACTGAGCGCGCTCAGTAAGAGGCAGAGGAGGAGGAGGAGTCTACTGAGGAGATGGACAAATGCAATACGGTGCCTGCCGCTGCTGCACGTTCAGTGGCGCTCGCCAGCTCGAACGCCCACAATCCCTCTCGAAGCGGCCGGACTGCTCATAGATCTCCTGATTCCTCGCCTCTGCGTCGGCGTGTGCTGCGGCCACGGCTGCGGTAAGGCTCTTTGCATGCTCTACGAGGCGCTCCTCCTCTTACCGCAGGAACTCGTTGTAGCGCGCAAGGTCGCTGACGCACGTGCGGGCCTCCACCTCTACCCCCTCCTTCGGACGGCGGTGGCGGAGCGGGTGATGATCCGGCGGTCGACGGTGGGCTGGCGGCCACGGCGGCCCACGATGGGGTGGCGGCCACGACCACCACCTCCCGCCTTCGGGCTGCGATGGCAGAGCGGGTGATGGCCACGGTGGCCGGTAAGGATGGCAATGGGTAGGGTATGGGGCGGGTAGAGCAATACCATACCCATACCCGTGTAGTTAATGGGTACAAAATTCAACCGATACCTGTACCCATGGGTATGAAACTTTACCCATACCCATACCCGACGGGTACCATACCCATGGGGTACCCAATGGGTAGATCACACAGTACACAAGTTATTCACAATTATACATTCATTGATAGCACATGCGACAAAAAAATTATCTCAACTCAATAAAAGATTGATAAGTACATGCGAATTATTTCAATTCAAATTGACAATTGGTGATAACTTTAGGTTCACAAGTTCATGACACACTTCACGGATAAGGTCCACATGTCAATCTAAACCGGTAGGGTATGGGTATATCCATGGGTACAAGGCTTTACCCATGCCCTACCCACGACTTAGCGGGTGGGGCATGGGAACTACCCGTGGGTATGAAATTGTGCCCATACCCTGCCCATGCGGGTACGGTATCCGCGGGTACCGTACCCATGGGTAAAATTGCCATCCTTAGTGGCCGACAGTGGGGTGGCGGCCATGACGGCCACCTCCCGCCTTCAGGCCGCGGCGGCGAAGCGGGAGATGGCCCTGTCTTTCGACGGTGGTGTGGCGGTAACGGCGGCCGGCAACAGCTGCCGACGGGCAGCGGCTGCGGAGAGTGTGGTGGGTGTTCCGCGCACACCCAACAGGGACGCCACGCGCACTACACTACGTCGGGGACTGCGCCGCCGCCGCGGTGTAGCCTCCCAGCTGGAGCTGTCCTCTGATGACGGCGGAGTGGCTGAGCGATGACAACGGACCAGTGCCATTGGCGATTGTGGGAGAAGCAGATGAGATAAGCTACAGGGAGGGAGCGGAAAATGCGACGCGGGACTCGCCGGCCATGAGGGTTTTTATAGCAGGCCGGTAAGCATTGGGATTTTGGGGGATTTCACCAAGTCGGGTGGGAAGCTTGCGCGGGAACCTGCGAGGTTGCGTGGGAACGGGCTCACCGACGATTCATTGGCGCCACCATTTGGCCAAAAGAACGCCCCCGCGCGCTGCGCAAGCTTGCGCTGTAAGCCGTCTGCGGCAGCGGGGTGACAAGACATGCGAGAGGAGGACGAGAGGACACATACACATACAGTTAATAAAAAAATGTTTGCGACTTAATTACCTACTATAACCTTATCCTGGTTTATAAGTAGGATTTAACTAATAAAATACAGATGCATGTCGCCATAGATTATATCGTTGGAGTCGTATTTGAACATAGTTTCCAGCTATACAATTTTTGTAACATGCATTAACACTTTTTTGGTTAAATTTCAGGTTATACACCAGCAAGCGTTTGCCCGCAACACACACGGCTTATTCCATGACAAACAGCTCTGATGGATCAATTGTCTGCCACGTATCGCACACGCAACTCTAAACTGATTCGTGCTTGATGTCTCCGACATCGCTCGCACAGTTCGTCTTATTTGCCAGGTATCACTGTGCCGTCCTCTACTTGCGTCCCTCGGCAAGCTCTGCTCGCCGTTAGGCGCCGCGGCGTGCTCTGTCACGTCCGTTGGCGCGCTCTGCTCGCGTCCGTCGGCACGCTCGGCTTGTGGACAACTTTTACTTGAGGCGACCGCGGAGCGCTCTGCTCGCGTCCCTCCGCACGTGCTCTGCCAGCGGTTGGGCGTGCCCACGATCACGTTGGGGCCCCCATATGCATGTGGTTGCGCAGCGCGCGTTGCCATGCGATGCAGTTACGTGCGGCACAATGGAGTTACGCGCTACAAATTAGAACTGCCATCAGGGCCTGCCGATATTCCTGGCCATCCGGCTTCCCCTTTAATTCCCGCGGCCATTATAACCTTAGTCTCTTCAACCTTTCGATCGCGCCCCACAACACAACAAGCACACCCACAACGACACATAGAGAGGGGATGTCCGGCGGCGCTGCAACGGAGTTCGGCGAGCATAGAGTGGAGACCCACGCGAGGGAGACTGATCTCTCGGTGGTGTACACCATCGACCCGGCCGTGGTGGATGACTACATCAACAGCATTGAGCAGTTGCTTGCTGGAGACAGGTACAAGGTGGTCGGCATCGACCTCCAGTACAGAGCTGGTCGTCCCGGCATAGATCAGAAGGTTGCCGTCGCCCAGTTGTGCGTGCGCCATCATGTCCTCATCTACCACTACTGCATGGCCACAGGGCCTTGCAACCGTTTCAACAGGTTTGTCAACAGCACCGACTACAAGTTCGCCACGGTGGATACCAAAGACGATGTAAAAGCGCTCAGTGTTACGGGCTTGGCCTGCAAGAACCTTGTCAAAATCCGTGACCACTACAGGGTCTGGGGCAGCACGAAGCAGGACTCCTTGGTCGAACTCGCCTCGGCCATCATCGACCCCTACTACGAAAAGATGAAGCAGGATGCCCAGAGAACAAGTCCCGTATCCTGGCACAAGGCCTAGATGCGGCAACTGGATGAACCTCACCTCAGGTTCGCGGCCAAGAGCATGTACACATGCTACGAGATGCACATGCGGATCGCTGACATGAGGAAGTGCCTCGTTACCCAAATCGACGAGCCCGGATCGAGCCACAAGAAGAGCAAGCGTCACAAGAAGTAGATGATGATCAGATGTTCATTTATGCTAGTTAATCATGCATGTAATATATAGTTTACTTTATTGGTGTGTGTGGAAATGTTATGTGTGTAGTAGCCACCTATGTAATTATGCATGTAATAGTTTACTTTAGTGTGCGCAAATGCCATGGTTGTAGTAGCCACCTATGTAAGTGGATGTTTAATTTGGTTATGCAAGCACGTCCTTATAAGTGTGTGTGTGTGTGTGTGTGTGTGTGTGTATGTTGTTGTTCTGTATGCAATCCCATCGCACAACACACACGTCTTATTAGCAGCAACCGTCTGTGTTCTTATCGGTCTTCAGACACATTTTTGATTACAAACCTATTTTCCGTGTATCACACACATCTTGTTAAGTTGAACCGTTTCTGTTCTCATGTCTCAACGCAAACAATTCATCCGAGTGAACCGCATGCCGTATATCGCACACACCTTTGATCTGGCTGACCGTTTCTTTTGTGTTGCCTAATCACAAATAGTTCATCCGAGTGAACCGTATGCTGTGTATCGCACACGCCTTCATCTGGCTGCCTGTTTCTTTTGTTCCTCCTCATCACAAACAGTTCATTGAACTGAACCGTATGCCCTTAATCGAACACGCAACTAAAACCTGAACCGTGTTTGATGCATCCATCATCGCAAACATTTTACACATTTCTGACGGTTTTCATACAGCACCGTTTGCGATTATGGCATCACACACAGTTTCTCGAAGGGTCTCTGATCGTAGTGTCGCGTTAGCAGCATCCTGCAGTAGTGATCCTTCAACTACTTCCTTCTAGTAAGAACAGGATGATCCTGTTGTGCAAAGACAAGAGAACAACTAAATGCTAGCATGCCTGCTTGCTCGAAGAAAAAGGAAAGGAAATATTTAAAACAACATAGATGAAGCACTTCTTGAGGACAATACCACTTTCTCATGACAATAGCTAAATAGTAGCATAACACCAATAGAGAAGACAAAGCTCAATCATATGGATGAAATCCGTGGACCGGTACCAACCTTTGTCAGGAGGCTTATTTTGTAGAGCATACAGATGAAGCAATTCTCTGGAACCATCCGTTATTATCTACTGTGGTTGCCATACTTACTATATACTCCTCGATTAGTTTAATGTTTCCAACATCTTCTTGTACAGTTCCCCTAAAATATATGTTATCTTCAAAGAAGATCCCTATTTGCACAAGTAGAGATAATTACATACTACATTAAGAGTGGCATCAAATCAGTGGCAAAACGATTTCTCATTCCAGCCATAGCAATAAATGAAGATGCAAAACTATATCATTACTTGTGTCATCATAGTTCCAGTGCTTCATTACAGCCCCGGGAGTTGAGTTTTGTTTTACTTCCACTCGTTCTTCCCCTTCATCACTTGTTTCAATAACAGACATGCTTCGCCTTCAATGCAAGATTTGCCATGTCAATTAGGGAGCACAAGTATAGCACTAAACAATGACATTAATTTTCTAATGACAGTAGCAAAATATAGGCCAACAGTTGTGAAATAGCATTATCTTACCTCATTGGGATATTACGCTGCACATACAGATTGGAAGTCTGGTCTCCATTTGTGCAGTTCACTAAAATCAAGCAACATTACCGTATAAGTAGCACAACATATGAAATCACACTTCACAATCATGTGAAAGACGGCCAGTACTGACCTCTCATGACGCAGAATCCAAACAACTCAAAAGAAGAAGATCTAAAACAAATTGCCAACACGGATAGGAAGCCAGATCTCCTCTTGTGCAGTTCCACTAAGATAAGCAATCAAGCAACGTTGTCGGCATGACATTTTGGTTGAACTGCACAAAACACTCTTAAAACAAAAGTGTTTTGTGCAGTGCACCAAAAGGTCACAATAGCAACGAGGTGAAGTAAATAACCCTGTTTACACAGAGGTGCAAAGGAAACAATTACTGCTCAATAACGGTGGATGACACAGAAGCCCACAAAAAGAAGCATCTAACTTATCTAAATGGGAAAGAAAGCAAGACAACACCATTTCTGAAACAGTGGCATTGATTCATATTAACAGAGAGATTATATTAACAATAAAATTCATTAAACATATAATTTGCTTTTAACTATGGCATTGCTTCAATTTTCCAGCGGCATTATCAGATTAACAATAGCTAAAGAGTTGTATTGTAATGACCAAACCTCGAAAGATTTGAGTCTCTGTGCTTACCGTGCTAGTCCCTGGATCGAACTCGCTAGCACACACAGTGTAGATGAATACAAGAATAGCAAGTGCATCATTTATTACAACGTATGATCCAGAGTATATAAAATAAAACAATCTGCATAGCACTTGGCTAGCTTTATTCAATCAAACAATGGAAAGTAGCAGAAAATAATGATGAGTCCCATCATAACCCACTGGCGATGCTGAGTGCAGACTCACAACCCTAACGGTACCTTACTCTTCGTCTGAATATCCTGCAACATGAGATGTTGAAGCCATATAGGTCAATACTTTGAATGTATTGGCAACTTACACAGGAGTAATAATAAAGCAGACCTACATGTATATGCATAGTACAACAAAAGGAAGGCTTGAGGGTTTATTTTGCAGAAAGCTGATTTTGTCCTCATAGCTACCTAATAGTCAAATTTTTATTTAGTTCTTTGATTACTACAATTATATACACAAGGTTGAGTTGGCAAAATCAACTCCAACCTACCCTTTATTAAGTTGCCCAACAAATTTATTAAGTGTCACATCTGTCAAGATCATCCAACAATTGTAATGGCATAGCGACTCAAATTTACCCATAACCGGGGGCAGGGCTAATCATGATTGGTTTTAATACTCTACAGAGTTTTGTACGCTTTACCCACTGGACCCAATCCGAAGATTGAGACGAAGTCTTTCAGAAGAGGTTCCCTTAACCACCTGACGGCCACATCCCACCTACATATGCTACATCTGTCGACACTGTCTAGGCAAGGGTTCCAACAACTGATGAACTAAGCCAGAGCCCATATAGCCAGTGGTCGCACATGAAAGCTACTAGTCACTAAGTCTGTCTGATCTTTTTGAACCTGGGCGGCATTCCACTTACATTCAGAGGGTATAAACCATGATGTTCTTGAAACCACCCTTCAATACCAATTCCGCCCAGAGGTGAATTAAGTCCTTAATTACTACTCAATTTGTTATATTTATAATCCTCACATAAGCTCAATGAATACATGAACCACCCCTGTCTACAAAGCATAGCAAACTACAACTACCACGATTTGCAAAACACGGGAAGATAACTCAAGAGCATAGCAAAATTATATATTAATCCTATACATGCATATATTCATAGTGTGATATAACTACATGCATAGAAAACAATAGGTAAAGGATGATCAACATGTAACTTGCCTTGGTTCTGGTTCAGAAAGTCACACTCCTGACAATAGCTCGCGTCGCACTCCGGACAATCTACACGTTTCACGCAATTCAACAAATCAATCATCAGAACACGAAAAGAACCTAAACAAAACCAACAGCAAGAAAACCATTTTAAAAACTCAACAACAGTAGCTTAACATCACCTAAATTGCACTATGGTGACAATGCAAAAAGAAACACTCAAATCCGGCAAACGGTTTGAAAGTTACGGCCTCCGGAAGATTTAATTCCAATTCAAACGAATTCAAATTTGAAAAGTGCAAACATGTGAGATTTTGGTACTGTGATGAAGTGCTGGTTTTTGTGAGTGCATAGGAAAAAGAATTACCTAAATTGGAGCTATAGACTAAAAGATATAGCTAGTTGAAAATCTGAAAATAAAACAAAAAGAAAAGCAACAGAAAACATCTGGACTGAAGCGACTTCTGTAGCAACTCCTGTAGAAGCTGCCACGTGGCAGTGGCCTATTGGATGAAGAACCTCCTATGTGCGCGTGCTCACCGTGTACAGAGGAAAATGTCGGCGGCGGTCGGCGGCGGCGGTGGCGCTCCTCCGGCGACTCTCCGGCGACTCTCTGGCGAGGGGGAAGTGACAGGAGGATGCGGCGGTGAGTGGTGGAGGTGGTGGTGGTGTCGGACGGTGGCGATACGTCCTCTGTAGTCGACGGCGGCGAGGTGAACAGCCGTTTTTCCGGCGCGTTGGCTCGGCAGCGGGTGGTCGCTCCGGTGGGCTGTCGTCCATAGAAGCGTGTCAAAAACGCGGGAAACAGAGCGGGGAAACGAAGGGAGTAGGCGGAGCGGCTCCAAGTGTTCTTACGGCGGCGCAATCATCCGGCGAACGGCTGCGGCGGCGGAGCTCCTCGCGAGATCGGGTTTTGCCCTGCAGCTGCGTGCGGCGAGCGGAAGAATCGGGAGAAAGGGTGCGGCGTTCCTCGCGGAGTCTTGCCCGCGTACGGTGTCCCTGAGGAGCACGGGATCGAACAGGGCCGCAGATCGATCCGGGCTCGGCTCGGCCTGTGCGCGCGCTGTGCATGCGTCCGACCAGAGGAAGGAGATAGGTGCGGGGCTCATTGGACAGAGAGAGAGAAGCAGCGGCGGGTCGGGTGCGGGCTCGCGGGGCGGATCGGGCGAGGCGCGGGGGACTGGGCCGCGGCTGCGCTACGCTGGCTGGCGGCTGGGCTGCGGCTAGCTGGGCTGCGCTGTGCGCTATGCTGCGCTGCTTCTTTCCTTAAAAAAAACAAAAACTACAGCAGTAAAAATAACTAAAATAAAAACAACATAATAAAACTAAAACAAATTATATATACACACAGAAAAATCTATACTGCTAATATAAACTACAGGAACACTAGTTCCTCACCTAATGCAATTTTAGAAATTCATTTTGATGCAAAAGGCCACACAAACAGGAAAATAACACACAATTAAAATATTTTGGAGATTGAAAAAAATTACCAGAACATATCAAACGAACTGGAAATAATATTCTGCACATTATGAACATTTTAAAACAGGGCAGAAGTCATGTTATCTCCGCTCCAATAAATTGCCTTTAGTTGCATAATGATTCGAATATTGTAGAAAGACAAATAATGCAATAAAAATATGATATGCATATGAATGATCTAATAACATCCTAATTTAGGAAAATTGGGATGTTACAAACCTACCCCCCTTAAGATGAATCTCACCCTCGAGATTCGGGCTGGCTAGCAAATAGGTGTGGGTGATCCTGCCTTAGATCTTCCTCCCGTTCCCAGGTAGCTTCCTCCTCTGTATGATGATCCCACTGAACCTTGCATAACTTAATTGTCTTGGTGCGAGTAACTCTCTCTGCTGTCTCCAAAATCTTAATCAGTTTCTCCTCATATGTCAAATCACTCTCCAACTGAATTGCCTCCAGTGGCACTGTGTCCCTCAATGGAACATCCATCATCTCTGCATGACACTTCTTCAACTGAGATACATGAAACACATCATGAACTCCTGACAAGGATTCTGGCAACTCCAACTGATAAGCTACCTCTCCTCTACGCTCCAAGATCTTGTAAGGCCCCACAAAACGTGGCGCTAACTTACCTTTGATTCCAAACCTCTTAACTCCACGAAGTGGTGAAACTCTAAGGTATGCACGGTCTCCTACCTCATATGTCACCTCCTTACGTTTTGCATCTGCGTAGCTCTTCTTCCTTGACTGTGCTATCTTCAGTCTATCACGAATCAACTTGACCTTCTCCTCAGCATCTCTGATCAAGTCTGGTCCAAAGAACTGACGCTCTCCAACCTCATCCCACATCAACGGTGTCCTGCACTTTCTACCATACAATACCTCAAATGGTGCCATCTTCAGACTAGCCTGGTAACTGTTATTATATGAGAACTCTGCATAAGGTAAATTATCATCCCAACTGGACCCATAGTCCAAAGCACATGCTCTGAACATATCCTCCAAAATCTGATTTACCCTCTCTGTCTGCCCATCTGTCTGTGGATAGAAAGCTGTACTGAACTCCATCCTGGTGTCCAAGGATTCATGCAACTGACGCCAAAATTTAGATGTGAACCGAGTAACTCTATCAAATACTACCTTCCTCGGAACTCCATGCAGAGAAACAATCTTAGACATATAAATTTTTGCTAGCTGAGCACTGGTATAAGTAGTCTTTACTGTGATGAAGTGAGCAACGTTAGTCAAAGGATCAACCACTACCCAAATAGAATCATAACCTGACCGAGTCCTGGGTAGACCTGTAATGAAATCCGTACCAATCTCATCCCACTTCCAATTAGGTATAGGCAATGGCTGTAACAAACCTGCTGGTCTTTGATGTTCTGCTTTAACTCTCTGGCACACATCACATGTTGCAATATACCCAGCAATTTCCCTCTTCAGGCTAGGCCACCAAAATCTTTCCCTCAAATCCAAATACATCTTAGTATTACCTGGGTGAATAGAATAAGGTGAATCATGCGCCTCCTGAAGAATCAACTTCCTGATATCTGCATCTTGAGGTACACAAATACGCTTCTCAAACCATATGGACCCATGTTCATCCTCATGGAAACCTTCTGCCTTACCTTTAACCATATTCTCTTTTATCTCAGCAATCTCCTTATCATTCTTTTGAGCTTCTTTGATCCTATCAAGCAAAGTAGGCTTTACCTCCAGTGTTGCTAAATATCCCTTAGGAACCATCTCCAACCTGAGATTCCTGAACTGCTCACATAACTCCGGTGGCATATTATCAATATTAATTGCATTAGCATGGCTCCTACGACTCAACGCATCAGCAACAACATTAGCCTTACCAGGATGATACTGCACAGTTAAATCATAATCCTTAATAAGCTCCAACCATCTCCTCTGCCTGAGGTTCAAATCCTACTGAGTAAAAATATACTTCAAGCTCTTATGATCAGTAAATATATCACAATGATTACCAATAAGATATGGCCTCCAAGTTTTCAATGCATGCACAACTGA
The DNA here is from genome assembly GCF_002575655.3 of Aegilops tauschii subsp. strangulata. Lineage (NCBI taxonomy): Eukaryota > Viridiplantae > Streptophyta > Magnoliopsida > Poales > Poaceae > Aegilops > Aegilops tauschii. The sequence continues at coordinate 144,886,767 of NC_053035.3, read as the reverse complement.
GGCTAACTCCAAATCATGTGTAGGATAATTATGCTCATGATTCTTAAGCTGACGTGAAGCATATGAAACAACTTTACGTTCCTGCATCAAAACACTCCCAAGTCCTTGACGAGAAGCATCACAAACCTAGAAGTCCTTATGTATGTCTGGCAGAGTTAAAACTTGTGCCGTAACCAAACGCTGCTTCAATTCCTGAAAGCTGGCTTCACATTCATCATTCCAAACAAACTTCTTCTCCTTCTTCAACAATTCAGTCAGAGGCTTTGCAATCTTGGAAAAGTTCTCAATAAACCTCCTGTAATAACCTGCAAGGCCCAAAAAGCTGTGAATCTCTCCAACTGTCGTGGGTGTCTCCCACTCTGTAACTGCAGCAACCTTAAATGGATCAACTGCAACTCCATTACCTAACACAACATGTCCAAGGAAAGCTACCTCATCCAGCCAAAACTCACATTTACTGAACTTGGCATACAACTGATGTTCCCTCAGTTTCTCCATTACCAAACGCAGATGCACCTCATGCTCTTGCTTATTCTTGGAGAACACCAATATATCATCAATGAAAACAACCACAAATTTATCCAAGAACTCCATAAACACCTTGTTCATCATATTCATGAAGTATGCAGGAGCATTAGTCAATCCAAATGACATAACAGTTTATTCATACAACCCATACCTCGTGGTAAAAGCAGTCTTTGGAATATCTTGCTCACGAATCATCAATTGATGATAACCAGAACGAAGGTCAATCTTAGAAAACACAGTCGTAGCTCCCTCCAACTGGTCAAATAGATCTTTTATCATAGGCAAATGATACTTATTCTTAATGGTTACCTCATTCAGTGAACGATAATCAACACACATCCTCAAGGTCCCATCCTTCTTCTCCACAAACAAAACTGGAGCTCCCCAAGGTGATGAACTTGGGTGAATAAATCCTTGTGCCTGCAATTCTCTTATCTGCTTCTTCAATCCCTCCAACTCTTGAGGAGGCATTCTATACGGTCTCTTTGCAATAGGTCCAGTGCCCGCTATTAAATCAATAAGAAACTCAATATCTCTATCTGGTGGCATACCTGGCAACTCCTCTGGAAACACATCTGGATAATCCCTCACGACTGGCACCTCTTCCAGGCTACCCCCTTAAGAGAGTTCACCTGTACATGATCACGCTTATACTTACATACATATTTGATCCTCTTCCCTTGTGGTGCACTGAGAGTAACAGATCGACTAGCACAATCAATAATACCTTGATATTTGATCATCCAGTCCATACCCAAAATAATATCCAGACCTTGTGACTTCAATATAATCAAATCTGTAGGAAAAACATGCTTCCCAATAGACAAAGGCATCTGAAAAAACCCAAACTTGCTGCCATCTCAGCCCCCAGAGAACTTACTAGAAGAGGTGACTTAAGTACTACGGTAGGCAGCTTATGTTTATCCACATATACCCGTGATATGAATGAATGTGATGCACCAGAATCAAAAAGAACAAGCGCAGGTATTGAATTGATTAAAAACTTACCAATCACTGCATCAGGTTCATTGTAAACCTCCTCCACATTAACATGATTTACATGACCCTTTTGGAAAGGGTTTGGCTTGCTGGATCCTGAGTTCTTCGCCCCCGGGCAATCTGTGGCATAGTGCCCCATAGCCTTACACCTGAAGCACTGCACCTGACTCAAATCCCTTGGCGCACGTGTAACCTGGTGGTTCTGGTTATTGTTCCCTCCATTGCCATTACCATTACCATTACTTCTGCCATTGCCATTGTTACTCTTGTGCCCATTATGATGATGGTGGCCATTATGGTTGTGGCCATTCCCTCCATGATGATTATAATCATTACCTACATGATGATTATGATGCCCATTACCTCCATTACCATGATATGAAGTGCGTGGCTTCTACTGCGGTCCTGAATTATACCTGTTATTGTTGTTGTACTTCCTCTTGCGATTCTCTATGGCCTGTTGCTTTCCCTCCAGCACAATAGCCTTATCCATCAGCTCCTGACAATTCCTAAAAGTGGCCACTGTCAACTGAAGGCTCAACTCATCATTTAGGCCCTCCAAGAATTTCTCCTGCCTAGCTGCATCAGTGTTAACATCATTAGGAGCATAACGTGCAAGATTATTAAATTCCTCCACATAAGCATTAATTGTGCGACCTCCCTGGCGCAAACTGCGAAACTCCTTCTTTTTCACACTCATAGCACCAGCAGACACATGTGCAGCACGAAAAGCATCCTGAAACTGAGGCCATGTGATAGTAGCAACGGGATAAGTGACCAAGTAGTTGTCCCACCAAGCTGCAGCAGGACCCTCCAACAAATGTGAGGCAAACCTCACCCTCTCTGCATCTGTGCATCCAACCGTCTCCAGGTTCCTATTGACTGCACGGAGCCATTCATCAGCCACAATAGGTTCAGGGGAACTGGAGAATCTCTGAGGATTCAACCTCAAGAACCTGGTAAGCATATCCACTGGTGGATGTGGCGGTGGATTGTTGTTGTTCTGGTTCTGGACAAGCAACTGGATCAACTAAGCTTGTCCCTGAAGCAACTGCTGCATGTATGGCAGTACATCATTTCCATTGTTGTCTCCTCCTGCAGCATTACGCCTATTATCACGCCTCAGCGGCATCTGGTGGGCAAGCATAGAATAGTTATAGATATAATAGGGCCAAACGCTATGTATATATAAATATATTCTACCCATATGCATAATATGATCAAGCCAACAAAACACAACAACGAATAACACCAACAAACAAACAAACAACAAACAATATGATAATATTATATATATATAGTCGAATAATTTTGACACTAAGCAATTTAGCAAACAACTACCAATCAAGCAAACAATCTAGTATCTTCATACCACAAAAGTGGACATAATCAGATACGCTAACACGATAACGTGGCAATATAAAACAAACATGAATGGTGGTCTCAGCACTAGTTCCTACTTAACTGTTCAAGATACTTGAGGGGGCTAACTAATAAACAATAAGTATAGCTAGTTTTATAAAATAATTCTCACTCCTATGGCTTTTCTAATCCATTTTCTAGGGTCACGTCCTACAGTCAACACACTGCTCTGATACCATCTGTAACAACCAAACCTCGAAAGATTTGAGTCTCTGTGCTTACCGAGCTAGTCCCTGGATCAAACTCGCTAGCACACACAATATAGATGAATACCAGAATAGCAAGTGCATCATTTATTACAATGTATGATCCAGAGTATATAAAATAAAACAATCTGCATAGCACTTGGCTAGCTTTATTCAATCAAATAGCGAAAAGTAGCAGAAAATAATGATAAGTCCCATCATAGCCCACTGGCGATGCTGAGTGAAGACTCGCAACCCTAACGGTACCTTACTCTTCGTCTGAATATCCTGCAACATGAGACGTTGCAGCCATATAGGTCAATACTTTGAATGTATTAGCAAGTTACATAGGAGTAATAATAAAGCAGACCTACATGTATATGCATAGTAAAACAAAAGGAAGGCTTGAGAGTTTATTTTGCAGAAAGCTGATTTTGTCCTCATAGCTACCTAATAGTCAAATTTTTATTTAGTTCTTTTATTAATACAGTTATATACACATGGTGGAGTTTGCAAAATCAACTCCAACCTACCCTTTATTAAGTTGCCCAACAAATTTATTAAGTGTCACATCTGTCAAGATCATCCACCAACTGTAATGGCATAACAGCTCAAATTTACCCATAACCAGGGGCACGGCTAATCATGATTAGTTTTAATACTCTGCAGAGTTTTGTACGCTTTACCACTGGACCCAATCCGACGATTGAGACAAAGTCTTTCAGAAGAGGTTCCCATAACCACCTAACGGCCACATCCCACCTATATATGCTACATCTGTCGACACTGTCTGGGCAAGGGTTCCAACAACTGATCAACTAAGCCAGAGCCCATATAGCCAGTGGCCGCACATGAAAGCTACTAGTCACGAAGTCTGTCTGATCTTTTTGAACCTGGGCGGCATCCCACTTACATTCAGAGGGTATAAACCATGATGTTCTTGAAACCACCCTTCAATACCAATTCCGCCCAGAGGTGAATTAAGTCCTTAATTACTACTCAATTTGTTATATTTATAAACCTCACATAAGCTCAATGAATACACGAACCACCCCCGTCTACAAAGCATAGCAAACTACAACTACCACGATTTGCAAAACACGGGAAGATAGCTCAAGAGCATAGCAAAATTATGTATATTAATCCTATACATGCATATATTCATAGTGTGATATAACTACATGCATAGAAAACAATAGGTAAAGGATGATCAACATGTAACTTGCCTTGGTTCTGGTTCAGAAAGTCACACTCCTGACAATAGCTCCCGTCGCACTCCGGACAATCTACACGTTTCACGCAATTCAACAAATCAATCATCGGAACACGAAAAGAACCAAAACAAAACGAATAGCAAGAAAACCAATTTTAAAACTCAACAACAGTAGCTTAACAGCACCTAAATTGCACTACAGTCACAATGCAAAAAGAAACACTCAAATCCGGCAAACGGTTTGAAAGTTACAGCCTCCGGAAGATTTAATTCAAATTCAAACGAATTCAAATTTGAAAAGTGCAAACATGTGAGATTTTGGTACTGTCATAAAGTCCTGGTTTTTGTGAGTGCATATGAAAAAGAATTACCTAAATTGGAGCTACAGACTAAAAGATATAGCTAGTTGAAAATCAGAAAATAAAACAAAAAGAAAAGCAACAGAAAACATCTGGACTGAAGCAACTTCTGTAGCAACTCCTGTAGAAGCTGCCACATGGCAGCGGCCTAATGGCTGAAGAACCTCCTGTGCGCGTGTGCTCACCGTGTATAGAGGAAAACGGCGGCGGCGGTCGGCGGCGGCGGTGGCGCTCCTTCGGCGACTCTCCTGCGAGGGGGAAGTGATAGGAGGATGAAGCGATGAGTGGTGGAGGTGGTGGTGGTGTCGGACGGCGGCGATATGTCCTCTGTAGACGACAGCGGCGAGGCGAACAGCCGCTGTTCCGGCGCGTTGGCTCGGTGGCGGGTGGTCGCTCCGGTGGGCTGTGGTCCACAGAAGCGTGTCAAAAACGTGGGAAACGGAGCGGGGAAACGAAGGGAGCAGGAGGAGCAGCTCCAAGTGTTCTTAGGGCGGCGCAACCGCCCGGCGAACGGCTGCAGCGGTGGAGCTCCTTGCGAGATCGGGTTTCGCCCTGCAGCTGCGTGCGGCGAGCAGAAGAATCGGGAGAAAGGGTGCGGCGTTCCTCGCGGAGTCTTGCCCGCGTACGGTGTCCCTGAGGAGCATGGGATCGAACAGGCACGCAGATCGATCCGGGCTCGGCTCGGCCTGTGCGCGCGCTGTCGGGTGCGGGATCGCGGGGCGGATCGGGCGAGGCTGCGGCGTACCGCTTCGCTGGGGCTGGAGGCGCGGGGGACTGGGCCGCGGCTGCGCTGCGGTGGCTGGCGGCTCGGCTGCGACTAGCTGGGCCACGCAGTGCGCTATGCTGCGCTGCTTCTTTCCTTTAAAAAAAAACAAAAACTACAGCAGTAAAAATAACTAAAATAAAAACAACATAATAAAACTAAAACAAATTATATATACACACAAAAAAATCTATACTGATAATATAAACTACAGGAACACTAGTTCCTCACCTAATGCAATTTTAGAAATTCATTTTGATGCAAAAGGCCACGCAAATAGTAAAATAACACACAATTACCCCGCATAAAAAACACACAATTAAAATATTTTGGAGATTCAAAAAAATTATCAGAACATATCAAACGAACTGGAAAAAAATATTCTGCACATTATGTTCATTTTAAAACAAGGGAGAAGTCATGTTATCTCCGCTCCAATAAATTGCCTTTAGTTGCATAATGATTCAAATATTGCAGAAAGACAAATAATGTAATAAAAATATGATATGCATATGAATGATCTAATAACATCCTAACTTAGGAAAATTGGGATGTTACATGTATGGGACAGTGGACGCACAAGCACCATGTGCACCTACCGATGTATAAAGGGCTGATGCACAGTCTGTTGCAATAGACAACCAAGGAACATATTTGTGTTGGTCCATTTTTGTTATCTTTAGACACCTTTCCCTATGTGAGGGCAGCAAATCTAGTCCTGCTCAAACTATATAGCCTTGTCCCCCGCCCACAGAAAGATCAGTTCCTTCCGGATGTGGTGTACTGCATTTGTCATTGTTTTCCCTTTTCGACCAACATAGGTGTTGGATAGCCAGTCTGTACTACTTTCCCCCTTCCTTTCCTCTTTGAACCACGTCCTAGATTCATGCTATACAACTTTCCCCACTACTTTCCTGTTTGATCCAACACCCTGATTTGAGTGCAGAAGCAAAAAAATTCCACATGCAGCTAGAGCAATGCCTATGGATTAAAAAAATTATACCTTAAGGTTCTTAGGGTGTGGCTCGGTGGGCGGCTGGAGGCCGATCTTCCCACACTATGTACAGCGACGGGGAAGAAGGGGTCGGAGGCCCTCCGGCAGTGGATTCCCTCCCTCGCCGACGGCGACAACGTTAGGCCTGCTTGCCTTCCCCGACGGACGGGATCCTGCCAGCTATTTGACCAGCAGTGAGGGGAGGGAAAGAGAGGAGAGGCCAATGTAGTCTTGTTTAGATCTGGATAGGGTGAGAGAGTGTGTAGAGAACAACTACAAGCTCTGAGGCTCTAGCGTGTATATATATAGTGGCGAGAGAGAGTGTGAAGAGAGCAAACCCTAGAGTACAAGCGATGAGGCTGCAACTTATATAGTTGAAGTGGTTTTCTTTTTCTCTCCATAAAAATCATTTTAAAGTGTGCACAATACGGAACTCTTTATTTAACGTACTACTAGTGAAGAAAAATACAGTAGGGCAAAGCTAATACGTGAAGAAAATTTAACGCTTGAAGGTGTCAACTCAAAATTAACGTTCCACGCCTCCCGGTCGCACTTACTATCGTTCACGTGTTGTACACGACCCTCCAAAGCAACAACTGAACCACACACAGACAAAATATCGGAAAGGTGGGCTGCACAATACTCCAATTTTAAATATTTTGGGCACTTGTATTTGGCCTAAGTCAGTGCGCCAATGTATGTACTAAGGGTTACAACGGGTGCTAAGAAACTAGGGCGTACTGAGAGTAATTGCCATGCCTTTTATTTGGAGGGTCACTTGCAAACTGTCAAACTCTATTCTCCTCTTATTCAATGGATGAGGCAAATATTTTTCCTCTGTTTAAAAAAATGAGAAATTCAATTTAATTATTTTATATGTACACTTTGCTCTCTTCCAATAATTTTGGGCACTTGTATTCAGCCTAAGTTAATGTGCCACTGTATCTCGTACTAGTACCTAGGTCTAGGTGTATAAGTCACGTTAGAAGGTGCGGCGGGACCAAGGTGCAAGCAGATTGGAGGAGAAGGAGAAACTTGACCGGTCCTTCCTCCAATCAAAGCCCTGATTTCTGTCTCTAAACGCAACAATTAATCATAGCAATTAAGAGATGCCATTTTAGCTACCATGCAGGGCCACGTATTAACTCTCATGCAAGTCGGCTTTGATTCCTTGACTAATCAACGCATAGTTGCGCTCCATGCATTGGGTTTCCAGGGGAGATAACAAGGCAGAGTAAGTAACGTTCACTAGCAACGAGGCTAGGAGGGGATTGAGATGCGAAGTTAATGGACGATGCCTAAACATTTTTGGAATATCTGATTTTCGTAAGATGGGTTAACACCTAGAAGGAGGGAGCACATTTTCTTATCTCATCAACGACATTTTGATACAGGGAAGTACGTTCACCAATTCTTTGCTAGGAGAGCAAGACAAAAGAAAACAAGAACCACAATTAGACATTTTAAAAGATATCCAATTTCCATAACTGCTCCCACTAATTGTATTAATATCTTCTCTATGTCTTCATTGTTGATTTGTGGCTTCGCGAGCTTGCACACTTCTTTCTTCTTCGATTCTAAAGAACTAGACGTTGCTTCACATCTAATATCATCTCTAATCTCATCTCTAGCCTCTATTCTAGCAAGGAGTGCGCGAGCATCTACCAAATTTCGTGCTATCAATAGAACGATGTATTCTTCTTCCCAAAACCAAAACTTGCATCCATCCTAGACACAAGTTTGAGTATAAGCTGCCGAACATGCGCTGCATAAGGGAGCACAACCGAATCAAAAGAAGTACTACACACCTTATCTTTTTCGCACTTGATGAACGCCCATCCGGGATGTTGTGGCATGGTTGAAATGCGGCGCAGGACCTGCCGCAGGCAGCCATCGCACTTTATGAGCGGCAACGGTGAACCGACTAGCCGCTAGGCCAGGGCCGAGGCCAGACGGTGGCCAGCCATGTCTTTGCCGACGATCCGCCGACGGGATAGATCCAAGCGGCTAGAGGCGGATTCAGTACCTACACGCGACGTGGAGGCACTGCCATTGTTGTGCGACCCGGTACTCGGACACTCCATGGAAAGGAGCAGTCGCAGGCGGCTGGAATGCTCCAAATCCAGCAGCTGCGTGCGTCAAATCCCGCGACCGCAGATATAGTGGTTGGCCATTGGCGCTAGGACGAGAGGCACAGATCCGGCCATCGTGCTGTGGTCAGCTGGGCTATAGTGCGACGCTCCGACGGACGTGTGTGTACCTCTTCTATTCTTGTACGTACTCCATTTATCTCACTTCCTGTGGCTTCCCACTCCCACGATATTCCTATTCTATGAACCTGTGTATGTGTGTGTGTGTGTGTTTTTTAACAGCGTGTGTGTGTTAGAGAGAGCGACACATCGACCTACTCATACAGAGAGATGGTGTGTACTAGTCCTACAATTTAGCCGGGAGAGTCGGTGCATCCTCTCGTTTCCGGGTGTCCGATCGGGACAGCTGCCACGCCCACTTCTGACCAGCCTGGCCCACCCAAAGCCCCTCCATTGCCCGCGCGCGCTTCCTTCCCGAAACAGTCAGCGCCACTCCAGAGAATCGATGCCGCATTCAGGCCCAGGCAGAGTGGACGTGACCTCTCACTAGCGCCTGTGTTGAAGGGAGAAGCGGATTCAAGAGTGATGGTTGCTTCATTCGTCCAACTTACTGCCCGATTAATGTGATTTGACAGCTCATTGGTCATTATTGCTGAGGTGGTACGAGCATGCTGAGTCTTAGTTGCACTATACAATTTACTTTGGTGCATGACACATGCACCGGATGCTGGATGTCCCACGTTTCGGCGAAAGGAGGTAGAGCGTCTCCACTCTTTAGAATTTTCTCCATTCTTACAGCGAAGGAGTGCGAAAGCAGTGAAAACACACCAGCTTAGTGATTACATGGCTGATACGTCCATTTTGCATCATGTTTTCCTACTGTTATTTATGATGTTTTCATGCATAATAATACTTTTTGGAGTAATTCTAATGCCTTCTCCCTCATAATATGCAAGGTTCACACAAAGAGGGAGAATACCGGTAGCTGGAATTCTGGACCTGAAAAAGCTGCGTCAAGCCACCTATCCTGCACATCTCCAAATTAGCCGAACTTCATGGGGATTTTTATGGAATATATAAGAATTATTGGAGCAAATAACTACCAGAGGTGGCCCACCAGGTGGGCAAAACCCACCTGGGCGCGCCCAAGTGGGTTGTGCCCTCCTTGGCCCACCTTCGCATCTTCTGGTATATAAGTATTTTGACATGGAAAAAAATAAGGAGAGGACTTTCGGGACGAAGCGCCGCCGTCTCGAGGCGGAACTTGGGCAGGAGCACTTTTGCCCTCCGGTAGAGCGATTCCGCCAGGGGAACTTCCCTGTCGGAGGGGGAAATCATCGTCATCATCATCACCAACAACTATGCCATCTTGGGGAGGGCAATATCCATCAACATCTTCAACAACCCATCTTCTCTCAAACCCTAGTTCATAACTTGTGTTTAATCTTTGTACCGGAGCCTTAGATTGGTGCTTGTGGGTGACTAGTAGTGTTGATTACATCTTGTAGTTGATTACTATATCGTTTATTTGGTGGAAGATTATATGTTCAGATCCATTATGATCTTTAATACCCCTGTGATCTTGAACATGATTATCATTTGTGAGTAGTTACTTTTCACTACAAAAAAAAGACACATCCGTGACATTTTGGGCCGAACGATTTTTTTTCTGTCATACTTACGACACTTCTATGACGATAATTGTGACAAAACCCGGTATCATCATAGATGTGGTGGGGTCCTACTTCTATGAAAAAAAATCATGACAGAAAATGGGCTTTTCGTCCTTGGCGGGCCGGAGACGTAGCTGCATGACATTCTTTGGGCCGTCCATGACGGAAAAAACCGTGGTAGAAGCAAGGGCGAGGAAAATATCAGGGTGTTCCCAGTTACGGTGGGTGGTCGGGGCCGAGCGATGCGCTTTTCTCTCGTACACGCACGCGCGTGGGTGCGAGGCGTTGGGCTCTAACTAAAGCCGAGCGAGGCATTGGGCTCTAACTGAACCCGAGCGATTGCACTGCAGGCTACGCGTTACTGAAACCGAGCGATCGATTGATGGCTGTTAACTGAACCCGATCAAGCGATTCCTTCACTACTGCTGCTAACTGAAGCCAATCGATGATGCCTCTGGATGAACGGTGAGCCTTGCTGGGGGTTTGGATGAACAGTTCCCGGTGGGGGTGGATGAACAGGACCCCGTGGTGTTGCCTCTGGATGAATAGGACCCCGATCGATCAAGCCGGTTGGGGCTGGATGAACAGGACCCCGTGGAGGGCAGGATGAACAGGACCACCCCGTGGAGGGCAGGATGAACAGTAGACGGTGGAGGGCTGGATGAATAGTAGCCCATGGAGGGGTGGTTGAACAGGAGCCCGTGGAGAGGGCTGGTTGAATAGTAGCCGGTGGAGTAGCGCGCGGTGGAGGCTGGATGAACAGGAGCCCGTGGATGAACAGACGCAGGTGGAAGCTAGAGGAGGTCGACGGTGGATGAACAGTAGCCCGTGGAGGCTGGAGGGGGTCGACGGTGGAGATGAACAGTATCCCGTGGAGTCCCATTTTGCGGTACACCAGACCCCTCCCGATGAACAGGACCCCCGTTTCGACCGTAGCACTCCAACACAAGTCCGTTTCCTCTGTTTTGCAGTACGCCGCACCCCTCCTGGTCAACAGGACCCCCGTTTCGACCGTAGGAGGCCCGTTTCCTCCGTTTGCGGTACGCCAGACCCCTCTCGATGAACAGGATCCCATTTCGAACATGGACGGTCGAACACAAGGCCATTTCCTCCGTTCTGCGGTACGCCAGGCCTCGTTTCCATCGGCTGTTCCGTCCAAGCCGGTAGGCTCCCACGCGTTTCGTTGCCTCCTGATGAACACGATGCAATCCGTTGCCTCCCCATGAACACGACGACGACGATGTTTCTCCGTTCTGACCCAGCCATGTACACGAGCCCTGGCCGTACGTACGCGCGAGTAGGCATTCGAGACCCCGCCCGTCTGTACGTACGTGGCCGTATTTACTTTCTTGCACCCTGGCCGGTGTACGTATGTGTACATGCTACGTGAGCGCCTCTACTACGACACGTGCGCGCCTCTACATCGACCAGTATGTACGTACACGTTCGCGACCAGAATGACAACGCTACTTACGCTTCGACCAGGTGGGTCCCGACTGTCAGGCACTTCCTTGCCTGCGAAGATGTAGCTGGTGGGTCCCAGCAGTCAGGGGGGCGAATCGTTTTTTTGCCCGAACACACTTCCTTGCGTGCAAAGATGTAGCTGGTGGGTCCCAGCAGTCAAGGGGAAACCTTTTTTTCATGAAATACGGTGGCCCGTCCGGTGGGTCCCCGCTATCAGGTGGAGGAATAATTATTTTGCACGTAATAAGGAGGCACTTCCTTGCTGCGGCCGTGGACCCAGCTCTCAACGTTCCTTGACCACGTTGACCACGCCGCGTCGAGAGCACCAAGGCGGTGGACGACGGCGAGGCCTAGGAAGGGGACGACGCGGAGCCGGGGAAGACGCGGCAGTGGATGCCCACGCGTAGAGGAGTACGAGGGTTCACTGGTTCGCTACGGTGTGAGGCTGCCAATGCCGCAGAATAACAGGGGGTGTGGGTGAGTAGAGGGATGGCCTGGCCAGCGGTGGGAGTAGTAGGGGGCAGTGAGGCCTTCGCCGCATCCCAGCCGGCCACAGGAGGCAGGAGCACGAGGCACGACCGGCGCTGGTTTGGGCGACTGGAGCAAAAAGACCAGAGGTTGAAGAAGCACTACGACCGTTGGATGGATATCGTACGGTCACTGGAGCTAGAATCGTGCATATTGACTAAGTTGACAAAGCCCTTCGTCCCCGTCAACTTAGTAGGCCCACAAGTCAGCCTACCACTATACTGGGTCCCAGCTAACAAGGGGAGTATTCATTTTTTTGTGCGTAATAAGGAGGCACTTCCTTGCGTGCGAAGATATAGCTAGTGGGTCCGAGCTATCAGCGGCAGTAATGTTTTTTCGCAAAATACATAGGCCCTTTCTATGGGTCCCTGATGTCAGGTGGAGGAATCATTATTTTGCGCGTAATAAGGAGGCATTTCCTTGCGTGCGGCCATGGACCCAGCTGTCAGCCTCTCCACGTACAGTCCACTTCAGATGCATGTCGGTCGTTGACCACGCTGACCAGGCCGCGCCGAGAGCACCAGGGCGGTGGACGACGGCGAGGCCTAGGAAGGGAATGACATGGAGGCAGGGAAGACTCGGCAGTCGTTTCCCACGTGGAGGGGAGTACGACTGTACGAGGGTTTACTGGTTCGTCTGCCATCGCCGGAGAATGACAGCAGGTGTGGGTGAGTAGAGGGATGGCTAGGGCAGCGATGGGAGTACGGTGGGGCGGTGAGGCCTGCGCGGCACCACAGACGGCCGCGGGGAGGAGGGAGCAGGCAGTCCCGCCGGCGCTTGTTTGAGCGGCTGGAGCAGGAAGAGCAGAGATTGAAGAAGCACGACGGCCGTTGGATGGACATCCAACAGTCACTGCTTGTGCGTCAACCTTTTTTAAGGAAAGCCTCAAATCTGTGGAAAACAGCATACAGCTCATCTGCCATTATTTCTAATAATTTACAGCCCATTTGCTAATTCTTAAGGTTTTTTTGGAGCCCATATTATTTTTGTTAGCATTACAGCCCATATTGTGGCCACGGTTAAAAAATTGTACGAAATTTTGCATATTTCGGTGCGGTCCCAACTGTTTTTAATCCCGAAATTTCGAGTCACATTCAAACTGATTTTAAAAATAAATGTATATCAATATAAAATCCAACAAATTGTCCACGCATAAAAATTAATGTAATTTAAAATCTCGAAATGAAAAAAAGAAATTTGAAACTAATTGCCGGTTTGATGAGTTTTAAAAATGTACAACCCATTTCTCATTACTGATAGGCCATTTTCTCGGCCAGCCGAATGAAAGCTCTCCTCGTCTTGAAAGATTTACAGCCCAATAGGCCTGACAAAGCGACTTACTTGGCAAATCACAAAAAAACTGGGCTGTGGCCGTGGACCCAGCTGTCAGCCTCTCCACGTACAGTACTCTTCCGATGGAAGTCGGTCGTTGACCACATTGACCGCGCTGCGCCAAGAGCACCAAGGCGGTGGACGACGGCGAGGCCTAGGAAGGGGACGACGCGGAGCCGGGGAAGACGCGGCAGTGGACGCCCACGCGGAGAGGAGTACGAGGGTTCACTGGTTCGGCTGCGGTGTGAGGCTGCCGTCGCCGCAGGGCCTGGCTAGCGGTGGGAGTAGTAGGGGGCGATGAGGCCTCAACGGCAGCACATCCAGCCACTTGAGGCAGGAGCAGGCGGTCTCGCGGGCGCTGGTTTGGGCGGCTGGTGCAAGAAGAGCAGCGATTGAAGAAGCAGCAGGACCGTTCGATTCAAATCCAACGGTTACTGCTGCTAGAATCATTTGTTGACTAAGTTGACAAGCCCTGCGTACGCGTCAACTTAGTAGGCCCACAGGTCAGCTTCCCAACCGGTGCGCCCCAGATGTCAGTGGGAGGAATCCATTTTTTCCGCGTAATAAGGAGGCAGTTGATTGCGTGCGGCCAGGCCAGCGGAGGGAGTAGGGTGCGCCGGGGAAGCCTGCGCGGCATCACAGCGGGCCATAAGAGGAGGGAGCAGGCAGTCCCGCCAGCGCTAGTTTAGGCGGCTGGAGCAGGAAGATTAGAGATTGAAGAAGCACGTCGACCGTTGGATGGACATCCAACAGTCACTGCTGCTAGAATCGTGTGTTGACTGACAAAGCCTTGCGTAAACAAGTCAGCCTCGAAATCTGTGGCGTGTACAGCCCATTTGCTATTATTTTTATAATTTTTACTCATTTTCTAATTCATATGGAATTTATTGTAGCCCGTTTTCCATTTTTAGAATTGTTGCCCATTTTCTGGTCAGTACCAGGGTTAAAAAATTAACTAAATATGTGGGAAATTTTGAAAATTCGAATTTTTTTGCTGGGGAACAAAATATTCTTAATCCAAAAATTAGTAGCCATACTAAAACAAATTTAAAAATAAATTAGTACTATGTCATGTTAAATCAACCCCTTTTGATATTACTTTTAACAGACACTGACCATACTCTTTGGCCAGGCCGGAATGCATCCCTCCTAATCTTGAAAGATTTGCAGCCCAGTAAGTCGGAGAAAAGAAATAGGCCTAGCTTGGGTATTCTTCAAAAAGAAATACTAGGCTACCTATTTTCCCAAAGAAAAAACTGCTGGGCTGGTCATGTTGTTAGACGGGCCACAGAGACCGCACAACCTAGTTTATAGCCTGCTCCTCCGAATTACTACTAAAAAAGGTTGTGCAATTCTGTCGTTAATTGACTATACGTTGAAAATGATGTGGGTCCCAGATATCAGCAATGTGGATTAGAGTACAAAAACGAGGGGTTCATCTGAGTAGTAAAATAGGCACTTGCATGTGTTCGGGAGTGGACCTGGTGGGTCCGTACTGTCATACTCACAACTACAGTCCTCTCCCGATTCACTATGTTGACAGGGACCGTTTCGAAAAAAACTATGTTGATAGGGCCGGACGGCGGCGCCGCAGCGAGCGCACCAAGGCGGAGGATAAAGTGATGTCGCCAATGTGCTGGGCTGGGTTGGACATTCTTATTGAAAAAATAAAAATGGACCAGATCTATTTACGACGTTGACTACGATTTGCATGGGTCCGCTGGTTGCAGGAAGAAAATGCTAGGAGAAAGAAGACTGGTCGCTATCTTTGCCGAAGAATAATATTGACTGAATGTAACGACACTATCATAGGAAATAATATCCTCCTGTTAAATCGTGAATCTAAAGAACTGGTGCATGAGCATTTAGCTTTATTTATTTATTTACTTATTTATGTTTAGGGGACCATGAGCATGTACCTGGGCCGGATTCATGTGAGAGCCTCCCTTCCAGTTAATTATGGGCTTCTCTATTGGGCCTTCATCAGTGGGCTGCATGTTATCAACAAGTGGAAAATGGGTTCCCTATGAAAAATAGTATGCGCTACGTACGGTATGGGGCACTAAAGGATAGAACCGTGCAACGACTTCCAAAACATTGTGTTTGTCGTTCTAACAACACATTTATTCAACCAACAGACGAAATATACTACTGATTGTACATTGAAAATAGTAGCAGCAGCAACCAGGGATGGAGTTGCAACAGAAGCAATAAGCAGGCCAGAAGAGTGAAGACACAGCCCTCTCTTCCAAACCAAACATCAACCATCATTACAAAAGGGCTACCAAAAAAGAACAAGTGTAGGCATCAAACCAAATAAAGATCCTACTACACCAAGTGTACGCATCTAACTAACTGGCTCAGTTAGACGTTACTATTTATTAAGCTGTGGAGATTGGCTGACGGCTTGAACCAGATGGGTGCCTGACGGGGGAAACTCTAGCCAGCAGGTCGAAGTCTGATACTTGCGACCCTCTCTCCTACTTTGGGCGGCAGAGCGTGGCGGCACATATCAGGGTATGGTGCATGCAGAGACGCATGGTACGCTGTGTACACACAGTTTTGCCTGATGAACGAAACCGCGCTGCCATCATGATCCTTGCCATCGGTTATCTCCTGGTTAATCAGATAATTCAGTCTGACAAACAGAGAGCGTGTACCAAGGCTACTTACCAACCTCCAGTCAAAAATTCCTGAAGGCCCAGAGAAGCTGGGATCCTACTCAAAGACCTTGCAGTGACTGTGATTGTATTCCGCGAAACAACACGTCCGGTACGTGCGAACGATCATCAATCGTTCGCCATCGTCTGATCGAGCCAGGAACCTCCTGCAACTGCCATGCCGCTTTTGTTTGAAAGGTTCTGGGATTAGGAAGGGTAGGGACACCAGGCGGCCTGCAACATCATATCAAGTTGGAGTCAAATAACCCTCAAAAAAAAGTTGGAGTCAAATAAAAAAGGGCTCTTGATGTAGTCAATCTTAAGAACAGCATGTTATGAGCATGAATATTTTTCAGTAAATGTTGACAGTAATATAAGGAAGCCATCATGATATCATAGGAAACTAACATACTGCTGTAACAGCTGTTTGTAGCGATGACTGGAGTAGGCCAGCAATACGTCCAGCCGTAGAAGGATTCGACAGCGTAAATGAAGCCCTTGTGTTCAATGTCATCAGAGAACCATGGAGGATGTATGATCCTGTGATGGACGTGCAGATTTATCCACTTACCGCAGTGACCTGTTAGATAGGCGAGACCGCGGTTGAAGAACGCAATTAGCCTGAAGTCTTTATAATTCACAGATCTTGTGGGCACTTGGCAGATTACAACCTTGAGCAAATCAAACTTGGTATCATGTTGGCTACTGTAAGATCCCGAGTATTCTGGGCCCCGGTGCCAAAGCAGTGCAGTGTTAATCGAAGGAAGGGGGATTAATCGCCGGGTGTAGACCTCCACGAGCATCCAGCTGCCGCGACCGTCGACGAGCACCATCCAAGACGTGTTCAAGCCGACCCAGTACATACCGTTAATGTAGTTGACGGTGACGGGGATCGGATCGTAGTCAAGGGGGTTGATGCTCGCCACCCTATGATTGTTATGCTCTGTGACACGCCGTTTCTGAAGATCAGGCGGCATCAGCAAACAAGGAGCTGGCTTAAAAAGCTCTGGCCTGAGGGCTTTGAGTAAACAGTACAACCCCGACGAGCACGCGGCGAGCGGCATGGTACTGAGATTGTCCACACGCGAAACAATGAGCTTGATTACCTCTGTGGGGAGCGAATTCCAGCCACTCTTTCGGCGGACGCTCCTCGGTTCTGCCATTGTTATTGCTTGGGTTTTGGACGAGGGGGGAGGCGCCTTAGCGGGGATGGAAGATTGGATGAGGGGGGAGGCGCCTTAGCGGGGATGTAAGAGCGGACAAAGATGGAGAAGCGAATATGTGCTGCGGGAAGCGGACAGGTGATAATGACTACAGCACGCCGCTTGACTTACGAGACACATACCAGCAGCGTAGGGTCATATCGAAGTCAAACAACTTGCTTGAGTGATCACAGTACTGGTACTCCCAACAGTACCTGCTACTATGCCCTAACTTGCTTGAGTAGAGTAGTAGTGGAGTAGGACTCTGCTCTACTACTAGCACCGGAGGAGTATTATGTTCTAATCTAAAATAGTTACAAACTTAAATGCCCGAGCGTGGAACGACTACGAACCGCCATCGGTGCTAACTCCAATCCTGCAAGTCATGGATTTGTTTCTTTTTAACTTTCTATATGAATCTGTAGCCAGCCTGCAAGTCATGTACACTGTACTGACAGTGGAACCCACAGAGTACTTAGAATACAAGATTAAGGATGCAATTAACTTTTTATAGAGGGAGAATCATACACGCAATTAACTCAAATGGATTGGACGTGACTCTATTATTCTCCAACGGCAACCGGAAAATTTCCTCCTGCGGGCCGGAGTAGGTTTCTCGGTTTGCATGCGGGTTTAACGGAGGGGTTTGATGGAGGCGAGGAGGCGTGTTCAGCCGGGCGTGCAGTGGACGGCGCAGTTATATTCAATTTGACAACTACAACTAGTATATTATAAAAAACAAAGAAGAGTAGTAGAGATAGAGATAAGAATAGAGACTAGGGAGGAGCACCATCTACTGCTTCGTGGGCTACTCCTGCGCTCCATTCGGCGGCCGCAACGTCCCCTACAGCCACTCCCTCCGGTGCTCCATTCGGCGGGCGCTGTTGAAATTTGGGGAGCGCACTCTCGCGACTGCTAGCAGCGACGACTTCACCGACGACGACTTCTTCCCGGACCTCGGCAACCTCTTCCTCAACGACATGGGCGACAACCTCAATGCCAATGGTGCTGCTCCCGTTGCACCGTATGTGTTTCTGTCCTTCCTGTTCGAAATCGTGGTAGAATTCATCACTACAGGAATCAGCTACTTTGCCGTGGCAGACGGCAAAGGCAAGGATGTCGGATGGCAAAGGCCTTTGCCGTCTACCGCGAACGGCAAAAGGCTCCGGCAAAGTAGGCTACGGCAAAGAGCTTCTTTGCCGTCTGCTTTCTGAAGCGGACGGCAAAGGGGCCTTTGCCATCAGCGGCGGACGGCAAAGAAAGCCGACGGCAATAAATGTGATGTTAGTCCGTTAGGCGGCTAACGGCAACCTTTGCCGTCCGCTGCTGATGGCAAAGAGCATCCGTCCTTTGCTGTCCGCCGAATGACGTCAGCTGGACGTCACTGCGGGACAAGTCTTTGCCGTCTGCCACTGTAGGCAAAGCCTTTGCCATCCGCCGCTGTAGGCAAACTGACCAAATGGGTCAGCTCCCAGGGAGCACAGGTGGCCGCCGCGTGGCTTCTTTGCCGTCCGTGGCGGACGGCAAAGGCGCCTTTGCCGTCCGTGGCGGACGGCAAAGGCGCCTTTGCCATCAGGGGCTGATGGCAAAGGTGCCTCTTTTTTCTGTTTTTTTTTAATCCAGCAATTTTCACAGCAAATATATGACATATATATATATATATATATATATATATATATATATATATATTTCACAGGGCTATTTAATAGCATACATATGACATATCCAGCACATAAGTTTCATCGTGCATACATATATAGTTCCATCCATTCATACATAGCAACTTCCACATACACATTGTTCCGTCCATACATATTACAATGCAAAGTTTCGTCAAGATAGCAAGTTCCATCATAGCAAGCTAGAAGAATACTAGAGGAGAATGAAAGAAAAAACAAGCACTCCATCATAGCAAGCTAGCTTCCGTGAAGTGAATGAAATCTGCAAAAAAGGCAAATAAGAAAGTTAGAAAAAGGTGACTAGAAGAAGAAGTATATGCCATTTATGAGCTAACTTAGGTGAAATGGATCATTTATGAGCTAACTTAGTTGAAATGGATCGTTTATGAGCTAACCTAGGTGAAATAGATCGTTTATGAGCTAACTTAGGTATAATGCATCATTTTAGAGCTAACCTAGGTAATATGGGTCATCTTGGAGCTAACCTAGGTGAAATGGATCCTTTTTGAGCTAAGTTAGGTGAAATGGATCGTTTATGAGCTAACCTAGGTGAAATAGATCGTTTATGAGCTAACTTTGGTAAAATGCATCATTTTAGAGCTAACCTACGTGTGATGGGTCATTTTGGAGCTAAACTAGGTAAACTGGATCGTTTGTGAGCTAACCTAGGTGAAATGGATCGTTTATGAGCTAATCTAGGTAAAATGGGTCATTTTAGAGCTAACTTGGGTAAAATGCATCATTTTGGAGCTAACCTAGGTAAGATGGGTCATTTTGGTGCTAACCTAGGTAAAATGGGTCATTTTAGAGCTAACATAGGTAAAATGGATCATTTTGGAGTTTGTCTAGGTAAAATGGGTCATTTTAGAGCTAACTTGGGTAAAATGGATCATTTATGAGCTAACTAAGGTATAATGGGTCATTTTAGAGCTAACTTAGGTAAAATGGATTGTTTATGAGCTAACTAAGCTAATTATGCCATTTTTATCATAAGTAAGCTAAGTACATGTCATTATTGAGCAAACGTAGTTAACTAAGCATACTAGAGGTAACTTAGAGCTAACTTAGGTAAAATGGATGGTTTTGGAGGTCAGTAAGCTTATTAAGTCATTTTGGAGGAAAAGAAGCTAACTCTAGGTCATTATGGTAAGCATATGGGAGGAAATAAGGCTAAGTCTAGGTCTTTATGCATTTGTTAAGCAAAACACTAAGAAACTTACCGGCGCCCACCATCTTTCAACACCTGCCATGACGAAGAGTAAACGAAATTAGTACAACATAAAAAAATACCGACATGAATAATAATATGTATATCACTTAAGTGTATCACATCAAGTACAACATAAAAAAATTATATACCTGACACTACTAATAATCTCAATCACTATCATCAATAAATGCATAATCATCATCATCACTATAATTAATGACGGGCTCATAGGGTTCAGTAGCATCAACATGTGGAAGGCCACCTTGACGTAATCGGTCCAGCATTGACAGGTCATCCGCAGCAGTAACCTCTTCTTGTTCCGGCTCTTCTTGTTCCTCATCTGGGTTGATGTCGGATTCACTGTCGCTGTCTACTTCAATATTTTGGGGTGAAGTATAGCGGTTCTTGAAACTCTTTTTGGAAAGACGTGTCTCTTGGAAGAATTCTCCTTCATATGTGTCTGGGTTAATGTGAGGTTCATAATCCTCTTCCTTTGGGGAAGATAGTCTAGCACGTGGCGGCACTTCATAAACGACATCCCAACCTTTCAGATTTGGATTAGTTTGGCAGGCCCACGGTAGATAGAATACTTGGGTCGCTTGTTGAGCCGTAATATAGACATCAGGAACATCTAAATGGGTGCTTTGTTTGATTTCAACTAGCCCTATATGTTCATGAGTCCTTCTAGTCTCCTTCGGCGGAAACCAATAACATTTGAAGAGTACGACATTCGGTGGGTTGTCACCATAGGATATAAGTTCATAAATTGCTTCAACTCTCCCATAATACTCGGTACCTCCTTCGCCGATAGCAGATACACAACAATTTGTAGACTTTCGGTCGGCCATAGATAACTCTTTGCCATAGGTACGAAAGCGATAACCGTTGATGTCGTATTTGTCAAATGAACGGACCTTATAGTCAAAACCATTAGCGACTTGCCTCAATTCGGCGTCCATAGACTCTGAATTAGCCTACAAGTTTAATACGAAAGGATTGTTGCATTAGGCAGAAATTAGCGAATGTAATGAAATGGTCTAATAGAAATTACCGTTTGTTTGAACCAAGAGATGAAACCGGTATAGCTGCCTCCTTGCTTTGCGAGAAGCTCATACTCTTCGACGGAATCCTTTTGGATTACCGCTCCATATGTGAATATGGCGACGTATCGACTGTATGAAATATCCAGGAATAAGAGCAGTTCAAAGGAAATAGAAGTTGTGAAACAATGTACAGAGAACTTATTCGATGTACGACCAGACTTCTGTCAGGTTGTTGAACATATACAACGTAATGGTCCGCCATTCTTTGTTATCCAAAGATACTGGTTTCGAACCACTGGCTGGGGCGAGATTCCCTTTGAGTAGGCCGGGGTTCGTCAGCATTGTACCGAGGCTTCGGATTATGCAAATGTAGATTTTTTGCTTCGTAGTGTGCTGTCACGATGTTTGCCGCCTCCTCAGTCATGAATGCCTCAGCCATCGATGCTTCAATTCTACGTTCATTTTTACATTTTCGTCGAAGCATCTTCTGCATCCTCTCAGTTGGGTAGCACCAACGATTTTGCACGGGCACCCCAATCTTGCCTCGGTCGGGAGATGCAAAATCAAATGCTGCATTGGATTAAAGAAGCCCGGTGGAAAGATCTTCTCTAACTTGCAGATCAACTCCGGCGCCAACTCTTCCATTTCTTCTAGCACGCCAGGCGATAGTTCTTTCGCACAAAGAACACAGAACAAATAGCTGAGTTCTGCCAGTACTAGCCATTCATCCTCAGGGATGAAGCCACGCAACATCACCGACATTACCTGCTCAATCCATATGTGCCAATCATGACTCTTGAGACCAAATATCTTCAATTTATCAAGGCTTGCTCCCCTCTTTAGATTCGCTGCATACCCATCGGGGAACATCAACTGCATTTTCACCCACAAGATAATTTTCCTCATAGCTGGCCTTCCAAGATTGAACCATGCCTTTGGCTTCGTCCAGTTCTGCTTTCCTTTCGGTTCTTTCATGTTTTGTAACGGCCTATCACATAGCGCCTCCAGATCGACTCTAGCCTTAGTATTATCCTTTGACATCCAATCTATGCCGAACAATGTACCAAAAAGTGCCTCGGCGATATTCTTCTCAGTGTGCATCACGTCGATGTTGTGTGGGCAAAGGAGGTCTTTGAAGTAAGATAGATCCCATAAGCATGTCTTGTGAGTCCAGGCGTGCTTAGAATTATACCCCTTGAAGTACCCTGGACGCTCTGGATCTGGCTCGAGAGCGTTTAAATGATCCAGGGTCTGTTGGCCAGTCAACGCAGGTGGTGCAGAGTTTTTGACAACTCTACCTCTGATGAAGTTCTTCTTGTCTTTCCTGAACTTATGGCGAGGATCCAGGAACTATCTATGCATGTCGACGCAAGAAAACTTGCGACCGACCTGAAGCCAACGAAACTCAAGAGCTCCCTTGCATGTGGGGCACGGGAACCTTCCATGCACACACCAGCCAATGAATAGCGCATACGCCGGCAAGTCATGCGTCGAGTACATGTACCAAACACGCATTATGAAGTTCCGTTGCTATAGGCGTCGTATGTCTTGAACCCATTATCCCAGGCTTCTTGCAATTCGTCCTTAAGCGGCTGCATTTACACATTCATATTTTTAACCGGATAGTTGGGCCCTGGAATTATCAACGTCAGGAAAATGTTCTTTCTTTTCATAATCTGTCTGGGGGGAGATTGAGTGGAAAGACAAATACGAGCCAACTACTGTATTGGGCTGCCGTCATACCAAACACACTGAACCCATCCGTGCTGATGCCGACTCGAGGATGCCTTGGATCTGCCTCTTTGTCAGCATGTAATTCATCAAACTTTTTCCACGCAACACCATCCGATGTGTGTACCATCATCAGATTCCCATCTACATCTAGTTCGGTTCTTTTGCCTGTTTTGTGCCATGTCATCTGTCTGGCCGTCTCTTCGACCATGAAAAGACGTTGAAGTCTTGGCACGATTGGCATATACCGAAGAACACTAACGGGGATTTTTTGGTTTGTGTCTTCTCACCCATACTGTTGTCTACCACGACATACCTGGAAGACTTGCAAATGGGACAATAGTTCAAGTCCGCATAGTCAAGCCTAAATAAGGCACATCCTTTCTCACAGGCATGTATCTTCTCATAGGGCATCTTCAGTGCACGGAGGATTTTGTCCGATTGGTACAGGTTTGCAGGCATTACATGGCGTTTGGGTGGAAAGCGTCCAAATACTGTCATTATTGCGTCGTAGCATTCTCTGCCCAAGTTGAACTGAGCCTTCAGAGCCATTACTTGTGAGATGGCATCCAACTGACAAAGCTCACTGTGCTCGTGGAGCGGACGTTTTGAGGACTCCAACATTTCATTGAAGGCCTTTGCAGATTCCTCCATCTCCTCGTCCGAATCCCGAGCATCATCATAGTCTTGCACCATGTTTTCCATCCCGGTACCATGCTCGCCGGTGCGACGACGATCCACCTCAGCTCTGTCACGTTGGGCAGACTCACCATGATATGTCCACACCGTATAGTCGGGCGTAAAACCACTCTTCTACAGGTGTTTGCCCATTTCATCCTCTGTCCTCTTTTCCCAATTGCCGCACCGGAAATAGGGGCACCAGGTTTTCCTTTGGCCATTTGCAAATGCGGCTTGCACAAACCACTTGGTTTTTGTGAACCATTCAGCGCTCCATTTGTTCTGACCAGTGTGACCGGTATACATCCACGCACGATCACTCATCTTGACTTTCAGAGCTACTGGACACACAACAAATATATATATATATAATTCACCATGTATATATTCATCAGTTGATCTACTTTGTCAATTTTATTACGTCCATGCAACCTACACTCTAATAGGTAATGATAGGTCCTAATCCCACCCGAGTATGTGTAGTTTGGGTTCATTTTCCCATGCTATGCTCCAGATCCGACACAAAATTTCGGCAGCACCTCTCCGCTGTTCTCCTGATACACGTCTCTGCAATAAACAGAGAGGATGTGTACCCGGAGAACAACAGGGGAGGCACTGACGAAATTTATGCGTCGGATCCGGAGCAAAGCATATGGGAAAATGAACCCAATCTACACATACTCGGGCTGTCCATGGATAGCGTTGGACAATTCGAAAGAATCAAGGTTATAAACATGCAAATGGATGCATATTTATAACTATAATGCTTTCGAACGGGAGACACATATTGGTTACGCATACTGATGATTCAAGACACATATATAGCGAGCTATCAAGTTTCATCGGCACGAACACCGGAACAGAGCAAATAATTAATGGGGGAGGAGGACATGTCATTTGTGCTCACCCACGAACGAAGGGGCAGAGCTCGTCAAACGCACGGCGAGGTCGTTGAACACCAAACCTCGTAGCGATGAAACAACTACACATTTAAATATACCCGATCAACACAATTATATATGATGTTTTTCATAACAAAATCGAAAAATATATGACCTTACTCATAATTCACAAATATATGACCCCGTCGGCCTCTGGACGGCCAAAGAGCACCTTTTCGGGAGGTGTCAGGTGTCGGGGTGTCGTGTCGGGGTTGGGGTGCTGTTTCGGGGTCGGGGTGTCGTGTCGGGGTCGGGGTGTCGGGGTCTAGTGTCGGGGTCGGGGCGTCGGGGTCAGGGGGTCGGGGTGTCGTGTCGGCGTCGGGGTGTGGTGTCGGTGTCGGGGTGTCGGGGTCAGGGGGTCGGGATGTGGTGTCGGGGTCGGGGTGTCGGGGTGTGGTGTCGGGGTCGGGGTGTCGGGGTTAGGGGGTCAGGGGGTCGGGGTGTCGGGGTGTGGTGTCGGGGTCGGGGTGTCGGGGTTAGGGGGTCAGGGGGTCGGGGTGTCGGGGTGTGGTGTCGGGGTCGGGGTGTCGGGGTGTGGTGTCGGGGTCGGGGTCAGGGGGGTCAGGGGGTCGGGGTGTCGGGGTGTGGTGGCGGGGTCAGGGGGTCGGGGTGTTTCCTTCTATCCTTCTTCTTTCTCTTCTTCTTCTTCTTCTTCTTCTTCTTCTTCTTCTTCTTCTTCTTTCCTTTCTTCTTCTTCTTTCATCTTTTTTCTACTTATTTTACTTCTTTTCGTTTCTTCTTTTCTTCTTCTTCTACTTCTTTTCTTCTTCTTCGTTTTTCATCTTTTTTCTACTTCTTTTCTTTTCTTCCTTCCTTCTTCTTCTACTTCTTTTCTTCTTCTTCTTTTTTCATCTTTTTTCTACTTCTTTTCTTTTCTTCTTTTCTTCTTCTTCTACTTCTTCTACTTCTTTTCTTCTTCTTCTTCTTCTTCTTTTCTTCTACATATTCTTTTTTCTTCTACTTATTTTCTTCTTTTCTTCTAACACTAACACTATATAACACATATCTAGCACTAAATCTATCACTAACAATTAAGCAGCAAAAAAAAGAAAAAAGAAAAAAAAGAAAAAAGAACTCACCGGAGCAATGGGACGGTCGGGGCAGTGGGGCGGGTGGGCCGGCGACGTGGTGGCGCGCCGGGGCGCTGGGATGGTGGAGCGACGGGGCGTCAGCGGGTGGGGTGGGGGCGGCGGGGTGGTGGGGCGATGGGGCAAGCGGGGGCGGGGGCGGCGCCGGGCGGCGGGATGGTGGGGCGACGGGGCGTCAGCGGGTGGGGTGGGGACGGCGGGATGGTGGGGCGACGGGGCAAGCGGGGGCGGGGGCGGGGCGGTGGCGTGGGCGGCGCCGGGCGGCGGGGGCGGCGGTGGGTGGATCTGGTGACGTGGCGTCAGGGAGGAGAGAGGGAGAGAAACAGAGAGGAGTAACGGGCGGCGGGGGGGGGGGGGGCTCGATCGGCCGTTAGTTAGGTTAGGTTAGTTAGCCTTTGCCGTCAGCCAAGCCTTTGCCGTCCGCGCCGTTAAGTTTTTTCTAATCGGCTCATTAGTGGGGGCCACCTCTCTCTTTGCCGTCAGCCAGCTGACGGCAAAGAATTGACAGATGGCAAAGACCTTCTTTGCCGTCTGCCAGTTTTTTGCCGTCTGCTTTTTGGTAGCGGATGGCAAAGACCATCTTTGCCGTCTGCTAGCGGACGGCAAAAAACTGGCAGATGGCAAAATCCCTGATTCCAGTAGTGCATGTTTCTAGTCTGTGTCCTAGATTCGATTTGTTCATCTACTATGCTAGTCCGCATGATTAGTTTAATCTCTGTTATAGCCGTCATGATTTATTTTGTGCTTATTCGGACTAAATCTCGTAGTTACTTGCCCATATATTCAACTAGCGGAACGTCCCCTACAGCCACTCCCGTTTCATGGATGGCCTGGTCGATGCCTCCACGGAGCCCTTCGTCTACTGCTATGAGTGCCCGGTACCGTTTTGGGGCTCGCCGGCAGACATCGTGCATCACCTGACGCAGGCGTGCGGCAATCACTACTGGCCCTTGGCGAAGAACATAAAGTACGAGACGTGCTACCCGTTCACCGTGCCGGAGTCGCTGGAGGATCAGCGCCGCCTGCTAGTCTTGGAGGAGGACGGCAGCGTCTTCCTCTTGATCATGGCCACCGGCGAGGCCCGCGCAGGCCGCCGCCACATCTCTGTAGTGTGCGTCAGGGGCGACGACGCTGACGCTGACACGGGGCCGATGTACGGGTGCGTGCTCACTATTACTACCCCTCGGAGGTACGTGGGCGGCGACACTGGCTACGCCAAGCATACTTGGACTCTGCCGAGCTGGGACTTTCCCGCTAATGTGGACATGGAAGACACACGACATTATTTGACCCCCAATAATGTGCACGGGGACTCCAAGGAGGTTCACCTGGACATCTGCATTATCAAGTTAAATGTTAATCATTAGTCTTCGCTCAATGTAATCCGCTGTCTAAGCATGTGGAGACTTCCATGCATGATCTTGCTCTATTGGAGTATCGCGCATGAATAAAAGTGTATCCATTTATGGTTTAGTCTAGAATCTTCCATGTATGAATTTTTACTACAGTACTAGTGAAAGACTTATGATGAACCATTTCTTACATATCCTCTGCCCCCTTCCAAGTCATCCTGATTTAATCCCTCCGTCTAGGTGTATAAGGGCATGGTTAATACTTAAATAGTATAGCCAACTGTTGACTATAAGAAAGTGCCATGTCATCTGTAGCCAACATGTATAACAATGGATACTCAAAAACTAATTCTTGAAGATCATTTCCTGCAAGGCACAATAAGAGTTATTTCTTCACAAGTTTTGGATGCAGGTTGAACAGTTGAACGCTTTTGTTTGCAAAAGATAATATTTTATCTATTTCACCTGGATGTTTGTGAGCTCTAGAGATGAAATAATATCCGAACAAACCTATCGATACCCGTTACACATGAGATGACCCCCACATCCTTTGTCAAAATAAAAAACTCCCCGATCAATGCATTTCACTCTTCCGTGCAACGCACGAGCACCTTACTATAGATTAGTACGACCACAAATTGACCTAACATTATATATAGTACGATAAATGATGATGCATGTCACCTAAAATTATATCATTGAAAACTATGTTCAAATACGAATCCAACGATATTGTTTTTGTTGGCATGCACTAACATTTTGTCAGTTAAATCTTTAGTCAAATTCAATGGGGGATAAACCACGACCGATGTAGTAGTACTAGTGTAGAGGGCGGCGCTGCACGGGAGTCTCACCCTGCTCGTGGCGCGGCAGTAAAGCCGTCATATCACAAAACCCAACCACTCCCAGTAATAAGTGGCCTGGTAAAATAAACGGACAAGCAACCATCACATCCCTCCGTCTTTTTTGCATTTCATCTCTCTGCATTTACTTTCTCCGGTTCATCTCGCATGCTCGATCCCTAGGTACTACTCCTAGTATCCCTAGCTACTACTCCTAGGGCCAGTTCTTTTGGCAGCTTCCCCAGCTTTTCCCATAAGACTAGTCACGAGAGTAACATTAAGGCGCCTCACTCATTTATTTGGGCTTCTAAACTACTACTAGTAGTACCTCCGTCCTGGTTTATTCCTCACCATTGTAATTTGTGCTAAATTTTGACCAAAGATTTAACTGATAAAATGTTAGTGCATGTGACATGCACTAACATTTCATTAGTTAAATTTATGATCAAAATTTGACACATATTACAATGGGGACCAATAAACCAAGACGGAGGTAGTAGTTATGGGATTACTAATCTAGAAGCCTAAAAGAACTGGCCCCTGGTACTCCTACTAGTAGTAGTACTCAAGCTGGAATTCCAATTGCACGGCACAACTTGTTAGGCAAAAAATACGATACAGGGTGTAGGAAGCGGTTTGGGGATTTGCATGCCTTTCCAACCAGTGAGATACTCCGTACAAAGTACGACAGAGAAATAACCACAGAGAAGGAAGCTAAAAGTAAACAATCAAATGAGCATTTTTGCATTTCTTTTGCATTAAATCGTTTCAGAAGCTTGACTAGTGTTGTTTTTCTACTTTTACAAAAACCGCATCATAATATTAAAACGTGCATTTGCACGTACATAATTAATAGTAGTACTCCCTCCGACTAGGTGTATAAGTCTTCCCTCCTTTTTGATCACGGCGCACAACCAAAGATGACTTATTGACCTGGACGGAGGGAGTAGCACAGTCTGCAAGCATATATAGAGAGAGACGTGTAGTGCGATAGTATATAGTAAAGTTTGTGCTATATGCACGTACTTGCAAAATGCGTACGAATACACAAGGTTTCCAAACTTTCCCTTTTACATACTTAATTAAGGACACTAATAATTCCTGAACGTTCGGGATTTATCATTTGCATCCCAAAACTAATGAGATCGCCTTAAGAAACAAAAATTATACTCCTCCTAAAAGCCACGACGCTCGCAGGAGCACTTGCGGCGCGCCACGAGTGCCCTAGTGCGCGGCCATTTCCCACCACGCCGACACAACGCCTCTTCCTCAGCCTCGCAACTCGCGAGGTGCTGATTGGCGGCTTGCCGGTGGGCGAGCGCGATCTCACCGGTGTGGTGATCCGGCGCCAACAGGTACTCCTCCTCGCTGGAAGCGTGCACCCGGTCCACGTACCGCCAAGCGTAGATGAGGCGCTTGGGCCCGACTGCACTCAGGGCGTCGGCACGGGCGTCCTCCGCCACCCTCATGGCCCTCGCACGAGCCTTCTGCCAAAGAGCCAATTGCCTGACTCTCTCGGACGCGACATAGGCCTCCCATGCAGCTTGTCCCGCGGTGCGCTTCTCTTCCTTGGCCTTCTTCTCCGCCTCTATTTTGGCGCGCTCTGCTAGAGGCAAAGCCTCCCACAAGGTGACATCCATTTCTTTCCAAAGCTCCTCTAGGCTGGGGGCTCGGCGGGCGGCACGGCGTTCTCCTTGTAGCGGGGAGCCGACGCGTCCTCCGACGCGCATGCTGGCAAGATTGGGAACGCCGACGCGTCCACCTCGACGCGTCGCGGCGAGGAGTGGAACACTGACGCGTCCTCCTCGACTAGTGGCGGCGAGGAACGGAACGGCGACGCGTCGTGTCGCGGCGAGGAGCGGAACGCCGACGCATCCTCCTCGACTAGTGGCGGCGAGGAATGGAACGGCGACGCGTGACCATCCGCGCGATGCAGCGAGTGGCGCCTAGGGCTTGGGAGGGGCGATGCCATGGTGGTCGACATGAGAGGGAGCCAGGGAGGGGGACGAGATAGCGATGAACGTGAACGTGAGGGGGAGGAGATAGCGATGTCGTGGGAGGCACAGTATTTATAGCGAGCAATGGCACACCTACGTAAGATATGGACTGAGATGCCTTGACTGAACTGCAGTTCCAGTTGCGTCACTGACATGTGGGCCAGACCCCTGTTGGGCCCATATGTCAGTGACCCAATGCACCTGCAGTTAAGTAACAGCTACGTGGGCATATTTGTTGGAGTAAATTATGGGGGAGGGAAGGGGTGGAAATATTGCTGGTCGCAGCGGATTGGACGAGCGCGGAGGGAGGAGAGTCATGCATGCAGATTTTTTCCACACGGGGTGGAGAGGTGGGACCGCCGGAGGGAGAAGGAGAGTCTGGCAGGCATATTGTTTCCACACATGGAGAGGAAATGATTTGGAGACGAACGGGCTTCCTGCAGTTATGGGGAATGGTGCATAATAAGTCTCATCTTGCATGCCGGGCTAGGTATAGTCTCAAGTCATTAAAAACATACACGCCCCACACATGTTCATATTTCAAGGTCCACTAAATTATTGCATGCGATGATTAAGGCTGGCCATAATGGTGGTATCTTAGCTGGTATCATGCACACGGGAATAGCAAACATGTTGATGTGGCAAAGAATTAAAGAAGAGAGGGGGGTTAGAGTAACTAGTGTTCATGCATGCATTGGTAAACACATTTTTTTGTGAAGAACTACAAAAACTATTCCACCGCCTCTATCTTGCTAAGAGTAGGTCAGATTTTTGAATCGAGCCCTTTAAACTAGAAGGGAGGTAGTAGTACTCTAATAGCTAACCTTGGCCCTGTTTGGATCCATGTGTTAGAGTTAGTTTGGGTTAGTTTGAACTCAACTAACCCAAAAAAAATCTAACCCACCCAAGAGGTGCTTTATACTCATTATAATCAGTATTGTAGATATTGATATTTTTAGTATAAATGGTTGACGGAAGTAAAAAGGACCAGAGGGAGTATCATGCATGCGGAGTAGGCAAAAAAATTGCTCATTTATAGCCGGTCGAAGTCTCAAAGGGCGTGACCGCTCGAGGGAGGCGAAGGTCATGGGAGGCGTGACGGTTGACGGAATTAATTGAAGTTACACACAAGCCGGCATGGCGTGTGAACAGGTAGAAGCTATACCATCAGGCCTATGATATGGGTCTAGTAGACATGACATCTAGTGGGTCCTGCATAGTTCTCGAGAACTCTTTGGGGGCTTGCAGCCGTTTATCCACCGGGCAAGCCAGCAACCCCACGCTGTTCGCATGCCCTACTCCTCCCCGTCTTCTACTAGTACAGTACCTTACAACAGTTCGCTCCCAGTCGTCCCGTCCTTTCACATTACGGCAGTTCCACTAATCCTAACCCTCCTCCCAAATCCATGGCATCCCAAATCTCCATGATCGGCGGTGAGTACAACGTTAGAACCATCACCGGCGATGAGTTCGACGTCATCTACACCTGTTCTTCCGCAACGGTGAAAGAATGCCTTGCTCGCTTCAAACACATGTTCGAAAACTCAAATGATGAGTGGGTCGCTAGGCTAGATGTTGAGTACACCACAGTCCTGGGAAGCGAGAAGAAACTAAAGGAGGCAGAGAAAAAGAAGCCCGCTGTGATCCAGGTTCGCGTGCATGACTTATGCTTGGTCTACCACATATTCCATGCCGACGTTGAGTGCGAGGAATTTAAGAAGTTCCTCAAGGGCGGCCGAGTCAAATTCGTTACTATAGACTTTAGGAATGACAAGGAAATCCTGGGTTGGATAGGCCTCATTGTAGGCGACCCCTTCGACCTCCAGAAAGAAGGGCTGGTGTCCTCCTCTTAGCCTTCAATGCTGACCCTGGCAGCAGCCATGATTGCTCGTTCGTACGCTAAACTGAAGAAACCTCATCACGAGTTTCATCATGCATGGGAGTCGAAGACATTAGATGAAGATCACATCCTGTACGCAGCAATGGATGCCTACCTTTGTTTAAATATCTATAAGGGTTGGATGAAGAAGCAGAGCCCAGTGTCCGGTTCAAGCAAAGAAGCGTCGGCGAAGAGGAAGAGGGACGAGGACGAAGTCGAGGACGTGGACTCGGACTCCGAGTAGGTGGCAGTGTCGTCGCTCATGCTGGTTCTACTCCAGTGTCAAGCGGACTAGTTGCTTAGTTTATTTTCAAGGGTGTGTTGTGCTGAGGCCCCAACAGAACTACGTTTATGTTCTTTCTCGTTATTTGAACTCTTTAGTATGTACAGTAGTACTAGTACTATGTCTTACTACTGTTCTTCTTGCAGTTGGTACTACTGCTCGTATGTTCGTGTTCCTACTGTAGTTAATACGTTCGTACTAGTAGTATAATTTGGGTCAGTCGATTTGTGAAAGAAGTTCGACGGAGTGAAGGAAGAAGACGGCGGGTGCCCATGATCTATCTTATGAGTGTTGTGTGTGGAATGCAGTTCGCCGGAAAAAAATGGATCGTGCCCGGGGTTAAACGGATGGCGGGGGTGGGGGAGCATGGCGGTGGCAGGCGGTTCAGGGGAGGGCACGGCGGCGGTGGCAGGCGGTTAGGCATGTGGCGGGCTGAGAAGATGAACCGTGCATCTATTTCGGAGGTTGAAGAAGCCCTTCTAGCCATCCATGTTGCATCAAACGGCTGACAAGAGTCGGCTGACCCAAATTGCTCCTTCAGATTGCAGAATCCACGTGGCATTCAAGGTCTCGAAGGTAGATTCCGCGTCCGCACCCGGTTTGTGGGCTCGACGCCCTGCGCGACCGGCTTCCGCCACGACAACCACCATGCGCGCCTCCTCCGCGCGGGCGGAGACGACAATGACACACTAGTTCCTCCTCGCCGGCGTGCTGGAGCACGCGCTCGTCCTCCTCTTCATACGCTGCGTGCATAGACGCGGATCCACCAGCTGCTCGCGTGCTTGGCAGCCCAGCGGCATCGCGAGGACGGACTGCAGACGACGTGGGCGGGCGAGCCTTCAGCTTGGCGGCGACACGGTGGTGATGGGCGAGAAATTGTTGGCCGGAGCAGGCGGGCGTCGGCATGCGCAACGGCGGCGGCATATTAATGAGTGCGCGTATGGGAGCTTAGTTTAGTTTTATATAGGGTTGGTGAAACTTAAAACAAAACCGTACTAGTACACGTAAACATTAGACTTAGGCAGCGCTTTTATTAGTTACCACAGCCACGATACGGAATCCTGTGCAAGCGCGCGAACCGCAGCCGCGCGGTCGATCGAACGGTGCGTCACCGTGTCGCGCTCGAAGGACATCCACCGAACCTTTTTGTTTTTGTGAAAACAATCCCCGAATATTACTCAACTTTTTTTCCGGGAAAAGTTCTGGACGCTACAATATTTCCATATATTTGAATTTAGCTCCATTTCGTGTTTATTTGGATTTGGACGTTTTAGGTGCGCCCAAGTTTTTTTTAATACTGATTTTGGGGCTGTTTGGTTCCCAGCCACCGTTTGCCAAGCCAAAATTTGGCAGCCACAGTTTAGTTGGCATGTGTTTGGTTTTTGCCACACTTTGGCTTGCCACACTTTATTGCCCCTATGGCCCACTTGTCATAGAGACAATGTTGCCACACTTGCCTAAGGTTAGGGGCTGTTTGGTTTGTGACTAACTGTGCCAATGGTTGCCACACCTAAGGTTAGGCAAGTTTGACTAACTTAGGTGAGTGTTTGGTTCAAGCCACACCTTAGGCAAGCCACACTTGAGCCCCACATGGCATACACACAAAAAGTGTGGCAAGATTCCCTTAGGCTTGCCAACTTGTGGCTCTCATTTTGATAGACTAAGCTTAGGCAAGGTTGGCAAAAATGTCTGGCAAAGTATGGCAATGCTAGTCCTAGAACCAAACAACCCCTTAGTTCTTCAAAATGAGAGCCACAAGTTGGCAAGCCTAAGGGAATCTTGCCACACTTTTTGAGTGTATGTAATGTGGGACCCTAATGTGGCTTGCCTAAGCTGTGGCTTGAACCAAACACCCACCTAAGTTGGTCAAACTTGCCTAACCTGAGGTGTGGCAACCTTAGGCAAACTTAGTCTCAAACCAAACAGCCCCTGTGTGTGTGACTGAGAGAGAACGTGTGTATGTGTCCATATGTGTGTTGTGGCGGAAGGGCAATGTGGAGACGATGTGCGTTTGATAGAGACATAGAGAGGTGTGAATGTGCAAATGATCATGCATGAGTGAGACATAGACAGATGCCGATAGGTTGTGTATACATGAGAGAACGGTCTTCTATTTTACTTGTGTGTGTGTGTGTGAGAGAGAGAGGGGAGCATCCGTAACACAACAACCATCTCTCTTGATTCGCCCGTCCCTCGCACGATCGCATGTAACACACGCATCAACGCGCACATTTTGACACCCTCACCCGGCCCCTGCCCACCTCAAGGCCCGCACATCGCTCTCTATCTCGCACGCACAATCTCTTCGTGAATACCCTGTTTAGCAAGTAGCTTTCCGTCACATACACACACATTTCTCTTCTTAGGTTTGTTTTTTCTCAATATCTGACACACACACACACACATCACACATCACACACACACCCCCTCCCCCGAGCACACAATTCATCCCCATCCAAGGTTATATGGCGACCACTCTCGCTTGTGCTTCTTCGCACCCCTGCATGCACAACACCTCAATCTTCAAAGAGGGCATCGAGGAGATCGAAGACGGCGACCACACTGTGCTAGAGAATGCGGGGCCATTTGGAAGCAGGATGATGTGACGACGGCTGACTGACTCCTCCCCCAACCTCTCTCTCTCGCGCGCAAAATTACCAATCCCTCTCTCCCCCGCACAAATTTATTAATCCCTCAACCCATGAGATCCTTCCCCTCTCGTCCATGTTTTTCCAGCTCTCTCATCAACTGTTGTCTCTTCTCCTTCCACGTGTACAGAATCCGGATGCACACACATCTCACGTATGTTACATGTCTCCATCTTTCTCAAAGACCTAACTTCTTCCTCTCTCTTTCTCTCTCTATTTCCCTCTTTCTGTTTCGTTAGGTTTGTCTCCTACTCTCTCGTCCACATGCATACAATCTTTCCCGCCCTATCTACTCCATCTTCGCAAGCTCTCTCTAAACGTTTCATTCACACATTGGGATATGTTCAAAATGTTGCTTTTATAATGGCTGATGTAGATTTATTGTTGGTTTTGTTGCATCCTACAAAGTAATAACTATAAAATGCATTTTGATTGTGATTTGACTGGGATTATGCGAGTTTGAGCATGTTGTGAAGTACTATAGACCTCGTATACATCTTGGAATTCGACAATGATTGTAACTATTGAATTGTATAGACCATTACATTCGAAGTCAGTAGCCTAATATATTTATTTCACAATTTCAACAAATGATTAATTCACTACATACTAAGAAAACAAATGTGTACACCCTCCGTTTTTATTTAAGTCTGCGTATTAGCATTGGTCAGAGTCAAGTTTTGTAAACTCTCAGAAAGTTTATAACAAAAAATATTAACATATATAATAACAAATAAATACCATTAGATTCAATATTCAATGTACTTTCACATCATACATATCTGTTATGGTAAATGTTTATATTTTTCTATGAACTTGGTTAAACTTTAGGAAGTTTGACTTCGGTCAAACCTAATATGCAGAGTTTACTAGTACTACTTGCTAGTTGCTTAGCCGAATCACCCAACACGCCACACGGGGAGTTCAGTCTCACAAAATTTTGAGGTCGGCGGGAAAATCTCCCGCGACCCTGATTCGAGCAGTGGGAAGTTACCATCATAGCCTTCGGAACAGGCCTACGGATGACGGTTGGCAGGGGGCTGTTTTCATAACTTCAGGTTCACCCTACCCAGCCAACCCCACCCCGGCACCCAGAGTAGTACACCTGAATACTCCCCATATTCTATCCCCATCGCAAAATAGACTTCTCCACGGCACCGCAGCCTTCGTGCTCCTCCCCTTCTACATCGGCGCATTCATCCACCGCAGCGCATCTGCCTCATCGACGACCTCGTACGCCGCACTGGAGCCGGTCCACCGTCGTCGTCGTACACGGAGCCTCTTCCCCGGCACCGTCTTTCACGGTCTCGGATCTGCTTCCCGGAAGTCGACGCCAAGCGCAGAAGCACCACCGCCGTTGACAATGAACTGACTCCCGTTGCCGACCATGACTCACAGAGGCCGCCGCGACCATCGTTCTCCTCCTCGATTGGTAATGTGTGTATTGAATCACTTAGCAGTACATGTGCAGTTCCAATTTTGTTCATACCTACCCTACAAATTTCCTGGGTGCTATTGTTCCCGTAAAAGTAATTGGTTATAGCCTCCATTGTCCAACAAAATATCAGCTTGTAATTGTGCGTCGCTCCTGTATCGCGTTGTGGGTAGGTATTTCATCTGCAACCAGTAGTGTGGCAAATGATGGATAGTTTTTTAGAACTAGCAAGATGCCCATGCGTTGCACGCATCAAGATGCATTTGTATGAGTAGTTTATCTTGTGGGAGAAAAGGATGAACGAGGGAATGCCTTATTTGCAAATGCGGAGAGGGGTGTGGGTATCTTTTTGCAAAATTGCCACAGTTTCCTTCCTATTCGGCGGATATAAATCGGATGGCCTATATTGCAGGATGGCAGGAACACCATCATCACCAACTCTGATTTTTATAAGAGTAGGGAAAAAGTAGACAAAAAATAGAGAGTAGCGAAGTAGAGATAAATATTAAATATAAAATAAATATAACAGTAGAGAAGAGAGTAGAGATAGCAGAGACGTCGGGAAAGGATTGCACGTGCTCGGGAAAAAGCGGTCGGGCGTGCGCTAGTTTTGGCGCGCGGTGTCCGACGCGCTTTATAAAATCCAACGCCCTCCCACCGCTCTGTGCCTTGCCACCGCTCTCTCCCCGCTCTGTGCCTCGCCACCGCTCTCTCCGCGCTCTTTCTCGCCTCGCCGCCGCCGCGCCACCATGCCGCCGCGTCGCTGGGAAACTTGGGGATTCCGCGGCGTCCGCGCGCGCCCCTCCGGCGGCTTCTCCGCCGAGATCCGGTTCCGCGGGATGCGCCTCGGCCTCGGAAATTTCGACACCGCCAACGAGGCCGCCCGCGCGTACGATGCGGCGGCGTGGCGCCTCCGGTGGCCTCATAGAACATTGAACATCCCCAACGTGCCGACACGGGAGCAGGCACAGGAGCTCGCACCTCTGCCGTGGCTTATCACCGACGAGGATCGTCACGACAACCAGATGCAGGAACACCGTCTCGGCATCGCCGAGATGGACGAGGAAGCCATGGCGCTGTGGCGCCAACGCTTCCCACAGGACATCATCAACGAGCGCGAGTTCTACGAGCAAAGGAGGGCGGAGAGGGATAACAGGAGGGCGGAGCGAGCCGCCTATCGCGAGGACAAGCGTAGGCGAAAAGCGGACGCTCAATTCAACATGAGGCTAGGAGTAGCATCGCCCTGGGAATCCGACAACGATCGGTATCTTCACGCCTAGAGCCAGACGTAGGAGGAGGACATCACCGAGGAGAAGTCGGACGACGAGTAGTAGTTGAATAATCTATTTTTTATCTATCTATGCTGGGAACTATCCTCTACTCTCTGTCTCTACTTCTTGATCTAAGCACTGTAAACGCTTTTTTAAAGCGCCGCGCGTTGCGATTCTGTTGGAGATGCTCTAACATGGCAGACGAGTGCTTTAATGTTGCCCACAAGATGCGCGAGTATTACTAGTAGTATATTTTTCTTGCCATGTTGAGATTTTAAAACCACGAGTGCGAACATGCAGAGGAGCAATGAAGACCAAACACGGGATATTGGGGACATCTTCAAGGAGCGTGGCAAGTTAAAGAGGAGTTGCATCGAACCTATAAAACGAGCTTTGGTAAGTAACACCCTTTCAATTACTTTCGTTTAGCCTCGTGTTCTTCGATGTGTCATAAGAAGATTCTTAATCGTCCTAATGCTTTTGTTTTTAGCTTGGTGTAGGAAGTGGGTGTTCTCACCTTGTAGTCTATTTTTATATTTTTTCCTTTTGAATTCACTTCTCCCAGTTCTTTTTATCTGGCTTCTACAAAATGGATTTGGGTTGCTCTGAGTAATTATCTAAAAAAGAAGTAACTTCATGTCAAGATGCAGTTCCTGCGAGGAGGGAAGTATGGTCATCCTCGAGATCATGTTTCCAGAATGAGGCTGGATTACACACAAGGTGCCAGTTCCCTAATGATGCTGGATTAGACACAAGGTGCAAATTCCCAGATGATGCTAGATTACACACAAGCCAGGTGGAGTCGTCAGCTGTTCGTGTCCTCGTGGCTCTAGTAAAGGCTGAAAGAAAGCGTGCAACAGCCCTTGAGAATGTAGCTGAGTTCCTGAAGAAGCAAAAAGAGCAATCAGATGCTCTCTTCACCCATGCCAAAGAAGAGATGGAAGAAGCCAAAAATAAGCTAGCAGAGGCAGAGCAGGCTAGGCGTCTCCTGCTATCTAAAACTGTTTTCAATACAAAATTTCCTTCATAGTAGCTAGGTTCAAATGTTTATCCAGTCAGCATGCCTGTTGTGATGTCCGTGCATCTACTGATGTGGCACAAAATATTTTTTTCGGGTCATGTAATAACAGCAATTACTTTCCAAACAATAACAGACGAAGCATTGGACATGGTATAGTTCACGCGCAAGCCCGACATTCCAAGTTCAACTTCCGCATCAAACTCATGTTCACAGATATCTCCACATTCATACATAATGTCCACAACCATGATTCACTTCAAAGCCAAAAAAAATTAGGAGAGTTATGAATAAAGAAAAACCTCTAGTTCCTGCTACCAGTGCGAGCACAACAAGTCAAGACCATGCGTAATTAATTATATTTTGGTCACTTTTTGTGTTCTAAAATGCCGGCGGGCTCGCTGAAGGACGTGTTGCCGGCACACGCGTGGATTCAATGAAGGCAGGCGGGGCAGTCTGAAGCCGGTTGCATGCGGCGAGGAGGCGTGTTCAGCCGGGCCTGCAGCGAGTGGGGCCCTCTTGGCCGGCGCGCCGGTTCAATGCCTGCGCTATGAGAGGTCGCGTACGTGTCAGAGCAATCACTCCCTCCAGTCCTTTTTTCTTTGCGTATAACAAAATCTCGTTTTCCATTCACATTTTATAAGTAAAATTCATGGACAAACTTTGACCCAAAAAACGATGGGGACTAGTAAACCAGA
Source organism: Aegilops tauschii subsp. strangulata (assembly GCF_002575655.3). NCBI lineage: Eukaryota > Viridiplantae > Streptophyta > Magnoliopsida > Poales > Poaceae > Aegilops > Aegilops tauschii. The sequence continues at coordinate 144,847,562 of NC_053035.3, read as the reverse complement.
ACGGAGGTAGTAGTTTTTTTTAATCAAAGAAGGATTTCCCCCCTTCCGATTTTCATTACTGAAAACCAACATCTAAATCTAAACATAGTATTTTCCCTAGAATTACCAGGTTCAACATCTCGCAACATAAACCCATACAACCATACGCCAAGGAGGTACGTAGTAGGTAGTACTATGAATTCCATTTTCGCTCCATACCAATCATTCTAAAAACTACTCCCTCCGTCCCATAATATAAGAACGTTTTTGACATTAGTGTAGTGTTAAAAACGTTCTTATATTTTGGGACAGAGGGAGTACTTAGTACTTATAACGCGCCATTGAAAATCGGAACTCTTAACCCCGCTACAAAATGATATTTTAAATGTGGCTACTCGATCTGTGGCAACTGGCGAGCCACCGCCTCCAAGTCGTTCACCTGTGGTCCTGACCATCAACTCGTACGGATCAAATTATCACGCGAGCTGACTATTCCTACAAAGGCGCGCTCCACCACGTACCCGGTACCCGCGAATGCAGCAATCGTGCACCTAGGGTTTTAGGGTTTATTTGTTAACATTGCCTTTACGTAACACTCATGTGTGCGAGACAGCGAGAGACCGACTGCGTGCGTGCGCCTCTTCTCTTCGTATATGTACTCCACCGTTTGTCTGGTGTCCACAAAATTATAATAACTACTAGCAATGTGCCAATGCGTTGCCACACGATCTGAGTAGATTAATACATATTCACCGATTTGATAGAAAAAAAGTCTAGTTTTGAAATACATATATCACTAAAAAAATGTTATGTTTCACTCAAAATATATTCCTTTGGCGGTTTTGATGAGATAAGGGAGGAATGTTGTTGGTTTGAAGATTCGAGAAGTGGTATAAGTCTAATTTCTACTCTTACTAGCAAGATGCCCGTGCGTTGCACGGAACATCAAGATCTTGTGGGAGAAAAGGATGAACGAGGGAAGGCCTTATCTGCAAATGTGGAGAGGAGTGCAGGTAAATTGCCATAGTTTCATTCCTATGCGTCAGATATAAATCGGACGACCTATATTGCAGGATGGCAGGCCCACCATCATCACAAACTCTGTTTTTTATCCCTACTCTTATAAAAAGCATAGTCTGTGATGATCGTGTGCCTGCCATCCTGCAATATAGGCCGTCCGATCTATATCTAACGGATAGGAAGGAAACTATGGCAATTTTGCAAAAAGATACCCACACCCCTCTCCACACTTGCAAATAAGGCCTTCCCTTGTTCATCCTTTTCTCCCACAAGATAAACTACTCATACAAATGCATCTTCATGTTCCGTGCAACGCATGGGCATCTTGCTAGTTGTTGCAAAAAGCCCATGTGTGTGTGAGAGAGAGGGAGAGAGGAGGTGGACGGAGTGCATGTGTGACAAAGACACAAAGAGTGTGTGTGCGAGAGGTATCAGCTTAAAATGAGGCGATAGTGTGTGTGTGCACGATCGAGAGGGCGTGTCTCAAGAAGGGAAGAAAATTCTACATAGATACAAGGAGCGGGAGAGAGACATGTATGCGATAGTGGAAGCACGAGTGTGCGGGTGTATAAACCTATCTAGAGGCTAGTCGATAAATGTTTGTGAGAGAAATATGAGACGGGGGTGCGAAAGCGAGAGTTTTGTGTGTGTGAGAGAGAGACGGTAGTCGGGAAGGGGAGTGGAAGCAGGAGTTGTGTGTGTGAGAGAGAGAGGGGGGGAGTTTGTCTTATCGGTAAACAAATGAATAATGTCAATCTGGGATGGAGACGAAAAGGAGACCGCAACAAATGTTGTGTCTACAGGAGAGAGAGAGAGTAATTTTAGTGGTATGATTCATATCTAGAGACATATAGGGTGTGTGAGAGAATCCCATAGAGAGAAAGATAAAGTGAAAGACGAGTGGAGACTGTGTGTGTGGCGGTGAAAAGGCAAGCTTAGGTACCTAGTGATACGAGAGAACGGTAGAGACGTGAGAGATAATGAAAACCGTGTAATGTATAATGATAGGGAGAGTGTGACACTTCTCAAGGGAGACGTCGAGAGACCATGTTTGCGAGGATAGGAGAAACATGAAGTGAGCGTGCGGGTGAGCTAGAGAAAAGAGAGTGATAGGTACATGAAGGAGCATGCATGCGAGAGAGATGGGCATGAAAGGAGTGAATATAAAAGGGATTCAAATATTTGAATTCGAGATGATGATACATGTAATCCATACTTGAACCAAAATTGATCTATCAAACATGCATACTCATATGAATTCACGCGCGTCTATGTTATTTAATATGTAGATATTACTGATCCATACATTTTAGTAGAACATAATTTGGTTTAATTTTTTGAATTCAACCTTATGATTTTGAGATCATTGTATTTGTAAATCATATTATACATATAAAGGAGCAGAATTCTTTGTTGTGCTTTTGAAAGTATGTATTAAAAAAATGATGTATATAGAATTTTATTCCAATCGAAAATGGATCCCGCCCGAAAAAATAGAAAACAAATGGGATTCGAATTGAGTTGGCACGGTAAACGTGCACTGTGCAAAATTTGAGCAAAGCGGGGAAAGCCGCAGTAACCGCCCGAAACCAAAATCTGCGAGATGGAAATTACTACTGCCTATCCCTGCCACACAAAGCCTATCTGCTCGATTTCTATAGGTTTTGATAGGGGTAGGTTTGTAATTTCACTCGAACGTGACATAACTGCCTCTCACCCGGATTCATACACGGTGGGCGCCAAAACACAGTGTGTCCTCGGCCGAAATCGACTCCCTCCCCGATTCATACACGGTGGGTGCCAAAAACAAACTCTCGTCGGCAAATATTCGGTGTATGCGAGATTACCGTCCTATCCCCAACCGACTAATATTGCTGTGATGTAGGAAATTTGAAACGGGGGCTAAATTTGTAAATTTCCTCTCATTTTAGACAAGCGCACCCTGAAGACATGGTTCCCCCTTCCTCTCCACCTCCATTTCCCCATTCGTACTCCGTGGGCGCCAAAACACCCTCTCCACCCCAGCCTCCTCCATCCGCCACCCCATCCACCGCCGTCCTCCTCCACCATGCCGGAGCTAATACCCCGACGCCGCCGTCCATTAAAGAGATCGACCTCTGTCATCCACGGATTCGGACCGGGATCCTTGCATCCCGTCCTCTTGCTTCATCCCCGCCGTCGTCCACCTTGCCGGCGCCGCTCCTACGACCGTCTCGTCCACCGCGCCCTGCCGCCACCGTCTACCCTCCTAGATCTGCTTCCACGCTGCCGACAGCCATCGCTATCGCAACACCGTCAAATTCTTGGCAGATGCATACACGGCGCCACACCAGAGGCGGTACTCTTTCGTATCTGCTCAACTTATTTATCGCAGCAAGAAAATAGATCGCCACTGCTTTACTCTGATTTCCTGTCCATCACTTACTTGCTAGTTGAGAGCAAACATTGGTTGTGAAGTTTCCTTTGTCCGGTTTGCACCTTCAGATCCGCCATGGCACGCTCAACACTATACTCCCAATGCTTATGGTTTTTGCCTTTTATAATCCACACTAGTTAAATCATAGTAGACTAAATTTTCAAAATTGGGGGCGATGGTGGGGCCTCGCCGAACGAAGAAAACTCGACGCGGGTGGGGGCGGGGGGGGGGGGGGGGGGGGGCGGTGGTGGAGGAACACAGGCGGTGGGGGCCGATGGTCCGGCCGGCGGCCCGTGCGGTGTTCTGTATGGGAAGAATCAGAGACGAGGAAGAAGAAGGGTTAGGAGACGTAGGATCTTCATCCAACCGCCTGAAATGGTCAACTGACCCAAATGCAGACATGCCTTTATATTCAGTACCACCATCGTACCTGCTTAGCACTGCTCCTGAGTCCATCAAGCTGAACAACGTGCCACTCATAATTCCAAACTTGTTGCTCAAGTACGAATCTGATATGATGCTGATATTACTAAAACAGATAACATTGAATTGGTCAGCTAATGTTCCTACTTTACTTTCGAAAAGGCATGTGCACCACTTATAGAGAGACAGCAGGGAGTTGTTTTCTTAATGCGCTCTGGTTCATCATGTGTAGGCACTGCGCAACGAACATTTTATTATCCAAAATCTGCTTGCTCTTCTTTACCATGTTCCTCTTCCGTTCTTCTTTAATAAGTACTCTCTCTGTTCCTAAATACAAGTCTTTGTATAGATTACACCATGGACTACATATGGAGCAAAATGAGTGAATCTACACTCTAAAATGTATCTGGATACATCTATATGTGATCCATAGTGGAAATCTCTACCAAGACTTATATTTTGGAACGGAGGGAGTATGATAGTAGTACAGTATGTTCCCTGTAGTGAATATGAGCAGGGACATTTGCAATGTAGAGGTCTATACGGTCGGTTGGTATGGACACTTTGAACTCGTCGGGCCTCTTTGATTCGTAGGATTTTGTAAAAATGGGAATAGGATTTGTAGTGGCCTGCCCACATGAATCCTATAAGAATAGCAAGGAAATGCGGGGAGCTGTGTCGCCTTTGAGAGTTACACTGATATTAACAGTACCGCACCTTCAGTTGAAGAGAGCTGGTATCCAAAGGCTTTCTAGCCGTACCGGCAATACTAGCACATATATTCCAGCAAGTTCCACTTTGCTAATTTTACTCTGATGCTTACGGTTTTCCCGTTATATCTACACTATGATCTGTGTAGCTGCTTTGTGTCGCACTAGCAGCAGTCCACTCTTGAAGCTACACACCGCAATGACTTACAAAATTGGCACAAAGGCATTGAGTGCCATTCTGGATGCAATGAAACTCATACGCTCACCACCTGTTGATTCTTGTTCAGAATATGATCCTAATGACTATTCTAACCTCGAGGAGTCAAAGGCAGATGGCCTGTCCTGTTCACCCATCAAGGTGCCTGTTCTAATTTGGCAAGGTTTTATTGATTGCGTGTATCTTGCATATGTTGTCTTGCATTTATTCTACTTTGTTGCACCGCCATCTGCTTAGTTTACTCATCATATATGTCGAGATGCCATGCCCATCCATTATCAATACATATTCCATCTGTCATCATACCATGTTTTTCCACTCAAATGTTGTTCTTGTGCATCAGACATCAAAAAGGAAGAGGGCAATTGCCGAACCTGAAGGAGCACCAGCAATGTCCTTGAAAACGTGGTTGTGCCGGAGAAATCAGACAACACCCCACTTATATTGGCTGTACAACCAGTGACACAAAATGTAGGACCGACTCCAGCAGACTGTACCCATACTTCACTGGCCACACCACTAGCCGCACCACACATGACCTGCACTCCAGCAAAAGGTATGCCGATTTCAGTTGCCATAGCACCAGCCGTACCATAGAAAAATCCCACTCCAGCAAAAAGTACAGCAAGTCCACCGGCCGAAGACCTATCCCAACTGCAGAGACAGCCAATTCCTGTAGTTTGGGACCCCATTCCAGTTATTCCCAGTTTAAAAGACAATGCTTTCAATGTTGTTAGGGACTACGTGCATATATTCCCATCATGGGAAGATTATAGTGAAGACAAACACCATTTTCACATCTTCCTGTCCCACTTACGTGTAAGTGCTATTATTCATGGTGATTATTTTCCTGTTTTCTGCCGATTGAACACATCAATGATTTACATTACATTGTTGTAAGTAGGCGAGGGTCAATCTGGATAGTCATGACGAGAAAGCTTGCTTGCACTTTTCAAGGAAGCATTGCAGCAGTATC